>NC_137220.1:19297964-19897964 GCF_949987685.1 Ammodytes marinus | reverse complement strand
CTCAGACGCAGGTACAGTAGGCTATCTGCGCAAGTGAGAGTAGCCTATACACATACACACACACACACACTTAGGCACAAAACTAACACTTTCGCACTCCATTAATGCAAGCTGGATGCTGGAAATATCCCTTATTATCCGCTTTCACAGTCTTAAGTAGATTCCACCACCACCACCACCACCACAGCGATCCCATCCTTCTCCCTCCACATTTTTCATTCTCCTCTTTTTACCTCACTTACACTCTCTGCCTCACTAAAAGCACTGCGGACCTTCTGGCTGTTTCCCTGGCAACAGCTGCTTCCTGTTTGTCTGTCTGCATTGCCGTGTCATTAACGGTCAAACAAACGGTGAGTTGGTTGGCACTGTAGACTCTGATGAAAGCACTCTATGCTTGATTTTCCATTATTTTACAGGTATATTTCTAGTGTAGGGCCTAACCTGTTACTAAAGAAAAACAATTAGCTAGTAGCTTGCTAATGAGGCTTCTGTAAGCTGGTCATGGCAACATTTGTAGCATCTCTAGGTCGTCCTCAGACGAGCCCTCCATCGTTGCTTCCAGTCATCCCGATTCTCCATACATCTGGCCAGTTCATTGGTACTTTGCGCTCCTGCATCCTTCTTGAGTATATCCACGTATGTTAGTGTAGGACGTCCTCGAGACCGATGACCATGATTTGGTTCCCATTGTACCAATTTTCTGGCTGGCAGCTCTTGGTGTCTTTGGCAGTGTCCCGCCAGTCTCATTCTTCTAGAAGCTACTTTCTCGCTAACCCTTGGTATTCCTTCATACAGGATACTGTTGGTAACATGAGTACTCTTGCTGATGTTAAGTACTGCACGCAGCATCCTGCGAGAGACTTCTGCAAGGTTGGCTTCAGGGACCAGCATTCGCTGCCGTAGAGGAGTACAGACTCTACCGTTGCATAGAAGAAGCTGAGTTTGATTTGACGGGGGAGGTTAGAGTTCCAAACACAGGTCATTCCGTTCAGGGCCCTCCATGCGAGTGCCTTCCTCACCTTTAGGTCCTGCTCGGTTGAGTTGACCCATGGGCCCAGATACTTGAAGTATAAATTTGTCAGAGCCCAAAAACACACACGTGTTTGCTGACTCCATCTTTAGATGCCATGCACTAATCTTAATACAGCCCCATGCACACTTTCAACATCTTAAAAAAAAATCCAAACCTCAAAAGGCCTGGTTACGGTTACTAAACTATGATTGGGCAATATCTTGAAGGGTTAAGCGAGTGGTTGGTTGTCAAATGAATTCATATTCGCTCCTTTTCTGTTTACATGACTGCTCTGCCACAGTCTGTTTTTATCCCATGCATGCTATGCTTTTTAAAGTCACACATATAGCCACTGGATTATAAATCACAGAACTCTTCACCTGACCCCGAGTTTGTAATACGCAATGCAGCGACTGGTAACTAATTACAGGACGTTGGTTTGAGACATCTCCTTTCATTAACAAAAGCTCTGCAGTGCAGTTTTTTCGATAAAGCAGCCTGCTTTTCAAGCCTGCCACATGGGCTGTGAATAACATTCAACTCGTAATGAGTTGTAAAAACATTGTCCTGTTACTTGAAGCCTACGCATATCACAAGCATAATTCACAATTTGTGGCATCTGTGCACCGTAAACACGGATGTGGGCACCACCGAGCTGTGGGGTGAACTAGCTCATGGTGGTGAAGAAGGTCAGTGCCAGTCAGCCGGAACAAATTCCCTGTAAGTGCACCGGCCATTTCTGTAATTACTAGACTACCAGGGCTTCAGACCAGAGCGCAGGATCAAAATGATACACAGATAATGAAGCATGATGCAGGAAACATCCTCCATGACAATTTGCTTTTTTTTTTACGAAAACTTAACGCTTCATTGAAAGGATGAAAAAAAGAAGCAGGTTTGTGGTCCTGCAGTTGGCCGGAGGGGTCGAGCACTTCACTCCGCTATTGCAGCTGTGTTGTCTAAGCCAGCAGGGACTTTTACACAACAACGTAATTCGATGGAAACAGTTAGCACAGCATTGCAACAACTTCACCACATGACATCTATAATTTCTCATTAACCTTTCCCAAGCAAAGAATGTGTTGCAATTTTTCATCTCTGAAAAAAAAGCACGTGAGCATTAGTAGATCGTTCGTTCCAACCTGTTTGAAGACAGAGTCCCCCACACCTCAACACACACACACACACACACACACACACACACACACACACACACACACACACACACACACACACACACACACACACACACACACACACACACACACACATTAATTCCCTTTTATATGTTTGAAGGAGGGAGTGGAGCAAAAAGTGTTTAGATGAAGGCTTTGAAGTAAATGTGTCTTTGTAATGACACCCCTCATATTTGTCGAAGCATACCATGCGTAGCTGAGTGCCTGCTTCCCTCAGCAAAGGTGTTTGATATAGTCCTGGAATGTCACCAAAACTTCGCACTCCAGGCATGTGTTTCAAGAGGAGATCTTTGTCATGAGCGACCGCAGTGTTCTGGCAGGAGATGCAGGGCGGGTGGTATATATACCCGTATCTTACAGGAAACAATAGCGTCTACTCAAGAAACGTCTCAAGTTCACAGGTACAACACATGGTTAACAGCATATGTGGGGCAAGTATCTCGTTCCACAGCGGCCTGTTTCCCCTCCCAACTCGCACACTGACGGAAGATAAAAGAGGAATAACACGGCAGAGAGAGAGAGAGAGAGAGAGAGAGAGAGAGAGAGAGAGAGAGAGCGAGAGAGAGACACACACACAGAGCGACTTCAAAGCTGCAGAAGAATTTCTTTAAACGTGGTTCTCCATAGACCACATCAAACACTAGGGGAGGGAGGGAGCCGGGCTGGGTTCATGCGTGAGAGCTTGTACATACATGGATGCGTGCGAGTGCAAGTGTGTGCATCACAACATGGCGCAAAGTTACAGAGATGCATCCAGGCTTTTGCTACTCAAGCCCCAGTGTGTAGAAGAAAAAAAAGGCTGTCGGCTTCGATTAAATAGTTTTTGGAGTGTGTGTGTTTGTGTGTGTTTCTTATCGTTCTGGGGGGCCTCTTCAGCACCCAGAGAGCTCTTCAGCGCAGCGGCTGCCAAGGAGACGATCAGAGGGTGGCCCTGCAGCCCACACACACGCTCACGCATACTCACCCTGCCGCATTAGGGCTCCCATCATGTAAGCACAGTCACACACACACACACACACACACACACACACACACACACACACACACACACACACACACACACACACACAGACACACACACACACACACACACACACACACACACACACACACACACACACACACACACACACACTCACACTTTGTGCTCTTTTATTGTGTATAAACCAGAGTGGATATTGATTGTTTTAAACAGAACGTTTACGACGCAAGTGCTATTCCTAGGGCTTAGAGTACACCCACACACGTTTTCCCCCATGACACACGCAAGCAATACGAACACACGCACACATACAGCAATGCACAAACAAACAGGGATATTGAAAACAGTCATTCTTGACATTCCTGTGAAACCCTGAAGTAGCATCTGCTGGCAACACTACACAATCACCACGGAAGAAATCCAATCATGACCTTTCTCTTGTTTTAACCGAGGGTGCCTGTGCAGTTTCCGATCATGCTTTTCAGGCCTTGCTCAGTAACAAAAGCACTGTTGGAAAAAGAAGGGCTGCTTCAATTGGAACTGTGTATGGCATTCTAGTCTGAGGTTTGTGTACCGTCTGACCCTACGTCTCCTTTTCTTCCTTTCTTTTTCAAGGTTTTCCTAGTTTTCCGTTATTCTGGCACTCTGGCAGACGAGCCATTGTGGGCCTGTATCCTTCCTGTCGGCCTTCTCGCATTGGGTGTCTGTCTGCCTGCTGCTGTCCTTACCGCAGTCTGTCTGAATTAAAGCCTGCCTGTCTGGCTGGCTATCTTCTTGTTACTTTCTTCCTACTTTGGAACACAAGCTATGGTCTAAATGCATGCAAACATTCGCCAGTTGCATTTAAAAATTTTAAAATTCAACGCTAGATGAAGAGTCATCCTAACACATGTTTCCGACATGAATATGTAGGATTTACAAGATTTTTTATTTAAAACAAGAAACTACTTTTATACCAATTATAATGATACCTGAGTCTATGAATAAGTATTTTTCACTTTCCCCTCTACTCTATGATACATCTTGTCAGCTTTGAACCATGTCGAGATACTTTGTTAGTTTGCGAATGTTGTGGAGTTGGGTGTACGTGTTTAACACCCCCCCCCCTCCCCCCCCCCCGCTTTACTGCAGGAAGCAGTGTGGTGTATGAAACTGTGATCATGACAGTTGACAACTTTTTTTAAAAAGTTAATGGCTGTTGATTTATAGTATACTTCTGTCACTCAGGACAACTTGTTTATTAATTATTTTTACTTACACTATAAGTTTTGGGTATGGAGGCTTCAAAATAAAGCAGTGCAGCATAGTCTATTACCTCAATAAATGCTAATAAACAGGAGGAATGTAAAAGTAATACATAAGTAAGTATATTACTGATACTAATATTATAAATTAAATGCAGCTGAATGACACCTAATCCTAAATGTAACTAATTATTTTAGTTTTGCCCTAACAAATGAAGGCGGGGACATACATTAGGAATGTAAATGAGTTATGTATATGATCTGGGCCTGACAACTGATGGGACCAATGCGGACCAATACTATTCCAGTCTGGGTCAGTTGGTGCAGATGGTCGGCAGATAAAATGACATAGGTTCATAAAGAAAAATATTTGACATTTAAGACTGACATTTGTTTTTCCATCTAGTCTTCACCGTCCTTTTTTTTTTATCTTTTACCTTTTCAGGGCAAATGCCACCTTGTATAGACAATGCCAGCTGCTTTGTTTCTTTTCTGGTTCAGTTCACGCAGGATGTGTGGGATCTTCTGCCGCCAGAACTCCAGTGGTCACTGGCCAGTCCCTCAGTGCTTCATCTACTGTATTTTTTACTGAGTCTTTATGTTGGGCTTGTCCAGTCTTCAGCTTTGTTCCTAAGTTTTAGGAAATCTACATAAAACCTAGCTGACAGAGTCATAAAACTGCAAAACAAGGCTTCTGCGAACATTTCTGAGAAAAATGTCCCAGCAGTTAACATTTGGTATATCTAAATTATTTCACCAGAAATGTTTCACATATAACGTAAAACCCATAAAATACAACACCTCCGTTGTGTTAACTGGTAGGTGTTGGAAAGGCTGACCGGTGGAAAATGAAACGTTAATAATCTGTACAGCTGCACGTCATTTGATGGCGGTGGTGAAGTTTCGGAAGCGGATCACATAGGCACAATCAGTTCACACATTATAGTTTACGTTTGTCATTTATCATCCTCTTCTTCCATTGAATTCAATAACAGACACAGACAGGAATACACACAAACACACACGACCGCAGGATGCTATCAGAATTTCGAACATCCTCTTTGCCCCCTCAACATCCTGTGTGAAAACCCTAGTACCACAGCAGCACAGGAAGTCACGTCTGCGAGGAAGGACACAGCGGTTACTTGGGACATGACACGACTACATCACAGCGAGCTGAATGAAAAATATGAATGCAAATATGGCAATCAATACTAAGAGATTTTAGGTTCAATGCAACTTCCTCCTCTCTGCCATACGCAAGCTGGGCCTCGAAAAGTGGAATAGGTGTTAAGTAACATCCATTCATTGACGCACAAATCTTTAGACACTTGAGCGTACCAACCTGTAAGAGACCTGAAAGAGTCTGTACTGATGTGATTAGGTTTGATGCTGCAGATGATTTGCCTCAGGACAGAGTTCTGCTCTCTGATCCTTCCTAATTGTCACATGGATGTGGGTGGATGGCTGAGGCTAGCAAGGAAGGGAAGAAGATGGAGTGAAAAGAGGGGGGATTTGTAGATGCAGAAAATAGGGTAAGAGGCACCTGCTGGGTCCACATGGCCCTGAATGGCCCAGTTAAAGTGGCTGCACTCACGCATGCATCAGTCTGAAGCGCTGCCCCTGCTGTGAGCAAATGTGGCTTGGAGCACATGGTGCCTCTGATCAAGGCTAGTGCCAAGGTGGTTTGTTTTATTCCCGGGGGCGGACCAGAGATGGTGGGCGAGGGGTTTGTTGTTTTGAGGGAGTTGAAGCACAGGTGTGTGTGGTAAAGAAGGATAGTTGTGGGTGAAATGGGGATAGAGATGAAAGAAAGAATACACAGGCAGGGTAGGGAAGAATAAAAAAAAAAAAAGCAAGGACAGCATACAACAAAAATAAGGGCATAGAGAGTGGTCTGGTCGATGCCAACGTTTTAAAAATGCTATTTTTCTTTCAATAGCATGGGGAACATAGCATGGTTTATTTTAGTGAAATATTGCTCTAATGGCAAAGACATTTAGGGGAAGTTATGCTCAATGTTATGTAATGGAAACGCTGGGTTAAAGATGTAATAACTTAAGGGCAGCAAAAAACAAGCTGTAAACTCAACAATCCTATATTATTACCTTGTATGTTTATTGTGAGGAACTTGTAAGCTCACTGAGGCCTATTAACACTACAAACAGTTGTAGTTGTGTTTTAAGGCCATGTGGTCGGCCAATATTGTGACTCCTTTTAGCTCTGGTTTGATCCACTTTGAAATGGAAATATCTGGCTCCTTAGCTAGTACATTCTCCACTAATTTCATTGGCTCGTGGCTAACTTTTACATTCTGTGGTCTTCTGAAAGCGAGAGTGAAGAAAAATAGCAAAGTTACAACAAAACCAAAACAACTAGCTAAAAGGCGCTACAAGGGAACTGCAGAGTTAAGTGATCATTCTCTTTGGGTTTGTCACTACAAACAAAACTACAAACTCTTTCACAAACAAGTAGTTATGGAAGACATTGTTAATATAAAAGTATAATATTAATGATGTTCCCCCCCTTTTCCAGCCTTTATGCTGATATATTACCATGATTGCTATATTTATCGTACAGACATGAAGAGTAGTTTCGATCTTCCAATTTACCTCTTTGCAAGAAAGCGGATAAACATATTTCCCCAAATATCAAAAGGTGGTCATCTTCTACAGTTTAACTAACTTGGCCCCTTGTTTTCCTCTTTGGTCTCCTTGCAAGCCCATGGCTGAAATGAACCCTAACCATATTAACAGAAACCTTTTACACAGTAGTGGTGCTGCCTTTTCATTTTGCCCCTGACTCTTAGGTACTCTGTGAACACCGATGCTGAAATGAATAAGCATCACTTTATGTGCACTTGAGCATAGCAAAAATACCGTCAGATTAGAACTTTTCATTAAGTCCTATAGTATAATTAACTGGTTAATGGTCAATAGATTATAGATATTTATTCGAATGACAATTACTTGTATCATGCTCTGAAATGCACTGAGTTGCTGCCTTTTGTCCTGGGAGCCTGACTAAGGAGCAGATGGTGCAGACAACACCTGCAGAGAGAAACATCTGTGTGTGGATCCACCTGCATGCAATCATCTACCCATCTAACATCCGTGGTTATCGGTTCGTAAGCACAAAGAAACCAATCCGCTTATCCAAAACCACACTTGGCAAAATGACTTTTCCACTTCAGTTCTGAACTGCCATACACATGGCCATATATTCATTGAGGAATGCAACGTCAGGAGTGTCTGTGAGTCACTGATTTTGTCTGCTCATGGTCTTGGCAGAGGTTACAGCTGGGCGACATCAAATGAAAGTTGGACACACACACATTTACACAGCTCTAGATGTGAGTAACTGCAAAAGGCTGAGGCTGAGAAGTCAGTTATCGAGTGCTGTGTGGAAGGACAACTGGCTGGGCAGATGCCGGGCCGTGTCTGCTCTTAAAAGTTTCTCTTACATCTGACACTGAAATCATTTTCCCCTTTGGGGTGTTGCAGCCTGTCAAATAGATGAACGGAGATACTCTCAAACAGTCACTTCCACCGCACTGTCGCCTCAGAACGTCAATGGGACAAGAGTACAACTCTCGCTATTACTCACAGCAGAAGAGAAAGTCGACGGGGCCCTTCGGCTTCTTTGTTTTCAGTCTGACATGCAAGAATACTGCAAGCTTGTAGAATAAAATGAGAGATGGCAATGAAGAGTTGGTGATCAGCATCAGTCCCACAAGTATCCTAATCTCACACACACACACACACACACACACACACACACACACACACACACACACACACACACACACACACACACACACACACACCTAAAAATACATTTAAAAGAAGAATACTTCACCCCTGAATCAGTCATTTTAGTGCACTTAGGGTAGTCCTGTAGCTAGAAGTTGTAAGGGTTTGTGATGAACCAAAGAAATGTTGTATGAGTGAGTTTAAGAGAGACAGTGAGTTGAAAACATCTACAGCAGCACATACACCAACAGTGTGGCTGCTTGTGTGTGTTGTGAATGTTGCGGGGCTGCGGTGTGTGTGCAAATGCAGTGTGAGGAGAGTGCTGGGGGGAGACCACCTACACTTCCACCTGCTCTGCCTTTTAGAAGGGGCCTCTTCAATCGCAAGGCTGGGGTCATTATGGATGTGCGCCTCTAGCCGCCAGGCATTGTTTAGCTATTTCTGTCCTCACGCTTTACAGAGAAACATGGAGCTGGAGCCCCATTAAAAATCTGCGCTTTCAGAACATGAACAGCCACGACAGGGAAACATCCTGTACATCATGCTCTCCATTTATCTCACGCGGAAAGTAAAAATACTGAGCACAGAGGCAACATCTGAACTACATGTTCATTAGGATGGCTCCGCCAAACAAGTGTGGTAGCATACATTATTATCTAATTATTTGACACAGGACATAATGTACGCAGGCGTGCAGAATGCAGCATAACACACTTCTCTTTGTTATGGAGGTAGCCTAGTTGGGATAATAAACGAGTATACCTCTGACTTTGCCCAGACTGACACAGTGATGAGTAATGACAGAGCAGTGAACTGTTTGACATGCACTGTGAAGATGACTAAGTCCAAACTTTCAGAGTGAGATATGAAGGGGGAAGATGTTGTTTGTTCTCCAATTCAGGGAAAACAATTTGATGCTACAAAAGTTTTCTTTCCCGTTTTTAGGTTGCTGGTTCACTTACAATCAACATGGTAGCCTACATTAGGTTTGAACACCAAAGGTGAAACTATATTTACAGTATATATACACTGTTTATTATACATCATTCTAAGATTGAAGGAAAAGTGTTAGATTCAGGGGGGCGCCCTTA
The DNA here is from genome assembly GCF_949987685.1 of Ammodytes marinus. Taxonomy (NCBI): domain Eukaryota; kingdom Metazoa; phylum Chordata; class Actinopteri; order Uranoscopiformes; family Ammodytidae; genus Ammodytes; species Ammodytes marinus. The sequence continues at coordinate 19,888,687 of NC_137220.1, read as the reverse complement.
GCTCAGTTGGTAGGGCGTCCCCCCCCCATGGGCCTCGGCCAGCAGCAGACCCGGGTTCGATTCCAGCCCGCGGTCGTTCTCTGCATGTCAATCCCCTCTCTGCCCCATTTCAACTCTGTCTCTACACTATCAATAAAGCATAACAATGCCAAAAAAATAAAAATAAAAAAGTGTTAGATTCAGGAAATAGCATAGGCCGATATTTGCTTTCTTACTGAGAGCCATATGAGAAGATTAAAAAAAAACTCTTTAGGACACTACAGCTAGCAGTCGGTTAGCTTAGTTTAGCACAAAGACTGGAAGCAGCTTACAAACTACAACTTGCAGCACCAAAACAAGGTTAAATGTTTCTAATATAAGCTAACCAGTGTCTAGCTGTAGCTTCATCTTGACTCTTGACACGAGAGTGTTATCAATCTTCATCTCTCAGCAAGAAATCAAATATACACTATTTTCCAAATATTAAACTATTCCTTCACATAAATAATGCAAGTTCTCAGTGTTTCTCAAAGTTGTGATAGGCCTCAAAACTTCTCCAGTGTAGCCAAATACCTTCCCAGTTTGATACACTGGTAAACAACTCTGCCATGCAAGCAATTAAACAGCTATTTGTGACCAAAGGAACCTCTTAAATTGCCTGTAGAGGGTCTATCTTTGGAGCAGAGCTTCCTAAATGCACTATTTAAGGTAAACTACATTAAATGTGAGGTAATTAGCGTGCCACAGAACAGACCACAAACTGCTAATTGTGCTGCCTGTGGTTGTCTCTGCTTGCCTCCACCCAGCAGAGGCTGCAGATTGCTCTTACTACCAGCCTCAGCATCTATTCTGCACAAGATCATTGTCCAGCACGCAAACAGTAATTGTCAGCTGAGGTGAGATACAAAAACACGTCTGATTGCAGGCCGAGCCGAGACACTATAAGGTGTATTTCTTGTTTGTTCACCTCAAGCTGTGCACAGGGTGGTGCACCAGCAAAAAAAAAATGAATTTACATATGTGAGTAAGAGTGTTACTGTGAAGGAGAGTGGAGTGCAGTGTGCCCATGTTTGTGCAAGGAGGGGCGAGTGGGTGAAATATGTGGGCGTCTGTGGGGGAGTCGTGAGATGATTTTTACAGGCACTGATTCACCCGAGGGCATCCGTGTCCAGGCCTGTTTAAGACATGCCGGGTCCCGGGCGTTGGGAATGGCGCGCTCAGTTACAGCAGGATCACGCAAAGGCTCCCTGAGGCGAATCAGGAGTTGCCGACGCAGACAAAGTCATGAAGATCTGTGGTCTTTTTTTGTGTTGGCAGAAAAATGCTGCATGTGAGTGTTTGCCCCTGGAAACTGCTGGCGCTGCACCTTTTCCCTGAACTATCCATAACCTGTGAAAATCCCTGTGGATTTCTATAACACTGACTCAAGCTAAAGTAAAAAGCACACGAGTCCCATAGCTATATTACTGATTTTGAGTAGATGTTGTTTATATTACACATTAAATGTTTGAGGGTGTGTCTGTGTGACTTATAACTTACTCACTCAGGTGTCATGGAGCTGAACTCTGCACCTTAAGGTCTCCGTCGGCCGGTGACGTCATTCCCATCAAGGTCATGACCCCCCCCCCCCCCGCCCCGTTATTCGTATCCCCCTGAAGGGATTCCCTTGTCTGACTTTACCTAAAGTATGACGTCCTGCTGTCTAGCACTACAAAAAGTTTCCGCTGTGTTTATTTGGACTGACTGACTAGGAGGGGAATCCAGGAAGTGGACTAGACACTGAGGAAGAGACTCAACACAGACACACAAAAAAACAACTGCTGACAGTTAAGGAAGAAAAGGGGAGTTTTTCAGAGCACATGGGATTGTTCACACACACAAACACAGCTTAGATAAAGACGATTTTTTTATTGGCAATCAAAGAGATGTGGGCCGCAGTGGGAGCAGAAATGAAGGAGCAGCTGTTTTCAAATCCACCAAAGAAGGAAATAATTGTAAGGGCTGATGATTTACATTTTTGTTCAAAAAAAAAACTTAAAAAAAAACTAAATGAAAACAGATCATGAACTCCACCACAGAGGCTGACATGGCAATCCTCTGGAGGCATTTTCTTTTAAGAAAAGCCAACACCACGTTTTGGCCATGTGGCAGATAAAGAAGCATTAGGAAAACACACACATAGCGGCGCGGCTGTGGCTGTGTGACCGAAAGCCAAATCATAACCGAGAAGACCCACTCAAAGGAAAAGCCTGTCAGACGGCAAACGGGCTGGGATCAAATGTGTGTCGACTTTGGTGGAGGAGAGGAATTCATGCAGAATTTTTATTTACCACTTCAAGAATGTGCGGATAAAATGTCAGCTATCTCCAATCTCTGCCTCTCCTAAACTGACACACACACACACACACACACACACACACACACACACACACACACACAGGAAATATCTGGAGCCAATTGTTCTCTCATGCCACAACACCCTCACCCCCGCATTCCCCTCCGTTATGCTAAATGTCCTCTTGCGCTACAGGCTCCCTGTCTTATAACCGTGAACACGGGCACCATCATTAGGGGCACATTCTGCATTCATTACCACGATTACATGTTCCTGAACAACAGACTAATAAACAGAGAAAGAGGGGAAGGAATGAAGGAGGATGGGACACACGAACAAAGCCACAGGGACAAAGCCAAACATGTCGACCTCTGGCGCTAACATCAGTGACCCCAAGACTGACTGACGAACAGTTTTTTTTCGATCACGTCTCCCCTCTTGCCCTCCTCAGAAAACAGGCCCACTGCCTGTAGGGAGGCAGGCTTGGCCACCTGACTCACTGCTCCTAAAGGGCAGCTTGAGGTTCACTGAGCACAGGATTTGTAAAGGAGATCTGAGAGGATCCCCGCAGTGGGCACGGCCGTACACAGCACTGTGCGTGAGAAGATAAAGCTGCCCAACAGGCTCGTCCCCATTTATCATAAAGAAATGAGCAAGACGTTGTGACAAGGCTGATGCACCCAGGGGTCACAAATCTTCCAGGGACGTACGAGACAAGTTGCCCTTTTTTTAAACTCCCAGATTTTTCTGGGAAGCAGCAACAATTAAAAGTATTTTAGTGTCTTCATGGATTTCATGGCACATAACAGTTGAGAGAAAATGTATGAACATTTTAGGACAAGCAGTATAAAATGTGCGGATGTGTGATCCGCAAATTTTTTGTGGTGGATGTACAGATTTTCTACTACTAGCCCATTTGGACTCAGCTGTGCTGCACACCTCTTTCGCTGCCTTTGGCACAGGCGTAGGCGCAGTCTCTTTTCCCTCCAACCATTGCCTCACAGAAGATCGGCAACATCTTTTTTTAACTTGCTTTGGCAGCATTTTGAGTCTCGCAGGGGTCCATCACCATGTCTGATTAATGGCTGCTTACCTTGGAAATAATTTCAGTCTATCAATTTGCCAAACTTGTGTTCAATTTCCATTAATAGACACTGAAGAAAGAATGAAGCCGTTCTACCACCCTCTGTTAGTTGCAATTGGGCACAGTGGTGTTTGAGCGAATAGCTAACTTCAGCATTAACATTCTCACAATGACGAAGCTATAGGTCTTTATTTTTATGAAATTAAGAAGTAGATGCATTTTCAGCTTCTTGTTGTATTACTCATAAATATAATGCATGACATACCGGAGAAGGGTAAAACATATTCTGAGTCAAGGTAAAGTTAAGGTGAAGTTAAGGTATTAATAGGCCAATAACAGGTAGTAAATCAAGTATACGATACAGCTGTCCTACCTACGAATATAATTTGTACAGCCCCTTACTTAACAATGGTCACCAACTTACATTAGTGTATTAGCATACTAATTAGCACAAAGTGCAGATGAGACTTATTGGAATGGCATTAGTTTCACCAGCATTTGGTCATAAACCAAGAAGCTAAAAGAATAGCAAAGGAACCACATCAAGGCAGGCATGAAGGTGCCAAACGTAATGGCAATCAACCCAGTAGTTGTAATGCATTTCACCAAAAGCCACCGTTGTGAACCTCATGGTGGCGCTATGACGACAGGTTAGGGGGTCACAAACATGGTTCTAATTAATCCTCTGGGGACTATGACTGTCTGCACATATTCTCATGGCCATCCAAACTGACTTTCAGCCTGACGTTGCCATTAGATAAGATACAGTAAATGAGATGATCTGTTATTGGTCCCAGAGAGCGGGCATTTTTGGATGGTGCAATAAACTAAAGAAACATACATATCAAAAGATAGCAGGATATAAGATGTTATTAATGTACAGTGGTATTACACATGGGTGGATTGTCAGTTGTGATGTGGTCTACTCTACGGGGAGCAGTGCTGGTGGAAAAGTCCGAGAGCTGCAGGAGGGAAGGACCTGCTGTGTCTCTCCTTCACACATTTCGGGTGAAGCAGCCCGTCACTGAGGGAGCTGCCCAGTGTTGTTAAAGTGTCCAGCAAGGGTATTAGCTTAGCCATCGTTCTCCTTTCTCCCAACGCCTATGCTTGGCCGAGAGGTTGTCTGAGGACAGAGCTGGCCTCTGTCCAGTCTCTTCCTGTCAGCAGTAGAGATGCTGCTGCCCGGCCGAACAGCCCATGGAAGAAGACTGGGGTCACCCTAAGAGTCAACTAGAAATACAGCCTAGCAGTTAAATGTCGAACTGCGTAATATTGTGGAATGCTGAAAGTACAGTGGTGACAGGCAATGCTTTCAAGAAGGTAAAGCTTCAAGGTATAGGTCATTGCGACCTTGTTTGCTATTTTTACACAATTATTTCTAAGATGATTTTATTAGTGCATGGGTCTTTCACTGCAACACAATTTCGATTCCACTTATATTAAGGCAGGTTGAGATTAAGACCTCAACGATGCTTTCATATCGATGCAGTCATGCAATATTAGATGCACTCATGCCATGCCAGTCTTGGAATCAATCAAGCGTCTCCGATTAGAAATCTGGTGACCTTTGGCCTTTTAATTACTGCCAGTCGAAGGTTAAGTGAGACTGAAGACGGCAGTGTTTCAGCGGGCTATGTGTTAAAAGATCAACATCATGTGTTTGGCACTGATAGAGCGGCGAGGAGGAAAACACCACCAGGCCATCATGTGATGTTGACAAGGATGATAATGATGATGATGATGCAAACCATGATGGATCCCTCTATTAATAGAGCTGGCAATAAAGCAACCACAGTCACAAAGGAGAACAGCAACGCTATGGATGAGAGGCCCCATTATGTCCAAATGAAGGAGTCAGCCACTCTGTCAAGAGGGCACTTTACAAACAAACCTCATTTGACTGAGCCTGCCTTTCTCTTCCCCCCCTGCCTTGCCCACGCTCACCCCGGCTCTTTTCTGCTGAGTGGGTGTTTGGAGGAGTTGTGAAGGTCAGGGGAAAGACTCTGAGGCGGGGAGGCAGCTCGGGGGGCTTTGACCTCCGATTGGCCCCAGCTTGCCCTGGCTGCTCTGAGTCACAGAAGACTGGGCCGTCGTCGCACCAACCAAAGAAAAGGAGTTTGCCATTGTGAAGATGCAGACAACAAGTATAGGCTGCTGCCCTGGTCTCACAAAAGGAGAGTTGTGCAGAGGTGGTGAGGCACAATGGGACGGTTTGAGAGGAGCAGGAGGGAAGAGCTCAATCGTCTCTATAAGAACCTCATTGTGAAGGCCTGCTTTGTGAAAAGACAGAGTCCATAGACTGAAAAAATGGAGGGGATTTTCCTGTGTGAAGTGAGGAGCAAAAAGGGTACTTCATTGCTTTGGATTGTGCACTAATATTGTAAATATATTTACTGTATATATATATATATATATATATATATATATATATATATATATATATATATATATATATATTTTTTTTATATACACACATACATATACACTCACCGGGCACTTTATTAGGTACAGCGGTTCATTTTCTTGTTAACACATATAACTAATCAGCCAATCACATGTCAGCAACTCAATGCATTTAGGCATGTAGACCTGGACGGGACAACTCATTGAAGTTAAAACCGAGCAACAGAATGGGGAAGAAAGGGGTTTTAAGTGACTTTGAACATGGCAATGTTGAGGGTGCCAGGAGGGCTGGTATGAGTATTTCAGAAACTGCTGATCTACTGGGATTTTCACTGTAAACCATCTCTAGGGTTTACAGAGAATGGTCCGAAAAAGAAAAAATATCCAGTGAGCGGCATTTGTGTGGACGTAAAATGCCTTGTTGAAGTCAGAGGTCAGTGGAGGATGGGCATACTGGTTCGAGATGATAGAAAGACAACAGTAACTCTAATAACCACTCGTTACAACCAGGGTATGCAGAATACCATCTCTGAACGCAAAACACAACCAACCTTGAAGCAGATGGGCTACAGCAACAGAAGACCCCACCCGGTGCCACTCCTGTCAGCTAAAAACATGAAAATGAGGCTACAATGGATACACAGGATCACCAATATTGGACAATAGAAGATTGAAAAATCATGCCTGGTCTGATGAGTCTCGATTTCAGTTGCGACATTCAGATGGCAGGTTCATAATTTGGCGTAAACAACATGAAAGTATGGATCCATCCTGCCGTGCACCATCAACCATGCCATGTTCAAAGTCACCTAAACCCCCTTTCTTACCCATTCTGATGCTCAATTTGACTTCAGTACATTGACTTGACCATGTATAAATGCATTAAATTGCTGCCATGTGATCGGCTGATTAGCTTTTTGTTTTTATAAGCCATTGAACAGGTGTACCTAATAAAGTGGCCGGTGAGTGTTTACATTTGTAGCAGAGGAGATGTGGGAAATGAGAGGAAAACATTTCCAAAGAAAAAACCTCCGAAAAATGTTTATCTCTCTTATCGCCTCCCTTCATGCAGATGTTCACATTGTGGTCAAACAAGAATTCTACACTCATTAATACTCCACCCTAAGCGATATACGTGATCGCACACACACACACACACACACACACACACACACACACACACACACACACACACACACACACACACACACACACACACACACACTTACTTGCTTAATCTTACGGTAAACAAGCTTCCTTTCACCCCGAGGCCTTGCCTTTCCCAGACTCACCCAGGAACAAGAGCAGGTAACACTCAGTTGGTTTTGGCACTCATCCATGCGATCTGTTAAGTAAAAAAAACAAAGAAGAAAAAAAAACAGTCTGTTGCCAAACATCTCGTCCTGCCCTGGAACTCTTTGAAAGTTTGCCCAAAAAATATGCATAAAACCTACTAACACAAAATCCGAGGGCAGTTTTTTTTTTCACAAGTCGGTTTTCTGTAGAAAGATAAAAAAGCAGAACTCAGAGGTAGGAATATCTGTACTTAAACACACAGGACAACTCTAAATCCAAACAGACTAAACAGAGATGTGACTAATCAAGATGTGACTAAGACGTCGGACACGTTTTTTTTAACCTTTTATTCGCTCAAGCTGAAACCTGATAACAGTGTTCAAATAATCAACGCATTTCATTGTTTAGAGTCAAATCCACTGCTGAATTCACAGACAGCACAGCTGTTTATAATAGATGGTGTGATTAATAGAGACTGTTCAGGGTGAAAACATTGTTACATATTAATCAATAACACATTGTACGTCCCTCTCTTCGTTCACACATCTGTCTCTCCCACTGGTCGGTCAACATGGGTGTTTTTTGACTAACATTTGGCAGGATGGCCTGGTGCCACCTCACGAGTGTTCCCGTAAACACTCACCACCCTGGACCCTATGGTGTTGTGCTTTTGCCAAAATGTCACTGGGACTGAGGTTAACCTCGACCACAAAGCTGAATAAAAAAAAACTCAAACCCAAGCAGAGCAGAGCAGCAGCAGGAACAGGCAGCCTGCACAGAGAATATAATGTATAAGGGAGGTGGCAAAGTGGAGGCATAACACTGCCAGGAACTGTTGTTTTCCCTGTGTTTATACATATTCCCATGGACACTGACAAAAAGGCATAGAATTAAAATATTCGCTCCAAATACCAGAGAATTACCTGTAATGAGGCCATTATGATAAGACATGGAGACCCTAAAAGTGGTGATTTCAGACTTTAGGCGAACTTTCCAAATGTACGTCAAGACTATGGCTTATCTCATTTCTGTGACGTTTAAAAAAAAGATGTTGAGTAACTTCTGCTGTAAAAGGAGTATTAACTCTAAGCCTAAAGATGATAACAGGGTCTGTCAGAGCAAATAGCTCTGTGTATGTTCTTTCTCCAACAAGTACAAGCTGTTACAGGGCACTTGTGACTGTTTACTGCCAAAGGGGGGAAAACCTGTTGAAAGCTTGGTCTGGCCCACCTTCTCCAGGACAGGTCGGAAACACACCGGCTGACATTCTATGGATGAGATTGGCAGAGGTTAGATAGTCAAAGGTGGGGCAGTGCTTATTTTGAAAAATTCAAATAGGTACATTCTTGTTTAATTTGGCAGTCTTCTGGTTTAAATTGTGTCCTAACTGTGCTCTACAATGAAATGGTATGAGAATATTAATGTTGCAACATGCACTCTTGTGTAATTAATAGTTTTAAATAACATCCAGGTTATAATATATTCATGAGAACATACTTGGAGCAGGAAAGTGTAAATGAATGGGTCCTTGGGCTCATCTTGCTTTGAGCGTAAGTCTGACAAAAAAAAAGGGAATCTCAAGTAGACATATTTTATTTATGTGTTTGCTGATAAAAAGGGATTGTTGAACATGATCAGGTATTCATCCCTCAGGTGCAGCCAGAGGATTTAGCATCTGCCCGGGGCAAAAAAAAAACATCCCACCTGACTCGTTCTGTCTGCGCGGGGACATGGGATGCATTGGTGGAGGCATTTGTGTTTGTGTGGGCGACTGGGTGTTAGGAGAACTACAAATCGAGGAGACAAAGGTTCCCTTCTGCGCAACCGAAACAGGTGCACTATTAAGGGCTCAAATTACCCCCTTTTTCTCCTTGTGGTAGGCTTTAAGAGCAAAAAGCAAACAAACGGAAATATCTGCTAAACAGGCTTTTGGAGATCAAAAGAGAAGATTACCGAACAAGAATCTTCCCGCTTGAGATAATTGACTGATCAAAGTAGGGTTACTTGAGGCATCCTAGCACCAGCGGTACCTCACACAACCTGAAACTGTAGGAGGAGGTTTGTGTAGCCTACTGTTACTGATCACACTTTGCTGCTTCACTGCTGTGTGTCACTAAAGTGTGCGTTGAGACATCACTAAACACTGAGGCCGTCAAAATCAGAATCAGAATTAGTCTTATTGCAAAGTACGTTTTCACATTTTAGCTGTGGTCTTGCACACAATGAACACATAATTAACATACATCTAGAGAATATAAGTAATAGGCATGTTAAAGTGGCTAAAAGGAACTTTCAGTTTTTATTGATTCCAGTGCCCCCTTTGGACAAATGCGGTAGTGTTTAGTGTCTTTGCTAGCACGTGCCGGCGATGCCTGCATTTGTTTAGGAAGCTAGTGATAGAGAGAGAGCAGGATGTATCGCCATGAGGTAATGTATCTGTAAGTGTCGGATTAATAATGGTAATATGACGGTGGTGAAGCAAAGTAAACTTTGATATACCGATTATAAAAACAAGCTTCTCGGGTCTACCTGCCATAAATAGTTTTGTCTGGTTTTGGGGGATATTGTACACAGAAAAAGGCAATCAATCATAATAACTATATAAAAATAGCGTTGTTTTTGCTGTCTCGTTTGCTGTTGGAGGTCATTTATGATCAACAGAGGGAAATTTTCATAGTTTCATAAACAGTTAAAGGTTCCTCGTCTGAGGTTTAAAGAATATAAAAGTAAATAGAATATTTACAATAAAATACGTTAAGAAAGAAATATGTGTAATTGTCTATTTAAAGGTGCTGTAAGCGAAATGGTTCTTTTAGCTAACTTCCTGTCAGTGACTGCAGTTAGCAGTCCCCTCGCTCGTCCCTACGTCACCACATTAATGCACTGCGGTCTTCAAGCAGCGAGTTATCTAGCATCATCTCAGATCCATAAGTGTGATAAAACACGATAAAGACCATCAAAACAGACATTGGGAAGGATTTTGACCTGCTCTGCCATTGTAGGCGAATAAACATTCACCCATCTGTTGCTCTGCGGGTGCACCGGCAGTTAGACGGGTGCCGGTTTGTAGCGTTCTTTCTTCTGATTGGATACCACTTTCGGGATCCCCGAACAATTTAATTTGCCGATTACATGCAGAGCGGGTGACTGAGATATCGGAGGTATGAAACGTGTGCACTATATAAGTGATCACTGTATGAATATATTTAATACTTAAATTAACCTAAATATATCGCTCACTTCACCTTTAAAAAAGAGGAGCTGTCCAATTGTGTGCACAAGATCAAAAGTAGGCTATGCAATGAAATATAGATTGAGGCATGTTCATTCACACTAGGATTTACACTGATCTTGTTTTAATGTTAGAAAAAAAAACGTATCCTTATCAGTGGCTGAGTGGGATATGGATAGGGTTTATATCCTACAGGAGCAGGGCTGCTGCTGGAACGAGGCCCGCACGGGAGTGGCTTCCCGGTTCTCCCTCAGAGGAAACTGGGACGTCATCATGCCCATATAAGGCCTGAGGACTTCCTCTCTACTAGAAAGATCATAATAAAGAAACAGCACCGCAGTTTGGCGTTTTATATAGGCCTACTCGATAATTCGTAGCTAAGGGATCCAACATCAGGCTGCAGATGGAGTTGAAGTATGTGACACGGGTTACATTATATTAACTCAAACATAGGCGAATGTCGCGTTTATCTTTCTTTTTTTAAACACAAGCAAATCAATGACTCAAAAGCATTAGATCCAACAGAGTCATCTCACCTCTTCGCTTATGTAACAATCACGTATTCAACCTTTAAACGCACACAATAAAACGAAGCTGTATTTATACGTATGGTTTTCTTCTATTTCTGACTCCGCTCTCCGCTGCGATGCCTCCTCAGCGCGCTCTCCATGCCTACAGGCTTGTTTACAGTCGCCTCTTCCCGGCATCGGCGTCACTGGTCGTCGGACTCCCTGGGCGTGGCGACCGAGCCCCCCTGGCCAATCACAACGCCGCACTGCCCTGGCAGCAAGCTCGCGCCTATGCCTATATAAAAAGGCACGCATTGGCCCGACCGTACACACCTTTCTCAAGCACCAGGAGCAACACAGCAACTAATAGAAATCTCGAATAATAACTTTTCCTTCACAGGGTTGCAAAGAAAAGAGCAATCGGACACTGGGAAAGACTTTTGCTGGCTGACACTGAGCCACACAGTTTATTTTTGTTGGACCTTGGACTTTCACTCTTTCTGTCTTTGGAGTGATTTGTAATTCCCTTTTGATTTTGGGACACTTGACAGAGACGCCGGGTGCCTGAACTGACGCATGTTCTCTGCTGACATTGACATTTGTTGATTACCCACAGTTTCTATAAGCGGCCGGTAAGCTTATACTTTTTCCCTATACGACTTTATGTCTACAAAGATGGAACAGCCTTTCTATCATGACGACTCTTTTCTGTCGGCTTACGGCCACTCAGACGCAGCAATGCACGACTACAAACTGCTAAAGCAGAATATGAATTTGAACTTGACAGAGCCCTATCGCAGCCTGAAATCCCAGCTGAGAGCCGAGGCAGAGCTCTACCAAGGAGGGCATCAAGACGTGGGCTCCTTGAAGCTCGCATCCCCAGAGCTGGAGAGGCTCATCATCCAAAACAGTAACGGCGTGATCACCACTCCCACCCCGGGCCAGTACTTCTACAACCGGGGCATCACCGATGAGCAGGAGGGCTTCGCCGAAGGCTTCGTGAAAGCTCTGGACGAGCTGCACAAGATGAACCAGATGCCCATGCCCCCTCCAAACGTGTCCATCGGAGCCGGTGGTATAACGACGTGTTCGGCGGCGGCCTCTAGCGTCTTCGGCTCCGCCTTGCAGCCCGAGCCTCCGATTTACACAACGCTGAACGCCTACTGCCCGAACACGAGCCTCTCTTCCGCATCCAGCTACCCGACTGCCACCATCAGCTACTTGCCGCCACAGCAGCAGCAGCAGCATGGCCACCCGCAGACCTCGACGCACGGCGCGCACCCATTCCAGCACGCTTTCCATCCGCAGCGGCTCCTCGCTCTGAAAGAGGAACCCCAAACCGTGCCTGACCTCCTTAGCAGCGACTGCTCGCCCCCAATGTCCCCGATCAACTTGGAGACCCAGGAGAAGATCAAGGCGGAGCGCAAGAAGCTGAGGAACCGGCTGGCCGCGACTAAATGTCGGCGGCGCAAGCTGGAGCGCATCGCCCGGCTGGAAGATAAGGTGAAGGGGCTGAAGAACGACAACGCAGGGCTCTCCAGCACAGCGTTGGTGCTCCGGGACCAAGTCGCACAACTCAAACAGAAAGTCCTGACACACGTGAGCAGCGGCTGTCAGCTGATGCTCACGAGCAAGATGGAGGCGTTTTAAAACAAGAGACTACTATCTGACTGAAAAGTAATAACACTGGAGTCTGCATGCGCAGCACTGGGATACTGGCTGATGTGTTGTCCGCACTGACAGCAGCAGGGCTAGGTGTACACAACTCTTTAGGCTAATAAGGGTGAAAAGACTGATCGAAATGGTACTTGCGGATGCTGGACATCGCTCAAAGAACCATTCAATCCCCTAGACACAAGGGCAGCATCCAGACTGAGAAAGCGGGCACAGGCCCAGAAGTTTGGTTTACTAATGGTAGAAAATGGGAATGATTATTGTATTTCTTTGTACTTTTTGCAACTGATATTGTCATGCAATGCTGCAATCATTCATTGTGTAAATTATTTTGTTTGTCCGGTTGACCCAGACAAACTAATGATGTCCAATGTTTACACTGTCTTTTTTATTTGTGATGTGTATTTAAGTAAAGTGAATTGAAATGAAACGGAAACTGTGGACTTGAGTGTTTGTTTCATATTTGTATATAGATCACTTGAATAGCTTATGATATCGAATAGCTTATGATATAGGCCCAACTTTATATCACTCAACAGTAAAGTCGAAAACATATCACACATAATCAGTAGGAAAGAGTGGGGGGACAAATGGGTTTATTTCCTCTCATGCTGAAATCATAACAGTTGCTATGGCTCTCAGTGGGCAGGCCATAAGTACATTCTGTTTCCGTGTTTTTACGCACAGAGCGTAGCCCGCGTAAGCAGGCCTTTCCTAATTACGCACGGATCTGCCCATATATGGGCATGTTGGTGAATACATCGTCACATGGGAGGGTTTTTGGGAACCCCCGCCCAGGTAATGCAAACTGGTTTCATCCCGCTATTGTATCGATAAGGACCGTGAGCTTGTCGAGGGTTGCGGAATTTCCTTGTCTTATTATGCAACTTTAGATCAACCTGTCACACACGAATGGAGCAAAAGAGCAACCTTCTTATCAGTAACATATAGAGGTTTGTTTAACTTTCAAAAGGACACCAATAAGTAGATAATACCCACAGTAATGCGGCGTTTGTGATCGTTTTGAAACAGTTTCTAAATGAGGTTTATTATAACTGAATTAATTTAAGGCCACGATCACATCCTTAGCTCCGCCTGGGATCAACCTTTCGGTGCCATTTACGCGTAAAAGTCGTGAATGCATATTTGAGGTGTCTGCATAATTGAAACATAGCACACGAGGGGAAGTGACAGTGTCTTCAGGAATGTCGGGGGCGTCTCAAGATGCCAGGAGGCTTGGCTGAGCGGTGGGTGAGAGTGGGCGTCCGGAGAGCGCGCGGGGAGCATCTGTGTGGATGGATGGTTGGAGATGTGCGAACTGCCAAGAACAACATTCTGGTGGGACACATCAGAGGCCAAATATGCGCGGCACCGGGGGTTCAGAAGATGGATATACAGAGGAAAGTCCCGCGTTAAGTGGATGTGAATGAGTCACTAAGCCCTAAAGTCTATAGCCGGGGACCGAGGTGTCCAGATGGACAGAACAATGATAGTATTAGGGGTTAGAGGGTGAGTGACTTACTCATAAATCAACTTAGGAAAGCTTAAAAACATGGAAAATGTGTGAGGCCATTAAAAAAAGTGTTATAGGCCTGCTAACAGCCAGTGCTTTCTGTGACCATTGGCCCAGAGGGTAGTGGTGCCCAGAGCTGGCCTCAGAGGAAGGGGGATTTCTGTGCTGTAAAAGTAGTCTGTGACGAACAAGTAAACAAAACAGCAAATCTCTCTCTCTCTCTCTCTCTCTCTCTCTCTCTCTCTCTCTCTCTCTCTCTCTCTCTCAGTACTCACGAAAACCACTTCAAAAGAGTGGCTGAGCGCATTCTCACCTCAATATGCTTTGGAGAGGAAGGTTCTCACCTCATTTCGTCTGACATATATTTGAATAGCACAATTTCCATCAATAACAACTCCCCTTATTTTTTTGTGTGTGTGCCATGGACTTGGAAACTCGCCCACACGAATTATAAGTTGTATGTGCATGACCTTTCACTAAGAAACCTATATTTCAGGGGATGAACATTTTTTTGTTCTTAATCTCACTGCCTGTTTTTGCCTCACTCAAGAATGATCTATAAAAAGACTCAGTTCATGGCCTAGCAGGCCGAGGACCTAAAGAAGCCAAACGTAATGATTTCTTTCCCACAAAATATTCAAAAATATGTACAGTAGCCTATATGAGCTGTCATCGATGTCAACACCAACATCTCATAGGTAATTTCTTTTTTTCTTTTTGTGAAGTCTTAAACACACATTTTGTTTATTGTATTTTTATGCTTTTCATTTTCATTTTGTTTTTGTGTTGTTTTTGATATGTCTGAAATAAAGTAAAAAATTCAAATTCAAATTCAAATCTCAACTCGCAAGAAACACACTAATAATTCTCCAGTAACTTGAAGCCAGCTCCAATCCAAAAAAAAAAATTATATCACCGGAAAAAAATATCACCGGACTGTTTACTGTAAGTCCCCATTCAAGCACACATTAGGACCTACATGTTATGATGCACGCACACAGTCAAAAAAAAGAAGCAATAAAGCAACAAAAAATAAAAAGCTAAATTGAAGCCATGCTGGCTCTCCACACGCCTCGGCCCACAACCCACCCTGAGTGTCTGTGGGAACATCTGTGATGCGAACAGTGACGTATGAAGAGCCCTGGGTGGGTTTGACTTTCCTCTCCAAGAGCCCTCTTCCCCTCCTACGGCCACGCCAGCCACCACCTTTCTCACTCATTCTCGCGCTCTCTCTCTCCGTTCTTCTCGAGAAAAAAAACATGAATATTCCTCCCACCTTATTCGCAGCCATCTGAGGTTATTAAAGAAGTTGGGTGGCAAGTTGCATCATTGGTGTTAGACCAGTGCATACAGAGACCTGATTATGGATGGTTTGTTTTGAACAATTTACCTTGAACAATTTGTGTGGAAAGCCTAAAGTGAGCTGAAATTTGAATTGATGTATTATTATTTCAAATATCTCCAGTCGTGATAATAGGGGTTTTATTTTATACTAGAAATGATAAGTAATGACTCATTAATCGTGTGATGGACCATGAATTCAACACAGTCATGGCACCAACTGTTCCCATCACAATGCTGCCAGTAACAGGAATGTATCGGGGGCATCGCAGAGTGTGTGTGTGTGTGTGTGTGTGTGTGTGTGTGTGTGTGTGTGTGTGTGTGTGTGTGTGTGTGTGTGTGTGTGTGTGTGTGTGTGTTTGTGTGTGTGGCCGTGACTTACTGAACACTGCAGCTCAATCATCAGTGTAGTTGTTGAGGGTTTTCGTAGGCGCATACTGCCACCTAGTGGAATACAATAGGGCAAGCAGGCGCAGCTGAAGTCATGAACCGCAAAAGAGGAGGCCTACAAAAAAGACAGTAGCTTGTCCTTCTTAGTAAAGACTCCCTCTGCCATGATCATTAAAACACACCCTAACAAGCAATTGAATGTAGATGTTTCTGTTTATAATGAACATAGTTTAATTTCTTTATTTATTCTCATACTGGCCTGCATAAAAAAATGTGTCACACTTATGTTTCGGTTTTTACCTACTTTTCAAGTGAACAAGTTTTGGTCTGCAAAAGAAAAGTAACATTTAAAAGAATAATTGTTGGTCCATTACAGAAACACATCAAGGAAAAATGCCATGGTTCAGGATGGGGTGTACTGTCCTAAAGTCAGCATTGGCCATGGTGAATTCAGTTGAACAGATACTGTAATATTTTAAGATATTGGGGGGAAAGTCAAGGGATGGTTCCAACTAAGTAAAACATTTACAGTGACGTGGAGGGTCATTTTTATACAGTCCCTCAAGTAGGCTACTGTGTTGCATTTCCCGTATTGTAATGTACATTATACTGTATATGGTAGGCCTATTGTATAAACAAGATTGTCTCATTCGCAATCCGTTCCTCTTTGATGTGAGAGTAATCGAGTTGAAGCTGAGGATGAAACCCAGCATAGACACACAGTTGATCACAACTCAGATAGACCTTATCCATCTCATCAATCTTTTAAAAACATTGGCTGTTTAAAAAAAATAACTCTGAAACAAATGAAAAAGCTAACCTAATACATTTATGGGGCACAGTCATGGTCATGGTTATTAGCCTAATGTGAGTGTGTGTATGTGTGTGTATGTTTGTGTGGTGTGTGTGTGTGTGTGTGTGTGTGTGTGTGTGTGTGTGTGTGTGTGTGTGTGTGTGTGTGTGTGTGTGTGTGTGTGTGTGTGTGTGTGTTATAATGACCCTCTCTGTCCAGCTCTGTCATTCGCTGTGAGTATGACTTTCACAGAGGACACTGTATTCATCACAAAAACATCATCAAATAGCAAGTCACACACACACACACACACACACACACACACACACACACACACACACACACACACACACACACACACACACACACACACACACACACACACACACACACACACACACACACACACACACACACACACACACACACACACACTGTGCCTCAAGTATTGTATGGTATGTGTTTTCACCTGCAGAGGGCATACTCCGTTCCACTGAGAAACACAAAAATACTGATAACCTGGATATTGTTGGGGAGTTTAAAAAGCATTTGTGGGCCCTGATTTATGGGATGGGTCTATTTGCTGGATTCAGACAATAAATACAACCAGACTTTGACAGTTCAAAAATAACATTGTTCTGATGCTTATTTGAATAATAGCACCATTTGAATTTCTCCCTTAGAGCAATGCTGAGGAATGGGGCAACACTGAGTGACAGCTGCCAAAACACACTCATCATGGTTTCAAATTGGGGCTGACAGTGGTGAGAAGACGCTGAACAGTGTTGCACTGTATGATACAGTGTAAGGCCTTATTTGGACTTCTATGGAACACGGTGCACTTATAAATCTAAGTAGAATGTTGATTGTGTTGTCATAACAAGAGTTTCATTATTTCCTAAGTATAAGGGAGAACACTCCTGTCCTGTGGATTCATTCGCCACAAACCTGCTGAAGAGAAGACGTCTCAGTACACCAGTACAGACAGAGCATTATCACTACGAACCAAGATGAATGGAATTTATCCTCTTCTTGCTGAAATGGGGCTTGTGAAAGACCTTATGAAACTTACCCCTGAGGAGAGAAAGAGAGAGGCCGGGAGAAAAATGTGTGCAGAGCACAAAGCATTGGAGATGGAGCGCAGACAAAGCGATGCCTGGGAGAGCATTGCGAAGCGCAATAGGGAAAGAGAGGAGAGAGACAGAGCAACAGAAAGCCTGAGGAGAGAAAGAGAGAGAAATCTGTGGAGGAGAGGAGAGAGAAGGCCAAGCAGAGAGAGGATGATTGAGTGAGTGAGGGGTTCGGAGGTTACTACCCCACACAACTTTGGGCCTCAAACATTAAATTTCATGCATTTTGTTGGATTTTCTGGTGTGTCCTTTCTGCATTCATTTATGGTGGACATGTTTTTATTTTTGTAAAGGAAAAGACAACATTCAGGTACCCAAAAATTATTTTTGAGTTTTTATTAAAGGTGCAGTGTGTAGAATCTATTGGCAATTTGCAGAAAAGACTTGGTAGAAATGGTATATAATATTCATAAGTGTGTATATTGTATGATCGCTTGAAAATAAATGTAGTTTTTTCTTTAATTTCCTTTAGAATGAGCCTTTTATATCTACAAAAGAGCACGGCTTGCCACCATGGAGGCCTCCATGTTGCACTGCCAGGATACAGTAGCATAGAATCGACAAACTAAATGGCCATATGAATTTTATAAAGTGGGTCGGGTGTTCTGGGGAAATGCACCTGTTGGAAGACGAAGAAGAAGTACTATAGAATAAACTAGAAAATGCATTTCCTGCTGAAAATGCGTGTGAATGCTGAAACAGCTTACGCTAAACTGGATAGCTGAGTATGAAGATTTGAAAAAGGTCTATAAAAGTTTATAAAGTTGTTAAAGTTTATAAAGGTCATAATTGTGTAAACTAAGTTTAAAAGGAGTTGAAAAGTTGAATATATAGAGGTTTGAATAACATTTCTTGCTGAAATTATGAAGAAGTTGAAAGACATGGATAAAAATCTTAAAACTATGAAATAGTAATTGAATAGACTTGGAGCTAAACTACCTTGATGGCTTGAATGTATATGAATCAGTTAAAGGAGTATGAAGATGTGGAAAAGTAAGAAACAGTCTTAAGTATTAACAGTAGTGAATTGTTTAACTCTTATAGGAATGATGTTGAATATTTAAAAATGTCTAGATAAAATTATAATTGAAAGACACGAAAAAAAGTATGTGTGAAATAGACCTTCAAAGAGCAGAGTGTTTGCCCCATTTCAACTGTGCCTCTCCGAACTGTCTAATAAAGCGGAAAAAAGAAAAAAAGAATCAAGAAAAAAAAGTGAAATTGCCCTTTAATGGGCAGAGTGAGTCACCAAGGTGAGTGTATGTCTTATTGAGGGTCTGTGATTAGGCAGAAATCCCACCTTTTAGAGGCCTCAGAGAGGTAATTTCATCCAAAACGTCACCTCAAACCGCTGCCTCTAACTGACGGACCGTGAGTCTAACTGACAAAATTATTTTATTGTTAGAACCAGAAGAATCTGATGAAGACACAGTGTGAAGATTATGTCCGTAATGTGAAGAATATGAGAACCAGAGCATTTTAAAGGTGTGGTACAGTCTGCCTTTCTCCAGAAATGTCATGTCTCAGTTATCAAGGCGGCAGTTGGTTGGACACCATTTAGCTTGGAAGCCCAGACCTCCCATTGTGTAGGTCCGATTGCTTCAGTAGTCACATCTATGCGACCGGCAGAATATGTCCTACATTTTGATATAAAAATTATCCGTGTAGGGTTTAATTTGTGGGAGTGAGAGGCAGTTATGTGGAAGGTTTTGGTGTATTTTTACAACAGTTCTACACTGTAACAGTTGGTTCCCCCACTCTGCCTCTGAACATTCCGTCCCATCCGGATCCCATTATAAATTTAGAAAGAGGTTGAAAAAAGCTTAAAACTAAAACTATGTTTGTTCAAAGACTGTTTAAGATTTTAAAAAGTTGAATAGGAATTGAATAGCTGTAATTAATGTGAATTGTTTAACGTTTGAATGGAGGTTGTAGCTGAAAAAATGCGGGAGGAGATAGGTTTCAAAGCGGAGGAAGTTTTAGCGGTTTGGAATGCTGCTCCTATCCGCGTCAATGTTAAAATGATTTGTTAAAAAGCTGAATATTTTAAATATTTTAAAAGATTGAAACATGTTGAAATGTGTTTAATAGTGTGCTTAAAGAGCTGAACATTGTGATTATTGAATGGTTTAAATAGCTGAAAATTTGAAGGAGTTACACTTTTGAAGGGTTTGGAGGCTGCTCCCATCCGCTTCAGTGTTAAAAAAGTTGGTTAAAAAGCTGAATATTTTAAAAAGTTTAAAAGGTAGAAAAATGTTAAAAGATGTCCAAACATGTCCTTAAAGAGCTGAACATTTTGGTATTTGTATGGTTAAAATAGCTGAAGATTTGAAGGAGGTATGAAGGTCCAAAAAACGTACGGAAGAAGTAAAAATAATAATAAAGATTTGAATAACAATAGTGTGAATGCTCCAGCATTCACACTAATAACCAAATACATCTTCACCTCATCACTTGATATTGCGGAAAATCTTGAGGCAGTGGTGGATGAGGCCATCTTTAATAACTAGCTTGAAGGCCACTGTAGCTTCTGTTATTATTTGAAAGGGAGGGGTTACCCAGGGAGCCTTGCGTTCTAGAAATTGTACCACTAGATGGCATTAAACCTGCAGTGTGTAGAATTTGGGGTTTTATTTCCTAGCAGATTTTGTAGAAAGTAATTATAATATCCATAAGTACATTTAATTTAGTGCATAATACCTGAATTTTTTTTAATTATAATTTTTTTCCTTAGAAAGGGTCTCATATATGTCCATATTTCTGCATATTTTGGACCAAGGCCTAGTGCCGCCATCTTGAAAGTGTCATAGTTGGAATGTCATCAGGTGCATTGTTTAAAATGTAGAATTGTTCTTGTCCTTGAAGGCCACTGTAGCTTCTGTTATTATTCGAAAGGGGTGGGGTTACCCAGGGAGCGTTGCATTCTAGAACTTTGTAGAACTTTCTTGATGATGTCATATTACACACTGCACATTTAATATCCAGATATTACATACTGCACCTTTAAACTGTTGAAAAAGTTAGTCAAAAGTAATAAATAAATGGTAAGCTAAAAGTGACGGATAAACAGTTAAATTGTGTAGCTAATGTTTAAATGATTGAAGTAGTAAGCTTATTGTTAAACGGTTGAAATAGTTAGCTTATCAATAAATGGTTGAAACAGTTAGCTAATCAGAAAAGGATTTAAATAGTTAGTTAAAGGTAATTACATCAATTGAATAGCCCAGCTTCTGCCACTCCTAGGGATGGGCCTAACAGTATGAATGCAAACTTGACTGAACTGACATATTACATTAAGATGAATAGAATGGTTTTAACCATGTCCACCACTTTAATATAAAAATAGTGTTAATTAATAAAATCCATTTCAATGGACTTTTGGAACACGACTGCTAGTGCCCAGTTCATCTGACAGGGCTGTGAGGGTAGCCTAGTTATGAATAAATGTTTGGATAGCAGTGGCACACATACAGCATAACAACTGTATTACAATGAGTTTTCTTTGTTTACCCGATTAAGATATAGTCTACAAATACTAACACAAGCCAGAATCTAGTCTAATGGACCATATTGAATTAGTATTGAATTCACTTGGGGATGAAAAAGAGCTCAATTGCAAAGTGCAGCCGGAGGAGCAATGACAGTCTTGGGATGGCATTTAGAAATGTTTTCTTTATTGAGAATGTAAAGCACACAAACAGCCACTCCAGCAATCTTACCGTGAATTGAAACAAATCAGTTTCCCTTTATTTATTTATTTATTTTTACAAAACATTTACATCTAACAGCGCTCTACAAACACACAACGCACTTATAAAAGAAACAGCCACATCACATGACATATACTTGATCAAACTACCAGAACAACAACAGCTGGTATGAACGCTGCCTCTCGCGATTGACTCTGGCACGCAGACTTTTGTTTCCAAATATTAAACCTTCCCTCAAGCATGAAGCATACCTCTCCATTGCCATCATTATCATACCAGATCCTTCACATTAATCTTTGTTGGAACGCCTAAGTTACATTCATTGTTATCATAACTCTGCGCGACCCTCTCCATTATCATTTATACCTTATGACGTGTAGACTGCACGATACGGCATCACAACAGTAACATCTGCATTTCACGAGTGACTTATGCCCAGATTAAGGTCGACCTAGAGAAGATCGAAAAGAGAGTAGCAGGGGAGCGGAGTACTGGTGCAGGTACATTATGGTTTACAACACTGTCATGAGAAGTCCTCTGGTTAATGATGACATGTTAGATTCATGCACAGGCGATAATACTGTAAGACTTTGCATCTCCCACCCACACACACACACCTCCTGTTGTAATGCCGGTGTTGGCTTTTACTGAAAACAAAACCAAAAAAATACCTGCCTTTCATAAAGGGAGGTATAAATCCTCACATTGCTGGCAATAAACAATTTTTATGGCCACTAAGGGATATTATCAGAGGGTTTTATTATTGAAGTCTGAGCCCTTGAAGAATTAGGGATTTTGCCTTGAAATACACTTTGAATATACTGCATCATTCAGTTATGGCATCTTTAATAGTAATTGTTAAGTGTCTGTTCTCGGGTGATTAACTAACTAACTAACTAACTGATTGTGTGTTCATTGGACGTCACGTGTTACAGTGTCAGTCCACCTTCTACCAGAAAACCATAGAGATTATATAGGCTACAGAACTTGAAGATAATGAAAGCGAGAGTTTAGGTTTGTGTGTGGTAAAGGTTAGTTAGGAGGAGCAAGGTTACAACTCCACTCCGAGAGTTAGATTTTGTATATTAATGGATCTAGATGATAATTATCTCTAAGTATACTGTCAACCTATCATCACTCCTCTCTACAAGCCGCTGCCGCTGCCCTCCACGTCGTCCACTACCAGCGAACGTTTGCGCAGCACAGAGTTCCCCTTCCTGCCGCTCCTGGCCGGCAGGGCGGGCAGCTTGGTGTGGCAGGGGGCCCGGTACTGAGGCAGGCCGGTCTTGGTGGTGTCCAGCTCCTCCGGGTCATCCTGCTGGGCTCTGAGGGCGGCCATCACGTCCTTGTCCGAGGGACTGAGGGTCAGGCAGCCGCACGGGCGACCACCGTTGGCCTCTCCCACCTCCTCCGGCTCGTCCTCCACTGTCATGAAGGCGTCACCCCACAGGCTCTCGCACAGATCCCGGCCGTGCTGGTACATCTTATGTGGAGACACAAGAGGCACACACACACAAAATATTCTTAGGATGGGAAGAGATAATGATGAGTGTATCCATTCTAGGTGACCAGCAGTGGTGAAAGAAGCACTCAGAAGTTTTACTCAATAGCGGAGACAGCGATTTGGGAGACAGCGATTGTGGTCACATCACTTTTTGTCAAAATGACTTGAGTGAATATCTCCTTACGATCCGCCTGTTTACAGCGCCTAGGCTGTATATTAACACTGGACAGGTAGCGGATCGTGAGGAGATATTCACTGATTGCGACAACAACTGATTTTGACAATAAGCATTCTCCAGAATCGCTGACTCCACCTTCAATTAAAGGTTACACAGTTTCTAGAAAAACCTTAAATAAGTATCATCTTTTAATTTCATTTGTATACAAGGTACTAATACCAATACAATGATAAAATACTGATATGCACTCAAATTTCTACTTAAATAATAGTACAACAAGTGAAATGTACAAAAAGTTTTAAATGGAGCCCCCAAGGTCACACAGATTAAATCCTTTTTCATTTTAAGATTATGAAAGATGAGAAATGATTAAACCTCCATCACCCCTATTAGTGCATGGTGAACTCACGGCTCACACAGAACAAAGTGCTGCTGCTTTAACAGCTCCAACCTTGGTAGGTCTATTCAGAAACACCTGAATAAGTATGCAAGGCCTTTCATTTATAATACTGATATGTAACAGTTTTTTGTTAAATGTACCGGAGTACAAGTATAAAGTAGGCCTAGTAATAATTGGAGACACTGAAGTAATATGCAGTACAACTATCTGAATACAGTGCCTCAGTATTACTTAAGTAAGTGCATTACTTTCCACCACTCCTAACTGTTAGCGTTGGGAGAGCTCTTTAGAAACAGCTAAAGGGAAAAATAAAAAATCTGCATTTTGCACACTATCTGTAGGGCTGTTTTGTGACCCTCATCGGGTTTAGCTTTTCCTTGCTTGTAAACATCCATCGGAAGAATAGATGTTTACCCTATCAGGGTTTCAGGGCATTGCCGGCCTTGAAAACAAACCTAACTCAGGTGTTGTTTGTGGGTGGGGGTGGAGGGGGCTACAGGCATCTGCTCTCAAAAGCAGCTTTTGTCCGGCCTCCACCAGCCTGGAGAGCAAATTATAAGACCAAGCGACCTTGAAAAGCTCACGCTGAAAGAAGGAAAGGCTTCATCTCTGACGGCCCTGTTCTCCGGCCTCGCTGACAGATCTGAAATCACCAGAAAGGTCACTCCCACTTTCTGACAGGAAATCCGTTGCAGCACTCAACCTTTATGATGTTACAGTTTTAGGAAAAACTGCTTACACTGGCTTTATGTTTCCCTGGAGCTCTAATAAGACACATACTGTGGATTAAAAGGGATGTCGCGCGACGCTGCAAAAAAAAAAACAATTCAAACTTTAAGCTGTTTAACTGTAAACGGCGTGGCTTAGACATAGTTGGGAAAAGCTAATTAGTGAATTCTCAGTGACACACACACACAGGCTGTGTTTAAGCTCCCGTTGGGTCTCTAGTGACAACCTCATAACCAGTGGTGAACATGGGCTGCCAAGCCACCGTCTCTATCTCTTCCTATACAGTAGCTCATTATTTCCCCCTATACCTTTACTTCCACTTAATCTCCCTGGTGGATTTCATTTCTTCTCTTGCTTATTGCTGCACTCAACTGTTTGTACATCTCTCTCTCTCTCTTATTCTCTCCAGCACACCCCCACCCAAGCGTCTGCTGCCTTTCATCCGCCTGCCTGTTGGAGGATTAAGGAGTGAGTCACACAGAGGGGCTCAGAGACGAAAAAGCTGTAATATATTTACCGTGTTAGAAGGACAAAGAGGATTTCTCTCCACTACACACTCTGTCTGCCTGACATTTCTTTGGTCTTATCGCAACGACTCTATAATACACACAGGAGTGCGCACACACACACACACACACACACACACACACACACACACACACACACACAAACACATTCCTGTACTTCTATCTTTGTGAGGACCGTCATTGACATAATGTATTGCGTAAAAGCACCTTTCCCTAACTGTAACCATCGCGACTAAATGCCTAACCCCAACCTTGACACTTACCCTAACCTAAACCGAATTCTTACCTGAACCTTAAAACCAAGTCCTAACCCTGAAATGACCCTTTAAAGAAGTGAGAACCAGCCAAAATATCCTCACTTTCCATAAATGTGCTCACTTTGATGGTAAAAGCCTAAATTGGTCCTCACAATGCTGTATCTACGATGTGCAAGTACGCGTGCACGCAT
The DNA here is from genome assembly GCF_949987685.1 of Ammodytes marinus. Classification (NCBI taxonomy): domain Eukaryota; kingdom Metazoa; phylum Chordata; class Actinopteri; order Uranoscopiformes; family Ammodytidae; genus Ammodytes; species Ammodytes marinus. Next base: position 19,863,512 of record NC_137220.1, on the reverse strand, counting down.
GCACGCACGCACACACCCACCCACACACACACACACACACAAACATTTGTGTCCATTCCCCAGGCATACACAGATGGCTGCCAAAGTGAATTCAGTACAAGCACAAGTGGCTGTAGACGACCTGTCTCGATCAAATAAGTGCGATACTGAAATGTCCCGGGGCTCTAGCCCGTCCTCCCCATCCTTATCTCATTCAATTCCGACCTTCGGTGTCTGAGACCTAAGACATTAAACCTGGTGTGTGAGAGCGAAGCAGAAGGGACCTTAAACCTGTGAGCTGGTTGGCAGTGACACAAATAAACTTATTGCTGTCGTCTACTGCAATGATTCTCTTGGCCAGCGGTCAAGATGAGAATTAGAAAAAGGTCAAATACATTTTGGATGTGACTGAATAGAAATGAGTCCCATTAGAAAATAATTGCTATGGTAATTAGACGTTGAACAGTTACACAAATCAAAACCTTCAGAAATCCTTGTTTCTCTGGAGGTCAGGGCGATATTCAGCTGGTTTTTAATGATATTCCTCGACAAAATGCAATTGGTATAGTTGATGACCTGTCTTATCCTCATACATAATGAAAATACATAAATTGCAACTCACCAACAAATGTTATTATTTTTCTTAAGGAGAGCTATTCTTACATTTATCCATTTTAAACACAGATGTGTTGCCCTCTGTACTTCTTCCCACATTCTCAACACATTCACACGATAGTTCCCAGGCTTTGCTATGAAGCATTACCAGAAAATGTTCTGTAAAACCAGAGTTCCGGGAACCTGAGTTGATCATTCTGTGTACCATTAATCCACTATATGTGATCCGCAGACGTCTCAAACTCTAAATGTGTTTTGTGCCAGCGCCCGGCACGGACACGGTCTCTCTTTAGAAATGTAACCTCATTCCCACAACATTCGGAGCTGACAGAGCATCTGATGCTGGGGTAAAGCAGACCTTGGCTGGCAAATAATGTTACCAATTGGTACAAAGAGAGTGTTCTAAGCGCCAAAGGGATTTTTGCATGCAGCAGAAGCCTGGGTGTGTGTGTGTATGTGTGTGTGTGTGTGTGTGTGTGTGTGTGTGTGTGTGTGTGTGTGTGTTTGTGCGAGCCTTTCAATGTAATAGCTTGTTTCTATGCAAATTGCCATCTACTGCAGTCAGCATTTACAAATCCTGACTGTGTCTGTGTGTATTTATTCCACACACACCTACAGTGCATTGTGTTTCCATCAAGTGGGCGAACTTGAGAAGATTTCATGAGTTTTTTTTAAAACCCATAGTGATTCTGTGTATTAGCATTTGAATGTGAAGCTTAAAGATGTCTGCATTCAAAGTGTTGAGAGGTTTTGCACGTGACAGGTATGTCAGTTTGCGGACTTGCCCTCCTGTTTAGCACCACCACAGCCCTGAGGTGGTTGGATTGTTGAATGTGCTAAATGCTGTGACCCCTTTCTTTGTACTCGAAGGCGTTGTTTTTAAAAACTGTTTTTGAGAGCTACTTAAATTCATTGGAGCCTGACTGTGTTGTGCCATTAGCGCCTGCCCTACATGAAAATGGGCCAATACAAGCACACAAAGCACCAAAATATAGACAAAACCACACACAAACACACACAAACACACACACACGCACGCACGCACACACGCACGCACGCACGCACGCACGCACACACACACACACACACACACACACACACACAGATTCGCTCTTTGCAATTTCTCTCTCTTACTACAGATCTGTCATTTCCAGTTAATAGTAATACCCACCAGAGACATTTAATAAGTCTGGTGGCAGGGGGTGTACATTTGTCTCTGTCTCTGGGTTTGTGTGTGTGTGAGAGAGAGAGAGAGAGAGAGAGAGAGAGAGAGAGAGAGAGAGAGAGAAACATATCAAGGAAGAGAGAGGGGTTAGATAGATAGATAGATAGATAGATAGATAGATAGATAGATAGATAGATAGATAGATAGATAGATAGACAGACAGACAGACAGACAGACAGACAGACAGACAGACAGACAGACAGACAGACAGACAGACAGACAGACAGACAGACAGACAGACAGACAGACAGACAGACAGACAGACAGACAGACAGACAGACAGATAGATAGATAGATAGATAGATAGATAGATAGATAGATAGATAGATAGATAGATAGATGGATGGATAAATAGGTGGATGTGTTGTCATATAGCCTGCGGTGTGTCACAGTTAGTTTGCTGTCAGCCCCAGCTGCACACCAGCCCCTCGCTAATGCTGCCTTCATTTTAAATCACCCAGCTGGCCTCTGCCCACTGAAGCAGGACCGAACCTTTTCATGCTCCAGCCCACAGCGGCACCCTGCACTGTTAACCCCATGCTCACCGCACACTCCCTTGACCAGCCAACACTCTGCAGCATTTGGCCCAAGTCACAATGGGATTCCTCTGGCACCTCCTGTGCCTGGCAACAGTATCTCAGCAAAAGGCACGATGCTATGCCCCGCTCCCATGGTGCATCGTTGACAACATGCTCACATACCCTGAAGGTAAGCAGGTTATAATGTGGACCATGCTTACCATCATGGTTTCTAGTGTGCACATGTTTATGTAAGTGTACCCCGGATTGTAATAAAAGCGTGTGCACGTGCATCCTGGAGTGGAGTATCATCAAAGCTTCAGTCACTAGTGAGTTTGATAAGTTAGTTTGCAGATTATAAATAAACAGACAGTACAGATGATGCTTACCTGCTGGTACTGAACACAGGTTCCAGTGCAGTTCTGTCCCCTGGGGTCTCTGGCCCAGTTCCGAGCACACGTCATGTCCATCCTGCAGGCGTCAAACCTGAACAAATGTATGTAAATTCTCAAGATGAAATAAATATCTGACATGGCAAAAACATAAAACTTTTATTCATGTTGCATACCAGGAAAGGGAGGGGCCACCTTTTTCAATGTTTACACTTATTTGTTTAGAGCAAGAAGGGAAGATTGATACCACTCTTCTGAATATGAAGCCACAGCCACTAGCTGGTAAGCTTAGCTTGGTGTTTGGACTGGAGACGGCTAGCCTGGCTCTGTCCAAAAGGTAACAAAATCCATCTACAACACCTCCGAAGCTAACTGATTAACACGTCACACGTTTTCCTGATTTACAGTTTATGTGGCAGGCTATTTCTTAGGGGCCAACAACCACTAGTAGAAGTGTTTCTTTTACAGCTGTTTCTCATTATGTTTGGCGTCTGTGTACCCTAGCCTGGGAGCCACTGCCACATGTAGATGAGAAAAACCATGATTGATGTGACCTTGGTATTACCTGTGTCACACAGTTTCACACTGTTAATCGGACACTCTTTCTTAGTACGGATGGCACAGTACGCTGCTGTTACACTGGCTGGTTGTCTCTCCCCTGTGTGCAGCCCCACAGACAGATACTGATTTTGATCTAGGTTTGCTCGGCAACAGTTCTGGCAGCCTCACCAATCACGGCAGAAGCTGTGGCAGAGCGGCACAGCCTGGATGTATGAGCGGCGATGGGGATGAGGCCAGCGCGCGGCATCGGGGGAGCAGCGGTAAAAGCACGACACGCGCTTCAGGAAACCTTCGCACCTGAGGAGAGAGAGAGAGAGAGAGAGAGAGAGAGAGAGAGAGAGAGAGAGAGGGGCCCAGTTATTGCTACATCTGATGTAGGCTATGGAGACATCTGTATCAACACTGTTATTAGCACTGGGAAGGAACAGTCAGGCAGGTAAATATGAGTGACCTATCAGTTGACATTGGTGTTGCAATGTGTTATTTCAATCTTTAACATCTATGATCGCATAGCTCCAATCTTGTTGAATGTTTTTGTCACATAGACCTATGTAAAAAAGTATTTTCTAAAGTGGATGTAAGTATTTGTGCATGCAGTAAAGCCTGTGTGCATTATCACAAAGGGGTGAAAATCTCAAACTGAAACCTACTCAAACATGCAATAAGGTTGGCAAAAGAAATCAAGACATAACTACAGCACTGGCCTACAGAGTGGCCTATTTAAACACCTAGCAAATTGAGAGCAACATTAGCATTCATTTACCATCTTTTTTTTCTTGAACACCTAACAAATGAAAGTCTGATATTCCCACCCGTTTTAGCTGTGTTTTTGGTCTCCACCATCTCCTGAAGGATATATTTATCTCTTAAGGAGTCACTTACATAGTTAGCTTTTTGTTTAGGATAGGAAGCGTACAATTGGTTTGCAGCACTTTTTTCTAACAACTTCTGCAAGCTACAGAAGGATAACTATCCCTGGGTTTGTCACTAGGCCTACTAGTGATGAAAGTTTTTTTAGTGACAAGTAGTCATGTGATTCACTGTTAATATAAAAATATTGATAAAATATGCTTTAAAGGTGGAGTCAGCCATGCTGGAGATTTCGTAAAATCACGTTTGCCTAAATCAGTGAATATATCCCCATATTTTGTTGATACGCAGCCTAGGCTGTGTAAAAGGGTATGTAAACAAAGCGGCTCCCCTTTTCCACCAAGGCAAAATCAGGGTCGGTTTGGAGCCGGTGCCCAGACGGTTTTCCACCAAGAGAGAACCGGTTCCCGGCCAGAAGTACTGGTGCCGGTGCGGCGCCAACTCTTTGCTAGTCTGGAACTGGGAACCGCTACGTCTGAGCCAATTTGTTTACACCAGTTTACAGTGCCTAGGCTGTGTATTGACACCAAATTATTTTTTCAGCGCACACACAGTACTATGGATAGGTAGTAGATCATGAGTAGATATTTACTTTGATTTTGATAAAAGTGATTTTGACAACAAGCGTTCTCCCAAATCGCTGACTCCACCTTTAAAGGAATAGTTCAACATCTTTTTTTAAGCTTTGTGCCTCACTCTCCGGCTCAAGAAAATGTGACAGAAATCCTTCCTATAACTGTGCGTGCATTTTTGATACAGAAATGGGCAAAGGTTGCTCGTCTAGGTTAGCTTCAACACTGGTAGTTAAGGGGAGCAGGTCAAAATATGACCTTTACAACATCACTAAACGCTCCTGAGTGCTTGTTGGGACTTGTTTATTTACAACGTTATGTTGTTATGTTATGTTTACCGTCACAGGGACTTCCTGGTTTTCTTCCAGTAGGCTTTGTTTTTGATTCTACAATGACATAACGTGTAAAAATATGATCGCAACATAGAATGATAAACAAGTCCCAACAAGAACACAGGAGCATTAAGTGATGTTGTAAAGTTTATCTTTTGACCGGATCCCCCTTGACTACCAGTGTTTGAGCTAAGCTAACCTGGATGAGCGACCTTTGCTCATTTCTATATCAAAAATGCACGCACAGTTCCAGGAACGGTTTCTGTCGCCTTTTCTTGCGCCCAAGAGTGAGGCAAAAAAAAGCTAAATATTCAAAATGTTGAACTTTTTCTTTAAGGTGAGTCTGGATCAGATGTATATCCACTGGGTGAGACTCACTCAGAGCTCAGTGGGCCACACTTGTCCCAGGGTTCATTCTTGTTGTCAGCAGAGGGAACATGGGCGATGTCCTTGATGTTATCTTCCGTGCAGCAGCTACCTGTAAGCAGCAGGGACAGAGAAACACTTTCAGCCAGCTGTCAGTCAGGGAGCTTTAGTCTGATATTCTCATCACAAGATGTCATTTACAGCACTGAACATTAGAGACAAGGCCAGGGTCACTCACTGTCAGAGTACAGCGTGCACGCTGTCAGGAGTGGCTCCGGGCTGGGTGCGGACTTGTGCTTGCCATCTTGAAGACACACCCCCTCCGAGCGGGTTCCGTCAATCAGCACAGCCACCACATAAACACAAACCAATAGCAGGGGTCGAAAAGTGATACCCATCTCTGCAGCCACAAACAGGTCTGGGGAAGAGAGAGAAGAGTTCAGCACATTGGACAGCGGCAGAATAATGGCCCCATATTTGACACTCCCACCTGAATCCACAGCAAAAACACAGAGCACACACACTCCAGTGCAATAGGCCTATGACATAATGAATATAAACGACGTCCGTGAGAGGAATAATTCTTGCTTCATTCATAAACATAGAGGATATGAAATCCATATTGAAAGCTATTCCCAGGGCTCCTGGCTCCTGTCATAATTTAATATAGTGAGTTATAGAGAGTGAGCGAAGGCTGTTAAGCTCTGTGTGTGGTGACCTAGTAGACAGTGTGAGCCTAATTAGGTGGGACGGAGGCACCATGCTGAGCTGGATGACATGCGTGGTCGTTTAATCTGACAAGCGGCTGGCCAATGTTGCCCACACAACACAAATTAAACAAATCTGTTGGACAGGGTCGTAGTGGCTCTGATTATACATAGATTTGCATAAAAATATATATTTAAAGGCAGAAAATAATGAGATCTTCGGCCCATTAGCTTACTTTACTTACATCCAGTTTTTATCACTATAGGCCAATAGCCTATTACAAATAATTTGTAAACCTTAAACAGACTTTGGTTATAGGTTACAGCATAATGCAATTATGTATTTACTGTACATCAGATGGTCCTTATTTGAAGAAAAACTATTCAAATCCTAAAAAAAACATATTATTATTAATAATCCTTATATATCCATGGACACCTGCTCCAAGGTGCGAAAGACATGTTAAAAATTGTGCTCTTGCAGTATAGCCAAAATCAGTAATAAAACGTGCAATATTATAGTGATAAAAGAGCAGCAATATACAATGTCAACTTTATACATGAATCATAAAGCAGAGGTATTTACAAAATCAACAAAATCTTAACAACAGCTGCATTGTAAAACAGGTGGAAATCACTCAGGTGTCTAAACAAACAAGTACATAAAATATGTTGTTTCTATATGTAGTCTGCAAATGTTAATTGGTAAGTCAAGGGGAAAAAACATAAAGTTATGGCATCTCTTTCATCTGCTGGTACACAAAGTGTTAAGAATAAAAAATACCCTCACGTGAAGCTGTAGTTGTGCTGTTATATATTGCTGTTGCATGATCCTTCTGAATGTCGCTCTAAAAGATTATGATGATCTGTCGTAATCAAGTCTTTCCCAATCTGTTCTGCAACAGTTCAAATCGTCGTCTACATTCATACTTCATTGTGTTGTTACCTGTCGGGATGTGAAGGATGCTCCGTACGGATGAATCTCCTCTGTTTTTAATGCTCTCCTGTCGGCGAGTCTCTCCTCCTCTGCGTGTCACCGGTGTGTTGCTGTGGATCTGGCGCTTGGTGCTTGCTCGGCGCTCAGGTCTCTCTCTCTCTCTCTCTCTCTCTCTCTCTCTCTCTCTCTCTCTCTCTCTCTCTCTCTATTTCGCTATGTGCTGGTTGTGATCTCTGCTGCCCAGGGGCCGCTACTCGCTCGCCACTCTGTCACCGGTTTATGTGAAGGACATTTCGGTCCCTTCCACCAGGCAACTCACCCCCTTCCACCCTTCCTCCTTCCCTCCTTCCCTCCCTCTGCCCCCATGCTGGGAAGTTCTCCCTCTCTTTGTCTCTCTCCCTCCGGTTATTGCACGCACACAGGAAATACTACCTCGTTGTTAATCTCCCCCAAGAGTTATTTACCAAATCCTCTTTGTTGACAGCCTTTCCATCCGAGTTTGTCCAAGTAATGTTGGAGATGGGAACACTGAAAGACATTGATTTCTCACAATTGATTTTAAAGGGGGCTGGGGACCGACCCCATTACCCCATTAGGGATGTGTTGCCCTTGGTTTCGAAAGAATCATTCACAGGTGGTGCTGCTGAGTCACACCTCTTCTCTCTCTCTCTCTCTCTCTCTCTCTCTCTCTCTCTCTCTCTCTCTCTCTCTCTCTCTCTCTTTCTCTCTCTCTCTCTGGAGGTCAGGCCTTTTTTTCCCCAGATGCCAGGGTTAGAGGAGGGTTACAGCTGAGGGAGATTTAATACTGCATGATATATGCTGAGGACAGAGAACACAAATCTCTGCAGAACAAAACACCGTGAACTCACAGGGGGGAAAGCTGCTGCTGCTGCTGTTGTGCTGCTGTCGTGTTCAATTCAGCCTATTTTTCCGGATGCAGTTTGTTGTGTTGTTGTTCTTTGCCACTTCTGCCAAAGCCCAATATGTATGTGGGTCATCATGGGTACAAAGTAGAACGATGGTGACCTTGCCAACATTACGTAACAAAAGGTGTAATCCCCAAAAGCATGTTGCTAAGTCTTTGGTCTGAAGGGGGTTATACTGTTCGGACGCATGAACGTGCAGCAGCCAATGTGTTTCTTTCAACAATGTGTGTGTTATAGCTCCTGGCTCTTAATCTCACCGCTCCTTGGACCTGTTGTACCAGCCTATAATCCCTTGTTTGGTGCATATCTCTCTCTCTCTCTCTCTCTCTCTCTCTCTCTCTCTCTCTCTCTCTCTCTCTCTCTCTCCCCCTTACTCTCTTCTTGAGTGACCTCCCAAGGCTTTTGGCCACAGAAGAGCAGATGGGGAGAGTCTTGTGGCCTAGATACATCCGCCCTAAAGCCAAGACTGTAAAATTGGTGACATGACATGCCTTAGACTTAATTGGTTTTGGCAACAAATAACACGCAGGGGAAGAGACAGGGAAGGGGCTGGACAGATCGGCCATCACATAAGTGCAGATTTGAGTGCAGATGAGAGACTGAAATCACATTCAACTGTGTAAGCTACAGTAGGAAATGAGGGTCTGCTTGTCCACCACCAGACTGTTGTGTAACTGCTGAGGGTCATCATCACCACATAGCACTTTAGTATTGGGGCTGAGAGCAGAGAAGCGAGGGGCGGACAAACAACTCTCCATCTGGTAATTAGAGGAGGAATAACGATAGCCTTTGTGCAAGAGCTATTCAGGGAACACAGAGAGATGGAGGACAAAGCAGGCCAACGCTGCTCTCTGTGTACCCTTGTTGTCGTTCTCATTTAGCAAGGTTGGGCCGGTTGCCCGCACTTGAGCCCCAGGCTGGCCCTCAGCATGGCAAAGAGCGCCGCCTACCCTTGTTCACTCGCTTACCAACGGACATTTTTTTTCCGCCAGTTAAGTTTTCTTTGAGTTAGATGTGCCACTGACCTATTTCTCTGGGGTGGCAAACACTTAAGTTATCTACATGAAGTTTGGGAATTGAAAGTGAGAAGTGCTTTTCTTCAAACTTTTATTATTACCGCAGGAAGATAAGTTTTGTACTGAAGCGATTGCCAAAGAAAGGGACTTTCAACCCAAGGTGTGCTTCTCCAGTTGCCAGTTACATAAGGCGCTCAACTTGTTTGCTCTAGGGTCAAGGTCACTGTGACCTCAAAGCATGTGATCAAAAGTGCATTGAGGGATTTCTGTCAAATTTGTCCTTTTCTCGAAGGTGAACTGACTAGATGTTGGAGGTCAAGGGTAAAACGTTACTGCAACCTTACTTATTGTGAGGTCACATTTACCATGTACCATATTGTAGTTTCTTTGGAGCTTTACCTTCCTCAATGCATTGCCTAAATGGATGGATAGATAGATAGATAGATAGATAGATAGATAGATAGATAGATAGATAGATAGATAGATAGATAGATAGATAGATAGATAGATAGATAGATAGATAGATAGATAGATAGATAGATAGATAGATAGATAGATAGATAGATAGATAGATAGATAGATAGATAGATAGATAGATAGATAGATAGATAGATAGATAGATAGATAGATAGATAGAGTGAGGAAAATAAGGTTACACTGGTGTATTGCATGTTGAACCTAGTGAAGAAAGTCAGAGGGATTTCGGGAAGTCTGATGCAGAGGATATCTCAATGATCCTGTACAAGGAACGTTTACAGGGAGAAGTCCTGAATCTCATTTTAAACTATCTGGTGGTTTGGGAAATAATCCTGCATTTTGTCAGAGCCGGCCATAGTTTCAATTACTTTGTAAGATTTAATGGTAAAAGGAACAACCACTGGGAGTGTAGAAGCAACTCTCAAAGAAAGGTCAACAGAAATGTCGTTGGCCAAATACCAAATTGTTGGTGTCGCTCGTTAATGTTTTTTGTTGTTGCTCAAAGACATGTTTCAAATGTCACCAGCAGTGGAATGTCTGTAGTCGCATAAGTACGTAGGCACAACGACTTCAATCAGTCATTACATGTGTTAAAGCCAAAGTGAGTTGCTAGTGTGCAGCATGTAACTTGACCAGACTATACTCTTCCCCTTTAAATCTTTATTTAGAATATTCTAAAACATGTATTACGGGGATGTTTTTTTGTGCAGATTCGAGCAGGTCTGAGGCAGATGAGAGATGACAGCAAATCATTTTTCAGACAGAAGAGAAACGTTCACAACAAGATATTCCACCTTTTATTCAAAAACAGTGCGTTGATCTAACATGACAACAGTTCTGAGAGTCACTTTCTGTACAATCAGCTGACATACATTTCGTGCGACATCACATGGTATTGCCAAAGTAGACATCCCCAAGTCGCTGTTGCATAGTGGAACAGACATATTCAAAAAAAAAATCAATTATAAAGTCTTTTGACAAATATAACAAAAAACTAAAACAAAAAATCCACAGACAAAAATTATTAATTCTGATCGTTAGTCATAGAGCATATGAATATCTTTCATTTCTGTCCTGTCTAATGCATTGGAAGGGTTGAGTTGAATTATGTCACTGTCCTGTCTTGTTGAGCCCATGGTTGAGCCAGCCGATATATCCAATTTCCTGTGCTTTGCTAATGTTGGAAATCAGAAAGTATAGTAAAGAAGTCCCAGTCCTCCACCCTGTGGTCACATAGCAGAACTGCATTGCATTTAACTCCAACATTATTATCCATTCATGGATGGCCAGGAATACTTGGGACACTTACTTTGAAACCAGATCAAATTGTCTTCTTGGTGAACATGTCTCTAAAGGAGTCCTGGGTTTCTTTTTCCTCCCTTCCTCACAGCATAAAATCAGTTGAAAAAAATTATCCATTATTTTAGTAAAGGCAATGCAGTTCGGATCTTTCTGCCATTCATCTTGCAGAGAAGGGGCTGACTCCAGAGCTCTGATGAGGCCGTTGTTGTTGTTGTCGCTAGTTGCCGTTTGATCTTAATCTTCGCTCCTGGATCCTTTTGCCGAAGTTCATTGCCAGGGTGGCAACAGTGTACGTGGAAAGGACCATGATGGTGCTCCCCACAAACTGCGACGAGGCTCCCCGCTTCCCCATAAACCTCCAGCCTCGCCTCTGTAACTGACCATCCACTGCCTCCACTGTCTGTGTGACGGGCTCCATTATACCTCGAGGCTCGGACAGAGAGCTCTTTTAGATGATGGAGGTGTTGAGGAATTCAAATGTCAGTGCTCCTGTTCTTCTGTCCCCGGCAGACGTTGTCTCCCTTGCTGAAGTTCAGAACACCTTGTTGCCTTCTCCAAGTATGCTTCTTTATCTACTTGGCCTAGTTTGCACACGTCAAATCCTCAGACTCAGCCGGATGCCAGAGTACGTCATGAGCACCTGTGGGAGACTGACAGAATGAACAGGGCCTCTTGCCCACAGTGCAAGATGTACAGGCGGTACTCAGTTATACAACCGTCATTCAGGCCTTGTATTTCAGGACCTGATCCACTAAGACACTAACAACTAATCCCACCACCTATCTGCCATGTAGGCTTTTAGAGATACACAATGTACCCAACTGATCTCAACAAGTTTGGCAAGGTATGTTATGCCCCCTTCCCCCATTATACCCAGGGTGCATTGCAGTTTTCATAACTAGACAAGATCTGATCAGGGGGTTGTTTTTTTGTTTGTTTTTTAACTTTAATTTCAGAGGTCTAACTGAAGAGGATAGTGTCAATAAATATACCCTCAAAGTCTGATGACATTGCATTATTTTTGTCAAAACATATGTTGATGATGCATTCACAAGTGCCTCGAAACACCATAACATATTCCTGATGGAGACACAAGTTTGTATCCAAAGGTTGTATTATTTTTAAATGCAACAAATAAACAAACAAACAAATAAAGTTTACTATGTTTCCAGTCATTCAGAAATCCACCTAGCGCTTGGACAAAAAAAGATGTGCTTGAGAGGCAGTTTTCTAATTATAAATTGTTGTCAATCCTAAAGAGCTAATGTTATTCAAATTTGTATTCGTTTCAAATGTGTGTATCATTATACATTTATTTTTGAATGTTTCAGTGCAAATCCATTTATTAATGGGATAAATCCAGGGTGACATCGTTAAAGGGCTCATTGGGATTGGAACGGCTGGGCGTTGTCCTTCAGGAGAGGATTAAGAGACGCAGAGATGGATCCCAATGTTTGCGATGTGTAAGTTCACCTTTGGTAAGATAAATAATTCATGACAGGGGGGGGAAAGACAGATTCATGTCTGTATTACAAGCACAGGCTCTGCGGCTGTAGATGGATGGCAGAAGAATGTCCCGGCAAACAGCTGAGTTTGTCCCATAACTCTACTTCTGAAAGGACGCCTCGGTGGGAGCAAGATCAGTATGACACACTTTTCCAATTTGACTGACCTAACATGAGCATTAGGTATTCCGATTGCAGCAGTCAATGAGGGATGTAACAGTCTGTGAGCACAAAGCCGCAGCTGTGTGCTACTTTTGTTGATGTTGTTTGTGTACTCCTGGCAGTAGTACTCCATGCGTCATTATAATAGGCTTAACTGTCTGTGTGTAGGTACCGGAAAGGTAGATCTTTCCATCAACCGTCTGAGGGGCTTAAAAAAAGCAACACTGGTTCAATCTTTGCCTATGCTGAAGTTGAATGCTTGAAGCTGCTCCCCATTACCATTCATATCAAACCCTAAAGCACAATTATACTGTATTTGAACACATGCACTGACTTTTATCAAGTTCATCGACTCACCCTCTAAAAGCATTTCACTCCCCCTAAGGTCTGCCTCTGTTCTTCTATGGCTGTCTCTTTGTTGACTGAACCTGTCATCCTGTCGCTTTGGCTAAGTAATAATGAATAATACAACAGAGTTCCTGGTGTTTCTTACGTCTCATTTTCTTCTCTTCCCGGTTTATCTTTCTGTTCCTTCTGCAGATCAGCTGATTCCGTGTAAACAAAGGAAACAAGCTAAGGCTCTCTCACCATCAGTGTTGTTTATATGGCCATAGTCCAAGACGAACACCTTTAAAAACACAAATAAATCACAGTAGGCTGCGCAGCTTATCTTTACAATGTGAAGTATCTTGGTCAGGGTACTATAGTATAATTCCTTTTTTCATTGATATCAAAATGGAAAAAACGGAAAACTTCTGTTGGTTTCAAACCAAAAACGGACTAAATTGTTTTTTTGTCTGAATCGAAAAACAAACAGAACTGCCCAATGTGTCGTCTCTGTACTATAGTATAATTCCTTTTTTCATTGATATCAAAATGGAAAAAACGGAAAACTTCTGTTGGTTTCAAACCAATAACGGACTGATTTGTTTTTTTTGTCTGAATCGAAAAACAAACAGAACTGCCCAAAGTGCTCCGTTTTTCGTTTTTGCCGATACCTTTGAGCCATTTTCGATTTGAATTGAAGAAGGAAATGACTGCCCAGCTGATTCCTTTTTTGATTTTGTGCTCAAAACGAAAAACGAAGTCACGTGGTGTCAAACAGGAAAGAGGTCCTGTGTCATGGCCGCCGTCAAATTGTGTCCTTCAAAATAAAACTATGCCTTTGCAACGCTAGCTGATCAAATAAAATATAACTAAAAATACAGTTTTATATATAAATATTTTGATATAGATAGGCTTCTGATATAAAAAGTCATGAAATGTTATTTTGTTGGCTATAGCCTATTCATTTTAATTGTAAAAGAAAAAAAGAAAAAAAAACGAGAGGAGAGGACACTTTTTTATTATTATTATAGGCCTAGCCTTCAGCTTACCTTTTTGCATATAGGCTATTTGTTGACCCTGACACACAGAAAAGTTTTCAATTGAACACACACAATTATGCCTAAACATTTATTTTCGATACAATAGGCTACTTGAGCAAACTGGTAGAAGCAGCTCAGGTAATAAGCAATTATTAGGTCACTGCATATGAGGTCACTTAGGACAGCCAAGTCCGACCAAACCCAGCACTGTGTGAATCTTGAGGTATGGCTTTCAGCCTGAAGCACAGGGAAATTGTCTCACCATCTCTGATCAGACACACTTCATGCCGTTTCATAGTTCATATAAGATCTAGCCAGTTCCATGATAGTCATATTACTATTTTTGTTTGTCATCTGAGCCCAATTTGAACATCTAACCACACACACGTCGCTGGGCCAATATGTTATTAGGCTGACAAACCTATGCTTATATAGCCTAATGAGAATTAAAATAGCCTACTGTATTTCTATTGTCATTTTTCATGCAGTTAAAAGTCCTTTGTGTAGGCTATAGTATAGTGATAAGAGTTGAAAAGGCTATTCCGTTATTAATTCCCCTTCTAGTTCACCACTTAAACAGGTAACGTCAAGAATGAACGGGACAAGAGGTTGATGGCTCCAAAAACATAAACATTTCATCTAATAATTTGTAAATAATCCCATGTCAAAGGACAATACAATTACCTAGATAATCATCTCCTTTCTGAGTATTCAGCATGTATCCAAAAATAGGCTATTGCTTTTAAATCATACACTTGTTGGTCTAGTAAGGTAATAAATCCAACCTATTTGGTTGGATTTATCAATTTCAATTTGTGAATAAATACAGACTAGCAAAAAGGAGACATTACAATTTGGAAGTTTTGTTCCTTCACATTTCTTATGTGACATTATCAGTACCTGTACAATTCTAATTAGATTATCGGGTTTAATTGTGGATTTTGTGTGCCTATTGCCAGGCAGTTCTGCTAAAGAGCTTACCTTATGTGATGTGTCCATAGGAACCGGGTATTTACAAAGCTTCATATTCATCATTTCAATGATAAGTAAATATCAACCAAAGTGTCACACCATATACCATTTTATGCAGTTTGGAATGTCTATATTTGTAACACATATTGCATAAATAATTAGGTCTTTGTGCTTCAAAAGCAAGACTAATACATGTCATTTCAATACAAACATTTAATGTATTCTTATATTTATGAATGACAATTATCACATCAACACACGATCAGTTGAAATGCAAAGTAAGAGCTTACCCCACCAAGAAATCAGAAATTTGGGGCTTTTTAAATTTCTTTTTTTGGATTATGCTATAATGTGCTGTATATATGGTCAAAATGGAAAATACAAATTAACAAATTCAAAAGCATACCTGCAGCTGTGTAATCCCTAAGATATTATATTAAGAGAAAATGTTAAATTTTATATCTGGCTATAGATAAAAATACCCACAATCCTCAGGTGTTTGCCTGAACAATACTTTATAAAACAAAACTAGTAACTCCTCCTTGTTCTGTGGCCCAATTTTTGTCAAAATCTATTTTAGCATTTTTACATGTCTCACAAATAAACATGACTGAGTATGTCACCTCTTTGACTGCAATCAATATGATTATGAATTGAGAACTGATCTGACTTTGTCTAGACTTAATAATCACAATCACAATCTGAAAACTGGAAACCAATTTGTGTGCTTGAGTCAGACTAATGTGCAGTGTGAAGCTGTGACAGCCAAGCGAGTTCCAGGCTGGTCCATCTGTAGAGATCTTCTCACAGGATGTGGTAGCAGAAGGGCAGCAGGTGCAGTGGAGATGGAGAACCAGCTCTGCTCTCTCATGTGATCTTCTGGAGTGTCCCTCCCTCAGAGAGTCCACCAGGGCCATTGCATAGGCTAGGGGATGAAAACAAATGTTAGAATTAATTTAGTGATATTATAGTATACACATGATAGGTAATATTTAGGGATTGACCAAAGCTGCTCACTGTACGATGGATTGACAGGGTGGCAGGATCACATAACTAGGGGTGTAACGATACACGTATTTGTACCGTACCGTGATGGCACAGGCCCCTCTTGGTGGTTACAGAGGTGGACCGCGGTCCGTTTGTGGCGTACATAGCGTTAATATGGCGAATGTACAGGCTTGTTTTGCGGTGTGGAACTTAAAAAACTTGACGTCGGAGTTCCCCCCGGACCATTTAGCCTCCGGCTCGGCTCGCACTTGCGCAGAAGCAGCCAGCGATTTAGAGTATTTTATCTCCATGGTGAGCACAGCATGAGGGTGCAAAGTTGCCAACTTAGCGACTTTTCAGGCCCCTCTGGCGACTTTTTTTCAAAAAAGCGACCAGCGACAAATCTAACAGAAAAGCTCTCCAGCGCATCATTAAGACCGCTGAGAGGATCACCGGCACCCAGCTCCCCAGACTGGAGGACGTCTACCTGACCCGCTGTACTCGGAGAGTCAAGGGCATCCTCAGAGACAGCACAAACCCTGGACACTGCCTCTTCACCCTCCTGCCCTCAGGAAGACGATACAGGACACTGCCTGCCCGCACCACAAGACTGCAAAGCAGTTTCTACCACAGAGCGGTGACATTAGTAAACTCCACTCCCACTCTACTGCCACACTGACACTCCCCATCTCATCTCATACACACACGATTGCACTATTGCACTTGGACTTTTTAAAACATTTTATTTATATATATATATTCTATTTATATATATATACTGTATATACTGCGGATAATGTTGTGTTTTGTTTTAAATATTTTTTATATTTTGTACTGTGCAACTGGAGGACTGCTCCAAACAGAATTTTGTTGTCTTGTACAATGACAATAAAGATTCTATTCTAGCTACTTTTTCTGGTGTTATTGGTGACCTTTGGAGACTGTCGCTAAAGCAAAAGCATGTAGCTCTCGCTGTCATCTCTCTCGTTCGGTCGTGGCATAGCGGGTCACCCTCGCTGCTGTCCTCGGCATTTGAGACGCAACATTTATTTAATGCTCATAGTTAATCACATGGCTTAGTGCTGAAACGAAAGCTATCAACGCCGTGGTTTAAGGCTGAAATAATAACCGGGGCACGTTAACCTTTTCGATTGGAAGGCTTCCGCGATCTCCGTCAGTTTCAGTTTACAGCCGACAAAGTTACAATCACAACGACCGCATGGACAGTGCATGGACTTGGGACAGCATTTAAAAGAAGCCTCTCATTCTTATTATCATTAGGGCTTTGATGCAAATGATGAAATCTAAACATTACGGCGGCCCTGGTGGTGCGTAAAAGGACAGCGCTGTTGGCAATCAATCTCTCCTCAACCCACAACTACCGCAGCTAAAAAGCCACAGTAAAAGTCGATCGCACAGCTGATTCCTGCCTGCGACACGTTGACTCGCCTCATAATGAGTCGAGGCTTTGCATTGGCTTTGGCGATGTCCGGTGCCTCTTTTTTCTCTCCTCACAAAGCGTTCTCTCTCCCATTGCACACACGCAAGCCCCGGCCGCTTCCGAGAGCACAGCCAGTGTTGGTTCCACTCGATAAAAAAAATAAAAAAAACAACTTGGACACAGGCCCTTAAGCTATGTAAACTGCTTTGAGTGCGAGAAATGCGCTATATAAATTAAACATAGGCTATTATTATTATTAGGTTGAATGATCGTTCTGGTAACGGGCAGTCCATTACTGGACGCTGAATACTAGACCCCGAATATAAGATGACCCGACTTTTTACGACCTTCCAGGGGGAAAAACCCGTCTTATATTCTGACCAATACGGTAGTAGCCTACTCCTCTTTTACAGTCTATGAGTAGTGCAAATAAAGATATTTTACAGTGCTATCGAACAGAGAGCGAACTGCATGGCGAAAGTCAGCAGAAAACCGGAGCTTGCAGGCGCCCCCCTGTCATTCAAATCCTATTTGGGGGATAACTTCGGATTCCAGGTGAATTATGAAGACAATGATAGACGTGTGGAACAATGTCGGCACACAGGTTATTGTTTTACCGTGATCGCCTATGTAGGAGCCAACCATGGACATATAAAGGGAGCCAACACGTCGAACATGCATACGCATTTGAAAAGGCACCATCCAGGTGTTACTATCACCGTTACTGTGAAGAAAAATCGAGCTGTGCAAACCCAGACATTATTTTCTTCTTTATACTGAAAATACACAAGCTGTCATTTAATTAATGCTGCAGTTGCACTTTTATTTGATAATTGTTATATTTATAAGAGCACTTCAGAGCTAAGAGAGCTGCAGCAATATTTTCTTTTTTTAAAGTCAAAAATACCCTTAAAGATGAGATACCCTTTGTTTACATACCAGTTTACAGAGCCTGCTGAGCATTAACACTGGCTTTTTTTTCAGTGCAATTTTAGTTTATGCTGCACCTTCACTAGTATTTAAGAAGTATTTTATTCATTGGAGAATTGTAGCAGTATTCTTTTTATATTTGTTATGCATTTTATTTGTATGTTAGCTAGTTACTGACAGCTAAAGCTGTTCATTCTCCCTTAACTATGAACCATACCGTACTGTACCGTACCGTGACTTCAAAACTGAGGTACGTACCAAACGGTGACTTTAGCGTACCGTTACACCCCTACACATAACACATTTCACCATCACTGGTTCTGGCTTCTTCTCATCTGCCATTATGGTTGAAGTGCTTGACAGCCAAGATGAGTCTGTGGAAAGCAGATGGTATAGGTCAGAAGTTGAACAAATGAGTTATCCCAGAAGTACAAACAACATGCAAACATTTGTAAAACCTAACTTACTGTGTGTGGAAACATAAACACAGTTCACATTAATGATCGCTCTCTTGTTAGCGAACATAGGCCCATCATATGCTGTATATACACCACCTGACCTCGGCGCTACTGTCCTATATGAAACACTCTTATACATCTCAAAACGCATGCTCTCAATAACAATACACCTCATAAAACACAATAATCACATGCACTTGCACTAGACCTGGGACTCTTAGCACAATACTCAGTATCTCTCCAACAGTTACTAGTCTAAATACCCATGCTAGGCACTTACATGTTCAATACAATACATGTTCACTTTACAATTACAGGGCCCACGGGTAAGTATTAGCATTTAACCTCAGCTATATGAAAATACTGTCTCTTAAATTAAGTGTATAATTACTTCTTTAAACACAAGTAAAGATAAGCATAATGCATCAACTCAAATGACAGAGCATCATAATAACATTAGCACCATATTACTCCAAACTCAATAACTGTATAACCCAGACTTATTACTCATTTTATTCACTGTATATCATTGCTGCTTTACTGTTGTTAAACCTTTATGAATTATACCTATGCACTGCCTTAACCAAATATAACTCTTCTTTAACCCATAGTCAGCACCAGCCCTGTATTATTCTCACAATACTCTCAAAGAAACTAAAGCAAAAGCATTTAATTAAACATGGGCTCTAGTACAATTCTCAAAACACCTCTACTGCTCCTAACTGTCGTGACGGGGAGGGATGCGTCAATGGCTATGGGCATTAGCATGCTATCAGGGATTAGCTCGGCTATTCATCAATACAAACGGCTTATTCCGTCTAACGACACATTTAACCGGTTCATCACGCTTCAGAACAGTCAGTCATCCCTCCCATGCTCCAAACATACATAGCTAGGAATAGTTATTACACTCGTCTTGGCCCCACACAGGACGTGCCTAGCTTAATAATTAGCCGTGTCATTGCTATCGGCGCCCGCGATCGTAAATAATGGCGAATACACATACATCACACGGGGTCAAATTCAATGTTTACTATTAATGCCACAAGTACAAGTCTAAGCTCTAATACACTAGTCAGGGTATCATATCTAACCAGCTTACCTGTGGATGGAAACATAAACACAGTGCATAGCATATTAATGATCGCTCTCTTGTTGGCATTGGCTTGGCTCGTCCATGGGCTCGTCATGAACTGACTACCTCGCGGGCCGGGCGCGATCCAGCCAAGTGTAATGCCTAGAGCGCCCTCTGCTGGTGAAGACGAAGGCTCAGCTCCGCTGCACTGCAAACTGTGACCCATCAGAATGTGTGACCCTAGAGGGCGCTGTTCTCTTATTTATCAACTGATTTCAATAGATCAAATGTTTCAACCATAGATAGTATATAAGTTTATATAGGCCTATAAGGTTTCATCCTGGTCTCACAGTGAAGTGTTTACTAATATGGTGGCCCACAGCTCAATTAATAATAGTTTCACAAAAACAGCCCTGCAATTATGAGATTATCAAGTATTTTTCTTAGCCTACAATTTAAATTAATGTGCTGTGGGTCAACGTAGTTAGAACACATTTCACTGTAAGACTGGGTTGATTGTCACCTTTTAAAAAATAACAATCCTACCAATCAGACTCAAGCTGTCTAGTAGGCCTAGGCCATCATATTCTGTACCATGAATACCACACTGTCACTGAGTTGAGTTGAGTTGAGTTGTGGACTTAATAGTAAAGGACAATTCTCAACCCACTGTTCTTTCTGCTCATTCTTGTTACCAGAGCTTTGCTTCTACCAGTAGGCCTGTATGTGTTCAATAATTGTATTGTATGGAAATGTTAACACAAATGAAGATATTAGGCCTATTTGTGTGTGTGTTCAATGAAATAATTTTCCGTCTGTTTGGGTCAACAAATATAGTTAAAGAGAGGTGAGCAGAGAGGTGAGCAGCATCAATAAAAAAAAAATCCTCTCATGACTGTTTATCTGTTTGATAAGTCTTTTTTTTCTTTTACATTACACAATGGGTTAGCAATTGGTTATACTGCATCATATAGCCAACAATAAATAACTATTTGACAACAGCCTATATATATTAAACTGTAAATAAAGCTCTGTATTCTTCATTATTTAAAAAAAAAAAAAAAAACGTTTTCCACACACCAGATAGCAATGCTCTTATTTTGAAGGACACAATTTGACGGCGGCCATGACACAGGACCTCCTTCCTGTTTGACACCATGTGACTTCGTTTTTTGTTTTGAGCACAAAATCAAAAAAGGAATCAGCTGGCAGTCATTTCCTTCTTCAATTCAAATCGAAAATGGCTCAAAGGTATCGGCAAAAACGAAAAACGGAGCACTTTGGGCAGTTCTGTTTGTTTTTCGATTCAGACAAAAAAACCAATTCAGTCCGTTATTGGTTTGAAACCAACAGAAGTTTTCCGTTTTTTCAATTTTGATATCAATGAAAAAAGGAATTATACTATAGTACAGAGACGACACATTGGGCAGTACTGTTTGTTTTTCGATTCAGACAAAAAAACCAATTTAGTCCGTTTTTGGTTTGAAACCAACAGAAGTTTTCCGTTTTTTCCATTTTGATATCAATGAAAAAAGGAATTATACTATAGTACCCTGTCCTATCTTAACTGTGAGTCTGATATCATTTCAGTTACCAGTGACCTTTATGACATCTTCCAGTCAGGTTCTTGTCAGAATCACAGAACTGAGACAACACAAGACCAAGTCTTTGTTATTTTGAACTTCAGTATAGTCAAGTATTGTCATATACTAGAAAATGGTGTGGGCAACGGAAGAGGCTTTTTTTTTTAGCTATTTGTCCCAGCAAAGACAAATACTTAATACGGGGTTCCGCAAGGCTGATTTCTTGGTCCTCTTTTATTTAATCTCTTCACGTCATATCATTCAGAGTAACATTATTTCCTGTCACAATTACAACACTCAACTTTACGTTGCTGATGGCTTCTATCTAATGAGAAATTGATTAGTTGAAATGACCATTATAAATACTTGGATCTCTAAGAATTTACTTAAACTAAACTGGGGCAAAAAGGAGTAATTTTTTGTTGTGTTGTTGTCCACAAGGTATGCAGGCAAACAATTAGTGATGAGACTGCTAAGTAAGACCTTCAATCAAGGGCTTAGTCATAAACTCTGACATAAGGTTAAGCAGCCATATTAACGCTGTAAACCCTTCCATTGTCCAACATGGACCTAAAACAAAATTCATGCCTTTATTACTGGTACATGTTTTACCCCCCAAACAACTAGTTGATGGTTTAAACCTTACTTTAAAGCATACTATATTGATGCATTTGCCTTGCTCAATACACAAATAGACAATTGCCATTCTCATTGCACAATTTATAATTGCAAAATTCGAATACTATTCACATTGGTTTGTGATTGTGTGTATGTGCGTGTTTAAGTGTCTGTCTGTTTGTTGATGTGAATGAAGCAATCCTCTTACGGTGTCCATTCGTAATCAAGCAGCCGTGTTGGGTACATTGCTGAGGAGGGTTTTAGGGTGTCCTGCTGGGCCATGCCTTTGGTTTTACCAGCAGGAGAGGCACGTCCTGATTCATAAATAGAATCGGTCACCACCTAGATTACCCACAATGCCCTGAAGTGTCTAGCCATTTTAATTGTTGACATCACTCACCATTGGTGTGCGTAATTAAAGATTGGGGCGCAAAGACACGAAGGAGGGATGGGAACATGGACACAGAGAAAATGAAGACTGGAATGGAGACATTGTGATCCACCTCTGCTATACCTATAAAACTGTGTTAGTGAACGAGAGGCAGACAATAGACAAAAGAAAGGAAAACAATATTTTTTTTCTTCTCTTCTCTACACAGGAATAACAAGACAAACACTATGGCATTCCTAATTTAAGACTACTTACCAAAATGTCTGACACCTTGTCTACTGTGCGTATGTGTGTGTGTTTAATTCTGTCCTTATCATGACCCTGTAATCGTTTACAGATTAAGCGGCGCATCCAGGTCGCACTCTAATTTATATTATGCACCGAGTCACTACTGCTTCGAATGTACATCCCAGCTTAGACCAAACTATTTTACCAAGAAGTTAATCAAGCATTTATTAAATCGACCAAGAGGGAAGTTATCCATAAGTCTTTTCAGCAATTCCAGATTATTGTATTGTCAGAATTCAAAATAAATAGAGACCAACGTTTTTTCCTGCAGGGTGCATGATTTTATTGACATATTTGAGAGTAAAAATTAATTATTCCATAGATTCATTTATCATTCCTTTGCAGGCACACATAGCACCATACACTTCTTTACAGCGCTCTTGCCAAAGTCCCTCTTGCACTGCCACCTCTCCCCACAAGGAGTCACAGTGGTGATTTATTGCAGGTGAGAGGAGAAATGACCGGCAGGAATTAATGGAGTTTAGGGTATTTGCTAAATACAGACACAAAAAGCTAAAATAAGCTTATAATAAAAACACCCATTTATTTTATAGTGTCACACATACACATACTCTTGGTTTGGAGTTGTTACAATTCTAATTGGTATGTTCTGGTAATGGTGATCCTCTAGAGGTCTCTCTCGACACAGGCATTGTGTGTGTTTATATCAGTCCACTGCACACAAGCAAGCTCATGAGGCACACAGAGTATTTAGGAAAAGAGGTTTGACACGGTTGGTGTTGGTGACGCTACAAAGAAAAAAAATAGTAGTTCTCCTATATGCTCTCTTTGTAGATGTAGTAAGAACAGTTAAACAATATGTATTTTGTGTACTGCTCCAGCAATGATACGAGCTCTACCCGGTGCACAAATTAGCTTGCTATTTGGATTTCCCTACTATAATAACACTGTATGTACTTGAAAAACATATAAAACACTGTAGGTAGTTTCACCTTTTGTGCTTTTGCTCAGAGAATTTAGGATTGGCAGCTGTAGAGTTGCTTTGTTACAGTTGATGCTACAGCTGGATGAGAGGGGAGGCTGTGACCCGGAAAGCATCACTGCTCACATCTGCTCACATTCGTGTGTGTGTGTGTGTGCATGTGTGTGTGTGTGTGTGTGTGTGTGTGTGTGTGTGTGTGTGTGTGTGTGTGTGTGTGTGTGTGTGTGTGTGTGTGTGTGTGTGTGTGTGTGTGTGTGTGTGTGTGTGTGTGTGTGTGTGGTGGAACATATATGAACACTGTGTGTATTTCCTCCTCAAGGTCACAGGACTATAAAAAAAACACCAACTAAATTTAAAAAATCTAATTGATCATTTTCAAAGTAAAAACCTTTTATCTCCATTTCGAGGACACCTGCTTTAAACTTACAATGAGAACGCCTGAAGCAACTGTGAGCAAGCTGTGCACACAACACAAGTCCATTAACACGCTCTGAACATCTTGTTTTGGTTGACCCCCAGTGGTTACATCTCTCACCTTGCTTTAATGAGGTACATACCTACTCCAGGACTCTGTGACGTCACTGTTGGGTGTGTTTAGAGAAGCAAGGGAGCACAGTTCTGACTGCACCCTAAAGGGAAACATACTTGAAACTGTCAATCACAGAGGGCAGCAATACCTTGCTTTACATCCTTTGTTTTAAGTTACTCTTTATGTATATATGATGAAATTGTTAGCAGAAAGTTGCCTTTTCACACAACCAGCAGAAATACATATATAGATATAGATAATGTACAGTAAATCCAATTAATATTACTTTTATTTAGCACTGGTGTTAGTCTCTACCAACTCCTGGCGGAAATATCTGGCTATTTAGCAACTATGTTCACAAGCTAGTTGCTGATGTTATAAAGCTCCAAAGAGTTTAAAGAATGGCTGTAATCTGTAAAATATATGGCGATTATTCTCTTGGCTTTAAAGATCATTATGAGCATTTCTTTTGAATATAACTACTGGGCTAATTAGGTTTGGGGTTGTCCTCCACGAACACAATCGCATCAGCTCCTGTTCAGAACCAAACTGAGCAGCTGTTAGTCTCCACACTTAGAGGGATTACAAAGCCCTTACATAAGAGGATATGAAAGCATCACTTCTGTGTTCAGCAGCCGGCTGAGCACCAGCAGTTCATTCTACAGCGACAGTGATGATGGCATTATTAAACTCAATGAGGTGTGTCTCCCCCGGCCAGACTTCCACCTGCGCTTGGCTTCATACAGTAGGCTCAGTTTAGCCCTGTGCCACAGCAGAAAATCAATAGCTTTTCCTGCCTGCTACCTGTCCTCCGGCACCACTGCGGTAAAAGCGACTCTCACGACTATGACAGAGCTGAGAGGGGCGAGAAGTCAACAAGGCTTTGTGTGCATGAAAGGGAGTTTGTCTGTTTTTCAGGGTTTACACAGCATGCAGGCCACAGAATAAAGCAAACCGATCAGCATTTAGAGGATCCCGCTCTCTGAGTGCCAGACAGGCGGCCCTGACAGCTCCATTTAATCTAACAAATAACAACCTGCTTACTGGGGCTTTTTCTGAGTAGATTTGTGCAGGGGAAGGATTTTCCGGTGTCACTTTTTAGACATTTATGATACATAGTCTGGTTTATTTTTGTTAGGAACGCATTTTGCCTGCTAACTCTCTGTTGTTTGCTTGTTCCTTGGCGTTGCATCTTTTAACAAGATAAAGAGTATTTAGTCATGGTAGCAGCTAAGCCAGACACAGAAAGGCTTTGAGGTTATACAAATGCACAATGACAAAGCTTACTAAGCAGCACCAAAAAACAAAGTCCAACTGAGGCTGATGGAGAATTGATTGTTTTTGCTGTATTTGGTCACAAAGCAAAATACAATTTTGAGCAGCTGGCGGTGTTATAGGACAAATAGAAGTGATCACCAAGGTATTACAATTCATCCTGAGGATAACATGGAGATCACAACCCAAATTTGAGATACTATTTAACAGGAACCTAAACATTTGAGGGATGTTTCTGGGATCACCAAGGTCTCTAGGATTCATCATCTGGGTTTCATGAATTCTATAAAAAAGAGAGTTGTTGAGGTATATAAGTCTGGACCAAAGCTACAGCCTGAAGGACTAACACACAGCTATCCATATAGCCAGCATCCCTGCGGCCTTCCTGCCCACTTCCTTTCGCCATGGTCAGCGTGGGCCGTATTTTGCAGATCGCTCGCTGAGTCTGGCACTGATGAGGTCATGGCTGCGTGGGCGGCTCGGACCATATGCTGCATAGAGAACTGTGTGTGAAAGTCCTAATCCTCAGCGAAGGCATTAACGCAATGACATATAAAGAGCCACCTGCCTGTCAATCAGGGAAGTGATGTCAGGGGTGGATACATCATGCTGCTTCTGTTTTTTTTGTTTTCCTGGCCTGAGGTTATGTCTTGGAGAATTATACTGTACCTGTTGGTTTTGTTATTTATCCATCTATCTATCTATCTATCTATCTATCTATCTATCTATCTATCTATCTATCTATCTATCTATCTATCTATCTATCTATCTATCTATCTATCTATCTATCTATCTATCTATCTATCTATCTATCTATCTATCTATCTATCTATCTATCTATCTATCTATCTATCTATCTATCTATCTATCTATCTATCTATCTATCTATCTATCTATCTATCTATCTATCTATCTATCTATCTATCTATCTATCTATCTATCTATCTATCTATCTATCTATCTATCTATCTGTCTGTCTGTCTATCTATCTATGCAGATATATTTGTTCCCCACAGGCCACACAATGATATTGTGTTGTGAACCAGTTAATTTATGTGTATGCTTTTAGCTTTATTAGTCTATTCTTCACCCTTTCTTATATTGTGCTATCCAGGCTTGTGATTTATGTTGATCCATGTTGGTCCATTGTCATTGCTTTTTACTTCTAATTGTTAAGCCCTTTGTTCAACTCTGGTTGTTTTAAATGTGCTCTATAAATAAAGTTGATTTGATTTAATTGAACCAAAACGTGAGAATATGACCACATATCATGGCCTTTTACTGTGTTGTAGGAGAACTTACCCCCACACACAGTGGCTTCACTGGGAACGCTGTGTCGCTGTCTGTGGTGCTGAATCGAACACATTTACACATTTACATATTCATGCTGGGACGTCCGACATGTGAGCTTGTTTGAACAACGAAGGACATTAAAGCAACAGACAGTCCCCAAACAACCCATGTGGACTATGTAGTGTCGTCTCTCCTGGTCTGGACCCGGGTCTTTCGCTCCTTCATTCATATGACGAGGCGCTCAGGAGGAGAAGGAGGAGTGGCTAGAGGGAATCCCAGGAAGGGTCTACTCTACATCACAAATATCGCGTTGCTGCTGCCTGTCGCCCTACGTGCAGTCGGTAACCAGTTTAAGGAGGAAGTAATCGGTTGAAGAGCGGGGAAGGGATGAATGAAACGGTACGCCAGTTTCAACTTTAGGCGTTATTGAAGAAGCAGGGGGGAAATGCACTCTCGTAACCCACGGTGATGCGGATGTGACCGGTGTCTACTTCGCGGCGGCAACGACAGCCCGACCGAGGGGCGAGTGCGTCCCATCCACGGTGCAGTAGTACTGATGTGTCCGACAAATAAATCGCTTGGTTGTTTAATTCGTTGCAGACCAAACGCGAAAGAAGCTCGCGTTAGTTTTTGAGGAGATCGCTGTTAAACACCAGAAGAATGATGGGCTCCACGATATCGGCTGGTCCTGCGTGAACTGCACATTGTGTTTCCCGTGATTGTTCAGGCCTCTCCAGCAGTTGTTCTCGGCTGGACAGCAGCAGAGCGTGCACAACAGAACATCTGGCAAAATGTCAAGGATGCTGCGAGACTGAGCGCCCACCGCAGAGACAGCGGCATGAGCAGCGACACGGAGGCTCAGGACACGGGTCAGAACAGTAGTGGGGTTGCTTTCTGAAGAGACATTCTTTTTTGTTCGTTATAACCGGACAGAATGGGACCGATTGACATCTGTGTGTTTTCCTGGGCTTCTTCGACGTGACACTGGACTCCCACTGTGTGTGTGTGTGGCTGGGTGTCTGTGCAGAACCGGAGCTCTGATCAGCATTGAGAGGTCAAAAGATTGTTTCGGTGAAAGGGGTTAGGGGAAATCCCGGCCAGGAGCCCCACTGCCATGGATGACTCGGGGATAATACGGCGCCGAAGGCTGCAGGTGAGTCTGTTTGTGAAGCAGGAGACGAGCTCGTCCTATAATGGGACTCTTGCTATTTACTACAAAAAAAAAATTCTCTATTCTGTCCAGCTCTAGGCCAGAAAGTCACACAACGTGCTGTTTCAGGCTTGCTGTGATGATGTGTTAATGTTATAGCTTCAGCATTTCAAATGGAATCATATAACCATTTCAATGCATATAGTAATGTGTCAGTACACCTGTGCAGATTCTGCCTGAAACTATGGCCTACATCATGGTAGCATATTTATTAGCTCAAATACTGCCACTTAAAATCAATGGAACTAGCTGTCCATGAAGATAAGGCCTTTAGCAATGTAGCAATATTTTTTATTTTGCTGTGATCCAGTGTATAGGCACTCTCCAAACATACATTTTCAATTCTGGGTTTTTTGCTGATTATTTTCTCAAATATTCAATTAGTTATTTTATCTTTTAAAATGTCAGAAAATAGTAAGAGTTGATGAAGTTGATGTCTATAAGGTAGCTTTCTACATTTGGACCAGCAGTTTGGACCAAAGCATTCAGTGTAGGCTACTGAAATGTAAGGAAAGTGGCAAATGCTCACGTTGGAAATGTTGCAAATGTTGCATTTTGCCTTTCACACTGTGGTTAATTGATTATTAATATGGTTGCCCATTAATTTTTTGTCAGAAGGCTAATGGACTAACTAAA
This sequence comes from Ammodytes marinus, assembly GCF_949987685.1. Lineage (NCBI taxonomy): Eukaryota > Metazoa > Chordata > Actinopteri > Uranoscopiformes > Ammodytidae > Ammodytes > Ammodytes marinus. The sequence continues at coordinate 19,835,054 of NC_137220.1, read as the reverse complement.
ACCAGTTGTTTCAGCTCTGACTGCAGTATTACTGTAAAACAATAACACAATATTGTAATCATGATGTTTAAAGGCAAAGCCCGCAAACAGAAAGGCATCCTCACACACTGTATGTTTCCTCATGGGGTTTACACAGTCTGTACCAGGTATAGCAACAAAGTCAGCCCAGTGATATTTAGCTTTGCTGGTACGTTCACCTTTCATCACCGTGCAGCTCATGTTGGGCTGCTTTTAATTTGGCTCATGCTGGCTACACACACTCTCTCTCTCTCTCTCTCTGGCAAGATGTCGGTAATGAATGGCCACTCATGCATACTCTTTATAACACGTTCAAATGACTGTGTTCATGCATTATGAAGCAGCCTGCTTAACTATGGGTCATACACCCCCAGCCGCACTCAAACCTCCTTCCTTCCGTCTTCGTGTGACTCAGTCAAGTGAACTGAGCAGAGATGAGCAGCACCCTGCAGGCCAGGCGGATAACAGTCTCCTGTGGGCACATGTGCATGCAAAATTGTATTTGTGTGTGTGTGTGTGTGTGTGTGTGTGTTTGTGTGTGGTTGTGCATTTTTACTTTTAATCAGCCTTTTGGCTTATCTTTAATATCGTTGATGTATTGCCAACATATAAAAAACAAAAAATGAGCTTGTCAGCGAGTGTTCTGAATTGCACCTCTGTGCTTCTCTGGGGCAAATTGACCGCAGAAGCTGGGATCAGAGAGAGGGAGAGAGGCTATAAATGAGGGAGGCTTAGTGGTGAGGGGTGCTGGTGGTTTCATGTCTCATCATCCCTGCCGCTCAGCTGGAAGCTCTGCGGCTGTGATGTATGACAGGAGCTGCAAGGGGATTAATCATCATATAGTCAGACTCACAAAGTCACTGGCATTTTATACTGTAGATATGGGCAGGCCGGCTTAATGATTAGGTGTATGCTGTGTGTGAGAGAAAGGGTGCGTCTGTATAATTACAATTTAAGGGATATTGGCATTTATTTTTACATGCAGGGAGTATTGTTATCACTGTGTGTGGTTGTGTATGTTTGTGTGTGTGTGTGTGTGTGTGTGTGTGTGTGTGTGTGTGTGTGTGTGTGTGTGTGTGTGTGTGTGTGTGTGTGTGTGTGTGTGTGTGAGAGAGAGAGAGAGAGAGAGAGAGACAGAGAGAGTGACAGTTGGGATGATGGGACCCAGGGGAGTGACAAGGAAGTTGAATTGGAAACGCTGAGCCAATCACACGTCCACACACACACACACACACACACACACACACACACACACACACACGCAAACACACACACACACAAAATCATTCTCTCAGCACCATATGGTGACACACCCCGCTCTCCTGCAATGGGGGTCAGGGGTCACACCCATGATGCATTGCTTCAACATGACTTACATGTAACAAGAACATATTTGTTCCTGCTGCGTTTGTTTCGCTGCTGGCACACCCATACATGTACTGTTTTGAATACAATACAAAGTGTGATGGAAAAATTATTTCCTGTGGGTTTTTTCCAGTCTACTTTAATAATGATCCCTATGGATCTGACATGTGTCTCCTCTTTCTAAAGTCCCAACCTTTATCTTGTGACCCGTTGTCTTTTGGTTATGGAGTCCTGAACTCTGAACGGTGACTGTTTTCTTTGTATTGATCTGACATGTGTCTCCTCTGTCTAAAGTCCCGTCTTATTTTGGTGAGGTGGCGTTATTTTGTTTTCGAGTACCTTAATCATTGATTCTTTTTCCTGCAAGTTGTGGATATATCAAATTTCCATAACACAAAGCAAACATATGGAATTAATAATCCAATATATTCTATATCAGGAAGATATTTGAGAATTCAAATATCCTGAAATTTGAATTCTCACTTTTTGTGTAAGGAAATATAAACTATAGCATAAACATAAATTAACAGACTTTTGAACATATTTGTGTGAAGTATGACTAAGCTTCAGGCATTAAATGAGCAGAAACTGAGAAACCTCAGTCACATGCTCTTTCTTTTTACTATTCTACATACTACAGCTGATTATAAAAAGTATCTAGATAGCATGCAGAAGGCATTCAAATGGGAAATACTTTTACTTATTTATTTTACCAAAACATTGCTTATATCCATTGCCTTGCTTGCTGTGACGTAACTTTCGGTGAGCAGTGGATTGTAGGTCAGAGTCGCCCTGATGTAGAGCATGCTGCATCTAACCACATATATTGTGACATCCTGAATCGTTATTTACCATACTAAATAGCAGGGAATTATGGGTATTCGCACACAGCGCTGGTGTTCTGTGAACACAGCACCACGCATATTAAGCACCAAGTGATAAAATGACAGACTGGGCTGATCAACAGCTAATTAATGGCTAATGGTGGCCAGTCCCAGCTGGTTAACTGCCTATGTGGCTGTTGGAACTGATGAGAGACAATGAACTATGTGTTAAGTAGTGTTGTTTTTGTCAACAAAATGTATGACTAAATATCGTCGTCAACTAACCTTTTTCACGTGACAGTGACGAGACTAGACGAAAATAGTCACAGATAATATTGACTAAGAGAAGACTAAAAAGCTCAAGACATTTAGTCGACAGAAACTTGACTAGACTTATAAGAGTTTAAACGTGACTAAGACTAATAAAAACTCAAATTAAAGTTTGACAAAAAGACTAGACTAAAACTAAAATTAAAACAGGCCGCCAAAAACAACACTACTCCTGTGTTCCCTGCTCTCCTGATACATGCAAAGTCATGTTGAAAAAGTATTCCTTGTTTTCTGAACGAGTAGTAGCCCTGTTTGTGGACGTCTATCCATCAAAACTATGACGTAGGTCCTTAGCAACGGTCATTATACCCCTGTTATTGTAGCTCTAGCATTCAAGCACATTGTTTCTCTTAATTAAACTTGAATGTAATGTACATTTTTTTCTGGCATTGTCATTTGAAGCTATTTTATTTAGGCCTATTTATTTTATATAAATGTACGTCATTAGACAGGAGATTTTGAAACACAAAGAGAAGCTGTCCGAGCTCCACCAGACTGCTGTTCAGGTTGAGGAATCCGGCATTCTTACATGTTTGGTAGCTCAAATAAATATGATGTAAATTCAATCAGAGTGTCTTCCGTGTCTGGTATTGCATGTATTCTTGAGTCTATAAGGTAACAATAATATAATAAGATAAGATAACCTTGTTTGACTTGTGAAATGGGGGACTTAAAGAACATTTTGATTTTGTCTGTACTATACTAGGTAATTGTACTATATTAACTGGGTATAATTGCATTACTAAAAAGACTAAAATACAAAAGTCATTGACTAAGACTAGACTTAAATGTCATCAGCTTTTGTTGACTAAGACTAGACGAAAATAGTCCCAGATCATTCTGACTAAGAGCAGACTAAAAAGCTCAAGACTTTTAGTCAACTGAAACTTGACTAGACTAAAAAGAGTTTAAACGTGACTAAGACTAATAAAAACTAAAATGACAATTTGACACAAAGACTAGACTAAAACTAAACTTAAAACAGGCCGCCAAAAACAACACTAGTGTTAAGTGCAAATTACAGAGCAGAATCAACTATTCACAGCACCTGGAGAACACTAATGTAGAGGGACGCTGAATAAACAAAAAGGAATACAACTTACATCTCTTACATTTTGTAAGTGAAAATTTATCAAAATACTGATGATTAAAAAGACAAAAATCAATTCCGATTTCAGTTTTCACAACACTCACATCTCAAACATAAAATAAATGGCTGCACAAAAATACCGTGCACCAGTCTCAGACAATCTGGTATGCATGTCCACATCCCAATCCATCATGAGCCCCTCTGCCAGCTCTTCCATCTGTCAGACCCCCACCGGTCAGTCAGTCAGTGCAGGGGATGATGTCTTGTGCTGTCACTGTTTCTTGGCAGCACAAGACACTTCCATGATTGATTCCCGTTGTTCGTCTCTGCGCCCACTCCACCACCATTTCTCTCCTCCACAGAATGACAGAGCTGGCCCCCTTGTCCTGATAAAGCAGCAATGTGCTTCACTGGCATGCAGCGTGGCTGATGCAATTTTGCTATTACAGGAGCTTTATGTTGTTGTTGAAATTCCCTTTAGTGCAGGCAAGACACAACACAACAGGACCTTTTTTTAAATAGGTTTGTAAGGAGAGAGAATTCCCTGGACTTTGAAGTCTCGGTTATTAGGCCGGTCTATCTGCAGGTTAGAGACTTAACGGGCCCAACATTAATCTGCATCTATATGCACTTGAGGTGTTCTCAAGGCTAAACGCTCATACATAAACCATAGACACTACATAAGGGGGCACAATAACTCTTGAGTGAGATCATTTGAATATCCTGTGCTTTTTTTTATCTATTTTTTTCTCAAACAAAAAAACAGACTCCCCAGTGCTCCTGTCAGTGTGATTGCCTGAAAATTGGTTTATAAGCTCAAACCTCGACTTAGTCCCCCCAGAGGACGATGTTAAAACCTCGGATAAAAAGAGCAGGGGGGAGCCAAATATGGTGTGGAATTGTGCTGCCTTCTATTCTATGAGTGTTGGGCATGTCATGTTTGTGACTGAGCCTCCCCCGTCTGTTGTCAGTCACCCTTCACCGACGCCAGACTTCATTAGCAAGACCCGGGGAGCATTTAGCTCTAAATCTGGCTACACATATCACTCTGATGGAATTTTTTTGTGTGCTTGTGACGTCGCAAAAATCAGCCGTGCAACAAGCAATTGGGCAATGAGCGTGGCATACTGACACACACTAATTACACCACAGGAGGACTAAGTCTCAGGCTTCAGAAAGTATCATAGAAGCCGGATGTGGAGCGAGGATCATATTTTCTTAATGTCTACTTATGTGTTCCTTTGTGGAAATGCTGAGAGGTAATTTTAGAGGCGGACTGGCAAGCCACAATGGCCACCGGCACAGCCGTGACATGAGTTTGGAACCGACTGGTCTCTTTCTGACCTTTTAACAAATGAAAGTGGAATTGGGGATTATGAGAGGAAATTCACCATGTGATACCGATTACTAAGAAATATAATATGTGAGCGAGGGTGAGAGAGGACTGCTTTAATGGCATTTTTTACTGGGTTAATAAAGGCCATGTCAGTCGGGGATTTAATAATTGAGCCACGGTAGCAAAGGGATATAAAACACAGTCCTTTATATTCATGGCTCCGTTTAGTCCCTCGGTTGTAATTTAGAAATCTTTTCTAGTTAAGCGTGTGCAACCTTGAACCGGGGAAATGCGTCACGTGAGGAAGGGAAGATGGATGAGTCCTATTCATGGATCCTATTCATTATTCCAGGCACCAGTGGTCGGCTTCACTTTGTTTAATGTGCCAACTGCTTTTTTTTTATTGTCTAGACATGCCTGAACATTAAAGAGCCCCTCAGAGGGACAGCAGACAGACAGTGAGCAGATGTTCACAGGTCTGTATTCAGACACACACAAAAATAATGGTGTGACAGTCTGCTCTCTTTCAAAAATAGGTTTAATGAATCGGAATTTTCTTTTTGTAATTTGGTTCTTAATTGACTATTTATGCAAAACGGTCCAGTGGCAAAAAGCCGGGTACTTCCTGAGGACATTAAAACAATGTGCATGTGTAAATAGGCTCCTCTTTATGCTTATTGTTATGTTAGTGTGTACGCTGCACAGGGTCTTAGCCATCATCGAAGACACTGAGGTCAGGTCCTGTGTATTGTTCTGAGTCTTTGAGAGTTGTTCACAATCTAATTGGCCTTAAACTCAAAGTGCAGCTGAGGCTGATCATTGTCGTCAGTTTTGCATGTGTTTTGTCATGAACTAAATAATTGTCCCGCTCATGTTCATGGAGAATACCGCAGATGTCAACCTCACTGTGGCGCTTAAAGAAAAGTCTGTAGGTGATTTACTGACTACCACAGGCAGTATAGGATTCTTTCTGTGGGGAACAACAGGGACTAGATTGTTTAAGCAGCTGCCTGTTGTGCTTACATTGCCATTTCCAGAGCAATGCTGCTAGAATGGCTGATCATAAAAGTCATTAGAAACCTTTAGAAGCCTCAAAGATTTCTAATAATAACAATAAATACACATAGTGAGAATTTATTCTGAAAATTGCAATATATTTTTTTCAGTTCATCATTCAAATTTGACTTTAAAAGTCAAGCATTCGCTATTGATCTAGCTACGTACACGGCAGTATACAGCCAACTGTATATCTGCTGTGTAACGGCACTAACTGTCGGATCTAGTCAAGCCTTGTTTGAATAGTTAAGCCTCCTCATCATTGGGAAGCCTTTCTTGTTGCCTCCTGCTCTGGTGAGCCATCTTCCCCTTAGCTCTGACGGCTCAGGGTCAATTAGCTTGATCAATGAAGGACAAAGTGAAGTGAGATCAATAGGTTGAATATTCTGTTGTCCTTGTAAAGGGGGATTTTCTCTCTGTTAACACATAAGCCCTGCAGACATGCAGTCAGATAGCTGTGTGGCCTCTGATTGAGATTATTATTTTCTCTTCTCCTTATCGGTGCAGTGTTTCTCACTCTATCTGCTATATGCCTCGCAACTCAGCTTTCTAATTGTTATCCGTGACATCGACTTATCCTTGTGGATGGTGACTGGCAGCATAAATACGCTCTGCTGTCACGAAGGTTTGTCCTTGTAATGCAGAGCTTTGAGGCAGCCATACGTATCTTGTGCCTCACAGGAGATCAGTGGCAGCATGTCCACCTGTGTGCGCATGTGTACGCACACACACACACACACACACACACACACACACACATACACACACACGCACACAAACATACACAATCTTCCTCTGAAGGTTAACCTAATAATTACATTGACTGTAGTTAGGAGGCGGTCGATGTGATGCTAACAGTGCCTTAACAATGTTACGCAGCGTGTGACAGGAGAGGGTGTGAAGCGGCTAATGCCTTAATTGCATCTGCTTCTATAACACATAAGAGACACACATTTAGCTGAAGGCCTCGGGCATGAAAGCATAGCAGATCTTCCTCTCTCCCACCCCCATCTCAACCACTACTCCTCCCTTGTTTACACCTTCTCTATCTCAGCTAGGATTTTGTAAAGAGCCAGGCTGTGCTGGCATGAGATCTGGCTCTGCTCACACTGTTTTCATTCGGTGCAGTGAGTGTCTGCTGCTGCTTCAGCCCAATGTTCTCTGTCCATCAGGAAATGGGAGGGAGCGTGGAAGGAAGGAGGGAGAGACAGGGAGTAGATAAGGGGGCCCTGGCTCAAAGCAGTGGCAGAGATGAACATACTGACTGGTATGAAAACAGATATGGTTGGGAAAAAATAATGAACATGCATAAAAGGTTATCCAGGATAAGTTAAAAGGGCCCTCCAGTTCCCAAGAGGCCCAGGGCCTACACCCTGCCCACCCTGCTTTGTTAGGCCTACCGTTGCTTATGTCAAGCTCTCTTACCATGTGTAGTTTACAATGCTAACGGTGGCGGTGCTACCGCTCAAAATTCACCAATGGGTCCTTGTTTTAAGACAGAGGTAGACTAACACACTTCTCTTTTCAAGCCTGAAAACGTAGAACTGTAGCTTGTTAGCTGCAGTAATCAAGCTAACATTCATCCGTTGGTTTAAGATGTTATCTCTTGCTGACTTTTAATGTTTCCAGGCGGACTCCTTTTTAAACAAGAACTCTGTAAACAGGGTCTCCAATATACAGTATCTCACAAAAGTGAGTACACCCCTCACATTTCTTCAAATATTTTATTATATCTTTCCATGGGACAACACTGAAGAAATGACACTTTGATACAATGTAAAGTAGCGTGTGTACAGCTTATATAACTGTGTAAATTTACTGTCGCCTCAAAATAACTCGACACACAGCCATTAATGTCTAAACTGAAGGCAACAAAAGTGAGTACACCCCTGAGTGAAAATGTCCAAATTGGGCCCAAAGTGTCAATATTTTGTGTGGCCACCATTATTTTCCAGCACTACCTTAACCCTCTTGGGCATGGAGTTCACCAGAGCTTCACAGGTTCCCACTGCAACCCTCTTCCACCTATTCATGATGACATCACAGAGCTGGTCGATATTAGAGACCTCGCGCTCCTCCATCTCCCGTTTTAAGAAGCCCCAAAGATGCTCAATAGGGTTTATGGCTGGAGACATGCTTGGCCAGTCCATAACCTTTACCCTGAGCTTCTTTAGCAAGCCACTGGTCGTCTTGGAGGTGTGTTTGGGGTCGTTATCATGTTGCAATACTGCCCTGCGGCCCAGTTTAAGAAGGTTGAGTGCACGTTTTCAGTGTCATACCGAGAGGTTGGCTTTGGAAAATAGACGTATGAATACTGCCAGCATTGCCGCAGGGCTTGAAGTGGTGGGGGGTCAACCTGTCAGTGCTCAGACCATACGCCGCACTTTGCATCATACTGGTCTGCATGGCTGTCGTCCCAGAAGGAAACCTATTCTAAAGATGATGCACAAGAAACCCCACAAAAAGTTTGCTGAAGACAAGCAGACTAAGGACATGGATCACTGCAACCATGTCCTGTGGTCTGATGAGACCAAGATAAACTTATTTGGTTCAGATGGTGTTAAGAGTATGGGGCAGCAACCAGGTGAGGAGTACAAAGACAAGTGTGTCTTGCCTATAGTCAAGCATGGTGGTTGGAGTGTCATGGTCTGGGGCTGCATGAGTGCTGCCAGCACTAGGGATCTACAGTTCATTGAATCTTAACATGTACTGTGACATACTGAAGCAGAACATGATCCCCTCCCTCCGTAAACTGGGCCGCAGGGCAGTACTGCAAAATGATAACGAACCCAAACACACTTCCAAGACGACCACTGGCTTGCTAAACAAGCTGAGGGTAAAGGTTATGGACTGGCCAAGCATGTCCCCAGACCTAAACCCTATTGAGCATCTTTGGGGCTTCTTAAAACAGGAGATGGAGGAGCGCAAGGTCTCCAGTATCCACCAGCTCCGTGATGTTGTCATGAATGAGGGGAAGAGGATTCCAGTGGCAACCTGTGAAGCTCTGGTGAACTCCATGCCCAAGAGGGTTAAGGTAGTACTGGAAAATAATGGTGGCCACACAAAATATTGACACTTTGGGCCCAATTTGGACATTTTAACTCAGGGGTGTACTCACTTTTGTAACCGGCAGTTTAGACATTAATGGCTGTGTGTCGAGTTATTTTGAGGGGACAGTATATTTACACTGTTATATAAGCTGTACACACGCTACTTTACATTGTATCAAAGTGTCATTTATTCAGTGTTGTCCCATGAAAAGATATAATGAAATATTTGAAGAAATGTGAGGGGTGTACTCACTTTTGTGAGATACTGTACATGCTCCAAACATGATATTTAGCTAAAAGCCTGAAGCTGCAACTGAATGGCTGAGGCTAAAAGTTAGCATCTTCAGTAAATGGATGGATTCATGTAGAAGACAGTAAATAAACAAACAGAATTGTTCTTGAGTTGCAGTGTGTCCTATTGCTAGTTTGTTCTGGTATTATAAGTATGATGACGGAAAAATATTAGATGTTGGATAATACTGAATATAATTTTATAATAAAATATTCACATATTCATCTTTAGCTGTTTGGCTTTCAAACTTGAACAAGCAATATGGAGGATGTAGGCCTTCACAATCTGCAGTATTTTTTTCATTTTCAGACAGCATGATTTATCTTTTAGCATTACGAGATAAAAGGCTTTTAGGATCAGGACTAACTGATGTGGCTAGTGGAAATATCACAATAATCTTGGATAGCGGGTTCAGCCTGCAGGTGCAGTCGAACAACCCCAAATCCAATTATCATAAGCTCTGATAGCGCTGTGATAAAATTACAACAATGTTTCTAAATTAATTTGTATGTAACCAAATTATGGCACAGCAAACCTAACACTATATCATATTTTGGCAAAGGAATAGCCCACACTGCACAAAGAGTCTGATACTCTTGGTCAATCTGGGCCCAGCATAATCATTTCATGCAATACTATAGGCTACAGAAAAATAACAATACATCCAAATTAGAATAGCCTAGATTATTTTGATGTCCTAGACAAACTGTCATTTTAACCATAATGTCATTTAAGAGTGTTCCGAATGTAAACCTCCCACTTATTAAAAGCTTGGCAGACTTTCAACAATATAAGAAAGCTTTTTTTCTCACTACCTGATATTATTCAGGGCTTAATTTTTTTCGTCAAATCCCAACATCCTGGAAAACCATCAAAGGGTAGATGCTCCCAACATTTTCTTTAAAGTGGATAAACATATAATAATGTATGCTGTTGCTATAGTCAGGTCTGTAAATGACTTGGTGTTCTTCTATTGCTCATGGGAAAGTGTTCATTTGAATCCTTCTGTACCTGATCTCTATTCTTTTTTCTTTTGTCTTTGTCTTTCTTCCAGAAGGATTTGCCCCTGCCTCGCAAGACCAGCAGGTGAGTGATACCTTCATAACCCCCCCCCCCCCCCCCCCCCCCCCCACACACACACACCCCCCCCCCCCTTCCCCTTCTTGACTTTTCTCTCCACTCTGAGTCGTGGGAGAGTCCGTGTCCCTCCATGAAGAAAAACAATCACACAGGGAGAAGCAAACGAGCACTATTTAGCTTGCTGTGTTGTGGGAGCTTTGGGGGAGGCTGGAGTGGTGCTTGTGGTGCTGAGTGTTTAGTCCTCTTGTGAATGAGGAGCTGGTCAGCTGGAGGGATGATGCTGGGAGTCTGTCGCAGTCTGATTAAGGCCAGCCAGGAGCTCTGGAGGCTGTCCATGGTGCTGAAAGCCATTCGGCCTTTACAGTTGCTCACATTACTAGCTCTTAATCTCCCCTCTTCTCTTTCTATTGCTCAGTTATTACTCCGTCTATGCCGTTTCCATTTCCACCCCTTGGTTTTTCAGCCCTTCTGTACCTATCCCTCTTTTCCCAGGTCCACTATCTGGCACCTTGTTCTATCTCCTTCTCTATCTTACACACTTACACACACGTTTGTCTGGTTGTTAGTTTATCAGTATATTAGCAATTTGCCCGGGCAACATAGTATAGAAGATAAACTACTTACATACACAAAATTAAGCCAGGTATAAAATCACACACACATTCAGTCAAGCATACATTACAGTTAAATTACTGATGGAAAAAAATAAATATGCATTATGGCATCAAAGAACACAATAGTTATGTTGATGTATTTAATGTAAAAATAATAATTAAATTGTACTGCTGTCAGTAACAGTCATACTGTTACATACTTCAAGTAGACTACTTCATCATGGTGATATTTTTGTACTTTTATTTGAATATTCTCTGATCAAACATATTAAAAAAAACAATATGATAAAATTACTTTGTGAAAATGTTTGTTCATGAATCCAATGGGAATGATCAACTGCAGATCCTGTCAGTGTTTTGGTATCTCTCAACTTATTGTTTTGCTTTCCCAACCCACAGGGTTATTGAGTCTTCTTGTTGCTCTTATCACAGCGGTTTCTAGTTTCCTCCTAAAAGCTCTACCTGTACAGCACCAAACTACAAACAGACAGTGCTAGCAACTAGCTGGTGATCATAAGTGGAGCATTTAGTAGCTAAAGGCACGGATATTTCCAAAAATAGAGCCAAAAGATGGCCTACAGACATGACAGTGGCGTCGATCTTCTCACCTAACTCTCTTTTTCTTGTCAAACTATTCCTACAAGTCATAACTCGACGTCATTGTAAAAGAGGGTCACCCCTCAATTGATCTTTCGAGGTTAAATAAAGGAACATGAAAAGTAAAACATCTGAACTCTTCCTCCATCAACGCATGCTGTATTGGTTAATATGAAGATAGTATTTAATAAGACCAACAGCATGTTAACAAGGCTCTTACGGTGTTTCATAATAATCTCTTGCTCCATTGCGTAGCAATAAATCTAAGCGTGTCTGGTTATTTGTGTGTGTGTGTGTGTGTGTGTGTGTGTGTGTGTGTGTGTGTGTGTGTGTGTGTGTGTGTGTGTGTGTGTGTGTGTGTGTGTGTGTGTGTGTGTGTGTGTGTGTGTGTGTGTGTGTGTGTGTGTGTGTGTGTGTGTGTGTGTGTGTGTGTGTGTGTGTGTGTGTGTGTGTGTGTGTGTGTGTGTGTGTGTGTGTGTGTGTGTGTGTGTGTGTGTGTGTGGTCATAGCCCACTACCTCTGTCTCCACCCTCTCTCCTTGTCCCCATTGCCATTGCCATTTCCCTGCCCTATCCATCTGCTCCATGTGGCCCTCTTATCCCGAATCATCACGGGTAATCAAACATGAAATGAAGCCGCACTCCAACTATATTGTTTGTGTGCAGGCCGAGTTCTCCTTTCCCTATCACTGTTTTCTTCCACTTTCCAACAATACTTCCCATTAAGAGACACCATGCCCCTCTCCCTCTCAAAACAGCTTCCATTTGGGCTCAGTCCTTCTCCTTCACATCACGGCCCGTCTCCTCCGTAGGTCGCTATCAGACCCACCATCCATTATAGATGAGCTCAGTGGAGTTGGCTTCACATTCAATCTGCCTACTGCACCTATTCATGGGTAAACACAGCCATTCAGACTATGTGAGCTTTTTCTCTCTCTCCCTCTCTTTGATTCCATTCAACATCTGTTTTGCAGTTACATAACAGAACACATGACCTTGTCCTTTAATCATTTCTTCACTCTCTGCGGAGGTAAATTAACCTTCCCTTTGCTCTATGCCTTAGTCATTCACAGTGTCCTTAGCCCGCAGTGAAAGCTTTCAACTCCCTGTCAGCTTCTTTCAGTGCACAGTTCTTAACTGAAGGCACAGAAAAATAAAGGAAAACACAACCACTAGTAAGTCACAAAATTACACTCTGTGTACCATGGCATCTTAGCCTCGAGGAAACGGCCCACAATCCCCTGCTGCCTTTTGTTGTTCCTCTCTTAAAAACAGACCCACCCTATCTCCCTCCCTCCATCACTCCCTCCTTCCCTCTCTCTCTCCCTTGCTTCTTGGCTACACTTGCCCACAGACACACAGACACCACAGCCCATCTAAAGGTTGCAGGAGCTGCAGTGTGCGTAGCATTGCGATGACATTATCGCAGAGACCTGCTGCTTTTCTGACTGCTCTCCATCACCGCTCAGCTGTTGCTGCTGCTACTGCTCCTGTGGCTCAGAGCTACGCCTAGATACCCGACCTGCGACATGTTCCGACGCACACAAAGGTACAGAGAGAGAGAGAGAGGCGCAGAGACGCAGAGAAGTGTGATGATTTGGTGATTTCTGTGATGTGAGGTCGGTGTGGTTGCACTGGCTTTTTCTGTTCTTTCTTAAATGCCTTCCCCTTTATTTAGTCTTCCCGACGCTAAGTCCTTCTCCCCTTGTGTGAGTGTACGGTGTCTGCAGTGTACATTACAAAGAGTCTCGTATTGTGTGGGACAGTGTGTCTACTAGTGTGTGAGGTCACTGTTTGCATGTGTGCCTGTGTGTCTAACTTGGTTTTAGATGTCTGCTCGGTTCCGCTGAGTGTGCAAGTTGAGACTCTTAGTGATTTTTTTTTGTATATTATACAGCTTCTATGAAGGTCACATGAAAGTAAACTACAGTATATCTAGGGAAATGATCTTTAAATGGATGTTTGCAAATTAACATCATGACATTTATTTTCCACTTTATATTTGGCACACTGGTTGTTGCTTTGTGTTGTCTCTGTGAATGTTGCATTAAGTTGTTTAAAAGGTGCATCGGACAATGACTCGTCAAAGTGACATTTCCGGCAGGTGGACTGATTCACTGTTTGAAGTGATCGATCAGTTGTTGTATGAGCCACAGATGAGTCAGTCAGAACCACAATTTTCAGATGGGACTTTTCTGAAGTCTTATTCGCAGATGATGGAGTATGTATTTCTGTAGTCAGGTGATCAAGTGGGTTTTCTGGGGGGCATTTTCCCACTAACAGTTTAATTGTGTAACACCTCAAATCCTTATTTTCACTGTGGGAAACGGCAAATAAAAAGGGAATTTTCGTGCGGTGATGAATGAAATGTCACATCGTCCCACCTCTTTAATAAAAAATAAATTTATATATTATTTTAATAATAAAAAGCACTCCTTTTCCTCATGCTCATAATTGTAACAATTAATCACACTGATGTCCACAGTCTGAAAATCTGAGCTGACATTCAAACACCCGAGGGTTTCCTATTCGGCGGCTGCAGTAGTGGATGTCGTGCTGAGTCTCTCAGAGTGACATCATTCCCCCCTGCTGATCAGGGATTAAACCAGCTTCTATTACAGCAGAAAACTATCTCTCTCTCTCTCTCTCTCTCTCTCTCTCTCTCTCTCTCTCTCTCTCTCTCTCTCTCTCTCGCTCTCTCTCTACCCCTCCCTCTCTATGTGGCACACCTGAGCCAAGCCAGGCAGATGGAAATAATCAAGAAACTTCAACAGGGGTGGTGGAAACTTAGAGGAATCATGCATGTATGTGTATAAAATACAGAATGGGTCCATGGTGCCTCAAATGACTACTGTGTAATATGTAAAGTTTAAGGCACAGCTAAGAAAGAGAAAAGCAGAAGAGCATGATGAGTGATTAAGATAATGAAAGTGAAGGAGATGGGAAAAAATGAGGTTGTGCAAGAGGTGGAAGGAGGAGAGAGATAAAGTGCAGGGGCCCTGGGGTAATATCTGTCTGCTCCTCCATTAGGGACCAGCTCACTAAGGTTACGTGAGCATGCAATACATGCACACGCTCTCACTTTCTTTCCTCTTCTTTATACTCATTCTGTTTTTCTTTTTCTTTCTTTCTTTCTTTCTTTCTTTCTTTCTTTCTTTCTTTCTTTCTTTCTTTCTTTCTTTCTTTCTTTCTTTCTTTCTTTCTTTCTTTCTTTCTTTCTTTCTTTCTTTCTTTCTTTCTTTCTTTCTTTCTTTCTTTCTGCATTTTTCTATTTGTCAATGCGGAATGAACCAGGCGCAATCATTAATTTTACCACGAGGTAGTCTTCAAGTGCGTATTCATATTTTTAATGTGGCTGTAGAGCATTACGAAAAAGAATTAACATGTAAAAGTTTCATTTAAATTTGGACAGTGGTGTCTTTATTTGTTAGCCGTTACAACCAAACAAAACACAAAAACAAGTGTGTTAGGAAATGATAAAAGCGTTTGTTTGTCTGCTGTAACCGTAATCTGCAAAAGTTAGCAAGTCCGGCTAACTAGCTTAGAAGCATATTTACTTCCAAGACCAAGGGGAATTTATTACTACGTGCATTAGCTTGTGGGGTAACAGGCAGCTCACATAAAAAAAAGACAGATTCACAACTAGCACATCCACTGTGTAGTATTCTCAATGTGGAATGGTGCCGAGTCAGTCTTAACTAGCAGAGTTCAGGCTAACTTTAGCGGCTCTGTCCAACTATGCAAGATAAACTGTAGGCATGCCAAATTTTAGGATTATAAAAATAGAATGACAGTCTAATGCGTGCCCGCCCTCTGATGCTTTGGCTCAGGTGCACTGTGCTGTGGGGCAGACATCTCACATATATACAGACATATTCACACTCAGGTTTGTGTCTGGCGTGCATGCACAAACAGCGTCGCACAACTCACACACTCACGCACGCACACACACACACACACACACACACACACACACACACACACCAAAAGTCATATCCGCATCCTCTGTAACTGTCATTACACTTCACTTAACCAATTATGTGCAAACCAAAGGAGGTCAGTTGGGGAGGCGTAGACACCTGAGTTGGACTGTAGAATATCTCCTATAAGTGCTGAGGCTTCCCCCAAGAGGAGCCCAGGGGTTCAATCTACACAAGCTCATCCAGTAGGTGCTGAATCTCCCATTAACTCAGGATTCAGTGAAGGGCCCTGTGTTTCGTCTCTCCCTCTGAGGTCTACGGCCGCGCGTGTGCGTGCGCGCATATCTTTATTGATATCTCCCTGAAGAAATGGCTGAAAAATAAAATGAAAACATCATCTCAAAGGTAGAGGTCCGCCTGTTTCCGGGGAATGTTCTCGTGATACTGTCAGTCCCTTACAGGCTTAGAAAACACCGTGAGAAGCAAGGCCCAGAAGCACCCCAGCTTCCACTTAGCTTGTAAATAGTGCATAGAGTATATACATAGTGTGAAAGTAGTTTGTTATTATTGTTTTTATATTTACTTAATGGTTTGTTTGAAAAAAAATGTGTGATGCTTCCTCTTTCATTAGTATACATCCCATGAATCATTATATGTGGTTCAAAGTCTTCATTCAGTCAAATTTCCTAATGTTTTTTGAAAGTAGAGACAACATTTCTACCAAAAAGCGTCCGGGACCAAATTTTATATTAGTCATGTTTTGCTCATGCACTTCCCTACTGTGTTTTGGAAAATTTCCACTGCATTTTTTAAGCTAAGGCTTAGGAGAAGCAATTTCAAGAGCCAAAACAACTCAACAGGATGACTAAAGGTTCTTCGTTCACACAAATTTCCAGGTTTTTCAAAAATCGCAATTCATTTTTCAGCATTTAAGCCAATTATTTATATACACAATGGTCTAGGACATAAGTAGACATCAGAAAACAAAGGCCTAATGTGTTCTGAACATTTCCATATAATACACTTTGGTATAATTTATCTTCTTGCACATTTGAAATAGGTATTTATAAAAGTATGTAAAATCGTAGAAAATACCCCTAGACCTCAGAGGGTTTGAAACTCTTAGTCTCTGTGATCCTCCTACACCTCCACTTTCACACTCTCAGGACTTATCTCACAGGAAAAAACACTTTTTAAGGACACACACACACACACACACACACACACACACACACACACTAAATGTTCCCATGCTTGATAGATATTGCTACTCTCAGCTGCTGAGCTGTTCGCCAGACTGAGATGAAAGAGTTGAGCAGAAAAACACAAGAGTGTGTGATGTGCTTTTAGATGCTGCTAGGGATTTTTGGTATCCCTTGAGAGCAACCTGGGATGGAAAACCGCAACACAAAGGGTCATAGACAGTGTGTGTTGGACTTTTCTCCTGGCCATTGTGTTTTAGGCCAGGAAATGAGGAGATGTGGTTGAGCTTGGTAGAAACAGTGTTCCCTCAGGAATTCATCATGATCATTTGAGTTTCTGTCCGCACCTTTTACATGGGCATATATATCATGAATAGGAATATCAATACATGGGCTACTATCTATATCCCATACATATGCTGCCTTCATGTGCTCATCGGAAATATTGTATTTACCGCGTATCTATGATCTACGAGCACATGAACGGCCCTCCAAAGCAGTAATTGGGAAATTTCGATGAAACCAGAGTTGCTGACTTGTCGAAACGGGAGAACACAGCTATTAAAACGTCAGTTAGGCCTACACACCGGAGTTTGCACATTTTATGTTCTACATTTTGCCGATGATACACAAATGAGCACTGTAGTAGATTTTGGTGATACAAATCATTCAAGAAAAAACTACTTTATGTCTATCATCCATTTTGTTTGCTTATTTCCGACCAGAGCACTTGAATGCGACAATATGTAATAACGACTGCACAAGTGGGAAGAAACTTATTTCCGATGAGCACATGAAGGCAGCAATACACCACTCCTTGTAGTGCAATAAGTTAAGCTTGATATCATAGGCGTGTGTAAGTGCCTATAACAATTATTTGATTTAACAATAAATCAATTAGAAAACAAACAAAAAATTAGTTTTGCTCTTAATTGTTTCATTATTATTTTGTTTGAGCTTAACTGACAAGTACTCCCTGGTTGTAAAAGTAAAAAAACAACACATTTTATTGAGCTCAAAGCGACACTTTCACAATTCTTGTTTTGTCCAACCCACAGTACAAACCTTTTCATAGGCTTATCACAAATGCATTCAAATTATTAAAACCATTCAAAGAAAAGCAGCACATCTTCACATTTGAAAAGCTGGAACAATGACATGTAAAAAAACAAAAAACAAACAAAACAAATCATCAAACAATTATTATAATACTTGTCAACTTTATTTCTAGGCTCATTGATGAATTGTTAAATCGGCTGATCATTCTCAACTGTACCTATAGTTCTATTGTAGTCCTCTATAGATACTTAAAGTGGACCTATTATACTTTTCGACTTTTATGACCTATAAACGTTGTTATAATGATTTATAGTCATGTTTAACCATACTGGCATATCAAATAATTACGTACATGCATTTAGACGTATTCCCTGCTGACCGTCTGGGGTGGCTGTGCAGAGCGCTAAACACACAAATTTGGAAGAAAACAAAGTCAATTTGTTTTTAAATTTTGAAAACAAAACAAGTGTCCAACTGCCTGAAGCCTTTCCTAATCACAGTTAAAATTTGATCAATAACCCATAGAAAATGAATTTTTTACACAGTTACATTTCATGTGCCATGGACCAAAAGTGTCTTTTTGGAGTCTCCAGCTGGTATTTTCGGAAACGGCTAGACATTCCCTTGGAAAAAACAGTGTAAAAAATTCATTTTCTATGGGGTATTGATCAAATTTGAACTGTGATTAGGAAAAGCTTCAGGCAGTTGGACACTTGTATTGTTTTCAAAATTTTAAAACAAATTGACTCTGCTTTTGTCCAACATCTAGATTTTGGGGCTTTGCAGATATGCAAATTTACCCATCATTAGTAAGTTATTGATGATTTTTCATATTTATTCAAACTTTTTGGAAAATACTGTAATACAAAAAGTTGTTGTTTTAATGTCAGTAATCAACTTGCAAAGTTTCATAATGATATCTATAAGTTTAAAAAATTCCCTATTAGCCCACCCCCATTCGCTTAAACAGTGGTTCTGATTTGCTCTATATCGGCCCGCTGTAGCTTTCCAGCAGCTAGTTGACCAGGTTGTCCACCCAGGTTGGAATCCTGGAAGGTCCTTGATATCATTTCTGGTGAACAACCTTTTACAACGCTCCATGTCTGTTTAAAAAAAAAGGGGGTTTTGCCCCCTAGGTATATGGTTTCTTTATTCAAAACCAGAGTTATTTGGTTCACTCGTTTGTTTGTTGTTTGTTTTTCATGAGTTCATGGTCCAATCCCCCACTCTGCTGCTGCTTGACCTTCCCTTAAAAAGCACCTATTGATCTTGTTTCCTATCTTACGGAAGCCCTAAACAGACACAGAATCATAAAATTAATTTTCTTCGGTTTCCCTTTAACGAATCTTTGTTTCCCTGCGATAAGGGGGTAATTAACTTGTTATCACGATAAAACGAAGCTATGCTTTACCGAGATAGCGGGATAATTCATTTGAGCTCACAATCTAATATGTTTAACGACTGATGGATGACTTGAACACTCATATATTTGGGAAAGCCTATTTCTGCATTTGTTTTGTGCTTTCTAAATGAGATTTTGAGTAAAAAAGTGAATTTTCTCGTTATGAAAAGATAATGGCATTTAAAATATCGTAGTAAAGAAAGGAAACAAGCTTTGGTATCTCGCTATAATGAGTTAAATAGCTCAACTCAAAATAAGTCGTTGTCACAGGAAAACAGAGGCAATATTATGTATTATTCCATGTTCGTACTATCTCATATTGTTTTTTTTTTAATTAATTTAAATAATTTTCATTTCAATCCTGAAAAAGGAAGGATATAGGGGGCTATTGATTATTAATGCGGGGATTGATACCTGTGACATTAAATATCACTCTGCCAGCCGCCCATGCAGTGAGCTCTTTCGCTCCTTTACCTTTACCAGTCATTTTACATTAGGTCACCACTAACAAAATCCTTCCTCCCATCCTTCTTTCTCCCTCCGCCCCCTGCAAACAGTCCCAGTTCGGTGTTGTCAGAAGCCTCCGTCGCCGCATGCTGCATAGCAACAAGCACATCATGTGACCGCCGCTCCCTCCTCTCCCATTCCCTCCAGGGCTGTGTAGACGCCAACTAAATTTCTTCTGGCTTTTGTTCCTGGAAATAAAGTGCTCCAGTGATTTTTCAATGCTGTCATAAAACTTTACCAGAGAAATGTGTGGGGTGGGATGCACGATTCATAAATGTGAATTTTTCTCTAAGGAAATCAAATGAAAAACAGTGAATATTTAGTGTTTGAATTTGAAAAATTCTGCTGAATTGACCCGTGGGGCCCTTTTTATATGTATTCCCTGCTCTCCTCATGCTGCGCATGTTAACACACACTTACCCTTCCCTGCTCCTCAGTTCTTTCCTCTCTTTCTCTTTCTCTCTCTCTTTGAAGCGCTCTTGCTTTTGGCTTTACATTTAGTCTATTCTCATCCATCTCCATCTTTGTTTCGACCCTTCCTCCTCCCTGACTCTGATCTTCTCTTATTTCACCTTCTAACATCACGGCTGCATTTGTGTAGTTTTATATGAACGGGCGCCTTGGCTTGATCGATATCAATGGTCCCCCCCCGTGCTGTAAAGTAGAGGGAGTACTATGAGCATGCAGAGGACTAAGGCTCCTGTTTGTCTGCCTTTGTTAGAGCGTCTGTCTTCAGCTCACGCTCACTGGTTAACAATATTCCCTTATGTGCGCCGTTTCATGTTCTCTGCTCTATGTGTGCAGTGTGAAAAATACACAAGGGTGTGTGTGTGTGTGTAATGGTGAAAAATAAAAACTGGGTCACGCTTGTGTGGGTGATTAGCACAACTGAGAGCGTTTTCAACCTACATCTTTAAATTCTTCGTTTTTCTACTGGTTTTATTTTGAAGTTTTGTTCTGCCGAATTTGCAGTCACTTATTCCCTAAACGTTTGCTTTATTTTCCTCTTTTTCATGTCATGATTGCATCAGCTCACTCCCCTATCTCTCTGCACATCTCCTTCCTCATCCTTCACACCTCCATCCCTCTCTCCGGCCTTCGGCAACAGCCAGTAGAATCCAGATTTACTGAGTGCATATCCCCCTTCCCCTCCTCCCATCCCTCGCTTCATCCAGAATGACCATAGAGCAAGAAACAGGCTCCGGGCATGACTCGGAAATTGAAATTCAGAACACATACTTGCCAGATGTGAAAAGTAAATACCTTAGCATTTGCGTCTTTATGTTCACATATAGCATGGAATACTATTCCCAAGTCGTGAAGTGGGAAATTCAAGGCCGTGCGCTGTGTGTTTTTGTGTGTTTACATCCAGCCTCCATTGATTTCCTGCAGCACCATGAATTCATTAACCTGTTTTAGTCTCACTCTGTCTTTCTCTGTACTCTAAAAGGCGACATTACTAAAGTAATGAAAGCCAGGCAGGCTATGTTGAAACCTTACATACTCAGACCCAAACACACACACACACACACACACACAAAAAAAACACACATGCACTCCCTGAGATGTAGGGCAAGGACTGTGCAGATATTATTGCTGCTTCAGACAAAAAGGTGCAAGGTTATAGAACAATGTCAGGAGGTAATTGATCCAGTTGAGAAAGTGTGAAATAGAAAAGCCGCTGTCGTCGGGCCTGAATGTTAGACTAAAGCTATCGGCTTATGGGATCAATATCCATAAGGCTAGTTATTGATCTGATCGATAAGGACATCCTGTTAAAACAATGAAAACGGACAAATGAGATGGTACTGCTGGCTCTGTTCACCTGCCTTATATTTTAGGTGGCAATAGGTAATTAAATTCCTTTATTGGATTGCTGTGTCACAAGCTCAATGTGTCAGCAGATGGGTGGCTGAAACAGCCAGGTGTGATTTGCTGCTGGTGATGCTCCAACAGCCAGTCAACTGCCAAATGCATCTTGGTTTTTCTGTCATCTAAAAGACTCTGTGTTGTAGCAGGGCTGTTGGTGTGAATAAATACATTGTTTGGATAAGGACAGTTAAGGGTTCTGAGCTGCCACACTGCTAACTCACTCTTTACTGTGACAAAAGGATTTTCAATGTCCAAAAATACACGTATCATTCTGGCATAACCTTGGTTGTTTTCTAAACAGGTTAATTGTGTAATATTAGTCATTTAGTTGAAATAATTGGTTCAATTGTAAAATGGATAAAGTCAAAGCCAGGTGGGGAGTATAAATCACTACAATAGAGGCTCTGTGCGTTCACAGCGCACTGTCTCTCCGGTCTCAAATAGGTTCTTGTCTCTACGCAGCAAGTGGGGGGCAACATCCGACAGCAAAGATGAGAGGCTGTTCGCGTTTTGTTTGTTCTTTCCTCTTTGTTCCCGGTTGTTCCTTTGTGCATACTCATGCGCGCCCCTCGCTGCATTGGAAAATCAAAGCACACTATGCAGCACATTAGAAATTAGATTGTTCAGAACAGAATGGGTGACGCACTTTACTTACCAGCGTTACACTGTAACTCGCATTACTAGTTAGTTACTAGGATCCTCACAACAATTGTCTTCACGTGTTCCACAATCGAGGCTAGTATGATAGTTACTACTATTAGTATTGTCCTTTTTGCTACTGATATCGTTTTACTCATTATTGTCGTGCCGTTCACTTTCATTTGTCCAACTCCAGTTATATTTAAACAGGCTATATACAAACATGACTCGACTTATATACAAAAAGCTTGCTCAATTTACAACCTTATAGTGTGTGAGTTGTATATACGGTGTTGAGTCCACAGGCAGATTCAAAAGGACTCAGTGCGGTAATGACTGCTATGAAATGGCCAAGATATAATCAACTGTGGCCATAAAAAA
This sequence comes from Ammodytes marinus, assembly GCF_949987685.1. Taxonomy (NCBI): domain Eukaryota; kingdom Metazoa; phylum Chordata; class Actinopteri; order Uranoscopiformes; family Ammodytidae; genus Ammodytes; species Ammodytes marinus. Next base: position 19,812,421 of record NC_137220.1, on the reverse strand, counting down.
GTTGGATGTATTTCATCCCTGTCCTTTTCTTTCCCTGCATCGCCTGTTGCCACTATTCTCTCTTTACTTTTGCCAATATCCTCTCATCCTGTTCCCCACTCTCTCCCCACATTTCTTATCTGGGCTCAGAGTTGGCAGACGGGGATGGATGACTGAGGAAATTGAATTCTCCTTATCGCTCTCATTGCTCCCTGCAGTGAGCTGTGCATTTGCACGTGTCCACCGTCCTTAGACAGCACCTTTTAAATGCAGCCGCAGTACGCACGTGTTCCTGCATGGCGCAGATAAATAGACACAACTCCGTATTGGTGTATCTTTGACGCAGCAATATTGGAACATCCTCTCATGTTTACAACAACAATATCTCCGTTTTTCCTCCACAGCTGTCGTACGAGCAACAGGAAGAGCCTGATCCTGACCACCACCTCTCCCACGCTGCCTCGCCCACACTCCCCTCTGCCCCTCCCGGGACACCTTGGTACGTTAAGGAACACACCTCCGCTCTGTGTGTATTGTTTATTTGTTGATTGCTTGTTTTTATCATTTAGATTCCAGAATATTTATTAAAGAAAGACAACTTACAGTTATAGCCCCTCTTTATCATAGTTCATAGTTATTCTCCCATAAGTTCAAGATTGACATTGTGGGAGTCAGATGAGAAGATGTAAACCAGTCTCACACCTGTACACTAAATACGAAGCATCACCAGCAGCCTGTAAGCTTAGTTTAGCACAAACACTGGAAACGAGGGGAAACAGATAGCCTGACTTAATGGTAACAAAATCCACTGACCAGCACTTGCTGCTTCTTGACAAGAACCAGTCCGGCACATGAATCCCCATAAGACACCATGTTGTCATGTTTGCTTTTCATTACTTTTTAGTGCGCTTACTGTTACCATCTGTTTCCAGTCTTTGTGCTAAGCTAAGATAAGTAGCTGGTAGAAGTAGCTTACACATCAATTTACTGAATGAATAGGCCTATTTCTCCAAATGTCAAACTATTCCCTTAGCTAGCTGAATACTGTTTGACTGGATCTAGGATTGATTACTTTAACCTTGGGTTCCCGTATGTAAACACTACATTTTATACATTGATTTTTGCATCTGAATTTTGGCCTTGAATATATACAGATATATTACATTTTTAAACTTGTATTTTTTATTCGGAATTTGAGAACATTGAAAAATAAAGGTGAAAATGAGTTTTGAAAAATAGAAGAGTAAAATTTAGAGGCAAAACATTCAGATTCATAATTTCAACGCATACAAATTCAGTAAATACAATGGCTTTTTAATTTGCATTGTGACTTTTGATATGTTTTTGGAAATGACGAGGACTTCAGAAGGTGCTCACATGTTCACATACTATCTGATCCCAAAGACCGACAGATAAAGCCCCTGATCAAATCTCTCAGTCAGTTCATCTTTACACCATCATTTATTCTCCACACAGAGCAAGTAAATAAACGATGAATACAAAACTAAGGCAACAAAGCTTTCATCAAAATCCATTGCAGCCTTTTATGATGTGCAAAAAGATCAAAATCAATTTCAGACCATTTTACCCCCGAGCCCCCTCCCCCGATCTGTACCCAATTACGTTGAATAGTCACATGTCTGAGTCTCTGATTCAGCTCCAGTGCTACACATTCTACAGGGAAAAGGGAGGAATCCATGGTCAGAAGGTTTAAAGAGTGCTTTGTTTTCCTGTGGTCATGTGGTCAGAGAATCAAATGACCTCATCACGTCCGTGTCCCCCTGTCTTGTGTCTCAACCTCTGTTCATGTCTTGTTGTCCCCGCAGGAAGCAGCCCTCTGGACAGCCCACGAAACTTCTCTCCCAGCAACCCGGCACACTTCTCCTTCGCCTCCTCCAGAAGGTCACTTTGCTTTACATGACTACATGCTGTATTACTGACTACCCATGATTACTTTACTATCACTTGTTTTTTCTGGGGAAGAGGGGAAGGCAGACAGACATAAGTGGAGTCAGCGGGAGACATAGAGAGGGGATGGTAGGGAACGAGTGAGCATCAGAGAACAGACGAGGTGTGGGGGTTTGTTGTCATGTGAGGTTTCGCGCATCATAGGGGGGCAAGAGAGTCTCCCGACACACACGTGACACAGGTTCTCGCGGTGACTCATGTATGACGAGGCCGAGCCATTACATATAGTACAGTCACAGTGCCTCTGTGATTATGCACACTGCTGTAGTGACACTGTGCATTGCCATGACTGTGTGCATCTGTTCCTATGAACGAGTATCCATGCCTGAGTTTATAGTAGAAGGTTTTTAGATCCAAATGCTTTTGTGTACTTGTGATTTAGGCTAATCCTGAGACACCAGACGTGAAAGGGGTAACATTTAGATATCGTCAAGAAACTTTGCCAGTTTATAACTTATATTAAAACAATTATTTTTTGCGTTACAATTTAAATTTTGAAATAACATTTTGTACAAAACAGATTTTTGATAGTCTACAGCCTTTTTAATTTTATTAATCAAAAATATACTATGTACAGGTCTTAAAAATTCATTTTTGGGATGTTTTTAAGAAGAAAATGTATAAATCAGACAAGTAACAACATGAAAATGAACACATAATTCCTTAATTACCTTCACAATGGCCAAGAACGATTATTATTCAGTTAAAGTAATGAGAACTATTCAGTCAAATAAACATCTAAATGTATGTTTTTGACCTTTTATCCACTAGTTTGAAAGAAGACATGTTAGTAATTTTTTGCCTGTCATGTCTTGCCTTAATTCCAATTTCACACAGCCCTATTTCTGTAGTATAGCCTACAATGATATTTTTGACAATAGATAATTTCCAACTTTGCGGTAACAGTTTTGGGAAGACCATTTTCCTTTCTCAGTCTCTGAATACCCCCCCTGTACACAACGCCAGCTTCATAAAGAAATAGTTTTCTCAGTGTGATGTGTAAGATCTTGACAGTTCTGCACACAGCCCGGACATCCACCCCTTCCGACACCTTTATGATGAACTGGAACATGGACTGTGAGAGACAGGCCTGTTCCCTCAACAACAGTGGCCGACCTCACCAATGCTCTTGTGGCTTGTCTGAAGCCCTTAAACCACATTTGGAGGAGCTGCAGTGGTAATAGTCTGGTGGTAGTGTGGAGGCATCCACAAGGGACGATACTTCACTCTTGTGCTTTCTATAGGCAGAGATGTATGTGAAGAAGGCCAATTATACTGTTATTTACCTCAGTCTCAGTCAGACACAGTGTGTACAGTTGAGGCGCTGGGAGCCTGGCGCTCCTGTAAATCCTCTGTCCTCATTTATCAAATCCATCTACCTGCCTGTCACTGTGCGAGTGAGGCATAAAAAGCACAACAAATGAGTCCTTTGTGCTCTCCTCCCCGGGGCAAGGCCCTGGGACAAACTAAATGTGTTATAAGTCAATGGTCTGCTGAATGACATTTTTTATTGCAGCTGAAATTGAGGTGTGTCCATGTAGTGTGTGAAAATAAGTTCTCAAGGTTTTGTCTTGAAGTCAAATGTATTATGAGACAGGTATTGAAAAGAACCGTAGGTTTTTCAGTCTGACCTTTTTTTTGTTAAGGCTCTGCAATGTTAAAGAGAGCTTACACAATACAGCCAAGCTAATTTGATCTGAAATGTAGGCCTAATACAAAAACTGTATGTTACATTGGGCTCTTAAGTGATTTGAAATTTTTGTTTTGCTCTGCAGAGCGGACGGACGACGATGGTCTTTAGCATCTTTGCCCTCTTCTGGATATGGCACTAACACTCCCAGCTCAACGGTAAATAACTTTACTATATTTGCAATAAGTCACTTGACAGTGCATGAAAATCGTTCGTAAAGATAAAGATTAATAAACAGTTGATATCATTAGCTAAATGTTGAGAATTCATGGATGAAATAGTAACCTAAAAGTAATGAATAAACAAATGGTTGAAATAGTTAGCTAAACTAAATTAAAAAACTGTTGAAATTGGCCTAGTTAAGGATACACAGTGGAAATAGCTAAATGTAATTGTTAAATGGTTTAATAGTCAGCTTAAAGTAAGAAACAGTAGAAAAAAGAGCTAAAAGTAGTGAGTAAACGTTTAGCTTCTGCTACTCCAATTGCTAATTGCACTACATCATTGACCTTGAACTTATCATAATAATATACATTTTTATACAATTTATAATGTTAACATTTTGTAGTTTATAATCAATTTCTAAGAACATGTTTTGAACATTACTGGTTATTAAATTACGTAATTGGCCCCGATGTACTTTAATCTAGAGGCATCTTGAGCCTGCTGTGACATTGAATAACTCACTTTCACTACACTATCGTTATATAATTGCTGTTTGAAGTAGTTCAGCAAACTCCGCCATCTCTCTTCACATCTTCCACTTCAGACAAACACACAATACATACAAACTTTATCCATCTGCAGCATGTTGTCACTTCCATTTCATTTCCGCTTGTCTTTTTGGTGAGGGCCTGGTTGCGTAACTGCAACGTCAGAGGCCTGGTTCCTATACTCTCCATCTGGCTGAGGATGGAGGGATGGAGGCAGACAGGGAGGGGGGGGGGGGGGGGACAGTGATGAGTGCCAGGCCGGTGGGATGAAGGGGAAATGAGAAATGTGGCGTAGATAAGGGGGAAAGGCATGATATAGAGCCCAGTCTGTTCCTCAGTCATTTCACCATAAGGCTAAATTTAGCCAGATTCTATCATTAGAAACCAAATGATATATCATTGAAATGAATGCCCTTGTAGGAATCAGACTGAGATGAGGGGGCCAGTGCTCCTCGATTTCCTGATATGACCCATTTAAAGTGAAGCAAAAAAAGCATCCCAAAAAAAATCGAAACATTTCTACACCGCTCAATGATCACGACTCCTTTATAGGGTATAGCCAGTATGAAGTAACTGTGAGCTGCCAGTTAGCTTAGCTTAAAGCACACCGTGTTGTTTTTTACACTTTGGTCAGGAATTTGCACCTGAGCAGAAGATCCAGGTAAAGAGATGTCACACAGCTACAGCAATGAGACTCTTACCAGGTAGTGGTTTAGAGAATTGGATTTGGTAGAACAACGTCAATACAACCAGTAGAGAAACCTTGACATGCATGAAACAGGCAAAGAAAAATGAACTGTCCAAGCTTGTTCCATCCTCCCTTTCAAGTCTGACCATTTTTCAATTAGTCTGTCTGCAGTGATTTATCAGTGATCGATCTTTCGGTTAGCAAAGTAAGTGAGGCAGTCTCATCGCTTGGATCAAGTCAATTGAGGAGGTGAGACGAGGCGTGTGTTTGCGAGTTAGATCTGACCCAATTAAGGCTCACCAGTCAGCTTTGTTAACATTCAATGTTCAGTCTGACACTGTAATAACTGATCTTTACATACAATGGCTAGAGGCAGTATATAAAAGGTAACAGTCATGGACATCACGTGCTGGAGTTAGAGGTGGAGAAAGTGATTCTACTCTTGTTTTTTCAAAATCCATTTTCTCAAAATCAGTGAAAGATCCGCTACCTGTACGTACTGTATGTGCGCTGAAATAAATCCAGTGTTGTTAATACAGAGCATAAACGGGCATATCGCCGGCTAAGGTGGCCCCCTTTGTTTACATGCCAGGTTACAGAGCCTATAGGCTGTGTGTATTAACACTGGATTTCTTTTTCTGCGCGCACACACACATTTCTTGAGGAAATATTCACTAATTTGACAAATTATTATTTTGACAGCCAGCTTTCTTGAAAAATCACTGACTCCACCTTTAAGCTGTCACGAATGAAACTCCAACTGCTCTAATATTCTTGTTTCCCTTCCTCATCTGCCAACCTCTCCCCCTGCTCCCCCCTAATCCTCTCTCCACCCTTCACTTCCTCTTCCTCCTCCACCCCTCCTCTCTCCTCCTCTTCCTCCTCCACCCCTCCTCTCTCCTCCTCCACCACTCCTTCTCTTCGCCCCTCCCTGGCATCCAGTCCTCCAGTTCCTCTCAGGAGCGGCTGCACCAGCTGCCCTTCCAGCCCACCATGGACGAGCTCCACTTCTTATCCAAGCACTTTGGCAGCACCGAGAGCATCACGGATGATGACGGGGGACGCTGCTCGCCCCACATGCGCCCACGCTCCCGCAGTCTCAGGTCAGCAGCAGCGGCAGCGGCACCAGCACCCATGAGATTATTACACAGTGGCTCCAGCTGCCCAAAAGCACTATCCTCTTTTTGAAAGGAAGCTTTCAAAGCAGATTTACTGGCATACTGGTTGCCCCCTACTTGATCTCGTTATTGCTTTTATAAAATGTTAGAATTTTCCGAATTGAAAGCATAGATGGATTATCATATAAAATTAAACAATAAATAAAGTTAATACTGTATAAGAATGAATCGGATCTTATCATTCAAATTGGATAAAAAGTTGGATTTATCAATCAAACTGGTAGCTTTGGTGGGCTAATTTTAAAGCAAAAACTTTAGGTAAAGGCAGACAAATTACAATTGGAGGGCATTGTTCTGCCTCTGTTATTTTTCTCCTCTTGTACCTGATGTTAGCTACCATTATCTACTGGTCAGACCAAACTAAGAAAGGTGTAGAAGTGTAATTAAATGAGCAAGATTTTGTTTTACTGTTGTTTGTTATGTTTCCATTATGAAGAGAAGGAAGGAGTTATTTCTTCCAAGTTAGTGACGCACAGTTTTACTTTAATAATGAGCTTTTTTTTAATGAGCTTCATGTGCTGATTTACATAACTGACTAACTTTTTTTTATTTTTCACTTTAAGTGCTAATCGAGTAGCACAGCAAAGTTTGGCCATCTTTTTTATTTCTAAAAACCTATAAATGAATTCATTTTGGCTGTTGAAGCCAACACTTTTTGAATGTCTTTTGTTTTTCTGTCCCACAGCCCGGGCCGGTCCTCCTCCTGCTATGATAATGAGATAGTCATGATGAACCATGTGTACAAAGAGCGCTTTCCAAAGGTGAGACACACATATAAAGCTGCTCCAATAAAAACATCATATTCCAAAAAATGCACTGTAAATAAGAACATTGAACCACTCTTTAAAGTCACAATAACCATCTTATCCTACCAAGTTATAACACAAATATTATAGAACAGGGGATATTATTTAATATTTCCATGTTCAGAGACGTACAAATGTTTCATATCATACGTAAAAAAACACAGCAAAAAAATTAGGCATGGAGGCGACTAAACCATAGCAAAGAAGAATATGTCAAGTCGCGATAAATAAATAAATTCTCTGCACTTCTAAATACTGCACACAGCTATGTTTGAGCAGTTAAATAAAAGAGACCCCCCCCCCCCCACACACACACACACACACACACACACACACACACACATATGCACACTCCCTTTCACTCTCTTGGCGGGCTGAGGTCAGTATCAAAAGGGAAATGGGCTGAAAGCTTCCACAGCGATAAACATCAGGCCTTAGGAAATTGGGCACTATAGTTTGAGAGTTCATCAGAGGTAAAAGCTCTTTTGGGATTTGTACACACACAACAAGGCAAATGGGGAAAAATGTCATTGTATTGAAGCCAGTATAAATCAGCCCGAGTCCCCATAGCTTAGCCGCAAATCAAATTGCTTTCTGTACTTTTCTGTCGCATATCTGGGTCCCCTAAGAAAATCAATCTCTTTCTGAACTAAACCTCTGTCGCTTACATTCTCCACTTTCACCATTTCTCTATCTCTCTCTCTCTCTCTGCTCCTGTTCTCACATGCCCCCCCCCCCTTTGTTGTCCACTATAGGCCACAGCACAGATGGAGGAGAGGCTGGACGACTTCATCCAGGCCTTCTCTCCTGAAAGTGTTCTCCCGCTGGCTGATGGGGTCCTCAGCTTCATTCACCACCAGATAGCCGAGCTGTCCAGAGACTGCCTGGCCAAAGCCCGCGACGGCCTCATCACCTCTGTCTACTTCTTTGAGCTGCAGGAGAACCTGGATAAGCTTCTTATGGATGTGAGTTTTTTGGAAAAGACACAGAGCCAACAAGGAGGCGCTGTTTAACTTCATTTGTGTCAGGACTGGGTATTGAACCACAACATCATTTTGGGACCTTTTTGACCTTAAATGTCTCAGAACACTTTATATTGAAAAATGTCTCTGAACTCTAAAGTTTTGTAGAGTTTGAATAAAAAGCACATCAGAGGGGGCGCCCTTAGCTCAGTTGGTAGGGCGTCCCCCCCATGGGCCTCGGCCAGCAGCGGATCCGGGTTCGATTCCAGCCCGCGGTCGTACTCTGCATGTCACTCCCCTCTCTGCCCCATTTCAACTCTGTCTCTACACTATCAATAAAGCATAAAAATGCCAAAAAAAATATCTTTAAAAAAAAAGCACATCAGAAAATATGTATAAATACGTACTGTATTTGCTCATTGAACGTTTCCTTAAAGCTGCACTTATTCTTATTTTCTATATAGAAAAAATGTATATGTGTAACGTAAAATAGTTTTTACTGTTTTGGTTCACTCTGTCTTGTTTATTTCCAGGCAGCCATCGTTCCCATATAAAAGCTCTAAAAACACGCTGTACACTAGTGGCCCTGCACCAAACTGCAGATATGCAAAGTTAGCGGCTAGCTGGGGAGCTGAGCAGAACATTTAGCAGCTAAAGCTACAGATATTTATGTCGTAGAGACCAAAAACAAATAGCCAAAAGAGAGAGAATATTGACACCAAATGATTGATGATGTTGGCTTGTGTCTGTTTGAAATGTAATAGGCAACCTCTAACTGACAAGGTGGACATAAGGCAATAATATGTCAGTGTTGTGCCTTGTCCAAGTCCAAGTCAACATTTGATAAAAAAAAGGGATAAAACAATTCCACCAATTTTACCATTTAAGAAAAACGTGTCTAATCCTCAAAGGAGATAATCAAAAAATAAAGACATATAATGTAATTAACTTGGGTATCATATTGGCATTAAAAAGCTTCAAAATAAACCCAGCTCTTATTTGCTTTTCTACAACAAAATAAGTCAAACAGGGGTAAAACACAGGCCACGTAGTTAAATCACTTTGGTTGTACTTTCTTAGTAAATATTTTTCATACGGCGATATCTACGAAAAGATTTGTAGCCATAACATAATGCATTGGTCCTCTCTGGTTGGGACTATGATGATTGACAATTCAGTTGTGATGACTTTGGTGAGAGACAAGATTGAAACGGCTGTGCTAAATGAAAGCTAATTGTGCTCGTGATTTGCCAGAGCAGATAGCTGCTATCTGGGAACTTCATCAGCAACCCCCCTTCAGGCGGCTTGATCAGATAGCTGTGATTCCTTTGTGTTGCCTGGCTTCGGTTTGATTGGATCTGCTGTGATTTTTCAGATATTCTCACATATCACAGCTTTTTTGAAACACTCCTTCTGCCTTTTGTTTGTCTTTTTTGCCTCTCTGTCAAAGTGATTGCAACACGGTGGCTGCATATTATTGTTGCATTAACTGGGTTAGATGGCTTTTTGTAAATGTTGTAAATGTTCTATCTTTCTGTCTCACTCTGTCAGGCCTTTGAACGTTCGGAGAGCTCCGAGGTAGCCTTTGTTACAGAGTTGGTGAAGAAGCTCCTCATCATCATCTCCCGACCTGCCAGGCTTCTGGAGTGTCTGGTAAGATAACCTGCACACGTTAAAGTGTTTACCCCATTTCATCGTTAAATCCCTACTGGGAAGTTCACCATCCATTTTGCAGTTCAAGTCCCTTCCCGTGACTTAAGACAAATAGATTTTTCTCTAACTATACTCGAGTGCAGACCCTCATTTGTAAGCCCATCATGAGTGTTTAAGCATCCTGATGTATTACACCGCAGGGGCAGTTACAAAAAAACAAAAGCAAAGCAAACACTTAAGTAAATGTCCAGTCTGTCTGGATGGCGAGGACATTTGCATTTAGATTAAAATTTGCCCAACTAATACCGGGCAGCGGCCTCCTGCTGCTGGGCTGCCTTCCAGTCTGACTCAGACAGAGCGTGACCGTGGTGTCATTTAAAGTTGGAGGCTGCCTGTGTGTGGCTGCCTGTGTGTGTGTGTGTGTGTATGTTTTTTTTTTTTTTTTTTTGTGCGCACACATCTGTTGACTAGCCTTGTGCCACAACGTTTAATAACAACCTTGATGAGACACGCTCCCACTGACGTGAGTTTTGGATTATGAGCGACAGCTAAAACAGTGACAGGGAGAATTGACCTCACCGTGGTTAGAGACCAGGTTTGGAAGAGCAGCCAGGAGATGCAGTAGTACAATGGATGAAACCCTCCTCTGCGCCAATGCATGACGTAAATGCACATGACACGTGCACACCACATTCCTGGCCTGAAGAGATAACACCCTACAAATGACACCAGATGTTCTCCTTCTGGGTTTCCTTCATTTGCATCAAAGTAAAGTATTCTTTGTGTTAGAATAATTCCTCATCAAAACATAACTTGTGACTTTGCTTAAAATGTATGATCACACAAACAACATAAAGGCACAAATACCTCTTCGGTCTTGGGAAGCAGCCACTCAAGTCCTCTCCATTTGCTTCTGGACTTTGCTCTGACTTTAAGATTTGGGCTGATTTTGAATGAATGGTGTATGTTTAAAGAGAACAGAAAACTTTGTAACACATAGCTTTCAATGGGATATGAGTCCAATAAGAGAATTCAGAAAGTGCCCACCAGGTCTCTCCTTAGGCTGAGTACTGCACAGACTGCAGCGATGGTGTCTCTCAGAAAACCAATCTTGGAGCTGCTCCAGAGGCAGCCAGACGTGAAACAACTCCTATCAGCAGATACGGTGGCTTTACCTGGATATATGGAAGCATTTACGGATTCACAGTCAAATCGGCTTATCTGGAAGCAATTTTCTCTCCAACCAAAATCCAATTCTCCCACAGAGTCTGATTTAATGTCGTTAATTCAAGGTTAAAGGTGCACTATGTAACTTCAGGTGTGTCAGAGAAGTGAACATTTTCTAAGGTATATTTTCAAAACTGAACAAACAAAACTTTACTCACAGGCAAATTGGATTGATACACTGTTTAAAGGTAAAAATATAGCTTACAAGTTACTGTTTCACTGTTGTTGTTGACGGAAGCAGGGCCCACAGTTTTGTATACAAACATATTCTAGTCCTATACGTTTGGTTCCAGGTGCCTCAAAATCCTTTTGTTTTGTTTTATGATGATTTACATTGATGAATTACATGAAGGAGTTTTGGAAACTAACCGCAGGCCCTGCAAATGTATACAAATCCCCCTCCCCTAAAACTACATAGTGTACCTTAAATGGAACAAACTGCAAAAAAGAAAAGAAAAGAAAAGTCATGTCTCAATGCTGTGGCTTCCAGGAGTTTAACCCCGAGGAGTTCTACCACCTGTTGGAGGCGGCAGAGGATCACGCCAAGGAGGGTCACCTGATGAAAACAGACATTCCTCGATACATCATCAGCCAGCTGGGACTGACCAGAGACCCTATCGAAGGTGAGGGAAAGAGACAGACACTTAAACCAACGCAGGTTTGTAGGAAGTAAAGTAACTCGCAGCTGATATTAAACTGACATATTTACTGTCCTCAGAGATGGTAAACCTCGATAGCTACGACAGCGAGGGGCCGCTGACACCCGAGACGGACGACTCGACAGAGGTGAGCACTGCGATATTCCTCTACTCGGCCATCCCTGTGTTAATCCCCTTCCATTTCTAACCGTGGTAGCAGAGCAGCATTTTAAAGTCTGGCCCATGCTGCTCTCACTGGAAATGCCCGCTTCATCTGCTAATGACTTGGCATACGTGCTTTGATCCATCTAATTTAGCAGATTTGTGCTGAGGAACAAAAAAACAGGATACCCCCCCACCCCCACCCCCTCCTCACTTCTCTCTCTCTGGGACATGCCTCTAGCATTAGGCAAAACTCCAACTCCCAAAATTAAGCTTCGCAGACAAAACAATGGAGGAGGGAACAGTCTAGAACCGAAGGCGCATTACACTTATCTGTGAACTAATTTTCTTGTCAAGAGACAATGTGAGTGATTTATTAACTTGTAGTAGCAGCAGTTATCTTAAGTGTCCGATTTCACATTGGATCATATTTAATCACAGCGTTGTGATGTTTGATCCCACAGGGTAAAATGAGAGCGATGAAACCACCGGGAGAAGAAGACTTCCAGACCATCAAGCTTATCAGTAACGGAGCGTATGGGTGAGTAGAGCATCATAAGGGTTTGTTGATGAGTAACTGATGACATTGTATTTTCTCTTCATCAGTCAAGCACCATCACACAAAAAAAAATAATGTGTGCATGCTTGTGCACAGTGCTGTGTACCTGGTGCGTCACCTGGAGTCACGTCAGCGATTTGCCATGAAGAAGATCAACAAGCAGAACCTGATCCTGAGGAACCAGATCGAGCAGGCCTTTGTGGAGAGAGACATCCTCACCTTCGCAGAGAATCCCTTTGTCGTGTCCATGTTCTGCTCCTTCGAAACCCGCCGGCACCTCTGCATGGTCATGGAGTACGTAGAAGGTGAGAAGATCTGTTCAAATTTGGTTGAGACATTTAACTCAAAACCAAAAAACGTCAACCAAATAAGAGTGGCGCCAGAGTAGATGGCACATTAGATATCCTTGTTGTGACCACTACCCCACTACCCCACGAGCGCCCCCCATAGAGGCTCAGTCCTCAGAAGCAGCAGACCACGAGTTCAAATCCCGCTTGTGGTCGTTCTCTGCATGTCATTCCCCTCTCTGTCTCTCTAAATTTTGCAATAAAAGCATAAAAATGCCAATTTATTTTTATTTTTTATTAAATGGGTGTCCATCCAACAACTGTTGAGATACAGTATTTCAGTCAGGAGTGATGCAGAACAGTACCATTCCTAGGCTAGACAACGCTAGCATGCTAAAGGCTCTCTTTAATTCTTGGCGGTAAGTTAGGTGAATTTCCCCGAATGCCCAGTGAAAATTAAAAAAAACATACTAATGTGCTTGATATTCTTGATTATATGATGCTGAATGACTCAAAGCACAGCCATTATAGTTAACAGCAGAACAAATACGGTATCTGTGTGTGTGTGTGTGTGTGTGTGTGTGTGTTGCTCATTCATTGGCCCCAAAGTTGAAGTGGTCGTAGTCATAGTAACTGCTAACGTCAGCAGCAAGTGATGTATTCAAATAATGAATTTTTGTTTCCAGGTGGAGACTGTGCCACTCTGCTGAAGAACATCGGGGCCCTGCCTGTGGAAATGGCACGCATGTACTTTGCAGAGACTGTCCTGGCACTGGAGTACCTACACAACTATGGCATTGTGCACCGGGACCTCAAGCCAGACAAGTAAGACGCAGTTTGTGTTCATCACAGTGTTGCAAAGAAATGACGCAAACTGTGACAATAGTTTACTACTTAAAAAGGAGTATAGATAAAGTATTTGTATAGCTTGAACCACACGTTGCTGTTTCCATTCTCAGCCTCCTGATCACCTCAATGGGCCACATCAAGCTCACTGACTTTGGCCTTTCTAAGATGGGCCTGATGAGTCTCACCACCAACTTATACGAGGGACACATAGAGAAGGATACTCGGGAGTTCTTGGATAAACAGGTATGAAAACACGCAAAAGATTTGCAAATTATAGCAGAGCTGTATACTCACATTCCAACTCATTTATTGAATAAATTCTAAGTGATTCAATTCATTTGTAAATGGTGTCATTCTGGCTGTATTGCAGTACAGACTGATCAGCTGGAGCATGAAGTTTAAATATGAAACCTCCTTTGATGTGCCTTAATTTTCTATGCAAAGATATTCCCTGTCTCTGTGTGCCAGGGAATATCTCTGAAGCGTGAAAAATGAGAGCAGTTAACAGTTGGCTGGACAATAGGCCCGTATTTCCTCGGTTATTATAATCAGCCCTCTTGCAGGTGTGTTTTATTTTCCACTAAGCCTTTCATTCAGCGCTCATGCTTTGAATCTAAGCCTCATTATTTTCTTGCCTGTGCAGTATGGCTAGCATTCAGTGCATACCCATCTGCACATGAACACCCTCACGGGGGTGGCTTTCATCTTATTTCGGCATCTCTGGAGGGATCCACTCATCTACGCAGAAAAAAATGCAAATGTTCTAAGTAAAATTAGCAGTACACTGCATGTAATTTACAGGACCTGGTGTGTTGCTCTTTTTTTCTATTAGGTGTGTGGAACTCCGGAGTACATTGCCCCGGAGGTTATTCTCCGGCAGGGTTACGGGAAGCCAGTGGACTGGTGGGCTATGGGCATCATCCTGTATGAGTTCCTGGTGGGCTGCGTGCCTTTCTTTGGAGACACTCCAGAGGAGCTGTTTGGACAGGTCATTACAGGTGAGGGATCAAAGGTCTGACAGACAGTGACTAGAAGTTGAAATGGGTTCAAACATTCATTTTGTTTTGCTTTTCAACAGACTTTCCTCACCTCCGTCTTCACCAAAAAAAAAAGTGTTTTCTCATACCCTCTATGACTCTCGCTCTTCTGTTTTGTGGTATAGATGACATAGTGTGGCCAGAAGGGGACGAGGCTCTCCCCATCGATGCCCAGCACCTGATCTCCTCCCTTCTGCAGACCAATCCACTAGCTCGACTGGGCACAGGTTAGTCACCCACATCAGGATCCTCATCTCCAGCCACAGCCCTGTTTTGGTTGTATTCTAAGGTCCCCACAGCCTCAGGAGCACTTAAATACTGCTACTACGCTTTTGTTGCAACCGTCATGATGATTTTACTTTAGCTCCTTCAACCATTTATCCTGTACTTCTAACTGTTTCAACCATTTATCATGCAATTTTAGCTATTTCAACTAATTGAGCTTTACTTTAAGCTATTTCAACTGTTTAATTTAGCTATCTATCTTTACTTTTTGTTGAAGTATTTCTCCATAATCCATAATGCCTCTACCACTGTTTGGGGACTACTCTGGTGTCTCTATTATCCAGCCTACTTGCTTTAGGGCTGCAGTTTCCAGCTGTCGGTCTTCATCTCTTCCCTACTTTCTCTCTCTCTCTCTCTCTCCCTCTTTTCCCCTCCTCTCTTCCTCTGCCCTGTAGGTGGTGCCTTTGAAGTGAAACAGCATTCGTTCTTTACAGAGGTGAACTGGAACAGCCTGCTGAGACAGAAGGCAGAATTTATTCCACACCTGGAGTCCGAGGAAGACACTAGCTACTTTGATAGTGAGTCAGGATTCCAGTCACGGATCACAGATCCTGTTTGAGCTTCCGAAAAAAAAACGTTTTCATCAAAACAGATCAGGGACTTCTGAATCATCCCCATCATTGCCACCACACCCACGTGAGGTCTCCCATGGAGTTGCCATAACAATTACTGCGAAGCCAGTTATTATTATGTAATTAGTGTAATGCTTATTTTTAGACTTGAATGGGTCAATTAGGCTTGAGCAGGGCGTTCGGTATGAGTTTAAAGTGTTGTCTTGCAGGTGAACTTTTCAGTATACAGTGACTGCTTTTGTTTCAGATGGGGCAATGGCAGTCGATAATACTGTGTGATAGTACAATGAGTGACATGAGTAGAAACAGAATGAGTGCACAGAGACAAAGATAGTACCGCTGTTTCACAGAATATTTTCCCATTGTGAAGCCAATGATATGTCGTCCCCTGTCCTCACCAGCCCGATCTGACCGCTATCACCATGTGCAGTCATATGATGAAGATGATACCAACGACGATGAGCCTGTGGAGCTACATCGCTTCTCATCCTGCTCCCCTCGCTTCAGCAAGGTCAGGCTGAAACATTCACATGAAGAAACCTAGAGAATGTTTGAGGAATTCAAAATGGAGATGCTTATTCATCAGTCCACATAACAATGAAATCATTGCCCACAACTGTCTTGCAGGTGTACAGCAGTATGGAGCATCTGTCTCAGTTGGAACACAAACCCCCTGGCGTGACTCTACGGGAGCACAAGGTCCCCAGGGAGGATCGAGTGGCCAAGAGAGAAAGCATGGGTAGCTTCACCCTCAGGGACAAGAGCTGGAGGACCGGATCACCCGAGATGTGAGTGCAGCCCACGAGAAATAGGAAAAAGAAACGTTTTTAATATGTCAAGTGTCATATATAGTTGAAAATAGGTCAGCTTTAACCCAGATATTTTCTACGACTGCCTTACTTTTTCAGGAAGCGCTTGTCCTGCTCTGAGTCCTCCTTCACCGAGAGCGACTACAGCCCACCATCCGGGGCCCGGAGACGCTTCTCTGCCCTCATGGACTCACACCGCCTGGCCTCCCCTCTGGAGGTGGACTCTGAGCTACCTGTCCCTTGCAGGCAGCCTCCAGTGAAGACCAGGGGGGCGTCCCTAGAAGGAGCCATGGGTGTTAACACCTCTCAAGGCGATCTGAGATCATTCCATAAAGATAGCAATGGGCTCACAGCTGGAGGTAAGACAGAAAGGATGTTATTTTTGACCCTTCACCTGTACTTGATCACAATTTACACCAAGAAATGTATTTACGTTTGGGTTCTTATGTCCCAGACAAGCTTTTGAGACCTGCAGATGCATCATTGCCCATTCCAGGCAGTGCAACAGTTCTGGGGCCTCTGGAGCCACCGCTGCCCCGCGGGGCCACCACTGACCTGGTGCTGCGGAGGGTTCGCCGCCAGCAGCTCTCAGTTGAAGGAGAGAAGCTCAACTCACGACCAGGAACCAAAGTTATCAAATCTGCGTCTGCTACTGCTTTATCTGTCATCATTCCAGCAGGTAAATGCACCAGTTACATAAAACCTTATTGAAAAAACATTAAGAGGTAAATCCTGGAATGTAACTCTTAACTCTGTCCTTCTCTCCTCAGTGGAGCAGCATGGAGCCTCCCCTCTGGCCAGCCCCATGTCTCCTCGCTCGCTCTCCTCCAACCCGTCCTCCCGAGACTCTTCTCCCAGCAGAGACTACTCTCCCATGGTCAACGTCCCGCATTCTCCAACCACCATCCACCGCTCCGGGAAGAAGTATGGCTTCACTCTCCGGGCCATCAGAGTCTACATGGGAGACAGTGACGTCTACAGCGTACATCACATGGTCTGGGTGAGCAAACAGCACGCACACTTTTGATGGATCTATTCCACAAGCCAAGCTGGAATATGTACTTTCTTTTTAAATAAACACCACATAGCTATAATTATGTCCACATTCATTTCAAATAGATCAACCAAACTTAAATATTTTAAGGCAGTCTGTTAAATGTTAATCGGCGTCATCTGGTGCGATATGTACAGTTGTATGTCATCTGCATAGCTATGAAAAGTATATGTAAGTTGTAATATATTTGGGCTAGGTAGAAGGTAGAGTGGACCAAGTATTGAACCATGTGGAACACCACATGAAATGTAATTGGTATCTGAAACATGTTCCAACCTACCAGCACAGTGCTGAATCCGTTTCAATGACCTCTTTTGTTGTGATCACAGCATGTGGAGGATGGAGGTCCTGCCCAGGATGCTGGACTAAATGCCGGTGACCTCATCACTCATGTGAACAGCGAGTCCGTCCATGGTCTGGTCCACACAGAGGTGGTGGAGCTCATACTGAAGGTGAGTACTACCTCATTTATATACACATTTTAAGATATTTGGATGGTTCAGTCAATGTCATTTTTTTATCATATTATATATCTACAGAGTGGAAGCAAAGTGACAGTTACAACTACTCCATTTGAGAACACCTCTATAAAATTGGGTCCTGCCCGGAAGTCCAGCTATAAATCCAAGATGGCACGACGCAGCAAGAGGACAGGAGCCAAGGAGGGACAAGAGTGTGTACCCACAAAAAATAGATGCATTTCCTCACTAGAACAAAGGAATATTTGATGCTTTGCATGCCTTTATTGTCCTCATCACTATCATTTGTCTCTTTTCAGTAAGAAGCGCAGCTCCCTATTCAGGAAAATCACCAAGCAGTCCAACCTGCTCCACACCAGCCGGAGCCTCTCCTCTTTAAATCGTTCTCTTTCATCTGGCGACAGTCTCCCAGGCTCCCCGACCCACAGCATCTCTGCCCGCTCGCCCACACAGACTTACCGCACAGCTATTGAATCCCCTTTAATGGGTAAGGTTAAAGGTTCAGATATTTTCTGTGTTTTAGATTTTTTGCTTTTTAAAGAGTAACTTGAACATTCCCTGCAGAGTTTCTGACCAAGTGTGGGACTTGTGGATCTTTTTTTGTTACGAGTGGGACCCCATTTATTTTTTATTCATGAGCACATTAATGGTTGCCCCTGCCCCTCGCAATCCGTAACCTGAACGTTCTGTGTGAGCTGGAAACATGCCCATTTACAAAACCTAGGCTGTGTTTTAACACTAGTATTTTAAGTGCACACACAGTACAGACAGGTAGCGCATAGTGAGGACATATTCACTTATTTTCACAAAAAGTGATTTTCTCCAGAGTCCACCTTTAATCATGCTCATTTAATCCCTTTTTCTCTCTTCTGCGCTGACCCTTTGCATGGTTTCTGAAAGAGCATACATATTTAAATAGAACAAGATAAAAACAGACGAGTAAATTTGACTGGGAAAATTTCCATTCTTGGCGGAGCAGAAATAAAATATTTTTACATATTGTGATAGAAAGAATCAGAAAATATGTTTATTTTTCTCTCCTCTCACCAGGCACCTCCTCCCAGAGCAGCTCCCCTGCGTCCAGTACCCCCAACTCCCCTGCGGCCTCTCATCACATGAGGCCCAGCTCCCTGCACGGTCTGTCTCCCAAACTGCACCGCCAGTACCGCTCTGCGCGCTGCAAATCTGCCGGCAACATCCCTTTGTCCCCCCTGGCTCACACCCCCTCCCCGACCACCTCATCTCCTCCACCTCTCTCTGGACACACTGTGGGCAGCTCCAACACCACGCAGACCTTCCCGGCCAAGCTCCACTCCTCCCCTCCCGTCTCCCGCCCTCGTCCCAAGAGCGCAGAGCCGCCCAGGTCCCCACTGCTGCAGCGGGTGCAGTCAGCAGAAAAGCTGGGAGGACCGATGCTACCTTCCTCCTCTTCATCATCCTCGACGCCTTCGCCTCTGACGGGTGGGGTGTCGTTGCGCAAGCACAGCCTGGAGGTGTCACACGGGGACTACCGGAGAGAGTCCTTCCACTGTGAGCACAGCCTACAGAGTCTGTTGGAGATGGAGGGAGAGAATGGCCCTGCGCCCCCCTCTCCTTCCTCGTCCTCATCCCCTTCTCCACCCATGGGAGGGGAGATCGGAGGCCTGAAGCCCGTTCGCAGGATGGGGAGGCAGGAGTCGCCGCTCAGCCGTGGCACTCTGCTCCCAGCCAAAGAGAAAGATACCCAGACCGCAGCCTCTGAGCTCACCAGGCTGCAATCTGAGAGCACGGCTACTAAAGCTGAGTCCAAGACCGCCGCTGCTGACACAAGTAAAACCTTGTCCACCACTGAGGTCATAAAGGACAACTTAAGGGTAGCCACAGTGGAGACTAAGTCAAGTCCAGCACTGGTTTCATCCTCTGCAGAGGCCAAGCCGAGCTCAGGAGACAAACCTCAAAATGCAAGCAGGCCGAGCTCTGAGGCAGCAGTCTCCAAGAGTAAACTGACTGAGAAGATCCCCCCGCCCAGGACATCAAAGGGCCAACCACTGGACAGCAAGCAGCAGAGCATGCAGACAGACAGCAGAGCTGCAGCTAAAGCTCCCGAGAAGACTGAGGAGAAGGTGAAAGGCTCTGCAGCTTCAGACAAAGGAAACATGCAGAAGGTTTCAACTGCAGAGCAGCCAAAGCCCCGTAAAGGCACAGAGGCGGGAGAGAAGGGAGGCAGTGGCGGAAGTGATAAAGCAACTGAGATGACCAAGGTCAAAGGACCAGCACCTCCGATTCCCACCCAGGTTCAAGCCCACACAGCAGCTCATACACCAGCTGCTGCCAGGTCAAAGGTGGAGAAGGTATCAAGCAGTTACCGCGGGTCCAAGGAGGAGAGGGCCTACCTGGAAGTCCTGGAGGAGAATCCCATGTCGCCCTCCTCTAGTGCGGCCTCACCGTGCTCCAGCAAGTCCCGGCCCATGTCACAAGCCAGCTTTGTCACCCAGCTCACGAGTGTGGCAAAAACAGTGCTGGGGCCCATGAAAGGGGCATCACAGGAGGGGGCCAAGGTAAAAGATACCTCCAAGTCCAGTGAGGAGAAGCGAGTAAGCGCAGCGGGAAGGCCAGAGGCTTTGTCTGGGGCCGGGCGGAGGGGGCAGCAGACGGCGACGGCGGCCGGAGCCAGCACATTCCAGTCTGATAAAGGAAACATTCGAAGCTCCAAGCATCATTCGTGATAGGGGAAAGAGTCAGACTCTCCCATGCAATGCCTTTTACTGTAGCATCACACTCACATATCATGAAATAACATGACTTTAGATGGAGGGGAGACGTGAATGCCTGATGAAATAACACCAAATAGATGACATGTGACATGTAGACACATCAGATGTGAACAAAGATGCATCAGCAATGTTGGAAAAATGTGCGCTCATGGTATCATAATGTAGTCCCGTGTATGTTATCTATGTTCATCAATGTGTTGTGTGTGATTTGTATATAGGGAAAATGAAAATGTTTTAATGCATGATTGACACTGTACATGGAAAATGAAAGACTTATCTAAAAAGAAGATAATATAAAGCAGACCTTAAGGTGGTGAACACTGTGAACGACTTTTCAGCCAACCCCGACAGGCAAACTGTTAACTTCATGTAAACAAGCAGGATTCTGTTATAAACGGGCATTACTCGCATGTCAGATTAGCTCCAGTGCCATCGTTTAGTTCAGCTGGAAGAAGAACAACACACAGTGTGTTTTCAGTCAGTTACTAAAGGAGTTCAGGCTTGTGTCGTGTTGGGAGGAATAGAGAAAAACGCAGCATAAACTGGACCAACATACCAAAATGCTAGAATAAGAGGGTGAATCAGCCTGTTGGTTTCCGATCTGTTTAAGGGCTGAATTTCACTGGGGTTGAAAGAGGTGGAGTAGATGAACTTGCACAGGGACACTTAGCTATATGTGCTAATATCGCCACTTTTTAGCCAGGTGTCCCCAATGACTGAGTTTACATTGTGCTGAGGAAGGGAAGAGAAGACTGAAAAAAGGGTTGCAATAAGCCGAGCAAATGCTTTTTTATTTGAAACATTGTCTCCATTGATCGTAGTAAAATGTGCAATGATATATTTTAGGCTATTTTGGTGAATACACTAGTGTGTTTGAAGTTTAGTGAGGAGACAAAGTGCATAAAGAACCATAATGTAAGTCACACTTATAGGGAGAGCAAGCTAGAAACTGTCACTCACCTTTTTTCTATTTATTCAGATGTGTGGTGTATCGTGTATTGTTAATGTGTGAGAGAAAGTGCCAGTCTTTTTATTTAGGGATTATGTGATCTGTTTTGTTTACATTTAAATGTATAATATTATGCAATCCGACAGTGCCCAGTTTCATAAAAACTGAGCACCCTGGTCAATGATATAGTAGTAGAAGATATGCAGAGCCTGGGAGTAGATATGAGGAGAGCATCTTAGCAGTGAGGTCGTGTTTTGTTCTTGTGTGTTGCAGAAAAATGATCTTGGTAGTTTTTGGGTGAGCAAGCTCAGACTGCCACCTTGTGGACGATGTCACATGACACCCAAAGTCCTGAGGTACAAAGACAGATGGGTGTACGTTTAGCCTGAATAGCTTTCCGTGTCATACATTATAATTCTTATTTTGTCTATGAACACAATTAGATCAATCTCAAATAAGTTTAATAGGCTGAACAGTTATTTGTTTTATCCATTAGGATGATGAGGTCAGCAGACATCTACCCAAGGTTTGGACATTAAACATGTGTGTTTTAAGACAATTGCACTTTATTTTAGTGTCAAATATTTTTGTTGACTCATTCTATATATTTATTTGTTTTATTTTTCTATTTGTTCTATTTATTTATTAAACTTTTTTATTAATTCAAACTGTTTTTCCATGTTACAAGTAGTGAGCTTCATGACTGAAACAAATTATTTATACATTTTACACTTACAATGTGAAATCTACCAAACCTGTGTGGCTACTATCCCCATTGTGAGCAGTTTTGAAGCCTTCACTCCACAAGTCTGAAGTTGTAATATTTATGTCATGTCCATTTTTTTCCGAGTGGTATACCTTTTAATTTTTTTTACAACAACTGTGTCCTGACTGTTGTTGTCCATTACATTGCAACATATTTATCTGCCACTGTTGTGAAAAACCAATGCAAAAAAAGCCTATTGTGCAGAAATGTAATAAAATGCAGAGAAACCCTTCGTTTTGCCTTTGAACTTTTATAATTATAACTATTATTATTATTATTATTATTATTATTATTATTAGTAGTAGTAGTAGTAGTAGTAGTAGTAGTAGTAGTAGTAGTAGTAGTAGTATTAGTATTATTTTTTTATTAAGATAAAAAAAAATTAATAATTGTTTTAAAATGAGCAGCCAAGAGAATAATAGAGGGGCTCGCTTTGATTGGTTCTGTGTTGACCAATCACAGCGGTGCAAACATGTAACCAGTGTAAACAGGAAGTAAGCGCAGATTAATTTAGCGTTGCTCTTTGATGCTCGCGGCGAGATTCTGTTGGTAGCAAAATAAACCCAAACTTAAGTGCCTCTCAGTGACTTTCTCTCTTCGAAGGAGACAAAATGACGCTGTATGGATGAAGGTAAACGATGAATGTCACGCACTGATAAGTTTATAAATCCTATGGAGGATTTTGCTGCGAGTGCATGGCTCTGGCGCTCCGAAGCTGTATGCCTGGACGTTTTGTGTTGTGGACATGAGAACGAACCCTTCTCATAGCCGAGTTAAATTTATCTCGTAGTGTCGTAGTGTCCCATTTGTAGTCGTGATATGAACAGTTTATTTCTGTAGGGCTTCACTGTTTAGTTGTATACTAAGGTTACATATAGCCTACGGTTTGTATTTAGTTGACCAATGTCTGTATCCAACAGTAGTGTCATGAGTAGGCCTATGAACTGTTCAATCATTTAAAGTAAAAGTGCGACATGGTATTCATTACTCAGTTAATTTATCTAGCAGACTAGTTCACCTGTCCATCATTTAGTTTTAATCTTGCCTAATTAGGCTATGTACCTTATTAAATTTCAAGTTATAGGCTATGACATGTTTTACATTTCAAATCTTCTGTCAGCACTAAAAGGGTGTATTATACTTTTAGTACACAATGTGAAAGTGTCATGAATAAGGTTGTTACTGTGCTTGATAAAATTTGATATTTTACCAAATATGTGATTGTTTATGACATGGGGAATTTTTTTTCATTTTCGGAAGAAAAAAAAACCACAGTTGTGAAAAGTAACTAACTAACATTTTACTCAAGTAGTGTACTGTAGGCCTACTTCAGCACAATGTTGAGGTACTTTTTAATGCATACTACCTTTTTACTGCATTACCTTCATCTGACAGCTATTGGCGTAGTTATTTGCAATTTATCAGATTAAGATACGATTTGAAACATTTGATTATCTTGTTAAATAACAATTTATGTTTAAAGATAAACAAGTGGTTTCCAGTCCTCTCGGATCTACTTGGAGCCCCTTCTTAGATCCTAACATTTAGTAACAAGGAGATAAAATTATCCTTTATGCCTTAAAAAAAATTAACTAACATTTGTTTGTAGATTATCGTTGTTTTTTGTTGTTGTCTGCCATACAATTAATAATCTCAGGAACACAGTCAGATGTATCTTTGTTTGGTAACCGCTGGACTAAAACACCAAAATGGTTATAAAACAATATCTCCACCTCAACAAGATACAACCAATAAATGCTGCTACATGATATATCAGTATTAACAATCTAATTATGGTGCATATATAATAACAGTTAATTTACACGGGGCATATTTCTGCAGAACACCTTTACGTTTGGTAATGATATGCACTTTTACATTAGTTACTGGATATTATGAGTGTTGTATTTTGATAGTAAAAGCTGTGTGGCCTTTTTAGTCACTGATTACACTACTGATATAGAATATAATATGATTACCCAGAATACCCACATAACTGCACTTATTGTATCAGGGAATATTGACGACTTCTGTGTCTGTCAATGTGTCAGACGGAGGGAATAGTTCACCAGCGGATCTCCTGCTGCAGCTGAATTGACATATCTGGCATTCCTTGTGTCACATGGTGCAGTCACATGGTTTCCCTTAATGTCATGGAGAATAATTGACTCTGTAGTGGTTAACATTAACTTGTCTGCAGAACTTTTTTTCCTTTAAGGACAAAATAGTACGTGCTGGGTGGCCCTTATGGTGTTGCGTTACGTGTACAAAATTTGTGTTGTCTCTCGTTTTTTTCTTCGTCTGTGTAGGTTGCTATGGAGATAAGTAGCTATTCCTCCCCTTGTCACCTCCACTTGTTATGAATGCCAGCAGCTCCTCTGCCCGCTCTGAGGGCCAGTCCCCTGCAGAGGACCCTATGGACGACTGGCTTTTCCTCTCTGCGGCTGAGGATGCTAGTCCTCGGGTCCCACAAGTTAGCAGTGAAGACCAGGAGGCAGAGGAGAGGGGCAGACTGAGAACCAAGTTGGTCTCGGCGTGGAACAGTGTCAAATATGGTCCGTTTTAACCGCCCTGACATTGTAACATTGTTTCATATATTTACTGTGCAAAAAGAGCAGATCTAATTGTTCTCTTTGGTATTGTTTTCTCTTTGCTCCCTTTTATTGTTTTTAGGTTTTTCCTTGAAGCAGAAATCCAAATTCAGCAAAGGCTCCCCACTGATCATGCTGGGGAAGTCCTACGAGCTCAAGGATCAAGGTGAGGCCTTGAGCAGTTTAGTGTGGCATTGTGCCTCCTCAAATGATTCTGTCTAGTGGGATTCTGTCTGAAGTTTTAATCCGTACTGTGTAACCATGTGTGGAAGCCAATTTTATATTGATTAGTTTAATTCTACTCTTGTCTCTATATTCATTATTTGATCATTGTATGAAGTGTATTTCCTCTCATCTTAACTACTGATGTATCCTGTCTGGAGTTTCTATTGTAATTAAATCAGTCTGATTGGGCTGACATCCTAGGTGTGGGCCATCCTGGAAGCTCCCAGACTCAGATTAGCATTGATGTCATCAAGAACCAAACTTGATTGTTCCATTGCTATTCTACCTACCTATCTGACCATGTCAACCATTCTGTATAAAGCAGCTCATTTTGTGTATACAACTCAGACAAGACCCTGGCATTGCTCTGAGTAGGATGCTCTGGTCTTCTCTCCATTCATAAATGCTGACCATAATCATCTGTATTGTCTTTTGAAACTAAGTAAAGATTTGTTTTCATATTGGACTATAGTGAAGTTTTCTTCAACCAAAAAACTTCTTCCACACATGTCAGGGGAGAAAGAGTGTTTCCGTCGCTCCTTTGCGTCTCTGCTGTGGCTGACATACAGACGGGGTTTCCCTGCGCTTCCGGGTGGCTGTCTGACCACCGACAGCGGATGGGGTTGTGTCCTACGCACAGGGCAGATGCTGCTGGCACAAGGCCTGCTGCTGCACCTGATGCCGCCAGGTGACCACACACACACACACACACACACACACACACACACACACACACACACACACACACACACACACACACACACACACACTGCAGTGCTGCAGTGTGTGTGTGTGTCCAGTCCATTAGCTGAATAACTACCGTATAACAGAGATTGCAGTCCGTCTAGCTTATATGATTGTCCTATACATTCCACAATACTCAACACACTTTATCATCTCTAGATTGGACTTGGTCTGTGAACTACCATGTGTTCAAAGACGACATGGACTTGCCGGTGTCTCGCCCTGCGGACAGCGCAGAGCGTGAGACGGATAAGAGGAGTCGAAGGCTGAGCCTGGATTCCCGGCTGTGCAAACCGGTGGAGGTGGAACACAGAAAGGTGGTATCGTGGTTCGCAGACCTTCCCACGGCTCCGTTTGGGATACACCAGCTGGTGGAGTTAGGCAAAAGCTCTGGCAAGAGGGCCGGGGACTGGTACGGGCCATCCATCGTGGCACACATCCTCCAGTGAGACCTGACGCAGCGACACACACCATACACTGGTCCAATTCTACATGGCAACTTTTTACCAATATGTAACATCCTACGGAACATTTCCTCTTATTTTCAGGAAAGCTGTGGCGGCAGCGGCAAACCTTCCCGATCTTGCTGTGTATGTTGCACAAGATTGCACCAGTGAGTGATCTCTTTCATCTCTTTAATCTCTCTCTCTCTCTCTCTCTAAGTTTCTCCACAGCTGTTCAAACAGAGGAATGGATCAGTGCTTTAGGCCTCTTCAGACATTTAGCTTTAGAGCTTTATTGATTAGAGAGTTGGAAACTACAGAGAAGTTTATGAACCGATGCCAGTGTGTGTGCATGCATATACAGTATAGCCTCATAGCAATAGTTTAACACAGTTCAGCCTGCAAAGCTCCATCTGGGCTTGCACTGTTAAAGCTGCAGTTGAGAGTTTTTTTACTGTAATATTTGGCAAAACTGTCATAATAGCCATTCAGCTATATGTAGGTGAAGTGGTCTGAAAATATTTTTGTATCACTTTGCTCCCCCCTGCCCCTGCCCTGCTGCCCCCCAAAATTGCCACCGCTCATGTTAATTTTGACCAATCAGAGCGAGGTCAGATTCTCCGTTCTTATTGGCTGTGGGACCTTGGCAACGACGTTAATGCGTCAGTTGCGTGAGCGTTCACGACCCTAGCAGTCTGACACTAGCCTACTGTTTGGTACTAGGCTACTACGGCGGACAGCGAGTAGCAATGTCTTCACAAACGAACCCTCAATTTACCATTCCCAGGATACCAACAACTAACACCGCTAAGACAGCAAAAAAACGAGGAAAGACGAATGTTGAAAAGTTAACTGCTGAAAGGGAGATGGAGAGAGCTCGAAAAAAAGTACACCGGCCATGTCTTCTTGCCCTATCACATCAAGACCTCTCCGACCGCGACCTCGTCCCCTTCCTCTGTCCCTAGGCTGCCTGCCGCTAGCAGCAGGACGTCCGCTGGCCCTATATAGCCCTCGTCCTGTGCTCAGTGTTGCCAACTCAAAGCAATTTTGACGCTATATTTAGTGACTTTTCAGCCCCCCTGGCAACTTTTTTTTTCAAAACAGCGACAAGCGACAAATCTAGCTTTTTTTTCTGGTGTTATTGGTGACTTTTTTCGCCAAAGCAAGTATCACCTCTTCTCAACGAGCAGCGGGAGCACTGACACGCAGCCCGCTCCTTGCGCAGCAGCCCCGAGCAGCCCCTCCCAGCTGCGGTCAGAGCAGCAGCATAGATAGTAGGAGATACACACACACCTCTCCGCTCTGTTACAATTAGTTTGCTATCTTGCCTGGCTGTTACAGCTACTTTTGTTAGGCCTACTAGCACACTTACAATGATTTTAAGCTAACATACATGGTATGTCTGTGATTAAAATATATGCTCAATATGTACGTATGTAGTTATCATTACTAATGTTTAATCACCTCGGAATCGGACATGGTGTTTGTCTCCTGTCAATGTAACTGAATTCACATGAACGCGCATAGCTGTCGTTCGAAGGGAGGAACTACAGCAGGTAGAGCATTGGGAAAACAGCCGTTGGGATCCCAACGGCTGAAACTCTCAACTGCAGCTTTAATAAAGCAGCTGGGATAAATAAATGTCTTTCTGTGTGTCTGTCCAGTCTACTTGGAGGATGTGAAGACGTTGTGTGAGCGGCCGCCCCCGCAGTCCTGGAAGTCAGTCATCATCCTGGTTCCTGTGCGCCTCGGAGGGCAGGACCTCAATCCCTCCTACACCACCTGTGTCAAAGTATCCAAAACAATATTGTCTGTGTTTTCACTCACTATGAGCATTAGTAAACCGGGGTTAACGTTTAACACTGATGGTTTTCGATTTGTCCTTGTGGAGGTTTCAGGGAGTTTAAAGCTTAAGTAGAACAACGTCACTAAAATTGCACTTAAAAGTAACTCATTACGGTATTCTAACTATACGTTTTAGCTTTTCCCAGCTAACAGTGTGGTGGTTGCACAGTTATAAACACAGTAATAAATTAACATACCCCCCCCAGTGATTTGTCTGTATGAATTAGTCCCTGCTCTAAAGAAAGTGAAGCATACATGTCTTACAAATACAAAGAATAACCCCCATATATGTCATTGTTTTCCACAGAAACTCTTGACATTAGAGTGCTGTGTTGGAATCATTGGTGGCAAACCCAAGCACTCTCTGTTCTTCGTCGGCTTCCAGGGTATGTGCAGCACAGTGTTGACATGGTTATTGTGGTCAGCTGTTTTGATCTCAGTCCTTTCACTTTTTTCTTTCTCTCTCTCTCTCTCTCGCTCTCTCTCTCTCTCTCTCTCTCTCTCTCTCTCTCTCTCTCTCTTTCTTCCTCTGGCCCTGCTGTGAAAAAAGACGACCATCTGCTGTATTTGGACCCTCACTACTGTCAGCCTGCTGTGGATGTAACAAAGGAGAACTTTCCCTTGGAGGTATAAGGAAGCACGTTTTCTCTTCTCCTTTTTCGTTTTCTATATTGTTTCCTCCTGTGACAGGCAGCTGTGTGCTCAGTCATGTAAACCAACCTGGTTCCCAACCTGTTTTTCAGACGTAGCCCAATAGCTCTATCAGATTAATTTAAGTACGGCTTGATCATGACCACAAGTCATGTGCCAAATGTGTAACGAAATGTTATTTAACATCATTTTATTAAACTGGACATTATCATACTTTTTATTTAGCATACTATTGAACTGTCAGCATTTCGGTTTGTTTCTTTTAAGCTAACTTTTGTGAATTTCTAGCTAACTATTTCAACCAGCAAATTATTTAGACTTCTCTGCCTGCTGTGCTGACAAATTAGTTTTCACGCTCACAATTGCCATTGGTGCTACTCAATATTTTAACATACAGGAAAAAACTTTTTAATTTCTATCTTTTAACTATTTACGAATGTACTCACTGGGTTGCAGCTAGCTAGGAATCGCTTTTTATGAGTAAAAGTGTTGAATTGCTAAAATCCACATCAGACCTTTTTCTTCCTCTCCACCACTTCTACAGTCGTTCCACTGCAAATATCCAAGGAAAATGTCCTTCTCTCGCATGGACCCCAGCTGTACCATAGGATTCTATGCTAAAGGCCAAAAGGACTTTGAATCACTTTGCACTATTGTTAGTGAGGTATGTGACTAGACTATTTGTTGAAATGCGGCTGTGTATTATTTGGATTTGTGTCTTCTCTGGTTTGAACTGATTTTGTTAGAATCGTAAGTTATTTGAACCAAATAACATTAAATACAATTTTAGGGTTTAATCCAGATTTAAAGGTGGAGGCAAGGGGGCGCCCTTAGCTCAGTTGGTAGGGCGTCCCCCCCATGGGCCTCGGCCAGCAGCGGACCCGGGTTCGATTCCAGCCCGCGGTCATTCTCTGCATGTCACTCCCCTCTCTTCTGCCCCATTTCAACTCTGTCTCTACACTATCAATAAAGCATAAAAATGCCAAAAAAAAAAAAGGTGGAGGCAGTTAGCCTGGCTCCGCCCGCCCGCCTACTTCCGGCCAAATTAGTACGATGGTCTGGTTGGACCAGGCTAGGAGGCAGTGATTCTGGAGACCACTTTTTGTCAGAATAACTTTTTGTAAAAATCAGTGCATATTTTCTCTTGATACACTACCTGTCCGCACTGTGTGTGCGCTCAAAATATTTTGGTGTTAATACACATCCTAAGATCTGTAAACTGGTATGTAAACAAAGGGGCTCGGACCGACCCACTGTAGCTAGCAACAATGTTATCGATATAGGCTAAAATGTATTGTTATGAAAATACAGGTAGAATATGTTTTAGTAGTACTGTAGCACATGTGACAATAAGACAGTCTAAATTGAAATAGGTGTTGAAGCCAAATACTTGACAAAGCAAAATAAGCCGATCAGTCACTTAGTCTATATGGATAGAATTGTTGCTAGCTACGGTGGGTGAGTCAAAGCCACTGTATTTACATATCCATTGACAGAGGCTAGGCTGTGTATTAATACTGGATGTTTTTCAGCAGACAACACAGTAAGGACAGGCACCTGATCGTGAATTTTTTTTCACTGATTCTGATTTAAAAAAAATATTTTGAAGACAAGCATTCTCCAGAATCGTTGACTTTGCCCTGTTACTGATCCGTCACCTCCTCCCACAGGCTGTCTCCACATCTGCACAGACGTACCCCATGTTTATATTTGTAGAAGGAAAAAGTCAAGAGGAGGAGAGAAGCACTACACCCACAAACAACATCACTCGTATCCTGAGGAAGAGTGAACGAAAAAGAGTGGACACAAGCAACAGCTTGGACGAGTTTGTTCTATTGTGAAGTGAACATGAGGAGATCACAAGATCAAACAATGTCCTCAACCTCCACGGAATCCTTAAAAACTTTGTCAAAGGATGTGGTCAGTCGGATATCATAAATTACACTACTGTATTTGTATTGCTGTATTGTGCTTGTTTGTTTTTGTATTTATTATTTTAAGAGGAGAACTTTTTAATTGATGTACCGTCATGTGATGTGACAGGATCTGCGGCCTTTTAAAGGGTTAAAACTTAATATTTTTGTAAACATGTGACTCGCACATGAGGAACACAGGAAGAACAAGACTTGGCTGGAGAAGAAGTTAAAAGTTTTGTGATTGTACACTTGCTGGAAAAGGACAAAATTTACTGAAAAGATTCTTATGAGCTGGGTTGTTTTTCTGCTGTCTTTGATCTGAATAAACAGGTATGAATAAAAGACAGTAACTGATTTGTAATCCCGTGGACTGTCACTCAAACATGCTCGATGTTGTGATTTGAAGTGCTACTTTTAGGGACTGTATGTAAATGATTGAGGTGGGGATAAAAGCGTAATCTTCTTAATAAAAAGGGCTAGTAAAGGTCTTTAGAGATCCCCTGACATTTCCTCTACCGCCACCATGAGGTTCACATTAGTGGTTTTTGTGGAAAATGTCTAAACAACTGTGGGAGAGGTCACCATGAAGTTCCGTACAGACATTCATGTTCCCTTATAGGGATACAATAATAACTTAGCTATCCCTCTGACTTTTCATCTAGCACCATTATCCGGTCTAAATTTTATTTATTTTATTTTAATGTTTATTTGACAGGGACAATACATACAACATTGCCACAAAAAAATGGGAAAATGTGATGCATATAAGACGTCTAGCTTCAGCTAATTTGCAGTCTGCAATAAAATCGGTAAAAGAATAAAATAAAAATTAATAGATAACACTCCATCTTTTCTGACCCTCTGCAGGCCCCTAATCATTTCCATACGGTCCCTTACATGAAATAATCACTATAGGTAACAGACCTCACGTGTGATGGAAATCTAGATGGGGATGGTACTGAAGCTCAGGCAGGACTAGACAAATTCAGAATCCTTACGGGAGATTAGTGGGGCCACCGGAGAGAAAAAAAAATAGGAAGATTTAAAGGGAAAAAAACTCCAGTAAGCTTGACTAATACCATCCCTCTGTGAGAGGAGAATGTAGGGAATGTCTACAAATGCATATGCATAACAGCATAACGAAATAACGAAAAATACTAAATTCCTTTACTCTTATAAAGTTCAGTGCTGTTATTATTCGAGCTGATATGACGTATAGTTTCCGTAAAATTGAGGTTGTATTGTCTGCCTTACGATGATGACAAAGATGCATCTTTTGTTTTGAACGTTTTGCTTTCGTGTTATTGATAGTTGAGAGTTCGAATCTGTCAACATCTTTCCAACTTTGAACTGCCTTGTTTACTCTTGACATTTCAACTTATTTCACAAAGTTGTTTTTAAACTTAATTCTCGGCATGTCGCATTTACTCTTCTGTAGATTCCCTGCTCCTGCGTTGTCAGGCTCCGCTGTACCTGTTTACCCCCGATAGTGACTATACATCAAATGGCCATGGTCCTACTAGGTCCTCCATGTCCCTGAAGAGGTTTTTCCCCTTCCCACATATTTCTGCCTCTGCCAGTCCATACTGATGCTATGCCTTCTCATAGAAGAACCAGAGGAAAAGGTCCTACTGTAGAGCAACATGTACAAACTGATGGATCCGGGCTTTGGTTACGTCGTCCAGTGGAGCAACATCCTGCGCTCTTCAGAGGGGCCCCCAGGAGGACCAGGGACTGGTCAAAATGCTCTGTGATCGTAACCAGCTGGAAGGTCTCCTCCAGCAGAGTCAGGTCAGTCAGCCTGGAAGAGTTCCACTGCTGACTGTTGCTAGCCAAATAAAGCTCTTTCTCAGGAAATTATTGGTCTCTAGGGCCTCAGAATGACTCTGGTGAATCCAGGAAAAGGGTCAAAGCTGAGTTGTGCTCTGTTGCCTATTTGGCTTGGCTTTATGCAGGAACAGTGGAGGTGTTATGAGAGAAAACGCACTCAAATGTCCATTGAAGCTCACGAAGGATGGTGATATAGATGGCGTTTTAGCTGTCCCACTTCTAGATGCATATGGCGTAGAATGTCGTACTAAGAGGAACCATTGGGTAACTCATACAGTGGCCCTGAAGTACAAATTTAAACGGTTAATAGGAAAACACAAAAACAAATCACAAAAGAAAGCAGGAAAACACAATAACAAATCACAAAGGGAAATAAAGTAGCCTACAAGGATTTAACTAAATATTAGTAAATATTTAATAACAATATATTGGGCAATTTTAAATAATATACTGCTCAGTATTGTTATTCCTGTACAGTCACAAAAATGGGTTACATAAAAACTTAAGACACCAGAAATGTAAACGGTTACTTAACATGAATGCTGAACCAAATGAGATACCTACAAATATATTCAGACAGGGGGCCCCAATGTCCCGATGAAACCAGCCAAAGGGTATTTACAAAGTTAAGGGGCCAAGCAGTACAGGGTAATCTCTCAGCAGTCCAGCTTGTGACCAGAAATGGCACTTTTCCAATACCTACATTACAACTAAGTGCACTTTCCACCAGAATGCAACGTAAAGCTACTCAGCATGGGACCCTACACAGTGCACACAATGCAGGTGTAAAACATTTGACCTAAAACTACCAACAAAAAGTAGGTCCACACTATTCATTCACATTCCTAAATACTTTTTCAGTACTCCATGTACTTTTTGACATTGTGTGTGCATACATACACAGCACTTACACAGAAGCTTCCACCATCATTTAGGAATATGACTCTGAATACTACATTATTTAAATTTTATGAGGTATTTCGTATGATAATTAGGCCTATTTTACTGTTACATGGTGAGGTCAGGGTCAGTGTTGTTTAGACCCGCAATAGCAACATGTCAATTATTTAAAGTATTTAAGGTTTATTTAGAGTGGCACCCTACTATAGGCCTTTTGAAAAGTGTCCTATAAGATGTACTAAACTAAGTGTATAGGGATTAAAGAAGTAGGCTAATCCTGGGGCTTGGGCATGGAGGTTTTTAATTATAATAATAATAATTTCTACCATTTTCATTTACCAAAAAACAAATTGTTTACTCTTCAGTAGGCTATTGTGTTAAGCAGATTGATCAGTAGTATAAATCACCCTATAATTAAATAGGCCTATATAAACATAGCTGGAAATGAGATGTAGCCAGTAGCCTAATACCAAAAGATGCACACATCCCAATCTCCATGACTGTAGCCTACTAATAAGCTTGGCCTTATGAATTGTGAGTATAATTGAAGTTGGCTATTGGAGTGTCTTCTCTTCACGGTGAAATAAAGGCGCAGTTAAACGTTCATTCTCCCATCCCCCACGCCAGCTCCTCGCTCTTTCTTCCCCCACTGTAGCGCAGCCTTTACTGGGCATGCGGGCAGTGAGTGAGACGGCGGGTGGGGGCGCTGCAGAGTCGCACAGGCCGGTCCCTGCGATACAATCTGCCGAGAGAGGGGGGTGAAGGAAAAACACCAACTGGGTAGGTCGGTCTTTGTTTCTGGCTAGGAGGAAAAAAACGAGAGACGTTGCAACCGGCGAGGATACAAACATCGCTTTTCGCCGCTCGTGTAAGTCCATCTATGTTTTGTTATTAATACGAGAGGGTTTCGCTTGTATTTCTCGATGTTCTCGGAGCATACATTTGCTTCAGCAAGGCTTCTATCGTTGAGGGAAAAGACGAGACCGACATTACAGCGGGCGCTGCTGCTGTGGCGCGACCAGTGTGCAATGAATGAAATTTGTTTTTGGAAATGTACTTAGAGCGCAGCGACGAGCCAAGGGTACGGGAGGCGCGTGGGATCAATCAGCTCTGGCGACCAGTGGCAGCTCTAACCTTACGCATATCACAACAACAAAATAAAACAACACATTTTTTGTGCCTAATTGGCCTGGTAGAGCATGGCCGTGCTAGGCTAGCTCGACTAGCTCGTTAGCATGCTAGGCACCGTCAGCAGCCAGCTTATTTTGTGGTGTAGACACAGGCTGGGACTCTTTGTAGCCTTACCAACTAATTTACTGTAATTTTACGACGCAAACTTCGTGTGCAGTGAACACCGGCAAAAGACTGTTACACTGTGTGATACAGGAGATGAAAACAATCGGTTTACAGTCGGCGAACCAATTCGTTCAGTATGAGCCTCGGCTAGGCCCTGCTAACCTAAGCAAGGCTATAGAATGCTAATACTTGTTAACTTAATTGTTATTTTCCTGTAGCCTAAATGTAAACAATGTAACATCTGGAGTGACGCAATGATTTCAATTTTAACTACTGTTATATCAGCCACTTTTAATAGACGTCTGTTTGTGTCAGCAGGGGTTGTATGCTATGTTGAGTTGAGCCTTGTCTACTTGTTTTTTTTTAACCCATCATTTATCATTTTACCCATAGAGTGATGTGACCTCTCAGTGACCCACTGCTTGAATGAAGCTCTCACATATTTATACAGTTAACATGTACTAAGTGCCCGACCTGTTGCTTACAAGTCACATCAGTAGCCTACTGTCAGTGTTGTAAATTATGAATTAACAAGGGGTCAGGATTGGACATGTTTGTTATGACCGAGCCTACATCCTACAACATCTTTCCAGTCATTAGTTGATGTTTTGGAGGTATTTGGTTGTTGTTATACAACAGCAGAGAGGTGTTTTGATTTGCACCAAACAAAACATTTGGAGAAACACAACATGCACACTAAAGCGCAGAGGTTTTAGAGTGACTTGATGAGTAGGCTACTCTGCCAACTGTAGCCTACATACTTCATGTGTGGCGCTGTAGTTTGAAAGAGGTGTTGATTGAGTTTTTCATATGATATATTGGGCTATAGTAGGCCTTAGCAGAACCCACCCAACCTGCTCTGTTGAAATTCTGCTTCAGAAGAGATTGAAATGGATGACCTGTCCCTTTTTTAAATTTCCAGAAATGATCAAGAAAGTCTCCATTAATCTAATTATCACTGTTTTACTCAAATACTTGCTACATTTCTAAAATAATCCAATATTATCATAGGTGGCATAGTAACTTTGTAAAATGGACGCTTGATGGTGTTTTGTCCCTCCAAACGGAGCCTTGGAGGCAGCGCTGCCTGGAAAACCCTAACTGGTGTCCCCCCGACAGTGCCTTCCAGGCAGCGCTGCCTTGAAGGCTCCGTTGGGGGGGCGGAGGGGGACAAAACACCAAGATTGACTTTGAAAAATAAAGTAGATATGCTTCATTTCCAATAATACAATTATGAATTTCTCTTCACAGGGGTTCTTGCTGCTACCACACATTCCCAGTTTCCCCCTGAGAGATGTCAACTCCCGACCCTCCGATGGGGGGGACACCTCGGCCCGGACCCTCCCCGGGCCCAGGGCCGTCCCCAGGAGGCATGATGGGCCCGAGCCCATCTCCTGGCTCCACTCACAGCATGATGGGACCCAGCCCGGGACCTCCTGGATCTGGACACCCCCACCCTTCACAGGGACCCTCAGGATATTCTCAGGACAACATGCACCAGTTGCACAAAGTACGAAAACCTTTTTTGTGGTGCTACTTTAATTAATTGATACATGCACCTCTTATGTTGAAAGTACACTAAACGGTACCTCTTATATTTTACATTGTTTTACAATTAGAAGCCCCTTTTACACAGAGATTGCAGCATATTGACGGAACAACATCACTCCAATATGCCGGCTTTGCTTGCTTCTGTGTTATTTACACAGAACCAAGCAACGCCGGCCTGCTGGCGCATCAGTAGCTCACACACAGCGTTCCGGAATGAAAGAGGTGCTTGTAAACAGCGTCAGGTGTGACGTAAACATTTAGCGCTGCGCCAGTCAGCTGCTTTACAACAACAACACTGGCAGGTGAATTGAGAGCAGATGAGTGCTGGAGCTTGCAGTAAGAGGGTCGTATTTTACTGTCCCCACGATGTGCCAGTTGATCTCGCTACGCGCTGAGTCCAACATCACTGGGACTGTTAACCAAACTGACATAATCAATCCGCTTCACCTCTGTGTGTGTGTGTGTGTGTGTGTGTGTGTGTGTGTGTGTGTGTGTGTGTGTGTGTGTGTGTGTGTGTGTGTGTGTGTGTGTGTGTGTGTGTGTGTGTGTGTGTGTGTGTGTGTGTGTGTGTGTGTGTGTGTGTGTGTGTGTGTGTGTGTGTGTGTGTGTGTGTGTGGGGGCTTAGCCTAGCCTAGCTTTCCCATTGTACAACTTCCCCTGGGCAGAAATAGACTCATACACTCTGCAAAATGAAGCGCGGGGGTTTGGATTGAGCAGCGGACTTTATGACCAGCTAGATTATACGCCTTTCCTTTTATTTGGTGATTTTTACGGGACATCAGGCCACCGTGATTAATGATAAACACATGTCAAAACTGACAAAATCAATCCGCTTCACCTCTGTGTTTGTGTGACAGGTTGGCTGTAAGCGAGTTTCTTTGTGAGAGCAGAGATCTGCTATTAGACACACATACACGTTACTGTAGGCAGAAAATAAAGTGTGGATATACGCTCAGACTTAGAATAATAATAATAGTGGCGGCGATCCGGTAGCAGCCGCTTAGCTTAGCTTAGCCTAGCTTTTCCATTGTACAACTTCTACTGGCCAGAAATAGACTCATACACTCTGCAAAATGAAGCGTGGGGGTTTGGATTGTGATCAGATAGATTATACGCCGTTCCTTTTATTTGGTGATTTTTACGGGACATCAGGCCGCCGTGATTAATGTTAAACACACGTCCTTCAACTGCTAACATGGTCGCATGTTTAGAACGTAGGCTATGGAACGTCAAACGCCCCCCTGTTCCGCAACAACAAGCTGGAGCATTTAAACAGAGAGGCGGAACTGATTGTGTCGGGAATCTTACTACCCCCCGAGGTAGTAAAATTCCCGGAACAATCACTCGCACCTTTCTTCCCTCGTTCCGCAACGGTCGCATTTAAACAGCAGGGCGGAGGGCCGAAAGGCCGGCATATTCCCGGCTTTCACTGGTTGTGTAAAAGGGGCTATAGATATTACGAAATTATTGTTTGAAGGCAATTTTCAAATAAATATTCTGACCTTTGCATCACAATGTTTTTAACAAGCGGTTATTGTCTTTTGATCAGCCCATGGACGCCATGCATGAGAAGGGAATGCCCGATGACCCCCGCTATGGCCAGATGAAGGGCATGGGCATGAGACCAGGGGGTCACCAGGGGATGGGGCCCCCTCCCAGCCCGATGGACCAACATTCCCAAGGTAACGCATCCCAAAGACAGTGTGCTTCATGTAGCCTGTGTATTAAGTTCCAGACTAGATGGAACATGCTCTCAATAAAGTAGGAAATACATGCTGGTGTTGGAATATATTTTTGGTCTCAAGGTTGCCAGTTTGAATCCTTGGATAACTTTTAAGTTGTGTACACACTACACAGTCAACACGAAAGTGAAGAAAGATAACAATTACAGATCTCTGTTTGGTCCCCGAGAGGCTCCAAACAGGAAAGAACCGACGTCTCAGTCATGTAGACACACTGTACTGTGTGTGAACCCATCCAGCCGGTTTCTCTTCTTGTATTACTGCTCCTTTGGCAGCGTGAGCAGACAGCAGTGGGCAGGACAACAGGAGGGGCGGGGCTGTGTGTGTGCGTGTGTGTGTGTGTAGGGACTTCCCCTTTCAGACAGCAACAAAAGCAGCTGCATCTACACAACCACACAGTCAGTAAGCAAAAAAGGGACACAAATAAGAGCACTAAAATGACATGACTGCATTGTGTAT
The DNA here is from genome assembly GCF_949987685.1 of Ammodytes marinus. Classification (NCBI taxonomy): domain Eukaryota; kingdom Metazoa; phylum Chordata; class Actinopteri; order Uranoscopiformes; family Ammodytidae; genus Ammodytes; species Ammodytes marinus. The sequence goes on along the minus strand of NC_137220.1, from coordinate 19,774,165 downwards.
GATATAGACAGGGTTTTATGATTGATGTAGGTAAAGAGTGTTAGGTTCAGTTGGCATTTTCTGGCCATTTTTATTAAATAATATAAAACTTCATTTTAGTTAGCTTAAAGTCAGATTTTTAAAAGCCATAATGGTGGTCACACATGGCTTTGTTGTTGAAATGCTTTAACACTTTTCTCATGGTCTTAATGTTCTCTTTATAGTATGAGGAACTATTTTAGCAAAATATGCTAATATACTTTTTAGTAAATTTATTTTTATTGCTATTTTATCTGTGTCATTATTTGTGTATCTGGGTGTCTATGATCTAGGTTTCTATTGTTTTTCTCATAGTCCTATATTGAAAATGAGGTTCCTACCTCAATATATTGCTCAGTTAAAATAAAATAAAATTAATCATTTTCATGTTTCTGTTCTGTGTTCCCCAGGTTACCCCTCTCCATTGGGAGGTTCGGAGCACGCGCCCAGCCCTGTCCCATCTAACGGCCCTCCATCTGGCCCCATGATGCCCGGTGGCCCCTCTGGCCCTGTGTCTGGCCCTATGGAAGGCAGTGGGGACCCTAACCAGGGAATGGGTCAGCCTAACCGCGGTGGGCCCCAGGGCCCAGGAGGCCCCGGCGGCGCAGTAGGCGGACCGGGCGGGGTGGCCGGACCCACTCCTTTCAACCAGAACCAGCTGCACCAACTCAGGGCTCAGATCATGGCCTATAAGATGCTGGCGCGCAGTCAGCCCTTACCAGACCACCTGCAGATGGCCGTGCAGGGGAAGCGACCCATGCCAGGGATGCAGCCACAGCCCATGCCCAACATGCCACCTACCACAGGGCCTGGAGGTGGGCCCGGAGGAGCCCCGGGACCAGCTCAGGCCAACTACAACAGACCACATGGTCAGTAAAGATACACCCTAATTAAGCCTGTGCTTTGTTGCTCTTAATTTATTTATTTTTATCCAAACACTTTTTGTACACAAAGAAAGACAAAGAAAGCAGAACATTTGATGGCTCAGCAGAGACACCTGGTGGCTAAACGTGAATTAGTTTGTTTTTACCTGTCCAAGCATTCACTGATTAGCTGAAAATGTAAATGATTTTCTTGTTTTAGGCATGGTGGGCCCCAATATGGTCCCTCCTGGACCAGGAATCCCACCAGGTATGCAAGGCCAGCCTACCAACGGACCCCCCAAATCGTGGCCTGAAGGTAAACTTAGCCCGCATTCCAAATCGCAAATGATTTCTTTTTACTACACTATATACTACAGCTGACCATACAAAGTATGTATTTTGCATGCAGTTGGCACACAATTGGGACATAATTTTACCTTTTTATTTTATTATAACATTGCACCTTGAACTTGCCCCTTGCTTTGCATATCTATCATTTGCTGGTTGTTTTAACTCGGAGGGTCTGTCAATGTGACGTAACTTCTGGTGAACAGTGGATTGTGGGTCAGAATCACCAAAAAATTATGCTGAATTACACACGTCAAATTCACCACTGGATGTAGTAGCACATCCTGGTATTATTTGAACGCAGCCTTGGGTTTGAAGCTCATCTCAGTCAGAGCTGTGTGTTTGTCTATGTGAACACAAAGCAAAGCTGATTCCTTCTGCTTCCTCTTCCTCTAGGACCAATGGTGAACGCTGCTGCCCCATCCAACCCTCCTCAGAAGCTGATTCCCCCTCAGCCCACTGGCAGACCCTCTCCAGCTCCTCCCTCCGTGCCCCCCGCTGCCTCCCCTGTAATGCCCCCTCAGACGCAGTCCCCCGGACAGCCAGCCCAGCCGCCTCCCATGATGCTTCACCAGAAGCAGAACCGCATAACGCCCATTCAGAAACCTCGCGGGCTGGACCCAGTGGAGATCCTCCAGGAGAGAGAGTACAGGTCAGAAAAAGGGGACTTAATTGTACAAACGTTATATTAATTTTTTTAAACACCAGAAATCACAAAACTGTTCCTTGCTTGGAGGTGTCTTAACAATTTCACTCCTGTTATGTTATGTTTTTAGTTAACCCATTGATGACTATGGCAATCTAGGATGCATGTCCTTAATGCCTGAGGGTTTTCTGAAAAAATAGTATGAATTGTAAAGTCTACCAAAACCTTAATATCTAAGCCTGTGTAGCACATAGAAACATGAAATAAAATACATTTAAAAGTTAAGGTTCACAGGTTTTATTTAAACATGCTCCCTTAGCGCTTACAAACCAACACAGTTTTCTAAAAATCGTCAAAATTAGATGGGGGAGAAAATAAATAATATAAATATTTAAAAATAATGTGCTAAACGAGGTTATAATCCTGCTTCCTTTTAGCATGGATAGTAGTGACTGAGTGTGCAGTGGAGGGATAAAGATAGACAGATATAGGAAGGAGAAGATAGCTTTATTTTATTATTTAGTTCAGTTATCACTGGCACCATAAATCCGACTTCCCAGTACAACTGGAACGCAGACTGACTCCGGCTGTCGGGAGCCGATCAGCTGGTCCAAACGGCTGTATACCACGGAGATGAAAACGAAACTGAAACTTAACTATCGCCTGGCTGGGCTGAATTTGAGTTGGAGCAGCAAAATATAGCCTAAATTCATAAATATTGTTAATAAATAGATGCAATGTGTTGTGTGATTTTCGTCAGTAGCCTATAGTAGACCTAGATTCTGCGCTCCGAACGCCACTAACTGTTCTGTAATACACTATCGCCGACACAGCTGGCGTATTTTTTTTATTATTATTTATTTATTAATTTTTTGATTGCCGTGATTTTCGGCAAACCACACATTTTTTGGGTGGTCACGTGGTCTTAAAAAATCAACAAAACCCACCTCATGTGTATTTGAACCAATAGCCCCTTTTACACAGCCAGTGAAAGCCGGGAATATGCCGGCCTTTCGGCCCTCCCCCCAGCTGTGTAAATGCGACAGTTGCGGAACGAGGGAAGAAAGGTGCGAGTGATCGTTCCGGGAATTTTACTACCTCGGGGGGTAGTAAGATTCCCGACACGATCAGTTCCGCCTCTCTGTTTAAATGCTCCAGCTTGTTGTTGCGGAACAGGGGGGCGTTTGACGTTCCATAGTCTACGTTCTAAACATGCGACCATGTTAGCAGTTGAAGGACGTGTGTTTAACATTAACCACGGCGGCCTGATGTCCCGTAAAAATCACCAAATAAAAGGAACGGTGTATAATCTAGCTGATCATAAGGTCCGTTGCTCAATCCAAACCCCCGCGCTTCATTTTGCAGAGTGTCTATTTCTGCCCAGGAGAAGTTGTACAATGGAAAGCTAGGCTAGGCTAAGTAAGGGATAAAGTATAGCGAACGGGTCACTTGCTAGAAATAAAGACCGAAAAGCTGAAGCAGGAGCACGACGCGCAGCGGAGGGCTCTTGTTCAGCTTGAAGGTCGACCTAGTAACGGGGGAATAGTCTGCTCGCCCCGCTAGACTGTCTGCTTCAGCTGACTGAAGGCTCCGGCTCAGCTGTTAGCCACAGAGCTACTGTTTTGCTAACACATTCCGCCGCCGCTATTATTATCCTAAGTCTGAGCGTATATCCACACTTTATTCTGTCTACAGTAACGTGACTTCACACACTGTGTGTATGTGTATGTCTGATTGGCAGATCGCTGCCCTCACAAATAGGCCTTTCACACCAAAATGAACCAAGAGTCAGTTCCAGGCTGGTGTTGGGGTCAGTTCAAAACTGGTTACAGCCTTATCCCAGTTATGAACCGGTTGGTTTCACATCGACCGGAGACAGCCATGGAGCCGGCAAGAGAGCAACGTCATGACGTCACTGTAAACGTGTGTGTACGTCACCCGACGCCGCTGCTCTTGTGGCTAACGCTAAAGCTACCGCTAGCTTTAAGCACAACAACAGCGGCGAATACGTCTTATTTTTACACTTGTTGGCTCTCGCTTTGCTTTCTTAAGCAAACAGGACCCATACAGCGTATTCTCGCCGGTCAATTTGATCGCTACGTTCGGTAATTATGTTATGTTTACGTCTCGTAGTAGCGGTGTTTTTAAATATGGCGGGCATGAGGTTTGAGTTGCTCTGGTTGGTCAGGATAATCCCTCCCCCAACCGTTCGCGCAAGCAGTTCTTATCAAACCCTGCTCAATCCTGGGGTATGAGTTCTCCCGGTTTTTACGGCCCGGAGCAGGCTCTCTGGCGGTGTGAAACCAAAACACTGGCTCTAACTCCGAACAAGCCCAGAACTAGCTCCGATTTTGCGGCGGTGTGAAAGGCCTAAAAGAGACTCGCTCACAACCAACCTGTCACACACACACACACACACACACACACACACACACACACACACACACACACACACACACACAGAGGTGAAGCGGTCGGATTGATTTAGTCAGTTTGGTTAACTGTCCCAGTGATGTTGGACTCAGCGCGTAGCGAGATCAACTGGCACATCGTGGGGACAGTAAAATACGGCCCTCTTACTGCAAGCTCCAGCACTTCTGCTCTCAATTCACCGGCCATTGTTGTTGTTGTAAAGCAGCTGACCGGCGCGGCGCTAAATGTTTACGTCACACCTGACGCTGTTTACAAGCACCTCTTTCATTCCGGAGCGCTGTGTAAAAGGGACTACTGATGCGCCAGCAGGCCGGCGTTGCTTGGTTCTGTGTAAATAACACAGAAGCAAGCACAGCCGGCATTTTGGAGTGATGTTGTTCCGTCAATATGCCGCAATCTCTGTGTAAAAGGGGCTAATGACGGTGCATTCTATGTTGCCCACGCCATGAAAATTAGATAAAGTAACAATGCTGCGTGACGCAGCATCAGGCAGGAGATACAATGTGGCATCGCGCAGCAGCCGTCATCAATGGGTTAAATGTGATTTTTTTAAATTCTTACAACATATTGTATCTCTGTACCCCAGTTATTTTGCCTTTTTAATTGTGGGTCACCAGCTTGAAAGGGAGGAAAATAGTGGTTTGCATTTTTGGTCCTGATTTAGAATAGTTTTTTATATATCTGCATTCTTTAGGTTACAGGCTCGTATTGCTCACCGTATCCAGGAGCTGGAGAACCTTCCGGGCTCACTAGCCGGTGACCTGCGCACTAAGGCCACCATCGAGCTCAAGGCCCTGAGGCTGCTTAACTTCCAGAGACAGGTACAATAGACATATAGCTATCATCAGTTATCTGGTATTCTCCAGCGTCGCTGACCCAACATTATTTCTCCCAGTGGAATAGATGTAGTATTTAACATGTCTCGTCTCCCTCTGCCTACAGCTGCGTCAGGAGGTGGTGGTGTGCATGCGCCGTGACACTGCTTTGGAGACCGCCCTCAACGCTAAGGCCTACAAGCGCAGCAAACGGCAGTCTCTGCGCGAGGCCCGCATCACAGAGAAGCTTGAGAAACAGCAGAAGATCGAACAGGAGCGCAAACGTCGCCAGAAACACCAGGTACGCCATGGCCACATGTAGAAAGTCTATAGCAAGGTGAAGGGGTTTCAAGCTAGCTTTTTGTAACCGTTTTCCCTGATTATATCTAATGAAACACATTTCCTATTTTTGGTAACTTTTTCTTTTGCTTGTCGATTTTGACATGCATTGGGTCAAGAGAGCATAAAAGAACAACTCGTATGACAGAGTAAAAAGTGAACGATAGAGTAATGAGGAGACATGATGTCCATAATTTATTAACGGTGGTGGCTTTGCGCGTCCTTCTGTCGGCAGGAATACCTCAACTGCATCCTGCAGCACGCCAAGGACTTCAAGGAGTTCCACCGCTCCATCACGGCCAAGCTCCAGAAGGCCACCAAAGCTGTGGCCACCTACCATGCCAACACCGAGCGCGAGCAGAAGAAGGAGAACGAGCGCATCGAAAAGGAGAGAATGCGGAGGCTGATGGTGAGGCTTACAACATAATATAAGTTTGTTTGCTATGAAGTGGACAAAAATGGAAGTTATGTTTTAGTCCAATACAAGCTGACCTCTCTGTGAACCTTCTCCCAGGCTGAAGATGAAGAAGGCTACCGTAAACTCATTGACCAAAAGAAAGACAAGCGTCTGGCCTACCTGCTGCAGCAGACGGACGAGTACGTGGCCAACCTCACTGATCTGGTGCGCGCCCACAAGGCCGTGCAGGCTCTCAAAGACAAGAAAAAGAAGAAGAAAAAGAAGGTAGATGTTTGCAACAGGTGTTTGCAATTTGATGCCTCTCTTTTTGTAGTTAGTTTAAATTGCTTTTTTCATCTTAACATTTTTTTTTCAGAAGCCAGTGACCGTGGAGGGTGGTGCCTTGGGACCTGATGGAGAGGTGAGTTTGGACGAGATAATAACAGTCTTACTGTTTTTTTTTTACACAGTACTCTGTAGAATTTTCAGTTTATATTTGACATCTGAATACATATAGTTAAGATGCTTATTATGTATATAAATGCTTTTAAAATCCAACCGTTAACACAAATCTTGAATTCTGAGTAATTATGTCATTATCTTGGTTCGGCCCAAAAAACATTGAGTCTACCGCTAGATGCAGACAAGGATCTTTTGACAAAATGACAGTGCTTTTGCCCCGGCACTTTTGAGGATTTTCGCTCGACAGAAATTAATGAGCCGCGCAATGTTTTTAATTTATCCATCATCTCCTTGGTAACCAGATACCATCCTCAGACGTGTATCATCCAACCTCTTTATAGCGTTTTGATTTGTATTGTTTCCTAATCTAGATAGTCGGGGCAATAGTCTGGAAACACTTTTTTCCCCCGTACTCTTTTCTTTTTTCCATAACTATCTAGACTTGTAAATTACTTGAATTCAATACTGTATGTTTCCATACTGCGTAGGAACCCTTTTTCCAATGTTTAATTTACTTGTATTTTTATGTCCTCTCTTCTCCCAGCCTTTGGATGAGACCAGTCAAATGAGTGATCTGCCTGTAAAGGTCATCAACTTGGAAAGCGGAAAGATCCTGACTGGGCTGGATGCTCCTAAGGCCGGCCAGCTGGAGGCTTGGCTAGAAGTCAACCCAGGGTCAGTGTCACGTCTGCCCTAAAGATCACTTAAGCTAAAGGATATACCCAATGTTTGTTGAAACCTGTCATTTAAATGTTTGGAGCTCATGCTGGAAGTAGAATGCCGCTCTCAAGCCTTGTCAAAAACACTTTTGCTCCTCTTTCAGATATGAAGTGGCGCCACGTTCAGACAGTGAAGACAGTAGTTCTGGAGAGGAAGAGGAGGATGAGGTACCTACACAACATGGGAGAACCCTACTTCTAGCCAAAATGCTTCTGTGAAATGTCTTTTAGTTTTCTGACCCCTTTTTTTCCTTGTGTGTCAGGAGGAGGAAGAGCAGCAGCCTCAGCCCTCTACAGCTATACCAGCTATACCGGCTGTAATGGAAGAGAAGGTGAAAATTGCAGACCCTGAGACTGAAGAAGTGAATTTAGGGGATGTCAAGTGCATCATCGAGTAAGATTTTCTTGCTATTAGTTCTTGCTTCACTGCCATCTTTGTTGACAATAAATGAGACCAAGATAAAGTTACACAAAAAAATTGCTTTTTTTTTTTAAAGCTCATGCTTTTTACAATTTTTTTCATCCTCTAAATATTTTTACACCAGACACGCCAAGCAGGATGTGGATGATGAGTACGGTAATGCAGCTTTCAACCGAGGCCTGCAGTCCTACTATGCCGTGGCTCACGCTGTCACCGAGACAGTGGATAAACAGTCCTCACTGCTGATCAACGGGCAGCTCAAGCAGTACCAGGTATACACGACCAAAACATGCCGTAAAGAGTAGAATCACGTTGTCATTTATCAGGGAATCAGACGGAGGTTTAATGAGTAGAGTGAAGTGAACCCAAAGTAACTTGGACCCGCTCTCCGCTCAGGTCTCAGGTTTGGAGTGGCTGGTATCGCTTTACAACAACAACCTGAACGGCATCCTGGCCGACGAGATGGGCCTGGGCAAAACCATCCAGACCATCGCCCTCATCACTTACCTCATGGAGATGAAGCGCCTCAACGGGCCCTTCCTCATCATCGTACCTCTATCGTAAGCCCCCACCTCCGCTTCAAAAGGATATGTTTACAGGAATTCCAGTGTTTGTGTTAATACGCTGAGTGGAATTGAAACAATTCTGTCGTGCCTTTTGTTTTTAGAACTCTATCAAACTGGGTCTACGAGTTCGATAAGTGGGCGCCATCTGTTATCAAAGTTTCCTACAAGGTCAGTGAACACCTACTTGGTATATTCTGCCGTGACAAAAGAACCTGGTCAATGATGTAATGCAAATCAATTCTGTTTATTTTCAGGGTTCTCCACAAGCTCGTCGCGCGTTCGTTCCCCTCTTGCGCAGCGGCAAGTTCAACGTGCTGCTCACCACCTACGAGTACATTATCAAAGATAAACAAGTGCTGGCAAAGGTAAGGAAGCCTCCAGATTTAGTTTAAGGTTCTATACTACATACAGGTTGTTCATCCATGCATCCGTTCCTGAAACTTGGCTTCTACGTATGTTTCTCATTGTAACTTTACCCGTTTTTTTTCTTCCCAAAGCTTCGTTGGAAGTACATGATCGTGGACGAGGGCCATCGAATGAAGAACCACCACTGTAAGCTGACCCAGGTCTTGAACACACACTACTTGGCCCCGCGGCGCGTGCTGCTCACCGGCACTCCGCTGCAGAACAAGCTGCCCGAGCTCTGGGCCCTGCTCAACTTCCTGCTGCCCACCATCTTCAAGAGCTGCACCACTTTCGAACAGTGGTTCAACGCCCCGTTCGCAATGACGGGAGAGAAGGTGAGCTTCGGTTGGGGGTTAGCTGCATTAGACGTGGTTGTGAAAGTGTGGTCGTTCTTAGTATTTTCAAATGGATCACCATGTAACTAGGCTGAAGTGAATTGTTTTTTTAATGTATCCCTCTCATCCCTTTTTGTTTCTTCAAGGTGGACCTGAACGAAGAAGAGACCATCCTTATCATTCGGCGTTTGCACAAAGTGCTCCGGCCTTTCCTGCTGCGTCGACTCAAGAAAGAAGTGGAGGCCCAGCTGCCCGAGAAGGTCAGCTTATATTCACATTTCTTGAACTTGCTGGTTATACACTTTTATTGAAATAAAACAGCCTTTATCAGTTTTATGTATTTCAACTGTATTTTCATCACTTGTTGTTACTTCATTACTTCTCTGCACAAATGCTACATCGCATCACTTGGTGACAACTGACTTGACACTATTTTTCAAGATAAAATATTAAATCATCATCGTTCCCCTTACTGTTTACAGGTGGAGTATGTGATCAAGTGTGACATGTCCGCCCTACAGAGGGTTTTGTACAGACACATGCAGGCCAAGGGAGTCTTGCTCACCGACGGGTCAGAAAAAGACAAGAAGGTATGGAGGAGGAGATTATGTCTTTTTTAGATTTCATGCAAGAAACTGTATTTTGTAGACGTTTAAAGTATATTTTTACGAAGATGTAACACTTAATGTTGTTTTTCCCCCCTTTTAACTATTTTAGGGTAAGGGTGGCACCAAGACCCTGATGAACACTATCATGCAACTGAGGAAGATTTGTAACCACCCCTACATGTTCCAGCACATTGAGGTACCAAACAAAAGCTCTGCTCTCTTAATAATTCTAAAACATTCTAATAAAGTACACTAGGAGAGAAATAAAAGAGAGCATGCAGATTGACCTTTTTTTTCAATTTTTTTTTTCTTACAGGAGTCCTTCTCTGAGCATCTTGGTTTTTCTGGGGGAGTCGTATCTGGGTATGTAAACCTAAGAAATTGTTTGTTAACACTACAAGCGGGTGTGTGTACATATTTTGAATCCTGGCTCATATTGCTCCCTCTGCCCGTGCAGCGCTGAACTTTACCGCGCCTCTGGGAAGTTTGAGCTGCTGGATCGCATCCTGCCCAAGCTGAGGGCAACCAACCACAAAGTGCTGCTCTTCTGTCAAATGACCACCCTCATGACCATCATGGAGGACTACTTCGGCTTCCGTAACTTCAAGTACCTGCGTCTGGACGGTGAGACACCTCTCAACAAGGCTAAGATTTTGGGCTATGAGCTATTTGTTTTATTATTTCTATTAGGGCTGTACATGCGTATTAGCTTAGTTAACCATAAATGTTTAGGAAAAATCAATGAACAAAAACCATTGTTTGTTTGTTTTTCTTTGAAAAATTGCGTTTAAACATTTCTATAAACGTTCACACCCACAATTCCTATGGGGTTGGCACTTTTTACGTCTTAACACGCAAACCTTCCCCCATCTTCACATAGGAACCACTAAGGCCGAGGACCGTGGCACGCTGCTGAAGACATTCAATGACCCCGCCTCGGATTACTTTGTGTTCCTGCTCAGCACCAGGGCTGGAGGCCTGGGACTCAACCTGCAGTCTGCCGACACTGTCGTCATCTTTGACAGTGACTGGAACCCACATCAGGTACTCGCATGCAAACACATGTTGGTATTGTGGTATCACGATATCAGGAAAACATGCGATATGCGATAACATTGTTGAATATTGCAATGACGATATCACTTGCGATAATTAAAGATTGGGTATACATTGTCCGCAGAACGTTTGTGTATATTTATACTAGAGATACTAAAGATTCACAACGTTGGCATCGTTGTCTGTGGCTACACACTTGCTGGTCTTCATGTAAATCCCACCTGGCCCAACACAGTAATCCAAGAGCTTTACCATCTGAGCCACTAGCCTCTTCATGTGGGGGGTGGGCATTACAGCTGTAGGGTCTTATCTGAATGGCCAACTATATTGACATACAGGGACTGACTGCACGGCACATGGAATAGGCTCCCATTTGTATCAGTTCATGCAGTCTTTGTGAAACGTATACACAGCGATGTCAACATTTGCAAATAATAACAATAAAAAGACACATTTTTCGATTTATACAGTATTGTGCAGCCATAGCATCAACATAGGTCTCGGTTATGGCCATGACTATAGTGAATATACTGGGTTTCCATTGCAATAAAATACTGTTAACATCACTAATGTCACCGGTCAACCATTATTGTCAAAGTAACAAAAGTCACCACACGCAATCCCTCACCCCCTTAAACTAAATCCTTTTTGTGCGGCCTTCCCTTTGACAGGACTTGCAGGCCCAGGACCGAGCCCACCGTATCGGCCAGCTGAACGAGGTGCGCGTGCTCCGCCTCTGCACCGTCAACAGCGTGGAGGAGAAGATCCTGGCGGCGGCCAAGTACAAGCTGAACGTGGACCAGAAAGTCATCCAGGCCGGCATGTTCGACCAGAAGTCCTCGGGCTTCGAGCGCCGCGCCTTCCTACAGGCCATTCTGGAGCACGAGGAACAGGACGAGGTTGCTACTCCAGCAGGGAGCGGCACCAGGGGGGCGTGGGTGGGTGTGATCTCGACCCGTACATCAATTGGCCCACCCACCCGCATCTGCCTGTGCGCCTGCCCCTGCTCTTCATTCTCTAACCCCCCCTTTTTCCATTTTCTCCTGTTCTGTCTCTCCTTTTTTCCCATTTTTTCTCAGGAATTGTGAGCTTTCATCCATCCATTCATCATCCATCCATCCAGACCTCTTTCTCTTTCTCCTTTTATATATTTCTGCTTCTACACAAACCTTCAATGGTTAATATGATACCCAACTAGGGATGGCCATTTAGAATTTTTTCTTTAACCGGTTAACCACAAGAATTAACGGTTATTAACCGGTTAACCGTTAAGATTTAATGTAGCCTATTTATAGTGAAATACATGAAACATTATAGCAGGGCTCCTGACCTTTTTTGTTCCAAGGACCTGCATATTAATTTAAAAACAATTCAGGGACCAGTAGCCAATTTAAATGCCTACATTTTGACACGGCACCTTGTCTGTTGTGAGAAGAGGTCTAGTATGCGAATGTAGGAGCAGAAAGTGCAATAAGTGACTGAAAAGGGACATTTACACACACACAGGCTTAGGGGATGGGTAGCCTACCGAAACCCGGTGCTAAGTAGTGCTGAGCACGGGGGAACATTTTGAAAGGCCGTAGTATTGATAAGCTCCGACGTTATCAGTACTGCATAACGGTACTTTACGCTTTTGTTTATGACGTATTTTTGCTATTGATCCTCGCACACAAGCATGGCAGACCTCTCTGTGTCTGTGCTGGGGCAGGCACTCACTGCCTGTCTGTCACTCTCTCACACTCACTGAGACGGTGATAGATGCAGAACAGCATCCACCTCAAGAGGGCTAATGCTAGCGCTATGTTAAGCTAGCAGGAGCCCACACTGTTAATTAAATTATACAAACACATGGCAGGGGAGTGTTGTGACCATAAGTTTTGACTGGCTATCTTTCTGGGAGCGTGCTATGGATCTATTATAAAGTTGAGAGTAGCCTACACAACTCTTTTCATTCTTTACCGACAGTTGGCATTCTTATATCCGGTTTAGCGATATCAAAATAAGAGTCCGGATTTTAGAGAAATTAAGATGATTACATTTTTTTTAACCGTTTAACCTTCAGTATTAACCGGTTAAAGATCTTCTTAACGGTTAACCAGTTAACCATGGACATCCCTATACCCAACCCTTCACACCGATAGAAAAACCTTTCCATGTTTTTTCTTCCCCCCCCTCCTCCTGCTCTTAACTCTTCCTTCCATTGATACTTTTTAATGTTTAAAAGCAGCCCTAGTATTCATTCAAACAGATGAATATGCTAAGCTTTGGTCATTTAATTCAGACTTAAACATGATGTTCACACTGCCTTTTGTAAGTGAAATGATAATATGCTATTTTATATTTCATAATATATTTAATATTTAATGACTTTTTTTCACTTTTGAGTAAGTGAGTTTTTTAGTTAAGAGACTTGAGGCTCTGAGGTGTCACAGTAAACTGCCTTCAGTGTCCTGTTCCCTCACAGTGTCCTTTGTCCACAGGAGGAGGACGAGGTTCCTGATGATGAGACCGTCAATCAGATGATTGCCAGAAGCGAGGAGGAGTTTGAATTGTTCATGGTTTGTCCCAGCTTACATATCATTAATGAGACGTGTTGTCATTTAAAAAAAATGTGACTCCCACCAGCCCCCTTTTTTTTTTTTACATCTTTTTTCTATTCCAGCGCATGGATCTAGACAGGCGCCGCGAGGACGCCCGCAACCCCAAGAGGAAACCCCGTCTGATGGAGGAGGACGACATGCCAACCTGGATCCTGAAAGACGACGCCGAGGTGGAACGGCTAACCTGCGAGGAGGAGGAGGAGAAACTGTTTGGCAGAGGCTCCCGCGCTCGCAAGGAAGTGGACTACAGCGACTCGCTCACTGAGAAACAATGGCTCAAGGTGGGATGTTGTCATGTTATTATAATTTTTTTATGCTTACATTTTTATTGAGATTTTCAATACGATCAAACGGAACAATACAGCCAGGAACAGTTACATCAATCCAACAAGCAGCGTTGGGAATGTTACTTTTAAAAAGTAATTAGTTATAGTTACTCACTACTTGTTCCAAAAAGTAACTGAGTTAGTAACTGAATTACTTTATAATAGAAGTAACTAGTTACCAGGGAAAGTAACTATTTGCGTTAGCCTACTGTAAAAACAAGTTGCTATATGTCAAAAAAAAATGATTTTTCTGAGCAGTTTTCACAAGTCAGTTGAAATGAGTAGAACAGACAGGTAGGCCTACTTGTAGGCTACATCACCGTCAATATTTATTGCACATCAACAGACAGCAAGAGGTTCATCCTGCACTTCAAGTATTTTGTTCTCAACAAACGTAGTTGAGGAAACTGCTGGATGTACCGTGCTGATCTGCTATATCACTAGATTCACTTCAGGGGTGTCGGCTAAAACACCACTTAAGGCCAAAAACGTCAGACTATAAAGCATGAGACGATGAGAGGTGGAGTAAGGATTTATCCTATGTTTATTTCCTTCTTTAACATGCACAGCAGCATACAGATCCCAGGAAAAGAACAATAGCAATATTCGGCTCGTGATGACACGCTAAACAGCTGTTGCAACCGGCGAATCGCGGCCGTTTAATAACGTGCATAAATTATAATTTATAGCGATCGGGAAACTGCACTTTCCCACAATGGCGATGCAAACAAACTCGGGGAAAGCACGTTTCAACCGTGGATTGATAGGTGGTTACTGCGGCAACGTGCACGCTCACACAACAGAGAGAAAAAGAAAAAGAAACTTCACTAAACGGGCGCTGCGGCTGACTGACGTGACGGCGCTAACTGACAGTTATAATGTCATCCACACTGAATAAAACACAACTTAAAACACACCGGTCTCCTCACTAGCAGTTTGTGTAGTATGGAGCCAGGGATGCGTTCGGATTACACAGTTTATTCAATCAAGTCATAGTAACGCACCGCATTTAACGTTCAGTAACGATAACGGCGTTGTAACGACTGAAAAAGTAATTAGTTAGATTACCCCGTTACTGAAAAAAGAGCAGCGTTACCTAATGGCGTTATTTTAAACGGCGTTATTCCCAACACTGCCAACAAGTAATGGCTTTTTTCGCTGCCCATTTTAGTATTTTTCTTTTAGGTGTCTATCGTTTCCTGTTATTCCCTCTGGTAAATCACCTTAATGAAGTTACACACATGTTAATGGTATCTGCAGCCCGATAATCTGCTGCATTTGACTCCTGATGTTGTCATGTTTCAACACAGCAACACAGCAATCTACGGAGGCGAAACGATATCAATGTGGAAATTTTAACCGGATTTATCTCAATTTCAATTGTTTCTTCTCTCCACAGGCCATAGAAGAGGGAAATCTGGAGGACCTGGAGGAGGAGGTGCGCACCAAGAAGACCACCAGGAAGCGCAAGAGGGACCGCGATCACGACGGCGGGCCCTCCACGCCCAGCTCCAGCAGCAGCCGAGTGCGGGAGAAGGACGATGAGGTGAAGAAGGCAAAGAAACGAGGCCGCCCGCCCGCCGAGAAGCTCTCCCCCAACCCCCAATCCCTCACCAAGAAGATGAAGAAGACCGTCGATGCCGTCATCAAATATAAGGATGGGTAAGGAGACTCCCGTATGCTAGCTGATTTATCAAAGAGTGGAGTCAGCGATTCCAGGGAGAATGCTTGTTGTCCAAATCCCTTTTTTCTTGTCAAAATTTGTGAATATCTTCTCACAATCTACTACCTGTCCGTATTGTGTGTGTGCGCTGAAATAAAAATCTGGTGTTAATAAGCAGCCCAAGGTTCTGTAAACGAGTTTAGTTTGTAAAGAAATGTGGTCCACCCTAGCTAGAAACAGAGCTATAGATCTAGGGCCCAGGCTATCTATTAACACTAGATTTTTTTTTATCAGCGAACACACAGTACGTACAGATAGCAGATGGTGAGGAGATATTCAAAAAGCATTCTCCAGAATCGCTGACTCCACCTTTTTTAAGGCCTTTTGGAGCTATCCATGCTGAATGTTAATGAAGTGCTATACATTGTAATTGTTGGTTTATGAAGTTCTTATTGTATAGTCAGCATAGACCCTCAGTGATATGTACTAAGGGTGCACATGATTTGTTTCAGCACCAACGGGCGACAGCTGAGCGAAGTCTTCATCCAGCTGCCTTCTCGCAAGGAGCTGCCAGAGTACTACGAGCTCATCCGCAAACCAGTGGACTTCAGAAAGATCAAGGTGAGGCAGAAAAAAGTCTAATCTACCAGCTCTTCATTGAAAAAGTAAATTTTTAGCAGTTGCTTTGCTTATGCTTTTTCATCTGGTTATCAACTGTGGGTCTGACTGTGTCCTTCCATTGTTCCCCTCCTTCTATCAGGAGAGGATCCGGAGCCATAAGTACCGCAGCCTCAACGACCTGGAGAAGGATGTGATGCTGCTGTGTCAAAACGCCCAGACCTTCAACCTGGAGGGCTCTCTGGTGAGTTATGGCCCAAGGCACACACACTCAAACAAGCACAACAATGGAAGACAGTTAAAATCATTAGCATTTATTCTATTTATTTAGCTTTTCCATCTCATGTCTGCGCTGTGGAGTAACTTTCTCTTTTCCTTTTTTCCATCAGATCTACGAGGACTCCATAGTGCTGCAGTCTGTCTTCACCAGCGTGAGGCAGAAGATCGAGAAGGAGGAAGAGAGTGAGGGCGAGGAGAGCGAGGAAGAGGAGGAGGAGCTGGACGAAGGCTCTGAGTCTGAGAGTAAGTATGGAAAGCGCTGAACAACACTGAAGCTTTTTGTGTCAACCGCCACACAAACATGTTTTATGACGGAAGGTCCATTTTTTATTTGGATTTATTTATTTTTATATTTTTCGTCAGCTCGTTCTGTCAAGGTCAAGATTAAGCTGAGCCGGAAAGAGAAGGGCGATCGAGCAGGGAAAGGACAGCGGCGGCGTGGTCGCGGCGCCCGCGCTAAACCTGTGGTGAGCGACGACGACAGCGAGGAGGAGCAAGAAGAGGTGAGACACACATACACAAGAACAACTTCCCGTTTAAAGCTTGAACTATTGAATACTGTTAACAGGTTGTTGAGGTTGCCAGTGTGTGCTTGCGTTAAGATAGTAAAAGTGAATCTCTGTTTTTCAGGAGCGCTCGGCCAGTGGCAGCGATGAGGACTGAAGTGAACCACTTCTGATTGGACCAACAGCCCACTGAGCCCCTTGACTGAACTTTATATATTTTACTTAGATACAGCAGGGAGAGACAGTCAGTGGAGAAGGCCTAGTTTTACCTAGATGAACTGATTTTTTTTTTTAGTGGGACAAGTGTATTCTCATTAAAGTATACCATTAATTAAAAACTGATAAAAAAAATAAACTAAAATATGAAATATGAACCATCCACTTCCATATTTAAACCATTTTTCCCCAGTATGAATAGTAGTGTGTCTCTTTGCCTTTTTTTGTTTTTGTTTTGTTTTCTCCTGTAAGTGGAAATTGACAGAGCCTGAATAATAGACTGATCGTGGGCCATAAAGACAGCTAACTGTTTTTTTAAGTGGTATTCATATTGTCGTCTTTTTACTTTTGAGACTAAGCAAAACATGTGAAACCAGGAGTCACTGCGTTCCCGAAGTCCCCTTTTTGAATGCATGTCGTGCGTGTCTGTTGAAATGCACCTGGATGTGTCTTTGCTATTATCTCTGTGTTTAATTTAAGACTACAAGCGGGATGACGGTACATCCCACCCCGCAGCCCCTCCCTCTCAGGTCGTGTATGTAAAGGGGGAGGGAGGGATAGGACCCATTTTCTCGTGTCGGTGTCACTGGATTC
Organism: Ammodytes marinus; assembly: GCF_949987685.1. Taxonomy (NCBI): domain Eukaryota; kingdom Metazoa; phylum Chordata; class Actinopteri; order Uranoscopiformes; family Ammodytidae; genus Ammodytes; species Ammodytes marinus. The sequence goes on along the minus strand of NC_137220.1, from coordinate 19,756,932 downwards.
CAAAAATTACAATAAAGGCATCTCATGATTAATATCTGGTCTTCACCATTTTTATTTTTTTATTCCAAAATGCAACTAGTCAAGGTGAATAACTGCACTCATTGCATCTGTACACTAGATGGCCTACCGAGATCAGTCAGCTTCTTGGTCAAGGTTTGTTTACATCCTATAGTCCTCTTCTCACAAGTTAATGTTATGTTTCAGGTCCAACATAGTTTTCAGTTATTTCTTTGCTTTTATACCTCATCTATTGAATTATCATATATACACTATTTTGGTTTCCAACCTTTTCTTTAAAAATACTTGCAGCCTTTTATATGAAGTTATTCTCGACTTCAAGACCAACAGTCATGTTACATGTGTTCATTTGAATAATTTGAAAAAAAAAATATAAATATATTTAAAAGTGAACATTTTCCGCATTTCTTTTTCTTTAATTGAACTGTCTAGTTTCTGGCTTGGTCAATTTTGCCTTTAAACTAAGTAGTAGTCTATCCATCTCTATTTCAACCATTTATCTGTTAAACCTTTAGCTGACTATGTCAACCCTTTATACATAGATTTAGCTATAAGATCTATTCATTTATTAAAGGTAACTATTTCACTTGTTTATCAATTACTTTCAGGTCACTATTTTACCTGCTTATCTATGATTGCAGTCACTTAACTTTACATCAGATGTTTATTTACTACACTAACCACTTGTTCATTGTTAATTACATTTGGCTTATAATTTCAACAGTTTAATCCTTACCTTTTAGCGAACTATTCTACAATTCACAATTGATCTTATACGTTAGCCTACCTTATGACATGTTTAGCAATTACTATAACCTATTTTAATAGTTTATTACTGCTGTTTACTAGTCTTGACTAAAAATAGTCAACGATCCACAATCTTATCTAAATGATATCCCTGCTACCAATGCATACTCTTTTTCATGCATTTTCACATAATAACATATGGTATAGGGTTCAAGATTGGCAGCTGTCCCAATACGTGGAAATATTTTTTCAATGATAGAAATATTAATTTTCTTGCTAAATCTTTCCATATACCGTGGCAACTTCCCAAGTACCTCCCACTGCAGGAGTGCTTCTTGATCGCTGATCTTCTGATCTTCTCCCAACCCCATCTCCACTACTCAGGTTACTCCTTGACCCTGACACACATATATCATCCTTTTTCCCCACACGTGAATTTGCAAGTATTTGGGGCACGAGCCCCCAACACGTGAACATACATTATGGCCTATATCTAATATACATCGGCTGTTTGTGTGTGTGTGTGATTTCTAATGCCTTAGGATAGTTAGAGGCACAGCCCCCCTCTTCCCCAGCATGATTCCCCATGCAGACTCACTTTCCTATGTGAATGTGTGTTTGTACAGTTGTGGTTGTCATTATTCCTGGATACATTGGACACTTCCAATGTAAACATTCTCTATTTAGATCTATAACTCACCTAAAAGATTAGACTGTAGCCTTGTGTGTTACAGGATTTCTTAGCTGAATCCGCAACAACAACACAATCTGACTAGTCCTTGGAGGAGCTAAGGCTTTCTATTTGCTATTTATTGTTTCTTTCCCTTTTCAACACAGTGTTTTGTCTTATCTTCTTCTCTAGGGCCAAGGCGACAATGCCAAATGTAACTTCCTTCATAAAAATGGGTTATTTTACTCTGCAGCCACTCCCTATTCAAAAGTCACAATGCCAGGTGGACAATCCAGAGGTCTGTCCCTGTGCTGGCAGGTGGCAATTTTCAGTGCATGATGGATTGCTGGACTCATGCGGAATAACGTCTAAAATACTGAATGATGTGGGACTCAAGCCAGGGTTCTATGGAAAGAATTTTTTTTAACTCAAGCTCACCCGATCTCACCCCGGCTTAGCTATTCTTGAGCAGAAGCCAGAATCGTGCTTAACTGCATGGGAGAACCTTATTTAACCTTGAAGGGAAGACACAGAGACAGAAAATCAGTTGCAGCCAACACACTGCTGACACTTTTTGTTTGGAGAAGGAGGGAGGGAGGGAAAAGGGGGTTAAGCATACTGGAAGAACCAGAAACTGTTTACAGAGGCGTGCAGCGAGCGTAGGTTGAGATTGTGCATAATGAGAGAGAGAGAGAAAGCCCATCAGTTGTAGTAGAGGGGTGGGTTCCAACTCATCTGCACTCCTGTTTGTATTGTGACGGCCACAGGGTTGCCTTGGGGTGTTGTTACTGTTGTGTGCTCTGTCTTGCAGGAATCTGGTGGGCGGAGCCACCTCACCTGGTGTGATCAGCTCACCTGAGCAGGTTCAGATCAGCAGGCTATAAAGCAGCAGCCTGACTGATTGACTTGGCCCTTTCCCTGGCCTGCAGCGTGCTCTGTTGTTTCAGCTATCTTTGGTTGTTCACCGTTGTAACAGTATCCATACTTTTCTCCATACAAGGGATCCGTCAGGGATTTTTACCTCTTATCTTCCCAATCAGCATTTCACAATAAAGGGGCGAAAGTGGGTGTGTGTTTGGTTGGGAGTGGGATGTGGTGGGCTCACAGCAGTCCGCAAAACATCTCGTAGGGCAATTAAGAGGGTTGAAAAAATAAAAATCATGTTAACACAGCCGGTCGTCAAAAGGACCCCGTTTTAGTCAGAGGCCTGAAAATTCCATGTCACTTCTTATTAAATGCACCCTAATGTGCAGTCCAGTGGGTTTAGAGGTGGGTGGGTTCATTCTCAGCGGAAAAAGGCGTGTCCTGTTACAGTAGCCTACTTGGCTCTGGTGTTCAAGAAACTGTTTTGATGGGTAGACTTACTAAATATTGACTGACATAGGGGTTTTCAGCATCATATTCTGAATGGCTTCCACCTAATGTTTCCAACTACTGTGCTAAGCAATGTAACAGCGATTAGGCCAGGGTGCTCTGCAGGAGGTAAACGTGTGCACCAGGGCTGGAATGTAACCAAGTACATTTACTCTACTACTGTAGGCCAATTTCAATGTAATTGTGAGTTTCTTGTAATCTACTTAAATATTTCCACTTTCTGATTGTTAAGTTAAGTCAAATATCAGTGGAGGAAGACATATTCATATCACATACTTCAGTAAAAGAAGAATGACCAAACTTTAAAAACATCTATATGAACTTGAGTGTTGCAGCTGGTCAAGGTGGAGCTACATTTTAAATGCTCTTCGTCTACTTTAAATAAATGGAGACTGGCACACTTAAAAGTACAATATTTCACTCTTGAGTCTAGTTTAAGGGCAGTATTTGAATCGGTGTCCTTAGTTACCTCAAATCGGATCGAAATTTTCCATTACAAAAACATGTTGATCGTACACACTCATATAATATCCCAAAACGTTTTGGACTGAGACCCTATATATACTGTATATAGTATATTTAGGGTGTGTGTGTGTGTGCGTGTGTATATATACATGCACTTGGTGCTCAATCTATGCTTTGTCTCTGTTTCTTCCATCCTGCTTCTTAAAATGGACACCATATACAGTATATTTCACCTCTGGCACCAGTTCCATGGCGGTGGCCTCAATCCATTTGCAGCTTGTGCGTGGCAGGTCCTCAGCTCTGCCGTGGATAAGGAGGAAAGCAGACTGCGTCATAACTGACCGGGGCCACTTGTGTGACTTCTCACGTGTACATTGTGTACAATAATCAGCGTTTGCAGAAACACCGAAGGTCACACTCCCTGATAAAATGGACTTGGTAAGTAAAGGTTATCCAGGGTCGCGCCATTTAATCCTTTAATTAACCCTTTAATGATAAAAAAACTTTATCTCCACGCCTCCTCTGATGTAAACCTCATAGTAAACTATCGTATGGACCTCGCACAGTGTGAGACTTTGAACCTGAAATAACAAGCTGTGTTAATATGTAAGTTACTTATCTTAAGAATAAAACAATTTTTAGGTCAAAAATTTTAATTGAGGTTTTAAGGAATTTGGTCATATTTTGGGGGGAAGTCATATTTTGGAAATAAAAATAAATAAAATTCTTGTTTTTTATTTTATTTTTTCATATTTTGAGAAAAACATGTAAAGATATGAAAATTAACCCATAGTGCTACAAGAGAAAGGGTGTCTCAAGAAACCAATGTCATATGTTGTGAATGGATTGGTGGACCACATTAAATGTGTGTGGTCTGTGTGGGTTTCTTTATCCCTCTGTATAACTTTGGCCCTCCCTATTTGTGGGACCCTGAGATGTTTTCATGCAGGTCTCCCAGATCCCCAGCTACGCCTCTGTTAAGCACGAATAGCTAAGAGTTCACCTCAGGGGAATGAAACTTCATGTATCCAAATAGGCTACTGTCTCACTGTGAAAAGCAGACTGTGTCATAACTGACCGGGGCCACTTGTGTGACTTCTCACGTGTAAATTTTTGTGTACAATTATCAGTGTTTGCAGAAACACCGAAGGTCGCACTCCCTGATAAAATGGACTTGGTAAGTAAAGGTTATCCAGGGTCGCACCCTTTAATCTCAAGGTGTAACCCTGCATGTAATAGCAACAGCGTCAATGTATTTACCTGCCACACTCAGATACCCTCTGTTTTGACGGCTTCTTCCATGAAGTGTGTTGAATGGAAACATCTGGAATGTTTAACTGTTTTCCATTCATGAGGTATGTTATCTATGGCTCTCTCTCTCTCTCCGCCTGGGTCAAGGCTGTTGTTTTCCAGTTTTTTATCTCTTTAGACCTACTTTATCTCCACGCCTCCTCTGATGTAAACCTCATAGTAAACTATCGTATGGACCTCGCACAGTGTGAGACTTTGAACCTGAAATAACAAGCTGTGTTTATGAGAGGTGAACCATGTCAATTCAGGAAGCCGTGATTCTGTGTTTATGGACACTTCAAGTATTTTATTATAAGGTTTACTCACTGGTCAGTTAGCTGGTTGTATTTATTTGAGTTTGTGCTTTTTATTGCTTTTGTATTTTAGTTGATTAAAATAAATTACATTAAGTAATCTAAATTGATTAAAAAATATGTATTTTGTGAAGGTGACATACATGCAGAGAGCACGTCAATCATCCACTTTCCGCACAAAAACATGGATGTTGTTATTACAGCAGCATACAGTATAGGGCCACTGCATCGTGTTGACCACGGCTGTGTGTTATTATTTCAACACTGAACATGTGCTGAAGTGGGCAAGCTGCCAATCCTATACTGATGCAGGCAACATCTGGGGACACATGTTGGACTTTGAGCAGTTAACTGAGGATGTGATTGATTTTTCTAACTTATAAAACCTTTCTGAGAATATCTTGAGAAAAAGATATCCAGGGGAAAAAAAGCTGTATGGTATCTAGCATTTCTTTTTGATAGGCTACTGGAATAAAAAAGCTGTAATGTTTAGAAAAGTGATATTAAAAAAGGGTTTAATTTGAAAGTTTTATTTTTATTATAAGAAAAAAATCATATTTATATGTATAATATGTAAGTTACTTATCTTAAGGAATAAAAAAATGTTTTAGGTCAAAAAGTCAAATTGAGGTTTTAAGGAATGTGGTCATATTTTGGGGGGGAAGTCATATTTTGGAAATAAAAATAAATAAAATTGTTGTTTTTTATTTTATTTTTTCATATTTTGAGAAAAACATGTAAAGATATGAAAATTAACCCATAGTTCTACAAGAGAAAGGGTGTCTCAAGAAACCAATGTCATATGTTGTGAATGGATTGGTGGACCACATTAAATGTGTGTGGTCTGTGTGGGTTTCTTTATCCCTCTGTATAACTTTGGCCCTCCCTATTTGTGGGACCCTGAGATGTTTTCATGCAGGTCTCCCAGATCCCCAGCTACGCCTCTGTTAAGCACGTATAGCTAAGAGTTCACCTCAGGGGAATGAAACTTCATGTATCCAAATAGGCTACTGTCTCACTGTGAAAGGGTTAAACTCGTAGTAAAAGCCGTGTCCACGAGGCTCCTCCTCCCGATGTTTGGGGCCGTGTGCCTCTGAAATCACACCACTGTAGGGCCCGCCTCCCCATGAGGGGCCCCTCTCGGCTCCTCCCACCGCTGGACCACATTGAAATGGGTCTGAGGTTGTTGTCAAACATTACAGTGTGCTGAGCATCCCTCAGACCATCCAGCAGGAGCATCTCAATCGCAGCAGCAGAGCAAGACAGCAGGCAGCGAGCAAAGAAAGCTTGGTGAAGAGTCAAACAGACAGACAGGTTCCTGACACTATAGCCTCCATCAGACCCCCCAGCACAGACACAGCAGCCTCCAGTGTGTATGCTTCTCCCAGCGCGGCTGCAGACCATGGGACGGCCTCTTTACGCATCATTGTTGCTTCTCCTCTGCTGCCTCGTTCACACATGTAAGTGAACTCCATTTCATCAATTATGTCGTTAATTAGCTCTGTCCTCGACCTTGCACCAATACTGAGCAAACTTTAAACAATTCTGCGGTCTAAGCTAGGTATTAGGCCTATTGGATAACCATGAATATATATTTAATTGCAATTAGAAGTATGATTTTGGCCGAGTATTGAGCGCGTGCCCGCGCGTTTAAATTGCCCTCTCCTCTGACAGCACCGGATGCTGTGAAGGGGGGAAGGCGCGGAATGTAGGTCAAAGCTCTCGCTTCATTTCACAATGAATACTCCACGAATCATATCCTTGTCATAATGTTACAGGTTACATCCAGGTTAAATGTCCTTATAAGTCTGCCTGCATGTTTTTATTTGTTGTTGTTTTTTTAACATTTTTTTAATATATGTATATTTATTTTTTACCCCTTCCTCCTTCATAATGAAACGCATGTTTTGTTCCTCTCATCCATTGGGCGCTCAGCTCACAGCCAATGAGGTTTGAGCAGTGTGAATACACTCTATGTAGGCCTAAAGAAGGTTTCTGTAAAGCAGGTTTTTTTAAACTTGTGCCATTCATTTTGTGGGAACTGGCGCCAGCAGCCACTGCAAGTCACTGTCGGAAACCCCTACAAATCAGTGGGAACATGTGGATAAATTTAGGGTCCACCAATAGCCTTTAACCAAATGAACTGATGGCAGCATACCTTCTGTTATGGTTTTTGGTGTGAGGACAAGTCACCGTCAGACCTGTTCCCAGTATATTGGTTTTGGGAAACGGTCTTGTTGGAACGTGTTGGAACTGGTTGTCACCCACATTCATATTGCCACACCAGTCACAGAGATATGTGTTTGTATAGATAGAGTGCCTCTCTGTCCCTATGTTGTGAAATGTTTGATTCACAGCCAAGTTTGGATTGAAATACTTTATTTGGGGTTTCCGTGAGGAGAAATATACTGGTTCAACTATTCTGCATGGAGACATAGGCTTATTATTTTTATTTCAATATTTAAAGGAGTAGTTTCCTGTTGTTCTTTCTGCTCACCTCCTGACCAATCAATTAAACACACTAGACGTCACAGCATGTGCAACAAAACATTTGCCCCCAGCCGAGCACTGGTTTGCACTCTTACACTGTCTCTCGGTCCAGTCTGACCACCAAGGTCTGAACTTTAATCCCATAAAGTAAATAGCTGGCGTGATCTTGGCTTTCAGGTAACGTGTCCTTGTTTCGTAGAATGAGACCTCCCCCCACTTTGTTATGGCTGTTTGGTCAAGGGTTGTCCTTCTTTCCTCTCACACGTTCAGGAAAAAAGGAAACAATTTTAGTCTTTATTTTTTGTATTGCCTACATGGATATGCGTCTGATATGTTTATTTGTCTTTTTTAAACTGTTAGCTATCTTTATGGCAAGGTCAATAATGCATGTCCTTGCACAGGAAGTTTTAAAGAGTGATTGGGTTTATGCTCTGTAGTAAATTGACTTCATAACACCGTAATGACTGTTTGCAGTTTTTTGGTGTCATAAAATACTACACTGCAGCTTGAAGAAATTAGGCGACTGCTTGTTGAACTACAAGTTCAATGTAAGCCGTGACCGGAGGAACCAGATGTCTGACTTCACAGAGATGATTTACTGTGTTGGTGTGTAACACATTTACGGTCATGCGTGATTCACGACACGATTAGTCTTTTTACCACCCATTCTTATGAAGCACAGATTTATGAAAATGTGAAATGCTGTCTCCTAAATATTTAATTAGATTATGTTTGGTTGGTAAAAAGCACTTCTCTAATTGGGCCCTCAAGATGCTTAAATATACTTAGGTGCTAAGCTGGTGGGGATAAACACCTCCCCCAGACCCCCTTCAGATGGCAGGTGGCCATCCAGGGTGCACGGCCGCTGAGTACTTTTTCATAAAGTGCCGTCTCTCTGATGTACAGTCTAATTGGTCCTTCCGGTTCAGTGGCTTCATCGGGTCCATTAAAGGTGGGGGTTGGTAGGGCTACTGTGTGTGTGTGTATGTGTGTGTGTGTGTGTGTGTGTGTGTGTGTGTGTGTGTGTGTGTGTGTGTGTGTGTGTGTGTGTGTGTGTGTGTGTGTGTGTGTGTGTGTGTGTGTGTGTGTGTGTGTGTGTGTGTGTGTGTGTGTCTTCAGCATAATGAATCTTTGCCAGAAGCAGGGACCATCAACTCTGGGAAATGAGAATTCTATCGTTGTGATGAACTTGCCCTGATGAAGCCTGATAAAAGCAGGCCTGACCGCTTTAACCATGTGCCCTATTTAAGCAAGTAGTGACAGGCACGTCTGTTTGTCCATGTGTCTGTGTCACACTAGAGTTATTACCTTCCAGCCCCTTTCTCTTCTGGCAGCATTTTTATGGCCCTCTTTGAAGACATGGCCCCTCTTGTAGCGCAACCTGAAACCTGGATGGAGATGCAGGAATGACCCCAAACCAGCTTCCTTTATATGACCAATGATTTGTTGTAGTGGGCGGTGTTATATCTTCTCCAGAAAGAAAACACTATGTATGAAATGGTTTTGGTCCAAACTGAAATATCGCAACCATTGTCCGTTAGATTGTAGTTTAATTCAGTACAGACAGTCATGCTCGCCTAGTACAGACAGTCATGCTCGCCTCAGGAGAAACCTTTGTAACTTTGGTGATCCCTTTACTTCTCCCTAAATTTTTATCTTGACCAATACTTTTGTTTATGACCAAATGACCTACAAAACTACTCACATTCCCATCAGACTAGAGGCGTAATAGCAAACATTTGCGTGATAATAAACACGGTAGATATTAATATTATACCTGCTTAAAAAATCAACATATTAGCATTGTCATTGTGATTATGTTAGCATGCGTTTAGTTTCAAGCACAGCTGTGCCTAAATTCAATCTCACTCAGCTGCTAGCGTGGCTCCAGCCTTGTTTATTCGGGTTCTGCAGATTAATCCTGCAATGTGACCTGGCTTCTTTTTCATTTGCAGCCTCGTCTGTGTTCATTGGTAGCCTTCCAATATTAGCCTCTGATAGATGATAATCAAAACAGTGGCCCTTTTAGCTGAAGTGCGTATTTATACTATCTGTCTGTCATAGATGCACTGGCAACGTGTGGAACCAACCTGTTCCAGTGTGGGAACGGGAAATGCATCACGCTACGATGGGTGTGTGACGGCACAGATGACTGCGGAGACGCCACCGATGAACTTCCTGGTACCTGCTGTGAGTATTGTGTGTTGCATGTGAATGGACCCGATACTGATTTGCTACAAGGCCTCAATCTGATGATGATGATGATGATATAGTCTAAGTTAACATTTTCTGACTTCCAGCGGCCAAAACGTGTAGACCGACAGAGTTCAGCTGCTCCGACCGCCTGAACCAGTGTGTGCCAAGCTCTTGGCGCTGTGATGGAAAGGCTGACTGTGAAAACGGAGCTGATGAAGAGAGCTGTGGTAAGTTGAGTTTAAGGTGGAGTCATTGATTATGGAGAACGCTTGTCGTCCAAATCATTATTTTGTCCAAATCCATCAATTATCTCCTCACAATCCACTATCTGTCTGTTTAAATCACCCCCTGTGTGCGCTGAAAAAAATATGGTGTTAATACACAGCCTAGGCTCTGTAAACAGATAAGTAAACAAAGGGGCCCATCATAACTAGCAACATGCCCGTTTACAAAGCCTAGGCTGTGTCTTACCACTTGGATTTTTTAGCACTTTTAGGACAGGTAGCGGATCGTCAGGAGATAGGCTCTTCACTGAATTTGACAAAAAGTGATTTTGACAACAAGCGAGATTCTGGAGAATCGCTGACTCCACCTCTAACCACAGAGGCTCACACACCTGACTTACCATTTCCTCAATCATGTGTGATCAGAATCCACAGCCTATACTTTTCCCTGTCCCTCATCTTTCCTCAGTGCCAAGGGAGTGCACCAGCGCAGAGTTCCGCTGCGCCAGTGGCCAGTGCGTATCGTCATCCTTTGTGTGTGACGACGAGGCGGACTGTGACGACGGCAGCGACGAGCTGTCCTGCCCGCGCGTCACCTGCACCCCCAAGTCCTTCCAGTGCAACAACAGCGTCTGCATGCCGCTCCTGTGGGCCTGCGACGGAGACTTGGACTGCGCCGACGGCTCAGACGAGTGGCCCCAGAACTGCGCCACCAAAGAGCAGGACGCGCCCCCCGCTCCCCGCTGCCCCTCCCTGGAGTTCCACTGCGGCAGCGGGGAGTGCATCCACGGCAGCTGGAAGTGTGACGGAGGAGCCGACTGCATGGACCGATCGGACGAAGCCAACTGTGGTGAGAATGACAGCGATGTTCTCTTCTTTTTTCTTCCCTTTTTCGTTAGTGTCCGTTTCTTACTCTCGTCTCGTACTGACTCCATATTGGCACGTTTTAGTGCAATAAGGCAATGCAGAATACACATTTGAACCCTTAGCACCTAATCCTTTTATTTATGCAATGCAGCAAAGTGCACTTTATCTTACAGACCATTAAGCACCATGTTGTTGATGTTTAAATGTTCTTTTGGCCGTTTATTTTGTTTTGTTCTTGGTTGTACTCTCTGTGAAAAATGTATTTATGAAGCAAACATGCACTGTGCTCAAGCCAATTTTCCCCCACAGGGACAATAAAGTTGAACCTAACCTAACTTGATATTTCTTTATTGATTCCCCATAGCTCGCATCACATGCCGCCCTGACGAGTTTGCATGCGGTGATGGCACCTGCATCCACGGTAGCCGCCAGTGCAACCATCACAATGACTGCAGGGACAGGAGCGATGAAATTGGCTGTGTCAATGGTATGAGTCTCCTTCCTCCTTCCTACCTGCCATGTAAACTGCTCAAGTCTGTGTGCCTCTAACTGAGTCTTTTTATTTGCATATTCTGGTGCACAGCGACCCACTGCGACGGCCCAAACAGGTTTAAGTGCCGCAGTGGGGAATGTATTTCTATGGAGAAGGTCTGTGACAGGAAGCGGGACTGCAGGGATTGGTCAGATGAGCCCGTCAGGGAATGTGGTGAGTACAGAATAGACGCCTCGCATTCACAACTGTCGGTCTAATTACTGCTTTAGCCTGTTTAAGGAGGGTGTCTGCAGGCGGAGAAGGCCAGTTATTGTACGTCCTCAGAAAAAGAAGAAAGGATAGTCAACCTTTTCTTAACCCCTCTGCCGCAGGCTCCAACGAGTGCGTGTACAACAATGGCGGATGCTCGCACATTTGCAACGACCTGAAAATCGGCTACGAGTGCCTGTGTCCTGCTGGATTTCACCTGTTGGACCAAAAGCGCTGCGAAGGTCACTACCCTCCCACACAGTTAGATAAAGAGAAATAGCGTGTTCACTCTGATGCAAACTTCTCTGTTTGATAAAGAGCAATCTCGTGTGGACACAATGACTCAGCATTTGCTCCTGTTTTTTTGTCGCGTGTGATTCATTTTGTTGTTTCTTGTTTGTATCAGATATCGACGAGTGTGAAGACGTGGACACCTGCAGCCAGATCTGTGTCAACCAGATAGGCAGTTACAAATGCCAGTGTGAGGAGGGCTATCAGGTTGACCCAGCAACCAAAGCCTGCAAGGCCATTGGTAAAGCTCAGCTCTCTGTGTCCTTCTCCAAGTTTTTTGTTGAATTATTGTGCAACAGCTGTATGTTTGTTTAGAGATGCTGAATAGTGCTTTCAAATGTCATATAAGGAATTTAACTTCCACATACAGTATGTGACAATACCTGTGAGGTAGCAAAACACATCAAATAAATGCATTAAAACATACATTTCTGCTTTTTGGTACCCACAAACACCAAGAAAGTTAACCAACTTTCTCGCTTTGATTTTATAGGTACAATAGCCTACCTGTTCTTCACCAACCGTCATGAAATCAGAAAGATGACTTTAGACAAAAGTGAGTACACCAGAGTGATCCCCCGTCTCAAGAACGTGGTGTCCCTCGACATGAACATGGCCGCCAACGAGATCTACTGGTCGGACATCTCCCAGAAGAAGATCTACAGGTGAGCGAGAGCATGATCTGAAAATGATGATCCCTTTGTTGTTCCCCTTTGCCCTCCTGCTTGACCCCTGCTCTTCCCTCTCAAACACAGGGCTCACATGGACTCGGCCGAAGACCCCGCTCACCATACTGTGGTGGTCGGCAGCGACATTGACGCTCCCGAAGGCATTGCTTTCGACTGGATCCATCGCAACCTGTACTGGACAGACAGCATTCGCGGCACCATCTCCGTGGTATCCGCTGACGGTAGCAAGCGCAAAACTCTCTACCGCCAAGGCTTATCAAAACCCCGCTCTATAGTGGTCGACCCCCACAGCAAGTGAGTCCATCAGCACAAATAAGAAAGACAGTAGTTCTTTAGAATTTCTCTTCTCCTTAGTTTCACACTGCAAAAATAAAAATCTTACCAAGTATATTGGTAAATTGGTACATTTCTAGTCAAAATACACTTATTATAAGACACGATCAACTTAAAGGCAACATTCCAGTGAGATAAAGGGAATCTAATACACTTGATTTGAATATGTGGATTACAAGGCTGGCTTATTATGACACAAAATGTTTTCCTATTACTAGTAACAAATGCTCAATATGAATATGTCTAGCTAACTTCAAGATATACAGTTTCTCATCTAAAAATTCTAAATTTCACGTAAATAATCTTATTTTTAGTAGTAGTTATTACAAGTAAAAAGCTGGTATTGCATGTTTTTTGATTTTTAAAGATGCATTTGATGCAATGATATCCATTTATATCAATTTACAGTACTTAATTTACATCATATCTGTATCCTCTCAGCTTCATGTACTGGACCGACTGGGGAAATTCCGCTAAGATCGAGAAGGGAGGCCTTAATGGTGGAGACCGCACGGCTCTGGTCACTGACAACATTGTGTGGCCGAATGGGGTTACGCTTGGTAAGCCCTAGCCTTCATGTTTTACAGGTTTCAAGTTGTTTTTATTGTATTCCTGTGAATGCTAGGGGCCACTCAGGTCTGACCTTTTACCCCCCCACCCTCTCCTCCTGTCTGCTTTCTCCCCAGACCTGTTGAACCAGCGGCTCTACTGGGTGGACTCTAAGCTGCACACCCTCTCCAGTATCGACGTGCAGGGCGGTGGTCGACGCACCATCATCATCGACGAAGACAAGCTGGCCCACCCACTGGGACTCGCTGTGTTTGAGGTAGACATTTACCACCCTACCGACTCTCTGACACATAATTAAAACATGTCATAAACTCACCACCACACTTGTAAACAGTAGTATTCCCTCAATCATTGCCACTACTCTATCTGCTTGATAGTTAAGCTATTTTTTTGTTTGTTGTGCTTCTAGGAAAGAGTGTTCTGGACAGACGTCAGTAACAATGCCATCCTCAGTGCTAACAGGATGACGGGTAATGACATCACAGCAGTGACAGAGCACCTGTCATCACCAGAAGACATTATTCTCTTCCATAACCTCAAACAACCTTCCGGTAAGAGACGCCGCTGTTTTATGCTGTTCACACCTCTGAACAATTGTTAATGGTTAAACACAACGTTTGTTGTGTTTAACCATTTTATTTTAAAACTTAACATCGACCAAATATTGTTATTCACTGCCAATGTGAAGGAGATTCCTTTCAGACCACAGCTAGTGTGTTTCATCTGCAATGAATTTGGTGTGTGGTGCTGTTGATTCACTGTTCTTTTTAATCCGATTGCTCAATAATGTCTTATGCACATTACCGTAATACTTCACTTTCCTGGAAATGCCAGCAATGTCCCTGGGATTGCACGCAGCCCTTTAACCCAGTTAAAACATTTGCTATTGGGAAACAATATTCTTCAAGCCTGAATAATAAAATCCCTCTGTGTCCAAACCCATAATGGTTCAAAAACAATTCTTAGAAACGACATACTTAATCTGGGAAATATATCTGCCATTTTGAGCATGAAAATAGCAAATATTTGCTAAAATACCATAGGCTAGATCGAATAATCAACTTCAAAGGAATAGTTTTAAGTTTGGGACAATATGTACATGGACATGAGCTAACTCTCCGAGTTTCCCTCTGTTTCCAGCTATTTAGTGCAGAGGCTAGCTCTTTGCAGTCTATAAAATAACCAATATACTTAGATTATTAGCTTATATTTAGTGTAGGCCCAGGTCACAGCCTAGAGAGTGGGGTCAATCTTCTCATCTATCTATGACTCATGTCTCTATTGCTTGAGTATGACAATGATGTTAATGGCTCTCAAAAAATGTACAAACAGTTCAACTTGATTAAAATGTCCTCCTGTTTTCCATTGCAGGGCGGGATTGGTGCCAGGTATCCAGCTGTGAATTCATGTGTCTGGCAGCTCCTCAAGTGGGCAGACATCCTCCTAAATATACCTGTGTCTGTCCAGATAACATGATGCTAGCCAGGGATATGAGGACATGCGTGCCCGGTATGTAAACAATCAAAGAGCAAACACTCTGTCATTTAATATCGAGAAATAAATTAAACCCCTTATAACGAAATCATTCATGTCCTATTTTCTTGCTCTCACTCCTCCTGCTGCTCTGTTTTCACCAGCTGTGCCGACACCTGAAGCTCCCGAGCAGCCTCAAGTCCCGACTGTAGACCCGACTCGTCTGCCACCAGTGCCTGAAAGAACCACACCTAAGCCCCAGGTCCAAACAACACTTAAGCCCCAGGTCCGAACAACACTGAAGCCCCAGGTCCAAACTACACTTAAGCCCCAGGTCCACACCACCACCCAGGTGCCTATCGTAATCACCAGCACTGTGGCCAAGCCAGTGCCACGCACCACCAAGCCCATGGTGAAGATCCCCACACCTGAATCATGGACCCCGTCACCCAAGCCAGTGAATCCTAAAATTCTCCAGACCACCACAGAGTCTCCTGTCACCTCACCAGGCAAGTGGAAGAATAGTGATGGTTTGGCATAGTTTAGGATAATTAAGGCCAAGTTGTTAAGACACTTTTAGATTCCTCTTAACCACTACACAAAGTTGTGTTAGTCACACAATAACAGGGTCATGTCGTGTGACTTTGGCAGTCTCTGGTGATTGAGTTTCCTGTTTGCCAGCTGACTCTCAGGTCCTAGATGTTTACCAGAAGATGAAATAACTCTAAAAGAAGCAATCACAAAACTTTAAACAACAACTTTATAACCATGGGACAATCATTATTCAAAAACATGCCTTTAAGTGCATTGTCCTAAGCTCTGATGTTCAATGTATAAAGTGCAGGTCAGCTTGGTTTATCATTAACTTATTTTGCTGTGTTTACGTTTCTTTCAGATGTCCGACATGGATTTGCTGAGGCTGTACCCAACACTGCCTCCATCACCCCACTCGCTCTCTATATCGTCTTACCGCTGGGTGAGTTGCTGCTGCTTACTTTGCTTCTTCTCTGATAGTGCGTATTAATTGAAACAATTGAATCACAGCGTCAACCCTCTTGTCTCATCTATTTCTGGATTTCTCCCCCCCACCACCCCCCATCTCTGCCCAATGTAGCGATCATTTGCCTGGTGGCTGCTGGTGGCATGCTGCTATGGAGGAACTACAGACTGAAAAACACCAACACGATTCACTTTGAAAACCCCGTCTATCAGAAAACTACTGAGGACCAAGTTCACATTTGGAGGAGCAACAGCCCCGACGGTTACTCCTACCCAAAAGTGAGTCCAAGTGCAGTCACCTCAACTAACCTTCTAATGTTACTGAGAGAACAGAGAAGGACCTATTTGGCTCTGTACTTTCATACATTTGTAGTAGGCTCACCATGTACAGTATGTTATGTCTGACTGACAACCTTTTATTTTTTTCCGTTCTTTCAGAGACAAGTTGTGAGCTTGGATGAAGAAGCAGACAATCCAACCTTCACAGAAAACTGAAGAATGGAGTGGAAAGAAGAGCCTTGATGATAAGCTACCTTAGACGTGCTTTTATATATATATTTTTTTACCTCACACAGCACAAAGATATGGAAGTCAAAGCCAGAATCAAGACACGCTCGAACCACTGTAACCACAAACAAGCGCTCTACAGTGGGGAAACCAGGGTGAAACATTCTTGCAGATTGCGCATTTATTTTCCATTAGGTTGCCCGACCTTTGACAATCAATTCATTACCAAATCACCAGAAGATGGATACCTCAGTCCAACATTTTCATTACTCGATATCCTAATTGTTATGCAGATTGTTTAAGTGGAGAACTGTGTCATTGTTAACCCCACCTAATGTCTTTTTTTATCAGTTTATTTCACTTTTCCTTCTTAACGTGTGTAAGGTACAAATTCACAAATACACACTATAAGTACACACGGCCGGTACAGTGAAACTGCGAATGGCTCATTAAATCAGTTGTCAAACATGTCTGTACGGTAAATAAAGCTAAGCTTACCTGCAGCAAGTTGGTTTGGCTTAGCACAAAGGCTGGTAGCAGGGGGAAATTGCTAGGCTGGCTCTATTTTTACAGAAGAACAAAATATAACGTGTATGGTACTGGTTGGTGGATTTTGATACCTTTGGAACTTTCTTCTGTTTTCAGTCTTTTATGCTAAGCTTAGCTAAGGTAATCACAGTACTGATGTAACTCCATACTTAAGGTACAGAAAGACATTGAAGTGGAATCAATCGTCTTATCAAACTTTCCCTTTAAGAAATTAAGCATTTTTTCCCCAAGAAAATCTTAAACTGACTTTCATCCCAAGAAAAAACACTATAGCAGATTTAACGTTGGGCATAACCTAGTAGCCTAGGTGAATGTAATACCTTTTCTGCATAAGCCAGTTTAACCAATGCAACCTCAGTGAGTCTTGTAAAGATGTGTGTGTGTGTGTGTTTGTAATTCTGGGTTTTACATCAGCTATTGCCCCAGTTTCGTAGTGAATATGGGACCTTAAGACACAGCTGTGGTTAACCTTAAATAACAGACAGTGTGTCGTCCGTGCCTTGATTAATCCTGTACTCTGGGATAGCCTTCACATTTTACATAGCCTACCTTATGTTCTCAACACAGCGACTTGTTTTGTCTTCAGACCTATCCAGCTCCATTCTCTTAATTTGTTATTGGCTGTCTGTTCACTTGAGAGCCATCCTAAATTATTTCCCTTTGCCCCCTCTCGGGACCACCAGTGTATTCCTCAAAGGCCTATAAAAGCTGTGATGTAACCACGTGTGAACAGTGGGGCCGTGTCTCAAGCGCTTGACCATGACACGTGTGCCTTCACATCCCCCCTTAGGACCAGAACTCCCAACTTGCCTTATTCAAGCATTCCTGAAGAAAGCCATGTGCTCTATAACTTGTTTTGGAGCTCATCTTTCACCTTCTGTTTGAGCTTGTTTATTTATGTTGCTGACTAATGTGTGCCTTTTGAATGACATGTCTTTTTCACATGTTCATGCTGGTGCTATTGAGCGATTGAGTAGATTTCTCTAAAATTGATGCGTCTGCCTGTTTACAATGAATTGTTTTAAGGGATGTGGCAGTGTTACATTCAGGTGAGGTTAGACCTCACAAATCTGGATGTATGTGAGCGAGGCTTTAAGGGAGTGCTAGAGAGCTGTATAAAGTATTTTTACATTCACCGACTAATAGTGCGGTCAGGTGTGTAAATATAATGTTCATAAATGTAAATATTTGTTCTTTGCTATTTTTTGTCACAAATGTCATGAATTTTGTCATGAATGTCACAGTTTTAGATTTTGTTGTAAACTTGAAACATTTGCTGTACATAAATAAATGCTTCTATTTATTATAGAATCACAACTTTCGGGGTCCAGTTTTTGAAGAGTCGAGTCGTGTCGGAATTTTCAATCAAAAATATAAAAGTGGATATTGTTACATTGGTCAAAGTTTAGATTGCTTTGGTCAAATTTGCATGTCTGCTACTAGCTCTGTGGTGGCACATGCTGTACATTTTACCACTTTAACAACTATTTAATGATTTATACAAATACTTTATTTACAAGGCTACTTACAATACAAACTGTTTATCAGTTTTAGCTTACAAAGTCTATCTATACTTTAAGCTCATTTTAACTGTTTACTTTTAGCTAACAAGGCCTATTTCAATGGTTTATCAATAAGGCCTAAGTAGCTGCTGACGCTAAAAATATCAACCATTTATACATTAGGCAACTTTTAAGTATCCTATGGAAACTGTCCATTACTTTGAACTTTTTCAACTGTTAAGCCATTTATTTAGGTAAATATTTAAACTTCCATGCTAGTTTTTTTCACATGCGGTAACGACAAGTTAACTACTCAAGTAAATAGAATTTACAAAACAGCAACATCAAGTTTTATAATACCTTTTAAGCTGCTGTATTTTCCTCCTTAACACAAAAAGGTGGATATATTTGTTAATCAAAATCAAAAGGCCCATTTGTTATTTGAATTGGTTTAGTTTAATTGAGTTAGTCGAGAGAATCTTTCCACATACCTTGGCTCCTACCAAAGTGCCCCTGGTTATGAATCACTGCCTGAAACAATGTTTATCTGTTTGAGAAACTGGGTGTTTATTTGAACTGAATTTTTCTTCTAAGTTCAACGTAGCAGATCCTGCCATCTCTGGCTTTTTTTGGTTCTCTGTGTTGTTATCGAGTGTGGATGAAATGCTGGTAAATGTATACTACGTGGCAGATGAGAGGTTTTGAAATATGTACTGCAGCATATTGCTCCACTGATTTTTTCCAACAGCTTTGGTATGCAGACATGGCAGAAAAACATAAAGTGAGGGGTCTGTTTTTCAGGGGAGCGTAGGAGGAGGGGGGGGGGCTTTTGTAGTTCTATGGAAAACAAGACCCCTTTCCTAGAAAGCTAGGCAGTCACAGAGAAAGGCAAACCCCTCACATGTTTTTTAGTTCTACACTTCATAGAACAGATAGAAAAACAACAACACTGCTGGAGTATGAAAGTCTCTCTTTTACTTTTATTTATTTGCCCATAAAGGTATATAAAACATATTAGCCCATGCATAAGAGCTGGGAAGTCTTTGATGAAGTTTATAAATTCTGGGAAACATTAAATAATATCCCCCTAATTTGATTAAATGTATGCCACTAGGTCTGCCATCATGGGTTTCAGTGTAAGCCTTGTATAAGTCAACACCAACAGTATAATATATTGAACTCATTTTGTATTTGTAGAAGCTGTAGTAGACTTAGAAAGCTCCCCATGACTTAAGGCACAGCTCGTGTGGTAAACACATTCATGAGTAGTTGGACACGTGTTTCTTATTGTTTCCTTTACACAAAAGACGAGAGCAATGATTTGCTCTTTGAAAGGTTTTAAGGATGGCTTTTAAGTTATCATCTCTTGAGATCAATTAACATTAAATTACAATGACAAATGTGTGGCTTTATCTTAAGTGTGTTAGGAGGGGTGGGGGGGTAAACAAGCAGCTTTGTGACCCTGCAGATCTGAAGTCAAAGTCGCCATAGGCATGTGTCAAATGCAAAGTTCAAGGCTGCCCACAGCGAAAGTGCTGAGCTGATTACACAACCCAGGAGAAACATGAGGTGACGCATCTATGGACATGTGGGGAAGACTCGCAGAGAAGAAAACAGGCAGCACGTGTTGACTTTCAGATCTCCCCCTAAGGAAAACCTGATCACTGTATATATTCTTTTCATGGTATTAACTGTTTTCTGACAGGCTCAACATCCAGTTTATTGCAGCACATTTTATGTTACTTTCTTTAAGAGCGTATTTTGGTGTAGAATGAACATGCCGAACAGGATATCCTATTTTGTACAATCATAAATCCATAACATGTTCAGATTATGATACAAGATTCATACAAATTAATACATACAAGTTTATGTATGTAACACTGACCCCCTAAACCTAAACTCATCCCTTATAAACAAGTCCAGCCAGACGGGTGCACTGCCCTCGGACCATCATTGACCTTTGCTCGGACTGTGTTTTATTTGGACAGAGATTCTATATTCTCAGAATCCACCCGTTCTCACAGGAAGATACCGTGTCCTCTATAAGTTTTCTCTGATATCGTTCATTTGTTTTTTCAGAATTTTGGGGCGTTTCAGAAATTTAAGTAACAAATATTGAATACACATGACACAAACTATCATAGCTCAAGAATCTGCCATTTTTCTTTGGTTAATTATTTTTTCAAAGGACTGTGGTGGTTTAATGACTATTTGTCCAACCTGTCCCCAACACGTCATGTAATAGGAAAACAGAAATTTCTTGTGTAAAGATAAGTTGTCTGTTGTTCAATGGATGGCTTCATTTGCAGCTTTTGACAGTCCTGAAAGAGCGCTAATGGGTCTGGAGTTTTCAGCGTAGTTTTTGTCTCCAGATTAAAATTTGGAGTGACAACAGTGTCCTTAAACTCGCAATGGAGACCTTTCTGTCATTTCATCACCACACACAACGCCATCTGAATCAGGTCAAGGCTTTGTGCTAACATAATGTGCTGTTTTTATTATTTGGTTTCAGGGTCAAGTTTTTGATGTGTTTGGCCTACGTTCATGCCGTTATAAGTCACCTCTGAGTTCTGCTTTGTATTCCTTTGTGTGGGTCGTTATTTACGCACTTGTGCAAGTAGGCCCGGTTCTAGACAGTCAGATTAGGGTGGGCCTGTAGAAATTTTAGGTGGGCACACTGGGCAGAGAGACCGAAAATGCGAGCGCGCGCAGAGCGTTTTCCTTAGGGGGAGATCTGAAAGTCAACACGTGCTGCCTGTTTTCTTCTCTGCGAGTCTTCCCCACATGTCCATAGATGCGTCACCTCATGTTTCAGGCTGCCTACAGTTAATACTGTAGGCAGCTGATTGAAGAGAAAGCTTTGGGAAGTCCAGAGCTATATACTATACACATAGATATATAGTATTTTCACTATTGGCTCCAATGTCCAGCTGGGTGAAAATAGTAGCCAGCCGAGGTCACAACTTTGCTAGGGGGGTCCGGGGGTATGCCCCCCCGGGAGATTTTTTTTTACCTTTTTAAAGTGAAATGCATGAATCTGGTGTACTTTGAGAGGAAAATTAAGAGGCTAAACCTGAGGAATTTTGTGTGAACAAATAATTTGGAGACACTGGGTCGGATGGATTAGAAGCTATTGAAGAAAGACACATGGATTTTCCATAGAAATATAGATTTGAAATAATATAAAAATATTATGCAGGGTCCTCTGGGATGGGCTTGGTGCTCTTTTTCTTTTACGGGACATATTTTTCTGTAATATAATGAATTCATTTAAATGCAATGAGAGGAACGAAGCAGAAGAACTCTGTTGTCCAGTTATCTTTTTTTCCACAGACGAGGCTGAAATAGGCTATAGACTATACACAGTGCATGGGCAACTGAGGGCAGCCCCATTTTCAAATATTTTTAAATAAACTCAATACTAACTGTGCATGCCATGGACTTGAACGTGACGTGATCAGTTAACCTCGGATTACCTCCCAGATGAACTGATTCAATTATTAAGCTATTAACTATCTACCAAAACATTGTATTCCTTTTATTGTATGATAATTTACATTTACATAATATGATGTTGATATCAAACACACAAACTAAAAAAAAAACGAAATAAAAAAATAAAATGGGGGGGCCCCCCTGGCAGTCGGGACCCTAAGCAACCGCTCATTTCGCTTATGCCTCGGGCCGGCTCTGCTGACCAGTGACCACTTTAAGCGGGTGGGTAACTTGGAGGCAGGCTGTCCTGCCCACCCAATAATACAATTAGAAGCAATGCATGGTAATGGTATATTTTTTAGTATTAATTAATTGTCTGAATTTTATTTGACATTTTCTTGGACAGCGAATGAACAGGTCCGTCCGATAGTGGGTCTGGACTTCCACCTAAAAAAAACAGCCCACATTTGGGTGGGCACGGCCCACCCTGGCCCCTGGCTACCGCCGGCCCTAAAGTGATAAACACTGAGAGAGAGTTTAACCATGACTCACTGTCAATAACAGACTGATGTTGTTAGCTAATTCCTTTTGGTGAAAGCAGTTGTAATAAACAACATTGCATTGTAACAACTTGGTTGTTTATATAGGGGTAAGGTCACAAACTCTTCTACTGACGGTGAAACATTTAATACACTGGGTTTAAATAGTTTGGGGTAAATGTCTGAAACGTAATGTCATAGTTGTTTTAGATACTGCTCTGCAAATAAAAATATAAAATGTTTACTCTTTGTTTAATTGTATAACATGAGGATTCTTTATTATATGGGCATGTACTGTATCTGTATTTCTTTCTCTGGCTGCAGCAGCTAACAGTAAATCTGCATGACCATCTAAGCTGCTCCAGGCTTTAAAAGATCCCGGCTCTTAAAGTTATAAATAGCCTAATCTCTCTGTAGGGTGATCCGTATTCATCAGACAACCTACCTTTTATCTTTGATGAGCTAAATGCGCATTTGGCAAATTCTCAGATTATATTTGGGCTCTTAATTGGTGTCTGAATTAGGTCAAGACAGGCAGGAACATGTTGGCTGCGGATTGAATGGAAAGTAACACTTCGCAGTTGACTGTGACAGTATTTTGAATTTGTGCGTATGTGGAATGTGGGGAGTGACAAACTTTTGTATGTCAGTGTAGCATCTGTGTAGCCTCTGCAACCTCTTCATCAATGCCCTATTATAGCTATAATCATATCTACTATATCTTGGTTTTGGTATTCTTTAAAAAAAAAGTATTTGTATAAAATACTATGATTAAAAAATTAAATATTTGAATGAAAGTGAAAAATAATATTTAAATAATTAAAAAATACCCTAATTGTCCCTCAGAGGGACTGATATATTTTGTAACATATTGAAACATATTATATAATATTATAATTGTACGATACTAATTTAAATTTCATACCATATTATATTCATATGGCAGCCTATGTTATATTTCTGTACAAAATTATGTTATAGCCTAGGCCACTATAGGCCAAATTACTGAATTTCACCCTTTGCTCTATCTTACATCCATCCATCTAGTATTGTACTGTACTGTATTATACTAGCCTGTATTATCTGATTGTGTTACATTATATTACATGTTATAGCCTACTATATTATATTCCTATGGTGTACACTGTATAAGATAACCTATAGACATGCGGTCTGTGCTGCAAGTTAATACATCACTGTCACTTTATCTCTTCATTTAGCCTTGAATTGCTCTTGCTTTATTTCTATTTTTAAATGTATTTTAGTTTTTATATCTTTATAACTTTTTTATTCTGTACTTATACTCTGTACAATAACGATAGATAGGCAAAGGGATTATATCATTTTATCTTATCTTGTTTATTTTTTATTTTTTTATCTGACATAAAAATCAAAAACATTGAAGGTAATAGGAAAACCTTTTTTTTTAAATACAGAAGAGGTGAGAATTAATTTGTCTCGGGGGTTTAGTTATACATTTAAAGCCATAGCTTTGTTATTGGGTCTGAGAACAAGAACAGAACCACATATTAAAAGTGCTTCAATGTTAATACATAGGCCTAGGTGCCCGCATTTAAAAAATGACCAAGGTAGGCTATTTAGGAGACGGCCTGCTGTCCGGGATAGTAAAAAATACCAAGCATCGTTAGCTGAAGTAAAATTCTTCCCTTCTTTATTGTTGTTGGTGCGCCCTCTGCAGGAGAGTACATGCAATGTTCGACCTGTTCACCGGAAACCACGTGATGTCAGCTTTACAACACACCCGCATGTAGCAGCTGGGATGTCTTCCCCTCAACGTGTAGTTTAAATTATAGAACAACTTTTTCTACTTTGTTAAAAGTCATGGCAGACAGATCCGAATTTAAGATCAACTCGCAGTTCGCGCAGAAATATGACAAATACCGACAGAGAGAGGAGCTGCAGAGACGTAAGTGTTGTCGCTGCTAGCTAACTGTGGCTAAAGGCTAATATTCCAACGTGGGGAAGTGGGGCTGGCTTTAATACAGTTGTTGTCTGTGTGTGTTGTGTTATACATGATGTGTGTGTCTCTACAGTGAAGGACCGCTACGGAGACCGAGACGACGAGAGTGACTCCGAGTCCGAGTCCAGCTCTGATGACAGTGAAGTGGTCAGCATCGTTTAACTACTTCTTCCATCACTCTTATCAATAATAAGACTGTATGACTGACAGTAACACCCTGCTGTTGTGTGTTCTATTGGCTCTCTCGCTCTTATTCACCCTGCCCAGGAGCTGGACCCTGAAGTTGAAAGGGATTTCTACAGAACACTGTCATTGCTGAAGAAGAAAGACCCCAAGATCTACCAGACAGATGCCACTTTCTATTCAGAGGGTGAGTGCTGCTTTCAAGCACTGTAGGACACTTCTGTACACACACACACACACACACACACACACACACACACACACACACACACACACACACACACACACACACACACACACACACACACACACACACACACACACACACACACACACACACACACACACACACACACACACACACACACACACACACACACACACAAACAAAAAACACAAGAGGTCTAATTTGTATCCTGTTTTTAGGTGCATCCATCAGCGAGCCCTCCACTTCAAAGAAAGCAGCAAAGCCCATGTATCTGAAGGACTACGAGCGTAAGGTCATACTGGAAAGAGAAGGGTGAGTGAGCTCCTGGTGACAAAATAATGGCAACATATATTTTATGTTACCAAAATAATGGTGTCAGGGTGTGACATTTAACAGAGACACTGCTGTTTGCTGTTCATTTCTTACAATTATATATAGAAAAAATTTCTATTTTGCTTAAGACTCTAAATTGCGGGAAATAACTGCTATTAAATAATGCGATTACCTGCCATTAAATAATGTGATTATTTACTATTGATACAAAACATGGAAACTGCAAGAAATAGGGCTTGAATTGGGCAGAACTAGAAACGCATTTGGAGTTTTTTAATAGCTTTTTTTTTTTCTTATTTTCAAATGTTATCATTTTGAGGCTGGTCATTTTCCTTTGGTGCTGGGAAATACATCTTTGAGGGGAGCCAAATATGTCTCTATGCAGGAAAACCCTGTTGTTGTGTTATATGGAGATATGAGCTATAATTTTGGCCACATATTCTAACCGTTTTGACGTATCACATTTTCATGTTTCAAACTGCAATAGTCTGGGAAAAATAACAGTTCGTCGTCACAGTTCCTGATTCTGACATGCCTTATGAATTCTGTCTCTTATCTCTTTATTTCTGTTTCACAGCAAATTTGAGGATGACGACGACAGCGATTATGAGGAGGCCGCCAAGAGGCACGAGGTAGGCTGTGATACCACGTAATGTTGTTTCCCTCAAGAATATGATGAAAATGCTTACCAGTAAGATATGTTTTTTCATCATAATATATATATATTTTTTTGTGTGTGTCTTTCTTAAGAGAGCGTCCTCGCCCAGCTACATCCAGGAGCAGAAACAGCTGCGGGAAAGGTAAGAGCCGAAAAAACAATATAAAGGTATATTTGAAAGGGCAAAATAACTGTGTTCTATTTATGAAAAACCAAAACTGTCTCTCTTCAGCTTCCGCAAGTTCATCCATGACAGTGACGAAGAGGAAGACAACGACACGGATAAAGAGGAAAACAGCGAGGGCGATGGGAAAAAGCAGCTGCTGACCAGGAGAGTCAAAACACAGGAGGAGAAGGTCAGAAGCTGCTGCCATTCATCTTGAAATAGAGATGTCTTCAAGTGTCAAAGAACCGGATAAACCTCTTTCTGTGTGTGTGTGTGTGTGTGTGTGTGTGTGTAGGATAAAGAGGAGGCGGACTACGTGGACTGGCTGAAAGGCCAGGCTGAGATGGAGGGTCCGGAGGAGGTGAAGGACATGGTGAGTGCTTGGCATGCATATTGGAGAAAGGGTCGGGGGAATGAATTTTGGTTTGGATTGGTTTGTGTTTAACTTGCTTATTAAGTAAGTAACACCGCTTTGTGTCGAGACAGAAATACCTGCGGGACTACTGGAACGACCCGGAGCTGGACCAGAAGGAGTGTTTTCTGAGAGACTACGTCCTCAACAAGGCCTATCTCGACGATGACCACGACAAAGATGAACGGTACGTGGATGCCTTTGTTGGACGTTGGTGAAAAGCTAAAGCGTCGGTATGCTATCCCTCGTTGTACAATAAAACACTCCTGTGCGCATTTAAAGGATCCCGACCTACGAGGAGGTGGTGCAGGACGATGTGGAGGATTCGGAGGAGGAAGGGGAGACTTTCCTGGAGCGGCAGGCGAACTTTGAGAGGAGCTATAACTTCCGCTTTGAAGAGCCCGACGCTCAGCAGGTCAAGACCTACCCGCGCAGCATCGCCACCTCGGTGCGCTCCAAAGACGACAGCAGGAAACGCAAGAGGGAGGAAGTGAAGGAGAGGAAGGACAAGGTGCGTGACGTGTCCAAAGGAATCTTTTAATCAACTATAAAGAACTTTCAGTTACAAGCGCCCTGCTGTCCTAAAGATGCTCGGAGCGTATTTTGTTTAGAGTGGAAAACTGACGGCAGGATGCATCGCGATGATAAAATGTAATTTATATGTGACTATGTCAGATTGATAATGGTATTATTATGATGATGGTGAAGCACAGTCAACTTTGATTGAGTATCGTTCAATTTAAATCTGTAAATCGTTTAGTCTGACTTCCCGGGGATTTGGACCTGAGCAAAAAGGCATTAATAACAACTATATCAAAAAAGCATCCTTTTTTTTTGCTGAGAGTCGTTTGCTATTACAGATCATTAATGATCATCAGAGGAAAAATTAGACTGTTTCATAAAGACTTGAAGGTTCCTCGTAGCCACTTTAACCAAGCCAATGATCCCTCATTATTAACCTTTGCTCCCTTTCCTCGAACTGCTACTGTAGGAGAAAGAGCAGAAGCGTGAGCAGCTGAAGCAGTTGAAGAACTTGAAGCGCAACGAGATCATGGACAAGCTGAAGAAGCTGCAGGAGCTGACCGGCAACGAGCAGCTGGCCTTCAGTCAGACGGACCTGGAGGGAGACTTTGATCCACAGCAACACCAGCAACTCATGCAGGTGGATGCATACAAACACGCACACACACACGCTTGAAAACATGGATTTATACAGCATTAACTTTAACTATGGCCTCAGTTTTTCTGTATTCGTTTATATTGGTATGCTCAATTCAATTGACCAATAGCTAAACAGTGATTTTCCAATCATATTATAGCAGTCAAATGTACTAGCTGTAAAGCTTAGGATTTCTACTCATGTTGAAGCGGTTTGATTGGTGCAGTAGTAATACAGATATTCCGCATTACGTTTTACCAAACACATCAGTTACTTATTCTAAAATCTCTTTTCTCTTTTAACTTTAAAAATAAAACCTTTTTAGAATAACAAGAAAAAATCAAATTTAAGTGTGTGTGTGTGTGTGTGTGTGTGTGTGTGTGTGTGTGTGTGTGTGTGTGTGTGTGTGTGTGTGTGTGTGTGTGTGTGTGTGTGTGTGTGTGTGTGTGTGTGTGTGTGTGTGTGTGTGTGTGTGTGTGTGTGTGTGTGTGTGTGTGTAATCTAAACGGGCCAAGGTAGAATGAAAGAAGGTACATCATGTAAGATCAGACACTTAGCATACTTATTACACGTTCTAGCTTAACACTAAAATACAACAGCAATGCTGTTTTCTTTATTTTAATTGTGTTAACATGGATCATGAGCTGGCTAAGGTTTCTGCTTTAGCATCATATCACAGATGTGGCCATCAAGGGAATACCTTGGAACAATTTTTGTTTTTAATCATTCAAAAGTTTCTAGTGTTATCAACCATCTCACAAAGCTTACCATAGCTGAAATAAATAACCAGCTAGCTTCAGCTTATAAAATCTCTTTTTGGCTATAAATGAGCAGCTGCTTTTACCTTCCTCCGACGGAAATCACAGATCTGTTTGACAAAAAATACAAATTTTAAGTGGTAAATCTGCAATAGTTATATTTGTAAACTGCATGTGCTGAATGAGAATGGGAAGCTCAGCAGTAACTAAGGGGGTGGGGCCTAGCCGATGCTCAAAAAGAGAGCTCTGTCAACTTTTCATTCTACCAATAAAACAGAGTGCGTGACTTAGGGGTGCCCTTAGCTCAGTTGGTAGGGCGTCCCCCCCATGGGCCTCGGCCAGCAGCGGACCCGGGTTCGATTCCAGTCCGCGGTCGCTCTTTGCATGTCACTCCCCTCTCTGCCCCATTTCAACTCTGTCTCTACACTATCAATAAAGCATAACAATGCCAAAAACATATCTTAAAAAAACACAAAAAAAAAACACAGATTGAGTGACTCATTCATGTAGCACTTCATTAAAAGTACAGATTTTTTTTAAATGTAATTTAAATTATATATTACTTTATTCACTCTGCTGCTTTTTGGTATAAAAAAACAAGCAAACTATGAACTACAAGTCCCAGCTTTTTTGGCTAATTAGTGTGTGAATGAGGGCTGGTGTTTCCCAGCTCACCCA
Source organism: Ammodytes marinus (assembly GCF_949987685.1). Taxonomy (NCBI): domain Eukaryota; kingdom Metazoa; phylum Chordata; class Actinopteri; order Uranoscopiformes; family Ammodytidae; genus Ammodytes; species Ammodytes marinus. The sequence goes on along the minus strand of NC_137220.1, from coordinate 19,728,109 downwards.
GCTGTACTGTGTTTGGCTGATTAGACTCAGCTTCTTCCCACCTTTTAAATCAGAGGCCTGCATGTTGGTGGATTCAGATGCTTCAGCCACTCAGCTGCTACAGTGTGTCCTTTCCTAGTTCCATGTGTGCTCATTGGGGACTTTTCTTTCTTTCTTTTTGCAGAAATTCTTTGGAGACGATTATTACGGTGACGAGGAAGAGGAGAAGCCACAGTTTGACGATGACGAACTTGAGGGTGAGTCTTTTTTATTTTAGTTTTTATGTCGAGCTGATTCAGCAGTGTTGAAACCAGCAGGCTTGGTGTGAAGTCTGTTGCTGTGCTGCTACTGATTATGTCCAGCAGTGATGGTTTAAAGCTTCTTCTTTGAAATTTGGCAAAAAGTCAGGAGATCATTCAGAGAAAATCGAGATTAAAATGTATTTCACTGTTTTAATGTATCATGTAGTGTAATGGTTTCTTTCTGTGGGGCGACAGAGCACTGGAACTGGGACAAGTGGACCGGCGAGGAACAAGGGGAGGGCTACGATGAAGAGTGTGAAGGAGAGGAGTATGACGCCACTCAGCCTCACTGCGACGATGACAACTTCATTGTGAGTCAACTCATTGTTACCAAAAGCGTTATGTTACCTCCTGACCCCCCCCCCCCCCCCCCCCTTCGGATGGTCCCCATTGCATTTTGTTCTGATAAAGAGAAACTCCCTTACCAAAAGTCCTCCTTGTTTAAAACAGATGGATGCTGACTACGACCCCAACCAGCCCACTGCCTCCAAGAAGAAGAAGAAGATAAAGGAGAGAAAGAAGATGCGTAAAGAGGACATGCCGCAAACCGGCAAAAAGAGAAAGAAGTCTCACTTTGCAGAGGCCGTCACCAAACCCAAGCCTGTGTTTGATCCACGTAAGTGTCTTTTTAAAACCACCTCTGACCTAAAAAGACAACTTGTCATCCAACATACGATGAGTCATAGTTGTGGTCTTAATGAAGGCTGTTTTTTTTGTTTCAGAGGAGAAGAGCTTTGAGCAGTACTTGGACGAGTACTATAAACTGGACTACGAGGACATCATAGATGACCTCCCATGTAGGTTCCGCTACAGGCAGGTCCTGGCCAATGACTTTGGCCTGACTACCGACGAGGTGAGAACAGCTGCAATTTACGCTAGCTCCAAATATATTGACTGCTAAGCCCTGCCTCCCTCAGTTACTGTTGATATGCCTGTCAATCTTTCCACAGGCCCATAATGTAAGGATAACGCCATATTTACCATCAAAATACAAATTCATGTATTTAGACAGGCTCTAATATGTAGCCTGCAGATTTTATCGACTCATGCAAGCTTAAATTGGCTTCATGAGTTGGTTGAACTCTCCTAACTTTTGTTTAATGATTTTTAACTGTCTTGCACATTCATGTCATGGCCAAATACATAAATCTTAATGTACTAGGCAAAAATTCAGCAAAATGTGTTGCCATGTTGAGCTTGTTAAGATAGTCCCAGCACTTTCAGCATAAGACTGGACCGTTTTTGTTCTATTGGCTGGTTAGCTCATACTTATCTTTAATGCCATGGTTAGAGCTGCTAATATACCAACTGAGCTAAGGGCATCTCCCAATGCCCCTTTTCTATTGTATTTTTGGTCTAAAAAATTAAACCACTTATTGCAGTGTCACACAGCACTTGAACATGTGGAGAAGAAATCCAACTCTTTAAAAGCCTGCTATGTAGGGGATAGATTTAGCAATTGTAATCTGGTTTAAAGAAAGATGTAATGCTGGCTGCATGATGGTTGCTAATGCTGCAGTGATGAGTCTTGATGTGACTGACCTGGTATTGCTTTGCCTCCGGGCAGAGCTCTGACCAGGGAATGATCTGAATTTAATCTTCTCTCTGAGCAGACCACACCATGATTTTAGATTTAAGCAGCAGCAGCAGCAGCATATTTTTAGCTGACATAACTCTAAAAACAATCTGCCCTAGTGTTGATTTGATCTAATGACTGCCTGCTTTCTCTCCTCCAGATTTTAACCGCCAATGATAAGGAGCTTAACCAATGGGCTTCTCTGAAGAAGACCTGCATGTTCAGGTACTGCCTCTGCCCTTCACTTTAAAAGTCTGCAAAAACCTGTTCTGTTGTCTCAGGTCATTTTACCACAAACTATATTTTGCACTCAGGTCTGACAAGGAAGAGGACAGCGACTTGAAGAACTATATGATCAAGGCGAAGAATGCAAAGAAGAAACGACAGATCCTGAGCTCGATGTATTCCGAGTGAGTATAACACAGTGCACATTCACACATTAGCTGTAACTCCCCCCCCCCCCCCCAGGAATAAATCCATCATTACTGAAGCAATATCTATGTAATCTACAGGGACCACAAAGAGGAGGCAGAGAATAAGACCATGGCAGGGAAGAGTGGCAGAGATGGTCTGTACAATGCTGAAACGCAGGGCAGAGGAGCAGAGGACAGACACTCAGCCACCATTATGGACAATGCAGAGGACACGTCGGTCCAAACTCTGAGAGAGGACGATGAGGAGGAGGTCCTTATACCAAAGGTGAAACATGAAGAGGAGCCTGGGGCAGAGGAAACTGCAGCTGTAGCCAGCGAGGTGAAGCCCAGGACTGAAAGGCCAAAGTTGGCCAACAAGAAGCACAGGCCTTCAGGTGGACGTCTGGTGTCAGGATCCCTCGGGGTGAAAATCGGTGGCCGGGAGTTCAGTAGACAGAGACTGAAGGCCTACGGCCTGAACCCAAAGAGACTGTTCTTCAGGCAGCTGGGCAGGCAGAAACGGAAAGATCAGCAGAAGATGGAGAAGCAGAAAAACAAGGAGTAATGTCGGCAAAAGTCAAACAAAACATTTAAATCCATTGATTTTTACAGTCAAAGACTTTAGTAGTGTTATGGACCACATTGACTTTTTTTTTTTTTTTTATGATCAAGAATATATAAGCTGTGGTTGTCATGTATACCTGTAATGGTTTATACTTAAGATGATTTGCTGCATTCATATTGTGTGTAGATTTAAAAAATCTGTAATAAACAAGGGATCCCTGAATTTTCAGACCTGTAATTTTTTACATGTTATAGATATGTCTCTGGACTATTTCCAAATTGGACCCACCTCTGTAGGCACAAAGGCTTTTTTTTTTTGTTGTCATTCCACAGTCCATTCAAGCAGATATAGGCCTAGCCCAAGATCAACTGTACTTTGTGTGGTTTAAATGAGTTGGATGAGCTCAAATAAAAAGTTACTGCATCTAATGTTGACCTCATGCCATTTGACAATGTCGGACTGAAATCATGAGCCTTGCTCGAGTTGTGGCGGGTGCTCGTAAGTAATCTCAGTCGTTTGGTGTGAGGTCACGGTGCTCATCTAATGTAAATGGGTCATCCAAGCGGATTTCAGTCTTCTTCCCAATAGTACCCAGCTGCAGCCCCGGAGAACAATACTGAGTTGGGGCGGGAGTACTGAGTCGGGGCGGAAGAAAATACAAATACATTTCGAACGTTATTTAGACAAATTATATTGTTTTGGCGATTAAGTTCAGGCATCACAGCTGGGTGGTTAGGGTTAGGGCAAGGGGATAGGGAGAGGTTATAAAATATATATATATAACATTAGATTATGTTCAGGCATCACAGCTGGGTGGTTAGGGTTAGGGCAAGGGGACAGGGAGAGGTTAGAATATACAGGTCCTTCTCATATAATTAGCATATTGTGATAAAGTTGATTATTTTCCATAATGTAATGATAATAATTGAACTTTCATATATTTTAGATTCATTGCACACCAACTGAAATATTTCAGGTCTTTTTTTGTTTTAATACTGATGATTTTGGCATACAGCTCATGAAAACCCCAAATTCCTATCTCAAAAAATTAGCATATCATGAAAAGGTACTCTAAACGAGCTCTTAACCTAATCATCTGAATCAACTAATTAACTCTAAACACCTGCAAAAGATTCCTGAGGCTTTTAAAAACTCCCAGCCTGGTTCATTACTCAAAACCGCAATCATGGGTAAGACTGCCGACCTTACTGCTGTCCAGAAGGCCATCATTGACACCCTCAAGCAAGAGGGTAAGACAGAAAGAAATTTCTGAGCGAATAGGCTGTTTCCAGAGTGCTGTATCAAGGCACCTCAGTGGGAAGTCTGTGGGAAGGAAAAAGTGTGGCAGAAAACGCTGCACAACCAGAAGAGGTGACCGGACCCTGAGGAGGATTGTGGAGAAGGGCCGATTCCAGACCTTGGGAGACCTGCGGAAACAGTGGACTGAGTCTGGAGTAGAAACATCCAGAGCCACCGTGCACAGGCGTGTGCAGGAAATGGGCTACAGGTGCCGCATTCCCCAGTTCAAGCCACTTTTGAACCAGAAACAGCGGCAGAAGCGCCTGACCTGGGCTACAGAGAAGCAGCACTGGACTGTTGCTCAGTGGTCCAAAGTACTTTTTTTCGGATGAAAGCAAATTTTGCATGTCATTCGGAAATCAAGGTGCCAGAGTCTGGAGGAAGACTGGGGAGAAGGAAATGCCAAAATGCCTGAAGTCCAGTGTCAAGTACCCACAGTCAGTGATGGTCTGGGGTGCCATGTCAGCTGCTGGTGCTGGTCCACTGTGTTTTATCAAAGGCAGGGTCAATGCAGCTAGCTATCAGGAGATTTTGGAGCACTTCATGCTTCCATCTGCTGAAAAGCTTTATGGAGATGAAGATTTCATTTTTCAACAAGACCTGGCACCTGCTCACAGTGCCAAAACCACTGGTAAATGGTTTACTGACCATGGTATTACTGTGCTCAATTGGCCTGCCAACTCTCCTGACCTGAACCCCATAGAGAATCTGTGGGATATTGTGAAGAGGAAGTTGAGAGACACCAGACCCAACACTGTGGATGAGCTTAAGGCCGCTATCGAAGCATCCTGGGCCTCCATAACACCTCAGCAGTGCCACAGGCTGATTGCCTCCATGCCACGCCGCATTGAAGCAGTCATTTCTGCGAAAGGATTCCCGACCAAGTATTGAGTGCATAACTGAACGTAATTATTTGAAGGTTGACTTTTTTGTATTAAAAACACTTTTCTTTTATTGGTCGGATGAAATATGCTAATTTTTTGAGATAGGGATTTTTGGTTTTTCTTTACTTTTTTGCCAAAATCATCAATATTAAAACAATAAAAGGCTTGAACTACTTCAGTTGTGTGTAATGAATCTAAAATATATGAAAGTCTAATGTTTATCAGTACATTACAGAAACTATTGAACTTTATCACAATATGCTAATTATATGAGAAGGACCTGTAGATAGAACTCTACTCCTTCTTCGTTTATGACAGTTGACTCCTGTCTAGCAGGGGGCGCTATCATGGACCTATTATAAAACCAAGAGAAGAACAAGAAGGAAGAGGCGCGCGCTCACGGTCCACATTTGAATCCTGGGATAGAGTTGTTCGGTATGGTGCTTTCTGCTTTTAACAAGTTATTTTATTTGCCATAAACATTATCTTTCATAGTTACATATGTAGTCGATACTATTCCATGTAACTTTTGTTCTGTCAGTATCTGTCATTAAGCTAAGTTACGTAGCTAACGTTCACTACTACCGTTGTAAACAAACCCAGTTTAGGTATAATGCTACTTTGAATGCTAGGTTAAACATTCAACGTAAAAGGGATCGTGTAATTTTGTGGTATTTTTTCTTTTGTTCAACTCTTAATCTTCTGTTCTTCACTAGACGAAAAAATACCTTTTTATATAAATACAGTTTGCTCGACGGCATTCATTTTAGAGCCAAAAGACACTCGTTTATTTTCGGTATTTGAAACTTAAATATTTATGCAATATTCCAGTTAAACTACCAAGCATATAATCAATCCAGAAGTCAATAGTTTCAATACTCGAGAAGATACAAAAAAGAACTGCCTGATTAATTTGAGTAAAGTAACATGGCATGTAGGATTAATACACTGAAATTGCCACTTGTATTGAAATAAATGGTCTAATTATTCCATGGTTAGAGAAGGAGTCTTGTTTATATTAGTTTTCGTTGAGTTAAACAAGGCCTCAATGACCTTTCTCAGTGCACACAATGGAGAAAAACAATCAGTATTTCAAGTGCAATCTCTTGTGTTCTGTGCTTTATAGCTGCTTGGAGTCACCATAATGGCTACGGGTCATAACTTTCAAGACTTGGTGGAGACTGGTGATGTGCTGGTGGCCTTTATCAACAGCAGCCAACCCGATAATCTGAGACGAGCGAAAGATGAACGGCGGGCGGTGTTTGACAAACACGCAGAGGCTAAAAAGATTGTGACGCAGATTTTAACAGGCAAGTGATCAGAAATTCTATTTGGTGATCGTTTTGTTTTTCAGCTGTCTATGTCCTCTAATTCCAGGTGCCTTTTTTTTATACTCACTGCCACATGAAAAATAAATAGCACGGTTCGGTACTTTTCATCTACGATCTATTTGAGGTTATGTGGCAATCCTGTTTAGTCACTGATCAAATGTCCGCAACAATTAGCCAGATTATGGTCTTATAATGCTTTCGTAGAACTTTTCCAAATGTCTCATATTCATCTTTAGTGTTCTCTCTCTATCTCTTCCTTTCTTTCTTTGTCATCCCTCTATCACTGCCCTGTGTTACCAGAAGTGACTCAGATAGAGGAGAACTGGGGCCAGAGTCTGTTGGACACGGAGCAGGAGAAGAATCACTGGAAGATGGAGCTGGAGGAACTGGAGGAGCAGTTGAGGAAGGGCACAGCCAAGAAGCAGATGACTGACTCTGAACTACAGTATCTTTTTTTTTTATATTATACGTCTGTGTTTTGCCATGGAAAATGCAACACAAAATGGTCCAAATCCTTTCCAGTGTCCTTTTAAGACTCCTCTCTTGCTTTTTTCTTTCTTTCTTGCGTTATCTCTGTTGGCATCCTTAATCCTCCTTTCCAGATTTCTGCAGAGAGAGTTGGACAGCCTGAAGAACGGTGAACACGAGCTTCAGACTCTGCAGAACGAGGTGGATGAAGACACCACAGAGATCATCCCTTCAGCTGTGTGAGTCTCGCATATTTAATAATGGAATTGTTGAGTAAAGAGTCTTTTTGTTAGCTGCCCTTTTATTTTTCGTTTTAGTTTCGGAATCTCATCCTTTTACACAGTTTGTATGCCAAATTTTTTCGTACTTCTTCGGCTTAGAGTTGAAACTATTAGACAATGAATTGACGAGTATTTTGATATATGATGCATCATTTCATTCATTTATTGTCTGTTTTTCATTATCGTAAACTAAAATTGTATAGTCAGTCATGGACTATGCCGCAGACAGAAGTCGACTCAGAAGTACTACTCACAAGTAGAAAAATGACACATTAAGCAGCATTTTTTGTCTAAGTTGTAAAAATAGCTTGGTGCATTTTCAGATATTTGTGTTTAAATCTTCCCTCCTCAGATATAAGGCTCGGCTTTACAGCCATTTAACCAAGATCAAGTGGGAATATGACACCCAGCCCAACGTCTTAAAAGGAGGTACAGTTTGGTTTTCTGTTATTACTTTTGGGCCACGTGTGTGTGTGTGTGTGTGTGTGTGTGTGTGTGTTTTAATGTAGCTTCAGATAGTCAGATTGTTTTCTCCTCTTGCAGTGCACTACGGTGAAGACTTGGCCACTCCCATCAATATCGACTCTTCGACGCGATCTCGCTGTGACGTAAGCGACCAGCTGTGGGGCTTTGTCAGCACTAAATAGTAGACCGGGGATGGTGGTGTTGTGTATATTATTTTTGTTTGTCTGTAAACATGTTTGTTTTCTTTTCTATCCAATATTTACTCTGCTTTAAAAAAAATAAAGTTATTGCTTTTATAGTGTGTTGGCCACTAGATGTCGCTGCAAATCTATTTATCCATACGTCTCTTTGGTTTTAGACACAAATGGGACATCGCAGAGATACAGACTCCTTTTTGCAGTTTTTGAAATGGAGTTTAGTTCATAATTTAATGCGTGGGGTTCAAGATGACAAATAAACCCTTTCCGTTACAATGGAAAAGTCCATTTGCTGAAGCAGATGGTAAGTCCTGTTAAAAGCTTTAGATGCATTTGGCAGGTTAATAAGTCAGACTGGTATGTAGTTTAGTAGTTCCCAATTGGTTTTGTCTGATGTGCCCCCAAAGTCCTGTCAGGAGCTTGAGTACCCCTTTATTCAATATGTATTAATATAAATCCATTAAAAACTGGATTAGTATAGTTACAATATATTTTTACTACAGTCGAACTGTTACTTCTGCAGGTGGAAGCTAACAAGCCAACTGTTTAATCAATCATTTTAGCTGACTAATAAAATTGTTCTTCCTTACCTTTACCTACAACCCCAATTCCGAAAAAGTTGGGACGTTATGTAAAACGTATATAAAACAGACTGATCATTTGTTAATCCTTTTTCACATACAATCAAGTTGATAACAATACAAAGGCAATATATTCTATGTTTTAGCCTATCTATTTCATTGTTTTTCATAAATATATGCTTATTCTAAATTTGATGCCAGCAACACATTTCAAAAAAGTTAGGACAGGGGCATTAAAAGATTGGGAAAGCTGTAGAATGTTGGGGGAAAAAATACCGGTTTGGAACATTACTCAAATAAACATGTTTACTGGTATCGGGTGATATTATCATGAATGGATATAAAGGACATCTCCTTATAAAGCAATAATGGGGTGAGCCTCATCACTTTGGGAAGAACTGCAGAGAAAAAAAGACTAACAGTTTAAAAACAACATTCCTGCAAATAATTTAAGGATTTCACCATCTACTCTTCATAATATAATAATAACAGGATTAAGAGAATCCGGAGAAATCTCTGCACCGAAGGGGCAAGGTTCAAAATTAGCAACATGCTGCCATCCAGACAAAGTATATTTCAGGGGCGTCCCTTCTTATTTAAGCAAGACAATACCAAGCCATATTCTGCACGTCTTTATACAGCATGGCTTAATAAAAACAAAGTGCGGGTACTAGACTGGCCTGTCTGCTGTCCATACCTGTCTTATCACAATGGAGACCCCGGAATGTTGAGCATCTGAAGTTGTATTTCAAGCAAGAATGGGAAATAATTTTTGCTTTCAAAATGTCAACAATTAATGTCCTCTGTTCCCAAACTATTACTCAGTGTTGTTAAAAGAAAGGGTGATGTAAAACAATGGTAAACAAGCCACTGTCCCAACTATTTGGAACGTGTTGCAGGCACCAAATTGAAAATGTATGTATATTTGCCATAAAACAGTAAAAGTTTAGTTTCAGTTTAAACAAATACATATGATGTGTTTTTACTGTTTTATATTGAATATACGTCGAAAGGGATAAGGAAGTTATCCCATTCTGTTTATTCTCATTTTACATAACGTCCCACCTTTTTCGGGATTTTTTTTTTTTTATAATAATATATTCAGTACTTTTAGCTAGCTTCTTTAGCTTCTCTACCTGATAACACATTGCACGTATTGTGTGGATTGAATTTGACTCAGGTTTTAAATTGCTTTAAATCAGGGGTGCCCATTACGTCGATTGCGATCGACCGGTCGACCGTGAAGGCATGGTGGGTAGATCGCATGGCATTCTTAAAAAATAAAAATTTAATTTGCTCAATATATGCTCCTAATCTTTGAAGGCCCCGAACAATGTTATTTAAAAAAAAATAAACAATTGACTGGCTCATTATAGGCCCCTAACCTTTGTGGGGGGTGGGGGGGGATCAGGAGCCTATCATGCGCAAGTACATTTTTTAATTTTTTTTAATTACAGATCAGGGGCCTATATTGAGCTATGTTTTAGAAAAAAAACTAAGACGTCACAGAAAGATTTTTTTAAACCGGTACATTTTTTCTTTCTGCCTTTTTGGTTATTCTTTGTCTCCAAATTATTCCAGAAAATAGTACTAAATAGCTCACATAGGACACAGCTGATTTAGCCTTAGTTTTCTTCTCAAAATGCACCAGATTGATAGCCTGGCATTCCCAGACCTGCCACTAGGCGCTGGCAAATTAAATTTGCTGCACCTCTATCGTTCAAGATATCAGGGTCTGGATTTCCAGGCTACCAGATTGATAAATTTTACTTTAAAGGGTTCAACATTTTTCCCCCTAGAAGGTCCTGAGTCCCCACCACAGCCTCCCAAATTCCCATGAGAAATACTGTATTACCTTAAAATGATTTGTTTATTAATCAAAACAAATATTGCACATTTTGTGTTGTAAGACGGCCACTCAGGGGGCCTACGCAACCCCTCGGCCCCAGGGCCTGGTGGCAGGTTGAGGCGGGCCTGGCATTATGGGTTCATGCAGTTATGCAAGGTACACCAACTTATATTGCACATATAAAGAATGATCAATATATGTTTAAATAAATATATGTTTCCATTTTTATAGTAGGTAGTTCTTCTTGACTTTGTCATTTTAAAAGTAGCTCACGAGCTGAAAAAGTGTGGGCACCCCTGCTTTAAATGTTACACAGAGAACAACTTAACATAGAACCTTTATATACAGTACATATACAATCAGGTGAAAAATAGAAATTCATATAAATATATAAAAAAACAACTATGAATAGACATACAATATCTATATTCAAGTCAAGTGTTCTGTAGATTGGAAATTAATAAAAATAGTAGTAGTTGAGCTTGAAGACATTTTATTTTGATAAGTAACATTGTTTTATAGATTTACACTTCAATTTTGTTGTATGCATTAACCTCTGTCACTGAAGTGTTCAGAAATTCTTGCCAATGGCATCTGTAATAGTATCTTTACAATACGAACCAATATATATATCTCTAACTTGTTTGAAATCCAGTATGAAAGTGATGAGTAAGTGAAAAAAGAAAGTGGCATAATATCTCAGTAATGAGGACATGCTGACATCTAAACTTCTCTGCAAGTGCCCACGTTGTGTTTCTGCACTGCAAAGCATGTGTGCTCTATTATTATTTACCCATCTGCTCTACTGAGACGTGAAAACATCCTCCTTTCTCTGAAAGGGACGTTGTGCCGCGACTGTGTACCACTGCAGCACAGCGGGTGGTTAAGGGTGGGCAGGATGACACATGGTGTGGGGGAGGCTCAAAAACTCACACCTACCACGACTTGGAAGAACCACGCTACCAATATGCGGTTTATTTACGGTAAACAGCATCAACTACTCTAGGTTTCTGCAACTTCATCTATACCTCAGGAGCATTCACATCATATCTAGTGGTTAACAAGTGGTTTGTGGAGAGGTCTATCTATATATCTTAGTTTTTATTTTTCCTTTTATCTATCTTGTTTAAGTGAGCTATTGAGTTTTTATATTTTGCTGTTCGATGTAAATACTTAAATATACTTCAACTTATTATCCATTGGGTTTGACTAGATTCACTGTAAATGCTTAACTTGCTGTGCACTTTTAATACTCAACATAAACTACATTTCGATATGGCATATTATGGTAGAATTTAAGGTTAAGGCATCAGTAAGTGGTAGTGAGGACTTTGACAACAACCAGTGGTGTAAGACATTGTTGCACAGATTCAACCCAATTAACTCTTTTAAGCCTGACAAGGTTAACATTTACTGCAGGAACATTTGTTTCCACTTTTCCGGTCACTCTGAATTGTATTCGCATAGTAAATCTACATTAATAAACCTCAATGTGTGCATTCTTGTGGGACAAAATGGGGGGATTTTTTTTTTCTATATTTGCAGGGTTAGAGTTACATTTACATTATTGTCAGCTATTTAGACTTCCTTAGATAATATCAGTATGGAATACAAATCACAGAAAAGAAAATACATGATTTTTAAATGTAATTTACATTATGTTTGATTTTCACCATATTTTCACCTTTATCCTTCTGTTCTTATTATGTATAATCACTATTGTGGAGGCTACGTTTAGGTTCAAGTTTAGTGTAGCAGTAAGAAACAGGAAGGATGTCCATAAGTGAAACGTATTAAGCTTTCAGACATTAACCATTTAAACTCTTTCCAAAAAAGAAAACTAGGTCAAGGAGTGAAGAATTTAAAGACCTCGGCATAAACATCATTCACATGTATTTTATTCAGTGCACATATAAAACTGGCGTCATAACTTAAGTGAGATTTTTACAATACAAAATGCAGCTTATAAATTTACAAAGTATACTTTTATAAAAAATCAGTAAATAGATTTTTTTCTCTTTACATTTATGTACAATATTACAGTTGGCAAAGTCCTTTAGAATTGTGTTATGACCACAATAAAAAAATCCCCAGTAGTTCAAAGCCCACACACTCTTGTCTGGGCTTTGTTTTCTGTTGTGTGGGACGAGATTTCATCTGCACTCCTTCACAGGAATGAAAGATTTACATCATTTCACGATGAACTTTCTGCGGCGAGAAAAGCTCTGGCGGCTGTAAATGTTTGTCCATAAGAGCACAACAACACTGCGATATTCCAGTCTGTTAAACCAGGAAGGCGTCAACAAACCTCGGCTGTCGGCTTTATTGCTTTTAGTCATTCATCATGTGTCGCTACATATGTCGAAGGGACCTCCAGAGCTGCAAACCGCCCAGCTCAGCCCCCCCGCATGACGTGTTCAGTGCGTCTCCAGGCCTATGATCTCGGTCGAGGGGGGACCTGTGCCTGCCGCTGCTGCTGACCAAAACTCACATGGCAGAAATTACATGGTTTTGGCAGTAACTTTTGGGTGTGGATGTTCGTGACAACATATCATTATATGCAACACAGGGAGAGGAGATAAGGATAAATCTCATGCTCGTGGACCTCAGCCCCGGTCTATCAGATCTATGGCATAATCGCCTGTGAGACGTCTCTGATAGCATTTAATGCAAACAAAATTAACCAGATAAAAATGAAATGCCTTTCTTTGTTCTAGAAGGGATAACTTCTGACGAATACTGGAGATGTTTTCAGCTTTTCAGTGCCTAAAAGATAAACGTAATGCTGCTGTTACGATACTGACATTTTGACTTTTCACAATTAAACTTGTAGAATTTTTATTTAAATTAAGTTAGTGTATTTTTCCCAATTTGGAGATCTTCCACGTACACCTGTCTTATACTGTCCCTTGGATATTAATGCCAGAACCGTGGCAGAGTGCAACACCAAACTTCAGCTCATGTTGTACATGTAAAAGTCTCATTAGAGAGAAGCAGCCTGGTTGTAAAAGCAGTCCAAAGTCTTGTTCTGAATGCTAAACCTCACTGTCATGATTTACTCATCCTGGGGTAAATGGCTTTGATAGTAGTGGGCGTAAAGTTACCGGAGGACACTGTCGTCTCCAGTCCCTCCAGTCTGTGAGAGGCCGCGTCCGTCTTACTGGTGCTGCACTCCAGGAAGGGCATCCCGATCTTCTTGACTTGTCCGTCTTTGGTCAAGAGGCAGCGTTTGCAGAGCAGCCTCAGGATGGCCCTCCTCATGTCTTTGCTGGTCAGAGTGTAGATGATGGGGTTGAGAAGGGAGTTGAGCATAGCGATGCCCAGGAAATAGTCCGCCTTGAAGAGAACCTGGCAGCTTTTGGCTGGACAACAGAAGTCCAGCACCAGGAAGACGAAGAGGGGCAGCCAACAGGCGATGAAGACCCCCAGGACTATGGTGACAGTCTTCAGCAGGGCCATGTACTTCTGGGACTTGCGGGAGATGCCTTTGCGCTGCGGAATGGTCACCGGGCGCTGGGTGTTGAGCTTCACGATGCGGAATATGCGAACGTACAGCACCACGATGGACATGAGGATAGCACTGAAGATGGTGATGCAGAAGAGGATGTAGCTCTTGTCGTAGAGCGGAAGGACCGTGGAGCACTGGTCCAGTCTTCCGATACAGTTCCAGCCCAGGACCGGAAGGACGCCCAAGAACACCGACAGCACCCAGCTCGCCACGATCAGGGCGAACATGCGGCCCTGTTTGTCCCCCTGGTACGGCTTCATCCTCACCATGGTAACGTGGCGCTCGATGGCAATGGCGAGCAGGCTGATGACGGAGGCGGCCAGCATGATGAACACGCCCCCTTCCCTCAGGAACCACAGCACCGGGGTCATGTTCAACGTGTTGGCCCCAGACATTATGATGTTGACCATGTAGGTGAAGCCAGCGAGAAGGTCAGACAGAGTCAAGTTGCCCAGTAGGTAGTACATGGGCAGATGGAACTTCTTGTTCTTCCAGATAGCCAGAAGCACCACAGCGTTTTCTACCACTATGAGCAGGCAGACCAGCAGGAACGCGATGGCCTCCGGTTTCAGACCATTCGTGTACTTGTTGTCCTTGAGTTTGCCCGTGTAGTTGTAATGGTCTATGATGACTGCGTTGCTCTGGTACTCACGAAACATCCGCATCAGGTTTCCAGTGTTGGGGTCCATGGGGACAGCAGACGGCGCTACAACAGCATAGGCAGCGCGGAAAGACTCTGTGGCCATGTTTGGTGCTTCCAAGGTTTGATACTCTCCTCTATTCTGATTTTATAACGAGATCCAAAGAGAAGGTGTCATATAGTCCTCTGGTCATGCATTTCCTTCTTTGGAATTTAAAGTTTGAAAAGAGCAAAGCAATCAGCTGCTGTACGCTGCAGTGGTGGGGAAAGTGTTCCTTTTGATGCTATCAGATAGGATTTCCTGTGGTTTGAGAAATATTTCCTCCAAAAATCACATTTCTTCAATGCACGGACTGTGCACTAGGAGGCGATCAGAGCCAGCCTGCATTACACAAGGGGACAAGAAGGGACAAGAAATTTAGTCTTGATGAGAAAAATAAACACATAATTAACTACAGGAAATGGAGTAGCCTAATACATTTATTTAAAAAAACCTCTCCAATACATGGAATACAATACATGTGGATGATTACACATAATAGCGATCATATCTACATAATTTATGAGGGAGGGAAGCCTCTAATACGGAACATGAACCCTTGTAGGTAAATACTTCTGGGGAAAACAAGGTTTTGTAAAATTACAGAACACTTGGAAATTTCAAGTCAGTCAAGGTTTTGATTTTGATTGATCCATTGAGCTCAGTGGCATTTTCGAACTCACGTTTTGTTACAGTATTAATAGTGTGGGACAACACAACAAGAAATGTACTCCCATGGGATGTATGTTTATTTATGTATCATAAATGCGTAAATACGCATAGCCTGTGCGTAAACACGCAAACCAGCGAATCTGTTGCGTACAATACAGCGTATTGGTAAATACTTTCTTAAAGTAGCTCTTCAGTTTATATTGTAATGCGTAGAGTAAAAAGTAAATTTATATATGTGACTTTGTACAGTATAGAGTCAAAACTATCCATATCAGCAATAACTAACAGTAAAGTCATAAACGTAATACCGAGTTGCACAGGCGCATTTCACGCCCATGTACTGACCCACACAGTAAAAACGTAACTTTAAAAATCGTTCTCACGCACCTGTTAAACGGGTAAATATCCAGTAAAACTTTAGTTTTAGCAGAAGTTCTCCCACGGCCGGAGGAGAAGGCACGTTCTCAGTCAATCTTGCACCGCCGCGACATGCGAGTGTGATGTGGGAATAGGAGCAGGGCAGGACTCAACACGCAGTGGGTTGGTCCACAATGTTTTTTTTTTTTTTTGCCCTTCAACGACTTTCCTCCCCTCCTTCTCCTGACCCCCCCTCGAGTTTGTCTCTGATTTGATCCCTCGGGACGGATTAGTCCTCCATGACAGATTTCGCGTCTGTGTTTGTAACTGCAACTGAAGAGGAAGAAAGTGAGTTTTTTTCCCACCTTATCAGTTAGCCCTCGGGTGCAGCATGGCTTCTGTAAAACTGTTGCCAAATAGTATTTCACCTCTGTATTCAACATGTGTATGAAGTGTAATTATGGCTGTAGATCATTACAGCTCCCCATGTTGCTCTTCAGGTTTGTCAGATTGTGTGGTAATCACTCTCTCTCCCACAGTTGGTAAAAGAGAAACATCTCACTCAGACGTAAACCCAAAAAAATTCAAAAACCACAAGTTAATTTGTCAGTGGAAAAATAGTAATTTGTGAGACTGGTGTGGCTGGGTCTGTTTCCCAGTCCAGAAACCCCCATATTTCAGAAAATAACTTACTCCGAGAGGCTTCATCTGTAATTATCTTATAGCTCACACATCAAAAGACTCACTTTTTGGCAGACATGCCAGTTATTGGTCTTACTTTCCCTTCACAGATCCCCTCCAGACATGTTTTTAAGACATGAAAAAATATTTTCTTTTTGCTCAAAAAGTTGCATTACCTCATCAAAACTAAATCAACGTCAATTACATTAAAATACCTTCTGTCTCGTTCCTTTAACTATAATATAATAAATCTAGAGTTTTGTTTTCCAGAAATATTTTAATTTTAAAAGTTAAACAGCTGGAAAGCAAGATGTCTCCTACTTTGCTGTAAAGTCCCATTTCAGCGTCTGTTCACAGGAGGTTTTGGATTTCCACATCCCACTTGGTAGTGTAGATTTCATACTTTACCACAATTAGTTTCTATGGTTGTGATGTCACACAGTCCTGCTTTCTAGGTGTATGTGATACACTCAGATTAAAAACATTTGAAACATCTTTCTGGTGTCGAACATGTATCAGTCAGGTGTCTGAAGCTCAAACATTGAAATAAGGTAACGTATAGCTGAAAATATGAATTACTACAGGGTCATTTAACTCAATTTTACTGTGTATAGCTCTGGATTGCAATTATTGTTTGTCTTCCTCCTGAATCGCTTTGTATCTTTGGTGTAAGAAAAAGTGCTAAAGAAATTAAGATTACAAATGTGTTTCCTGATGGGATTAAATTAAGGGAATCGCCCTTTGTGTCTCACTACAGCCTCCACCTAAATACACTGTCACATTTAGCAAACACAGCTGGAGAGATCCAGATCACAACCAAAGTCTCATCGCCCAATCCTTTATTCTTTTACCTGCAGCTTCAGACAACTATGTTTGATTAATCATTTTACAACCGACACTGCCAAATACCGGTAACAAAAAAGATGTATGTGTTAAAAACTTTTTAGTTTCAAATAATCACAATGTGCTTTAGTGTAATATATAAAAATATCTTTGGTTTTTGGGTTGTTAAATGGACAAACCACTCCAGACATTTAAAAATGTCACCTTATGTAGCCCCAGGGAAGTTCTGATGGGCTTTTTGTTGTTTACATTTTTGACAACATTTTATTTAACTAAGTAAAATAAACTGCAGATACCTTGATGATAACTGATCATTAGTGGCAACACTACATTCTAGTGTTTTGCACGTATTCCCACATTGAAGTTCCTGAAACTGAAAGTTCTTACTTTCCATTTTGAATATTTCCACATGACGCAGCAGTAATCATATCGTAATGGAATTTTTGTTTCCTCTGTGGCACCATAGCGACCGAGGTAGATGACAATGAGAGTCTCGTCCCTGAGCCACAGTTGATACATTGCTGGGCACGCTGGCAGAGCAGCGGACGGGAAATTACGTAAAAAGGCTAAGGATGGCGAGCGAGCGAAGGCCAGGCTGGGGCCTTCTCTAAACAGGAAGCTGCCTCATTGTGCCTAGAAAGGAGAGGGATATCCTTGAGAAAAACACAGATGAAGTCATTGCTTGGAACTGAAGCTGTGACTATAGAGTGACGTGCAGCCAACACTCTTGAGCACATAATCTACAAATTAGTAAGTTCCCCATCCGGTATTAATGGAAGATTTTACAACATGTGTTTACCGCCTATAATGTAGCCACGTCACTTTATAAAGAGTCTGCTCTCGCCTGGTGGTCCTTGCTTCTGTCTCAAAATTCCCGCCTCTATAAATAGTTATTTTCTCTCTCCCCACATTGACAGAATTGTTCCTATTTTGGCTTGCTCTCGCCACACCTGCTTGTCTGGGATCAGTGTTTAAGTGATTTTCAGTTGGAACGGTGCTCCCTGAGGCCCACCCAAGTGATGGCCAGGTTGAAGCGCTCTTTACTTCTCTAGGCCTCTGTCAACTCAAGTGGCAGTTAACCCCCTGCAGTGACACCGTGACAGGCGCTCAGTGTGCAGCCTCTGATTAGTTAACACACAAAGAACATGACAGCAGGAACTCTCTGCTCTGTCTCTCCTTCTTCACACGGTGGGGGATCTGCTCCGTCACTCTGCTCAGGCTTTGACTCCCCTCAGGCCAAGAGCAAACATTTGAGAACAGAGTGACCAGTCTGGACCCACCCAGTCGCCTTATTGCTTGAGGGGTGGGGTTTCTGCTTTCAGTATGTTATGTCCACCGCTCCTGGCTCTGGGTGATTTTTCCTGTGACGTTAATGCGCTTGCAGAAAGGAAGTCAGTCAGTCCTGCCTTTGTCATGATAGCCCGCTTTAGATTTACCGCTGGTTTTGTTTTGCTCCTAGTCCTTGTTGTTTTGCTGTTTGTCATTTGACTGATGAGAGTCAATAATCCTAAAGCGACTGTTTTTCTTTCTCTTTTGGGACAGAGGTTACAGGCCATGTCTGTAACCTCAGCCTCCAGGCATCACCTGTAGGCCGTCCTATGCTGCTACTTAAAAGAAAAACGTTTATAATCTAAAATGTATAGGAGCTGGTTTGAGATTTGATTCACACATTGAAAACACGTTTTAGAACTCTGCATCAACGTGTTGCGTTTCCCCACTCTGAGGTGTTAGTGGGGCCCATACTATGGGCCCATATGATGCACAGTCACACTTCTAAATACGATTATCACCTCTTGCTAAGACTTAAATTCACAGCCTCAGTGTTAAATGTCACTTCACGAAGACAATGGGGTTCACACCTTCATAACTCATACAGTCACTTGTCAATTTTATTTTTCCACTTTTCATTGTAGAGCCAGGGGGTGACAAAGGCAGATAACATCTTGAACTGCTAGCTGCTTTAGTTTTTCACAAGACTATTATTGAAGAGGAAATATCAGAATGAATGGCACTAAATGACACTTTTGTGTTTGTTAAATCTGTTTAAAAAACACCATGCAATTTTTTTCTTTTCTTTTTTCAAGGTTAGGCCTGCATTAAATATAGGTGTTTGTAGGTGGATTTTGAAACCTATGGACAAAGCCAGGCTAGCGTTTTCCAGTCTTTGTGCTAAGCTAATCGGCTGTTAAACAAGTGTGTTTTCCAAAAGGTGGAGTTATTTCTTTGATGCGTTTTGGACTTCAGAAAATACAGTCAGCGTGGGGCTACTTATATATGCTTGCTGACTTTGTTTGCTAGCCTGCTTTCCTTTTCACTGGGGAAGTCCTGACGAGGGAACAGTCAGAATGAAGTGTTGACCATAATTTGGTAGTAACAGAAGGGTGTAGCCATTTTTCTTTTGGAAAGTGTGGTGGGAAGGTGAAGTCAGGGTCATGATTTTATTTTTTTATTTTTTTTTACCTCCTCTGTGTTTGTGTGTTGGAAAGCATTCACAGAATAGGAAAAAATGAAACAACATAGGACATTTTTCCAACAAAAAAAAACTGAGCAAAAGACAGGAACTCTTATGTGCAGTACAGCACTGTAGTGGCTGCCAGAGATTTATGGGAATCCTAGAAATAGGCAGTCTTTGTCAAAGTCCAGCTTCTCTGCCACACTGTTTCATGTGCAGCTGTGCTGGGCAGCGGCATCACTGTGAGCTGAGCTTCCAATAAGGGTGAATAGTTTGAGCTATGTACATTTTTTTTCCATTGCTTTCACGCTGCCCGGTCAGGAGAGCTGCTGTACCTGACTGTCCCTGCGTGTCTCCAGTCTCCAGCTGCTCTGTCTGCATGTTTGTTGCCCCTTCTTTTCTTATCCAAAATGGCTCCATGCCTCACAGTAAAAGCATTCGAATTCAGATCAGATTGCATCTACAAGCTTCATTTGAAACCGAAACACAGGCGAAGAACGGCTCAATCTCTCCCGCTTCTTTTTTAATTGTGCTTTGTCTATCATGTAAACAGATGCAAATATTTGGAAAAAATGGCCTCCGACTGATGTAAAAAGTGACATTTACATACAGTATGCTTTATGTAGCGGGTCTGTGGAATGTGTAGATTCTTTCACCATGGGCTTTTTGCTCAGATCAAAGCTTTTTTTTTTACAGGGAGAACACTTTTGAAGTTCTTTAGTTTGTATTGGGGCCAGACATTCTTAACAGAGAGCATTTGAGAGTAAAATGCTGATTTAAACAAAATATATTTTTTTCTTAAATCTAGTCCCAAGTTGATCTTTTTCGTTGGAGTCATGAGGCAGAAAAGGCTTTGTTGTAGCTGCTGGAGTCTGTGGGGATTTACTGGTACAAATAAACACAGGAAGAAGCTGCCATTCGGGACCATCTTGATTAGTCATAAACCATATGTGAACGTCAGTTGTATCTATATGCAAACACAAACATCCTCATTGCCGATGTAACCCCGTTCACTAGCTCTTACTCTCAAGCTCTGGGCCGTGCACTTTCCATTGTGCAATTTATGGTTGTTTACTCATTTTCTGCACATTCATGACTTTGTCTCAGCTCACTTACAGCTGTGTTTGGTGAAATCCGCGATGGCATCTCAGAAGTCGAATCCCACAAGATTTGCAGAGCTGTGTTTTAGGTTGACCACCAAAAAGTTTTGGCCTGCAAAGAGAGGAAATCGTCTTCATATTTATCATCAAAGGAAGATAGCTCAGTCAGATGTGTTGACACCAAGTGTTCTACCTCATCAGTCAAAAGGGCCAAGGTTGTTCAATTTGAATCTCTTTTAATTGATTCAATCACATTCACTGGCAGGAGATGTTGACTTGTCTTTGTATTTTGTTTAATTTTGTGTTGACTTTTTGCAAGTCCCTCTGGTGTTGTAATTTATTTGAAAGAGCTAGATAAACAACTTCAAATGATAGTATATATCCATATACGCATATATCCATAAACTAAATAAAAAGACAGTAACTGGTTAGCTTAGCTTAGCACAAAGACTGGTAATAGGGGAAACAGCTAGCCAGACTGACCAAGATGAGTTGGATCAAATTGGTAAGTACATTTTTTGTGGGGATTTTATTACTTCCACTACTACTTATTTCTGCGTTGCTTCTAGTCTAAATGCTAAGCTAAATAAATGCTGGTACATAAATTCTTATTTACAGTACAGACGTAGAAAAGGTATCGAATTTCTCATATTGACAAGAATCCACAACTCCTCTCTTAGATTTTTGTACGGATTAAGCAATGAGTTATGATTTAAAGTTGCTATTGTTTTTTTCCCCCTTTAACCATAGCCAGACTAGCTGTTTGCCTCTGTTTCTAGTCTTTATGCTAAGCTAAGCTAACTGTCTCCTAGCTGTAGCTTCATATTTAGCGTAGAATACCTTTGAGTGGTGTCAATCTTCTCATCTAACAGCAAAAATGAGCTTGTTCTACAAAATGTCAAGCCATTCCCTTAAAGTTAGCTCTTTTTATTGTTCTTTGGGTTTTGTCAAGTTGCCCAAAAAACAAATCTTTGAAGCAACGTTTAGCAGATCATAGGGTGTCAAATCTTGTTTTCTACGAACCATGGATGCTTTGTTTAACATCATGTTTGATTCCATGGTTCAGACATTTTCCTCTTTCCGTCCACATTCCCACATTTTAACATTGACCTTCCACCCTTTACCCTCTCCCAATCCCACATTAGCTGATAAACCCCAAGAGAGCACCAGGTCAACCTTGATAAAGAGGCATTCTTTTCTTATAGGGTTTCTTTATGAGAGTAAAAAATGTCTAACTCCAGTTTTTGTAACGTTTTAACTTTCATCAAAGGATTATATGATTCTGTGTTGGTTTTAAAGCCCGACTGGGTAAAGTCAAAAATATATGACGATCTTTAGGAAAACTTTTTGTTCAATCCCTAAAGGTTGACATTTGAGAGGTTTCCATGGTGACAATATCCTCCACTGAGACTGGTCCTTTACAATTCACTGGCTCCAATGCAGTGGTCACTGAGAGGCTAGCGCATGCTTTAATACACGAGTCATATTTTCCACATTCGCTGTTTGGGGGGTGAGATGTGAATGGGCAGTTTTAATGAAAGCTTGTTTTGTTCGTACAGCAGCGGTTTTTTGGATGAGTTCATCTTGGAGGACAGAATGGAAGAAAGAGCAAAAGACCGTTCCCACATCGGGGAGAAGGGGAGAAAGAGGGTGGGCGTGGGCGACCGGGGATGTGTGACGGGCTGCATGGCTTGGGTGAGTCATGAGAATTAGTAACCAGCCTCTGTGAGATTTATTCAAACTTCTTCAATTACCGCCACGCCAACAGCCCACCAGCACTCTCTCTCTCTCTCTCTGTGTGTCTGGGGTCAGTTTCTGGGAAGAGCTCCCTTCACTTCCACACAGAGGGAGCATGGGGCATTCAGTGTGGGGGAATCAAGTCATAAACTGCTCCTTTCGTGTGATGACGATGTGTGGGGAATTCAGCATCCCTCTCTGGGACTGATCCTTGGTCTTTGTCTGGGTTTCGGGTACCTCAGGATACGAGCTAGAGAAGATCAAACATGGGATTCATCATGCCGAAGATGTCCTGTGTCCTTCTCCGTCATGAGTCGTGTTGTTTATCAGAACAAGGAAAACACATTCTCTGGGTTTTATTTGCTGTTTTTCCCAAGACATTTCCCAGTGATTAATTACTTCCACCAGGGTGTGAGTCAGTGAATGAAAGCATGCGTGGCTGTATATGTAGGAAGCCAGGCGGCACACAGGTAGGGTCAGATTAGCCATACAATAGCCAATCTAATATTCAGGAAATGTCACAGATATCAGTCAGACAGACGGATTATAAACGCTGTCTATCACTGCTGTAGCAAATGAGGTAAAAGTGATTTTAGGGTACTTAGCGCGGTGGTTAAAAATACCCTTTTACAACACTCCATTGTTTCAGCTCAATAGCTGTACCTTTCAGCATACACTCCCACACACATTTCTATTCACCAAAAGATTGTATAAGCTTTTCACCTCCAATGAAAATAAGGCTGTAAATTTCACAGCCCAGAGCCGAGAGGCCGACTTCCCGTCAGGAAGACTTTTCTCTGAGAAAGGCAGCGAAATGCAACATTGCTGATAAGGTGAAAAGCACGGCCACAGTGGGTACATAACACTTAATCCTCTCCCCCTCCATTTCCCAGTTGCACTGGTTCCCAACCGTTTTTGCTTGTGGACCTTAAAATGATTACCTATGTGCGACACCTTGCCACAGATTTGTCAGTTTTACCTTCCTTAATTTGCACTAGATTCATAAAGATGTCTATGAAGATAAATGAACCCTTAGAAAGAACTAACCGTTTGCTAAATCTCCTCCAATCAAAGCCTAGCCAACAACTATACACCGCAAGTGTTTTATAAGAACGTCAGTTTTCATTTCAACCGGGGAAATGAAAAGCCAAGAGAATCATTTTAGGCAAATGTGAAAAAATAAATAAAAAGCGATGAATTTCTCATCATGGAAAACTGCATAGTTTAAGCATTATTTTTTTTTTATCTTTGATGAGAAATCATGAAGAGGCTTTTGGATTGTCTGCATGAGGCTTCTTTCTCATGATTAAACTTGATACTATGGTGGAACCAGTTCCTGTGGGTTATGATGTAGCCTATTTTGGTATCGCCCAAAGCTCTACTTCATATAAATAAACAAAAATGCTGAATCCACAATTGACCACTTTAATATGCTTAATTGCATTACATTATGTCTGTTTAGTTGGCGCCGTTTGCATAATGCTGTGGTGAAAGCTAGTCATTTTAATGGCATGGGAATATTATGATTATTACACATCTATTCCAATACAGTGTGAGCAGATAAACATTTTCACTGCTACATGATAGTCCTTCATTGAAAGAGGCAAATTTGGAAAATAGTTTTTGACATGCCGAACACCAAAAGGACCTCCCAGTAAGACGTTATGTAATGTAAACTGTGCTAGTTTGAATGCATTAAGACACTGTCAGACTTCCTCCCCCATCTGAGTCTCTCTGCTTATATTTGAGGCACATTTTTTTGAAGGGTAAATATAATCTGTACATTGTTCCAAAGTTGTCCCGAAAAGGCGAGCAGGAACCCCTTCATTACGAGTGAGCTCTGTGAGTGTGGTGTGGGCCCATGCAGGGGGAAACCAGCAGGCAGTTTGGCTCACCCAGACCATCACAGAGGCCAGCCCGGGTACGTTTCACTGGTCCTGTACTTAGCTGAAACCAAAAGTATTGTTAGTCCATCTCTGGTTTCATGTGTGTCTGTCATGAAAAGAGGAGAAAGAAAGAGAGAGAGAGAGAGAGAGAGGTTTGGCACATTGTGGAGCTTTTTGTATGGGGTTGAAATTTCACTTTGAAGCATGTGCAGTGTGTGTCATCAGCCTATTCACTGCAATCAGGAAAAGATAATGATGAATTTTATTTACTGGCTTGTAGTTTGGGCCTCTTCTCTCTGTGGTCGGAGGGTTCTGGACCAGGGTTCATTTTTAGCTCTGTGTGTTTTGGTGCACCGACTCTTCCCTCCTTATGTCATTTCCTGAGGTTAAAGCAAAGAAAAGTGTGTGAAAGTACTATCACAACACAATAACCTGATGCACACAACCAGCCGAACAGGTCATCATGTCTTTGGCACCCATACAGTGTTGATGAAGCTTTGCTACAGGAAGTGAATTGCTCAACATTTTGTTGGCTCTTGTGTTTTTATTGGCTGACACACGTCCAACCTCTGGAACCTATTAAAAAAACCCAGCCTGGCCTGGCACACACTCACGTATAATCATAAATGTGCATGCTCACACGATCACACGTTCTGTAGGAGTACTGAAAACACACCATGTGTCATAGGGCCTACAGCGGCACACGTCACATTGATTTCTAGAGCACCCTACTTATTTCTCACACCCACATGATTACACCGCGGACATCTCACAGTGACAGTGTCTACTAATTGTACAAAACGAAAAATACCCATTGTGCTCATGGTGTATATGACTCAGATTCAGGCTGTGTGAAAATGTGATAATATTGATTAAGTCAAAACATACACTAATAACTTTACATATTAAAATGTATCAATTAAATTTGATTATTGTTTGTTTATAATGAAAAAAAAATAGTCAATACTGCTGACTGAGCTGGATATATCTTCTTCCTATGTGCTGTAGAGCTTGGTTTTCATCCAAAACTATTAAAAACGCACCGATAATCCACACTCCTGTGTGAAATCTCTCCTAACTACCATTGTAAACATTGTTCTGCTGCTGTAAACAGGCACTAGAAATGTGTCCCCAAAATATGCACTACTTCCCTGTGCATCATTTGCTTGATGATACAGCACCTATAATAAAGGAGAAGCTGAGCTTTCTTTATTGACAGGTTAGGAAGATGACTACCTTACTGTAGTTTCTTTTCATGGAATTGTTGACTACAAATAAACTATAGAAAAGCAGTTAGACCTTAAGGTTGCCACAAAGTGACACAACAACAATTAAATATGAGCGTCTTTGTGAAATATTTTCTTCAAAAAGCCCAAAGTCATATTGATTACTAACAGGACAAGTTGGTGAACTGCTGTTGCTGTTGATGTCACATATGTGATGTTAGTTTAAGGGGTGTGAACGTTTACAAAAATGTCTAAATGGTTACATTTATGGCAGTTTTACTGTGTGTATACTGTGCAGCTAGATACTATAGGTGCTGTGTACATGCACACACAGGAGCACTTTGTTTTGTTTTTTAATGGTTTGCGAGTACACCTTGTCATTGGCTGATGGCATATCACTCTTTTATGATTTATCATTTCAAGCAACAGGTATGAAACAGAAGTGAAACAGTTGTGGGTCGGGACCCCAGTTGCTGTGACTGTTCTGCCACTCTGAGTGCTATAATGGTGACAGGGCCTAGCACATGGCGACCAGGGGACACCTGCTGTCCCCTGTGCTGGTTGTGTTTCTGTGGGCTGTGAAGTTATGTGAGGTATTCCACTGTGAAACCTTACCGGAGAGACAAGGAGTATATTCTGTCCTGCCTAATGTGTGACCCTCAGGGCTGAGTAACTGTAGCCTTACATGGGAACGCTGGCAGCTATTCACCTCAGCCCCCGCTCTATGTTCCCAGGACACCGAAACTCTCCAAGACATACCTCATCTGCACACGTTAACAGAGAAGAGTCAAAGCTCCAAGCAATCGTAGCTTCTTGTTTAACTTTTTTTTTGCTGATGTCCTTGTAAAACTGATTTATTTTTGAATACTCTGATCCTACTGTGTTGTTTATTATGATGAGCTGTCCAAAGTGAACGGATATGTTGTGTCATTGCCCGAGAAGGTAATTTATTTGGACACCTGGTTGCTGTTACTATTATCTTGATTAGCCCCAGAGAGGTTCCATGTTCTGTGGTTGGATCTTCTTTGGAAACGGCTCCAGTGTCCTCGTCTTGTTTCAATTCAAACCAATTATCTCTCCCCATCCCTTTCCCTCTGTCACATGTTTATGCAGGATGCTCTCACTGGTTTTAGGCAGATGCCGCCCTCAATCCCCCCCCCCCCATGAAAAGCTCATCTCAGTGGTCCAGTTGACGGATCAGATGGAGGGGCTTTTGTTTAAATACAAGCTTTCGTTGGGATTATGAATGAAGATGCCTGAGCAGTGCAACGGAGGATGGGGAGCTGGGTTTGAGTTGTGTTTGGATACCAGCGGTTTTAATTGAGATGATCCTGCCTCCAGCCAGCTCTGTCAGCCAGCAGCCCCTTGCTGCCATGTGTGTGTTGTTAGGAGTTAAGTATTCTGGTCGACAGCGGAAAAGAGTCTGGGCGGCACATGTAGCTTCTACTAGAGAAAAAGTAGCCCCACTTTTTCGAGTACGCAGCAGGTCATCGGTCATGATTCTCCCAAGACTGTGTCCCCACGCACACATTCTGTTCCCCAGTGAGCGCTTCCTGCTGGTCCAGCACTATTAATATTTGGCCCACACACTTACTTTGCATGCTCTTAGGGCCATATATCCCTGTCACATTACTTGGTATCTGTGGTAGGAAATGAGTGGCTTGGTAATTAATGTGGCACACTGTGGCCTGTCAAAGGAGTCATTAAATCCATAAATCAGTGTGACTGAAAAGACGTTAGGTGAGGGAGTTTTTGAAGGAATACTTAACTTCTTCTCTTGTGGATACCGGGATAGTATTGAATGTAGAATATTTGTCAAAAGCACCCACTGTTTGAGGAGCTACAGGTTTTTGCTAACATTCCGTTAAAATGTATCCAAACCAAGCTATACTGTATATTTATATTGCTATTTGATATTTTGGAAAATACGCATAGTCGCTTTCTTACCAGGAGTTAAATGAGAAGCCCATACCCTATGTGAAAAAAGTCGCCAAAAATAAGCTCTGGTTTGTCTTATATTTGAGGTGAGTTATGTTCTCTACCATTGTCTAACCTTTTGCTTATTTCATTCGGCTATTTGACTAGCTCCGCATGTCTGTCGAATCCTTGGTCAGTAGATTAAAATCATATTTTACAGACTGGATTTGTGGTGTCAGTGGGCTCGACCTGACTGTCGGTTGGCAAAATAACTTTATATTTAGCTCTGTGCGTCCGCTTCATCTGCATGCAAACCTATAGGACAGTCGCCCATTACAGGTAAATTACTTTCTCATGTATACCTCTCTCTGTCACCACTGTGCTGCCTCGTGTGTGAGGGAGAAACAGACCCGCACCAGCAACATGCACGTCTCTAGAGCTGGCCTCTGCGGTACAGCCAAACAATCATTGTCTTGCTAAATAATTGTGGGTTAAGTGAGTTGAATAGTTTGATGCACCAGTAAAGACCAATAAATGCTTTGGTTTGAAAAAAACTCACCCTTTGGATATACAAGGGAGAGTAATAAAGCCATAGAAAGCTATAGCCTGAACTCCTTTGTTCTCAGACCTGCAAAACATGGTGTGAGGTTTTAAAAATGTGACGCAGGTAATTCCTCAGGAAACTGTGGCAGAGAGACTGAGGGTGGCCCAGCATGGTTATTTGTGGTTTTACACTCTTTTTTTAAAAATTGCTCTTTGTATTTCAGTAAATGGAAGGAAATACAATAAAAACACACATGCCGACCGCAAGTTTGCTGGAAGAGGTGCATACTCTTTTGTTAGTTAAATATTTATTCCATTTCACACATTTTAAATCCACATACGAAACCTGACCTCATGCAGAGAAAATAAATATTAAAAACTGATTAACACATCCCTTAGACACATGGTGTTTTTCAATATGTTGATTCTCCTTTTCATGTCCTACTCTTAGACTCAACTTATTGTTAACAAATAACAGATAAACTTCTCATACCTTCCTTCATCACCTAGTCCTTTACCGTGAGACGTGATTGGCCAACTCCAAAATTAAGACAGGGGTCTTAAAGAGAAGGGAAGAAGACCAACATATTTAATTATGGCCCCCTCACAGAAGCCTGTACACACACACTTGCACGCGTACACACTGCACATACTATTTAGTCCCACATTGACTCTGTTAATTGCCACTGAGTCATAAACTGGTGTCGGTGCCACGGTAGTGAGCACAGACAAAAGCATAGCAACAACTACTGGACTGAAATGTCTAATGGCAGGCACACCTGTGAAATGAAAAGGCAGAGATCTATGTTAGCCGGGCCACTGACGGAAAACAATGAGAGGATTTGTTTTTTCAGAGCAGCTTGTCTTTGAGCCAGTAAAAAAAAGGAAAAGGGTGAGAATTTCAATGAACGGTGAAATATTTACACTTTGCAGCAGCTGTGTCTGGCCATGCTACCAGGCCCACCCTACTGCAGTAATTCTCTGGGTTCTCTCCTTTAACCAGAGATCTCTGTCATCATGTGGCCGCCCTGTGGTGTAGGGCTCGTACTCATTCAAAGGTCAAGGCTTGTGGCACTAGACTATGCTTTCACTTTCTTGCCAGCCACCACAGCAAGAAAAGAACAGGTAGAAATGTCAATAGCAAGCAGTACAACTAAAGCATGAGTCAGGATGATGCTACAAATATAGAATTTTTACATCTACTGCCATGCAATTAAACAGAGCGAAAGCATTATTTCATACATTATCCCACCAGTGTATTGCATTCTCTATTCTTCCCCAGCACCTTTTGTATAACTACACTAAAAGAAGGCTACTGCATATATACGGACTGATGTGTGATTTTCGCAAGGTGCAGAGGCCGTCGGCTCAGTAATAATAATTTAACTTGACAGAGCCCTTTTGAGTCTTTCAGGGTGGAGCAAGTGTTTGCTTTTGCACACCACAAAGCCCATTCACATCATACCCAAGCCTGAACTTGGGTTCTCACTTGTGTTCACACTTGTGCTTCTAAAAAGGTGAGAATGTATTTTGCCCGCAGCAATGTAGGTCTTTAGAAAAAGAAACACAAGACCACATCTACAAATAATGCTGCTCACATTCTAAGGTTAATATAGAGAATCTTGATCAACAAACAATGTTGAGAACAAAAGGTTGTGGGTAAAACTAATTAACACATACAGAAACATGCGCATTTACTGTATTTCTACTGTATATGAACCCTGGTTAACAGTGAACTGAGAGAAAGTAAAACAAATAATTCCTGTATATACAGTATATCTGGTATCAGATAAGCCAAGACCAGCAGATGATACAATCAGAATGTGAGGGTCCATATCTCTCCTGACCTGGGAATCTTCATGTGAAGGGGTCACAAAACACTCGGCTTTATCAAGTCAAAGTTTCCTGTTATTTCTCCCATTTGATGTATTTCCTCCTTGCCCATCAGGTTTGGGTTGTTTCCCATGAAAACCCATTTCCTGCGGACAACAGTAAATGCGTTGCATGTTCTCAACTGAGCTGCTGTGTTTTCAAAACAGCAACTTCACGCCGTCCTCAATCTTGTTCACATGTAATCTACATACAGTGTCTGAAAAAAAGTATAAAAGAATAGACAAGAAGAGTTGCAGGCGCCTCTGGACCAGAGTTTCTTCAAAACTAAACACCATTGACTGTCTGAAGTCAGTATTGCGGGAAGGTTTGAGCTCACTATTTTAATAAATAGGAACTTAACAGACAATAAACTAGATGGTAATCCTACAGATTACATACTTTAATAAATGTGCATAAAGATAACAGAGAGAATAATTAAACCCAACAAACATCAGAGAGAACTGAATGGAAGAAGAGGGGAACAAAACATAACAAAAAACATACAAGCGTCATTCAAGCTCAAATCGCTAGCCAGGCAGCAACTAAGGGAGAGTTAAAAAGAACTAAAATATTGTCCTCTCAATCTGAACGGGACTAAACAGTGCAATAAATATTCGTCACAAACACTGGGACCAGCTAACTAGCATGCTAAACAACCACACCAGCACCTATAAAGTGCACTCTTTGCTATTTCATGGGGGGTTATCAATCCTCAAGGAACGGAGCTGAGCTGTGAAATGATTTTGCCGTAGTGGCCATACGGTGTATTGTAACTTTATTAGCGTTCATTGTGTGAAGCACACTGGTCCAAAAAGCATTTCTCCCATAAACAATCACTGAAATAAATATTTTTGAACACAGTAGTTATCAATACATCAACGAGGGTCATGTTATGGCATTCATAGGCTGGAAACTGTTACTTCCTGGTCTTTTCCAAAACCAGATAGAACGTGTTGTTTAAAGGTGCTTGTGGATTCATTTCTTCTTCCTTTTTCCCCTTGTGTGAATCATCTGTGAAATGTTAATTTTATTTGACAGGCCAAATCCCAAAACATCTCAGGCAGAAACTAGTTGAGGGAAAGAATGCCTGCTCCATGTTATTTCAGGTTGTTGTAAAAAAAACTATTTTAAGGCTCCTGCACGCTATGCCACTCTGGTTGTTGTTGGCCATCTCATATACAATATGAGAGGTAATACAATGGAGGATATTTCAACATTTAACTCTTTTCCCTTGCTGCACAAGGTGACATTTAATAATCTTAAGATATAGCCAGAAGCCAGAATCTCCTTCTCTTCCCCAACTTTCCCTTTATTTCCTCATAAAGCATAAAAAGCAAATCAAAATGCCTGTAAACACCTCTCCCTCGTGTGGCCTTCTCTGTCATTTTCACAGCAGGAGGCTTCATGTCTGTTTTCATGGTGCAGGAGAAGGTATGCATGTTAGGTTTTCCTGGCCCTGCATGCCCGTCTCGCAAAGGCACTGAGGTGTCGTAGCATTGCTGCCATTGCCATTGGGTGTTTAGGTTTTCTTTTCCCATGACTTCACTATTTTCAGTCGTCGTTGTTATGCTCTTTTCCGAGGGCTGTCCACATCTGCACAACAAGTTACATCACTGCAGGAGATTTGGCTGCACTCCAAGACTATATATAGCATGTGGATGATTAATGGATATCTGGCTGTAATGTTTACTCTGAAAAGATTTACCATGCGAGAATGAGGCTAACTAAAGAATAGGCTGCAAGTTAGCTGTAAGTGATTTCCTTTTTAATGCAAAGAAATTTCCTTCCTGTATGTGCACCCACTAAGCTGCTTTGCACCAGTCTGTTCTCGCACACAAAAGCTCACACTGGTTAGCTTTGCGGTGAATATCTTTCTATATCTTTCATTCTTCACAAACACCTAAACTGTCTCCATTTTAGAAATATAAACACAAACTTTTACCAAAAGGCCAGACTTCTTCTTTCCTGTTCTATGGACTGGTTAGCTCAGCCTACAGAAATGAGTGGTAAACCACATAAGGGTTCTCACTTCTCGCAAATATATTATAGTAAAACAGCAGCCCTTGGAATTACCCACCCTGCGCGACACCACCCAAAATGGTAAATGGACTTGACTTATATAGCGCCTTCTAGCCGATTTTCTCAGCCCCAAAGCGCTTTACATATCTTACCACATTCACCCATTCACACACACACTCATACACCGATAGCGACACCACCCAAAAATAACCCCTACTTCACAGAGTGCCCAGTTTAAACTTCTCCCCCCATGCCTCCTCCTCCTCCTTCTCTCCATCCATCTCACTGCAGTTTGGGTCCGACTAAATAGTGTTCAGCTAATTATGACCAGAAAAAACGCTGCTTGGCTGGGGGTTTTGAACATTGTCCACTGGGATTCTTATAACTCTAGATGAAAGACCAGAGAAGGGAAAAGAAAGGAAGTGGTAACACTTCTTGCCTTGCATGTCCACAGGAAGTCATTATTTACTAGTGTTTCGCTCTGTCTGGGAAGAGCTGGAATGGCGTGGGCGTCTCTTGACCTGCTAGATGTAGTGCTGATACATTTGATCCCAGAAATCCCCTCATGGCGTAAGCTGTCGGCCAGAATACTGAGGCTCTTTCTCTTTCTCTCTCTGTCTGTCTCATGTTCTCTTGTTAGAATATGTAAATGTTTAACCCTCTGCGTGGACGACTGGTTTCATATCTCAGACATCGAAGAGAGCAAACGCCAGCAATCAGAGGTTTGTCCCCCAAAAATCCCCTTAAACAATGTTAACACTCCCGTCTCTTCCGAGTGTTTGTTGTTTTGCCCAGAGTCACTCGAATAGCAATTAACACGGCATTGTTTCAACAAGTGACACCACTGACATGCCTTGAGAGACTAGACAGACAGATACGGCTATCTAAATTACTACCTGATGTCTTACGAAGCAGAGAGTGAGATTCCTGAGCCCATTGTTTGGAGGATAGTCCAAGGCCTTGATGTGGGCTCTGGGAGCAGATAAAATGCCCGCAGAAGGATGTGTGTTTGCTCGTCATTGAAAGCAGTTCAGGAAACACATGGCCTAACAGACCACTGATGAGTCCTCCTTATTTCCTCTGATTGCTAAGGGAATAGGGGCAGGTACATACCGCAAACTGACCACCATCCCTGTAGATATGTGAGCGACTGTCCCATTGAGTCATGGTGGTGGCACAATGCATAGAACTAGTCTTTTTTCGAGTGTTGAGTGAGCGTGAACAGTGCCTCACGTCATCCAGCAGCATGGAGTGTCCTTGAAAAC
Organism: Ammodytes marinus; assembly: GCF_949987685.1. NCBI lineage: Eukaryota > Metazoa > Chordata > Actinopteri > Uranoscopiformes > Ammodytidae > Ammodytes > Ammodytes marinus. The sequence continues at coordinate 19,695,161 of NC_137220.1, read as the reverse complement.
GTATTAACCTCAATATACCAGTTTATTTCCACTTTATGTATGTGTCAGCGGGACAGGCTCGATCCCAATCATCGCAAATAGGGAGGACATATCTTTAAACGACACAGGGGAACAATAGAAAGAATATGACCTCAAGAAAAGAGGAAGCAGCCTATTCCTTCTCCTTCAGCTGTGTGTTCTTTACTATTTCTGTCACTGCTCATTGTCTCTGCCCCTGAAGTGGCTAACGACCATGCAGCCTTAAATGGCCCTAAAACCTGTGTAGGCAGAAACAACTGATTACACTTTGTGGGTGTCAACCAGACTGCAGTTTACTGAATTAGCTCCATGGATGGCAATGCTGGTCAGTTGGCCATCCAGACTGTTCATTTTACAATTACTGGCTGGATTGCCATGACGTTTTGTACAGTCTCACAGAGCTGCTAGCATGACTGTAGACTTATTTTTCATATTTTTGCATGTCCAGCCATTGGCTCTGATGGTTGTGCCAAGGCCAACATAATGAGAGACTTCTCGAAACATGCTAGCTACTAAGGTCCAACAAGCAAGCAAACACGAGCGGCCATTCAAACCAGGTTGATACCCAAACAAATATCAAAGGCAAACTGGCAAAACAAGTTTATGTGTCATCGTGATAATCCATAATCGTACAGACTGATCCGAGCTCAACTTTGACCTACAGGTATTTGATCAAATTCATGTGCAAGCAGAGATTACTGTATGGAACTCGCTTTCGGTTAGAATATATTGAGCAGATGCAAATACAGTATACACAAGTCTGGATGTTTCAGACCAGCTGTGCAAAGCTCTGTTTTCTGCCATGTATTTCTATAGTGGTATATGCGAGGGTTTTGATTGTACACAAACATGTTTGCGATAGATAAAGCTAGAATGATGTGCGACATGACTAAATAGTGACATAATCGTGTATTCTGTTCTACTTTCTCTTGTCCCGATAATATATGCGCACATTTAAATTAACATTTCAAGACCGTGGCAGCAGTCTCCAGAAAAATGGAAGTGAAAGAAAGATTGGCTGCCCTTGTACCCATTACCCTGCACCTCCCACACACACACACACACACACACACACACACACACACACACACACACACACACACAAAGTGCCTTATCACAACTTGTCATCAAACACTCATATCCTCACATTGTCCCAGAAGGAAAGCTGACCTCCCAGCTGTAGATATAAACTCGATCCAAAGCTCATGTTCCCCCTCCTCCTGCTAAGAAGGAAAGGGCATTGGGGTGACAGGGTAGAACCGCTGCACTCATTTCTTGGCCTGTTACTATTTGACATGAAGATCCAGCCGAGTATCTAAACTTGGAGAAAAAAAAAGTTCCCTGCTCAGCCGCTCTCAAACCACCTCTCGCCCTTTGCACACTCTTTTCCCCAGATTTGGGATGCAGCTGTGGCCTTGTGTGACGTCTGGGGGGTTAACGGAAGGGTTGCGGGGTCAGTGGAGGGCACAGACGGGGGTGTTTGGATAGGCACAGGGCCAGGTCTGGGGAAAACAACTCTTCAGCACCATGGAGATGGAACATGAGACTCTACACTGTCTTTCACTTACTCTTTCTAAGTCTATCAGTCTGTGTCTTTGGCTGCTTTCCTCATGCCCTTTAATGTCACAATTTAAAATAAGCGTCCTTGTCAAGTCTCTGGAGTTCCAGCCCAGAGGAATCCTTCAACACGGCTCTTATTGAAGGTCGTTATTGACCGCTCCTGCATGCCCCTCAAACAAAAAAATCATCGTCACTCACCACATTTTTTCCCACACTTATCTCAGGAGATCATATTGAAAAATACTCTTAGCAACGTCTAATTACACCATTTATAAGTCATGGGAAAAGAATTCATGTTTTTTCCCCCAGTGCAGCATACTACTTTACGACACAGTCATTGAACATTCCTGAAGCTTGAATGTTAAAGGAAGTGTGTGTGTGTGTGTGTGTGTGTGTGTGTGTGTGTGTGTGTGTGTGTGTGTGTGTGTGTGTGTGTGTGTGTGTGTGTGTGTGTGTGTGTGTGTGTGTGTTCCTACACCATGCATTAGACAACACTGCCGAGGCCTGTGGTGTGCTGTGGGTGTATGGTCAGCTGACAGCGGTGTCACACAAGCATACGTATTTTGCTGGAAACTGTCAGGGGCCATAATTAGATCATTTCTTTTTAACAGCTGATTTATTTGAAACAGATGTGGCTTATTACACCACTGTCACACATCTGCCCCACTCAACAGTTTGCTTCTTAATTTTTTTAAATAGTCGATGTCATTCGAAGATTGCAGGACCTGATACATACAATGATGTGCATGTACATTTAGCAATTAGTTTGCCAGCAGAATATGCGCTCAAAAAGGACCTTGTACTATGAGACTTATTCAATGTGTTTAGTCAAGTCAAGTCAACTTAATTGTCAATTTCTGCAACGTGTGCCAGACATACAGATGCATTTAAATTATGTTTCTCTCCAACCCACATAGTAATACGTATGGAGAAGATAAGATGAAATAAGTAAATATATTCCGAATAGAGCTACTAGATACTCCACAAACCGCCTGGCACCTGCAGAAGTACGCCATGAATTACAAGTAACCCTGTTCAGGAATCACTGTGTGATAAGATTTTAAGATCACATTGGAAGCGGACATGTATGGGCATGTATGGCTTAAAGGGTCTCCCCATATCTACTGTAAACCTGTGTGCTGCATTTCTTGCTGGAGATACTGAGCAGAGCCTGCGATCCCTGATAAGATAAGTCAACCAACTGCAAACAAGTCATGTTTCTGCTAGGGTGCAGAGCCTGTGCCTCCTCGCTGTCACGCCTTCTGCCTTGTGTCATAGTAAGGCACTAGTCACATTACACGACGGGAGAAGCAGGGTCTCACCCTTTGGTTTGGTAAATATGGGGATTACATCTTTAAATAAACTATTCTTGATGAATGCTCGGTCACAGGAGATTACTGGGGCCTCTGCCTCAAGGGGAAACAATGAGATATGGACACACAGAGAACAAGGAACAGAACATTGGCATGAACAGCACCTTCACATGAAACACACTGTCACTCTACGGTGGGGCACCACCTCCTCCCCCATCATGTTAGCCATGTGTCATGCTTAAAGTAGCTACAAAGAACTTTTAAACATTTTGTAATCAGTCTTTCTCTGATGATCATACATTATGTATAGCAAACAAGACCAAAGATGGCTATTTTTATATCGTTTTTTCTCAATGCTTTAGTCCGAGTACGATCACCCAGGAACAACAGCTGGCGGGGTAAAAACACTAACGCTTTTGTCCAAAGAGGCTGCTAGAATAAATACAAACTGAAAGCTCCTCGTAGCCAATTTAAATAACTCTATAAAACCCTCTAACTCACCCCAACAAACTGAATTAGGAGTTGAACCCTGGGGGATGAGGTGACGGGCATACTATGAGAAGCTGTATGCACTAAAAGCTCATCATGACATCAGACACCATGAGCTGACAGATAACTGACAACTAAGAGGTGATAGACAGGAATGCAGTGATCTGAATCGGAGTCCCTACTACAGCACCGAGAACTGCCTCATAAATCTGAGAGTAGAAATCATTTTAGCTGAAGTGATTACACACTTACACAACGTTGGCAGTAGCTTAAAGCTCCCTGGTGTTTTGCAGAAACTCGGGGGCACGGGCAGCACGAGGTGAGGTTTGACCCAGATTGCTCTTTCAGCTTTAGTCATATATCAACTTTCAACCACAAATCTCATAGTCAGGAAAACAGACACCATGCCATTTCGCTGTGTGGTTTGTATTGAAGGTGGCAACACAGATGTCAAATCTTGTTTTTCCACTTATGCTGTATGTCTGATACATCTCTTCTTTAAAAATAAATCTGTTGTTATATTCTCTTTGGGTGCATGGGCACCTGTTGTCGTCTGAATGCTGTGTGTGTGTGTGTGTGTGTGTGTGTGTGTGTGTGTGTGTGTGTGTGTGTGTGTGTGTGTGTGTGTGTGTGTGTGTGTGTGTGTGTGTGTGTGTGTGTACAACTATTTTTGTGCGAACAAATTTGAGTTTTACAGGAGGACATTTTTGGTAAGTGAGTTCTCACTTTGGGGCAGGCCTTTAAAGGGCTGTTTGAGGGACAAGGCATGGTTTTAAGATTCAGGTTAGAATTAGGTCAGGGCCTAGGCAATTAGCTTTGATGGTTAGGGTTAAGGAATGCATTATCTGAGTGTCCTCACAGGTGTAGCCGTACCAACATGTGTGTGTGTGTGTGTGTGTGTGTGTGTGTGTGTGTGTGTGTGTGTGTGTGTGTGTGTGTGTGTGTGTGTGTGTGTGTGTGTGTGTGTGTGTGTGTGTGTGTGTGAAACTGAACAACAGGCCAAGTTGACAACCGCACTCTGAGGGCTAGCGAAAAGATGCAGCCTTCATATTGGCTAACTGTGGAAACAATTAAAATAGCATTCTCACAGAAGAGTTATGTCACTAGTCAGCCATATTCCCTCGTCAGCTCGATCCGTGTCTTTCCCAGGCAGCCAAGTGGGAGGAGAGTTTTTTAAAGTGTTTTTAGTGGTGTTTCTGGAGAGTATATTTTAGTGTTTCCTATGATGTTTAACAGTTCTGTGGAGCAGTGGGAGTCTGGGAAATGCCGTGGCAGGAATGTTTGGACTGACCGTGGGGGCCTGTATATTTGACTAAATGTTGACTTGGTTTTCATCAATTTTCAGAAGTGGGGAAAGTGGCAAATCTCTTCCATACGTTTTTTAAGAATTCAAAGTGGGAATGACAGCACCAATCCTCTTTTCTACTAAACTATGCAATTTAAATCTATTAACAAACCTCATAGTCAACATGTTTTTTTCATGTAAACAATTCCAAGAGTAGATGTTTACTATTAAAGTAGTAATGGATGCACTACATGCTGCATGTGATATTTTTAAAGATGCTTGAAGACATAACACATTTCTTGAAAGGTTTTTCCTCAACATAAAACTACTTGTTGTTCATTCTATTTCAATGTGAAGCACTCAGTAGATGTCATTTCCTCATTGCAAAGCACTAACTATTCTTGGACTGTGCTGACCACCATCTGAATAATGATAAACAGAATGACTCCTTTGTTTAGCTAAAGATATATAATCGGGTTTGTTGCCTGTGCAGCAAAAAAAACAATTGGCTCATAATCACCCAAAGGTTCTTTGACCGTCTTTAATTTGTATCTTTTAAAGGGGTAATGTAATTTTTTTTCTTCTATTTACTAAGCTGACACAGAGCAACATAGACGATGCGTGTAAATCCGATGTACAGAGTTCTTTTAGCTCTGTTTTGGTTTCTGCTAATAGGAAAGATATCTTGCTTTTAGCCGCAACATTTTTCCACTGTTTTTACAAGCCAACTTTGCAGGTCGTGTACACTGGATTGATCAAAGTAAGTTCATTCACTGAAAAAAAAAACCTGTGTGCTGCAGGAAACGAGGTTGTCTTTTAAGTGAGAGTGAACCCAAACACTGATCTGATAGGCTTTAGAAGTCTCTACAGAACCTAGGGGAACTGCAGAATCCTTTCACATTACAAATAGTCACGTAATCTACTGTTTGCATCAAATGTAAACTAGTGCAGCTTTATTAACCTTTAAATAAACCAACCCCATTTACAAAGCCATGGTATCCTTCAACTGTGGCATTTGCCTAACTGTAAGTAGCACAGGCTCAGTGTCCTGTGGTGATGCTATCATGCCTGAAGGTGAAAACCCCAACATTTACCATGGTAATGTCCCCTGACTGCAGGGGGGTGAATCAGTCCCTCTGAGCTAAATAGAAACCCATGCTAACTTGATCTGATGTTTTAAAGTGCAGGTTGGCTCCCATGGAGAGCATCACTACTTCAAACGGCTCATTTTAAATCCGGGATTATGTGAGTATTTTCACATAATTATTATCATTTTTTTACAATAATCTCTTGTATTGTGAACTCTGCCAAAGACTGCAGACATTTAAACACGGTCGTTGTTTTCAATTGTCGTGAAACCTATCCGATAAATCAGATAGGAAATGAGTAATATTGACTTGCAAATAGTGCTACTGCTGCACATAAATGTTTGTGTCAGCTCTGTCGCATTCATTGCTTTGTTCTGTGTGACTGGGTGAGGGTCTATGGTAGTTTGAACCGTTTGTTCGGCTGGAAGCATCAGACCGCATAGTGCAGACAGCAGGACTACACAGTGGTCTGCCAGCCATTGTGCTGCCATTTAACACAGTCTCTCTACTGTCCGGAATTGTTTTAACTCTCTCTAAAGCTTAATGAACCCAAACCTCAAACATTCAGCACAACAGAGTCCACTGTGTGAATCCCCACCACGATTTTATGATTGTTTTTTTCTTCGCTTCTTCTTCCATTAGAATGGTTCCCAGGGCAGCCCGGGCTAAACAAGGCCCTGGGCTGTTTGTTTTACGGTGGTGCCTTCCCTTTCAGCATTTCTGAATGCGGCGAGTGGAAACCAGGGAGGGAAAAACAGCAGAAAAAAAGCCAGAAGAAGAAAAGAAAAAGAGGGTCTAAAGAAAGGGGGAGCAAGAGGAAGAGGATGCCAAAGAAAAGCTCTCAAAGACGTATTGCTTGTGTCGTCTCTTGGCTCCTCTTTATCTCTATGATTTATCTGCTGGAGTTTGAAAAGTTAAAGGGACGTGAGCCAAGATCCTTTAAAGTTTGCCTCGACCCTGCCGTCACTGCTTTGTCGCTTTTGATGACTTCCATGAATCAGGTGTTATGCCGAGTTCTGCATGCCTGCCTAATAGTGACATGCAAAATGTAAAAACCCAATAGATCATTAAACATCATTAATGAACCTGACAAATAAGATTATATATTTTTAAACAGAGTTGAGCCTTAAGAATCACTACAATGTCTGCTAGTTTCCCCCTACAGCTGAGGGGCATGCCACTCTCGGCAGGCGTGCAGAACTCGTCATAACACCGGCAGTGGACGTGACGAGAGCACGTTTTCTATGGACGTCAGAGAAGGGAGTGGAGGATCCAGCCCGGAGGTCCAGGCCCTCGGTACACTCTGTTTCATGAGAAATGTGGAGTTCTCTGCCGGGGGGTTGTGGAGGCCCTAGAAGGGGGCCTCCTTACCACTCCTCTGTGCACTCTTAAGAGGGGGTGTGTGAAGCGGGCGCCTCCCTCTCCCGCGGTTTTGCGTGGGAGGGAGGTCACGGACCCACCCTCCCTATTGAGGGCACGTGCTGACGAGGGGGAAAATAACAGGGGAAAAAGGCCCCGAGGGGGGAACACTGCCAGTGCCACCCTGTAATCACCGTCACCTCAACCCGCATATGGAGCACACACTTTACATGCTCACACAATGAAACACACTGCGGAATACCATACACTCTGAATACACAGGCCTTTGTAGTAACACAGAGTATTACAGTATGCTGTGAAAAACACAAAGGCCTCGTCACAGCAGAATATGAAACAATTCAGCTGCAGAATTCATAAATGTTTGTAGCATATTAGCTGTGTTGCACAATCCACTCTTGACCGGTGATGTTCTGTTTGACACTTTTTGTGGGACAAGTCTTTAAAGCCACTACGAGTAACTTTGTCCGTTGGCGGCCCCTTTGGACAAAAGCGGTAGTATTTTTATGACGCCCGCTGTCGTAAAGCTGTTTTCTAGCTCATGCCGGGCGTGCGAGTGTCAAATGGTTAGGGCACATGCAGTGCATGTCTGTGTGTCTTTTCGGCTCCGTGAGAGTGGTTAGTGACACTGCATCAACTAATGCCAGTCAGTGCCACACACACCTGATTGCAATGAGTTGATGCAGTGTCACCTAACTACTCTCACGGAGCTGAAAGATTCCGTGTCCTCACAGAAAGTGAATGAATGAGAGACGGCAGTTAGTATGGATCACGATGAGGTAATGTGTTTATGTTGTTGTAAATAATGACTATTTCAGATGAATAATGGTCATCTGATGATGGTGAAGCAAAGTAAACTTTGTGTTAGTACCGCTCATTCATTTAGGAGTAAACACTGCAGTCTAGTTTGCTCCCGTGAAATTGTGTACATGTTGCTTGGCAACGTCCTCCTCCCGCCCGTATATCACTTTCCCTTTTAGCTTTTCTTCATTGCATTCTCTTTTTTTCTTTGATGGTTCAGCCCTGTTATCAGTCATTATGACGACAAATAACTGTCTCAAACAAGGCTCCCGCTCCCCTTCCCTCACCTGGAGGGATAGGCTTCTCAAATCGCGTTGCTGCGCCACACTGAAATCTGCGACCAATACGAATATGTGACCATAGAGCCTGCATGCGCAAACCGAAAATCGGACTGGGTGTACGACCAGACCAAATGCAGTAATAAAAACTATATAAAAACGTCTTTCTTTGCACTGATGGTCTCGTTTGCTGTTAAAGGTAATTTATGATTATCAGAGAAAACATGAGGCTGTTTAAAATATATTTAAATGTTACTCGTAGTGGCTTTAATGCTGGATATACTGTTTGTCTTTTTACACACACACATACACACACATTCCTGCCAACCTCATTGGATACTTTTGTGCTATTTAACAACACATTCATCAGAAGTGAGGGAAGACAGAGTGCAGTCCTTGAAATACACCCACTGGGACTGAAACATCACTTACATGTCGCTGAGCTGTGGTCAGAGAAAATATTTCAATATTTTGCATTGACATAGGTGATGTATAGCCACTCAGACTTCAAACATGTTTGGTTTATTTGAACTTGTGGTCTGTTCTGCTTCCCTTTTCACATGACTCCGACTTACTCTTATGAAGTCAGGGGCTTAAAAGATGGGGGGAAAAACACATTCTGGCTTTTCACAAAGCTGGAGTTGCACAAAAGAAAGAATTCATTAGAAAATATGTTGAGCCCATGTAGCTGGTGCAGCGTGTGAGGGATTTTGGTATCGTGTGATTTAGGCTTTGCCGCCAAGCACAGAGGGGGCAAGAGGCTAAAAGCAAAGATTTTCTTGGGTTGTGTGTGTGTGTGTGTGTGTGTGTGTGTGTGTGTGTGTGTGTATGTGTGTGTGTGTGTGTGTGTGCATCAGTTTGATATGTTTATTAGAGTGTGTATTTGGAGGACGGATGAAATGGACCTGGTTTTGTTTGAACAGCGGCGCTTGAATTGATTTGTGACTTCCAGCTGAGAGCCGCTCGATAAGATCCATTTGAGTCTGTGACCACTTGAACAGGCCTTCACACATTGTGTGCATCATCATCTGCTTCAAGATGATTTATAACAGCTCGGGTCCTGTCTGACATCTTTATTATCAACATTTGGTCCGCCTGTTAACGTTTTCTCAGGGCTCAAACTTCCAAAGACATCATGAGGTCAGTGGTAAAATGACTGTTTATGCCCAACATGATCAGTGAGATCCAGACTGTCTGCAGGAATTCTTCCCTGATCCACGAGGAAGATTTATGAGCACCAGGAGTGCAGGGGGGACCATCCCTCCGTTCAATGTCTTCATTGTGCTTGGAGCACATGTGTTGTATAAGGAGGTGTGCAGGGCGATACTCAATCCCCTTTCCAAAGGGATTAGAAAGGGCAGAGCAGACACATGGGCATGTACGCCTGGACAGCACATACAACGGACAAGCACAATAAAATACCTTTTCATATCAGAGCAAGCTTCACTCTATCATTTTGCGTGGCTGCAGCACTAAGACTGCTTAAACACCATCCTTAATATTCTTCTTGCGTATGAAAAATCCTGCAGCTTTGCCAGCTCATGCAATAATACATCATCTATCTATTATGTTAAAGTATTTTTTGCGCATATGTATGAAGATTTATTTCTTTACATTGAAACAACTTCAATCCAAGTCAATGCTATCTCAGTGATCAATAAAACCGTCAATCAAACAGAAGTTTTTTTTTTTTTTCTACAAAATGCTCAGCTATAGTTTATCATAGTTACGGATCAGGTTCTCTGGTGTCCAACTCGGGTATGAAAAATAAATTAAAAAGCTATATCTAGGAGAGTCTGTTCAGATATGTTATCTAATTAATCCATCTATCTATCTATCTATCTATCTATCTATCTATCTATCTATCTATCTATCTATCTATCTATCTATCTATCTATCTATCTATCTATCTATCTATCTATCTATCTATCTATCTATCTATCTATCTATCTATCTATCTATCTATCTATCTCAATCACAAATGTGACAGTTTCAAAAGTAGTATTTTTTCATAGTTAAGCACCTAAGTGTGTTTGTATTATCATTGTTGTTACTTCTTGATCATCTAGTGTGAAACTGTCAATCAAAACCAAATGCAACGAAGATTGTATCCTTAAGAAAATAGGAGTCGGTTTAACTGCCAGATGGTTTACAGTAACATCTTGGAAGTTAAAGACACAGAAGATAAGCGTTCTTCCCTTTCGTTCCTGTTTTCCTTGGCCTGTCAGCCAGTTGGACAGGCAACAATACGTTTGGACACTGGAGCCTTAGGGAAATGCACTCTTCATAATTGGCATATCTTTGGTCACTTTCATGGCCGGGTTCACTGTTTTTCCCACACACACAATTGGAAGGCATTCCGACTCTAAAGCCTACTGTCAATAGAGCTGTCAGAGCTGGTCATAAATCTCTTTCTTTCCAGCTATAGTTCTTTGGAAATATTCCTGCGTTACCTTGTAAGTAATTATAGTGTCAATATTCAAACACGTAGGGCTTGTCAGCACCTGTGTGCCCTTTGTCAACAGTAGCGTCTTGAAAATGATGTGTCATAATAATGGGTGGATCCGCCTACTGCTTTTAGGCTTTTCTGGCCACATTGATAGTTAAAAAAGTTCTCATCAGAGTCCAGCATGAGAGCTGCCGAACCTGTGCGTTTACATGTGGCTACGTGAGTGAACACATGCCTATATTCAGGTTTGCGTAGCGGGGACTGAGTGGGCAGCTGACCTGGATTTCCCATCATAGGACACTCATCCCCAGGAAGGAGAATGGGAAGCTGCTGCAGGTCGGTCAGCATACCTACTCATCACTGATCATCAGCCCTTTGACACACTGCAACCTCTCCAAACACACATCCAGTGATTTGTTGGTAATAACACATTGCTCTGGCCACCTGCAGTAATAGTTCACATGCTATTTGCAGAGTTTCCCTCCGTCAGAAATAATGTCTCCGAAGTCACATGCTTCAACAGATTACAAAACAATGACATTTGAACCCCTGTGGTTCAATTTGGAAAGTTGGGGAAATGTTTGCTACCTGCTTGTTATGTTAGCATATAAAGACTATTTTCTCCCTTTCCTCCTCCAGCAGTGATTGTCCAATCATAGCTTAGCAACCGCAACTAGGTGCGTTGTGCCTAAAATACATAAAGTGTAAGAATAACATTCCTAGTGTGTTTATATGCTACAATGTCACCATCAACTGTTAGCAATCTCCAGCTAATTAGCCTACTACCTATAGCAGTAAACTAGCATTTCCCGTTTTTGACTACAGGGCTATGTCACACAACATTATCTTGTGAAGTTCCAGTCACATAAAGGAAAAGAAAGTTGGGAACCATCAAGTCTAGTGTGTAGCATTGAGCCAGTAGGCCTATACAGGTCCTGGAGTACCGAAATTAGGAGCGGCTTAGAGCGGTTAGGTGCGCTTAAACCGTACCCTACCCAACGTTTGGCAAATGAAAAGCCAAACTACCCGGACCGAACCGCTCCGATCTGACCCGCTCTACTCGGTGCAACAGTGACCAAACTCATCACAAAACAGGGTTAGGCCATAGATAGTAAATAATATTAGGCACACAGCAGCTGTATTAAAATGATATGTCATACAAGGACTAACTGGCTCTTCAATGTAATCATACATCATTAACAGGTGAGGACCCATTAGCTTAAGCCTCAGGCATGATGTGATACGTAGCATCCGAGTGCATGTTTAAGACACTTTTAAGGGTTTCTAATTTCCATAAAAACATAAAATGAATGAAAATTATTTAGTCAGCTTTATTAACCAAGGAAAGTTAATTACAAAAAATAAATCCGACTGCGACAATTATCATTTCAGATGGAAAAATCTAATTGATATTGAAGAATTAGAAGAATTGAAGAACACTAAATCTCTCTTATAATAGTAAAACTTTAAAACTACACAGAGAGTGTAGAAGGGAGGCCGGGTGTGGCAAACGGTCCATAACTAAACAACTTTCATATGAAAAAGTACAGCTTTGCTTTGTTTACGGATATTACATGTTTTAGCCAAAGTGACTTTACTGTAACCGGAGCATTTGAGTGAGAACACTGTGCACTCACTTAGGCTACATTAGTCTTTCAACAACAGGCCGTTTGGCTCAACAACAGATCCGGAGCCATGTGGACCAGTCTGCATGAGCTGCATCTTACACTGTCCGTGAAATGTTCACGTCCTGCCACGGACCAAACTATAGTGCAGTGGGCCTACTATGTGCATGTGGGTTTGCAAGAATTCACCGGAGATCAGTATAAGAAATCTTGGACCACCGCTCATCTGTCATCCTGCACCGCTGACGTATTTCCAGAGCAAACAGTGGCATTCCAACAAAAATACACGTCTCAGGACATTAGTTGTTATTAGCCAATAGGCCGGGCACGAGTTCATCCACACATGAAACAAATATCAACCATTCTGTGGGTGTAAATCCATCCACGCTCCACCTGTGTTTCAAAGGTCACGGTCCGGCAGCAGAGTGTGAGACAGCAGGCCTCCGACACTCACATGGAAACTGAATGAGAGACCAGGTGGGTTTCCCTGATGGCATGCCAGTAAAGGAATGTTTCTGTCAGCGTTGAACTTGTCCGGTGGGAATCACCCCTGGAATGTGTTACCATCACAGCTGAAGGTGTCACCGTCAGTTGGCAGAGCAGGACTGGGGTGTGTGTGTGTGTGTGTGTGTGTGTGTGTGTGTGTGTGTGTGTGTGTGTGTGTGTGTGTGTGTGTGTGTGTGCGTGTGTGTGTGTGTGTGCGCGTGTGTGTGCAAAATACACATAACCTGTAACATAAACCTGTAGCATACATGGTACATCAGCCTGGTGTTTATTTGCCAAATAGTGTGGGATGGTTTTGATGATGAAAACATAAAGTATAAGGCATGTGCTTCTTTATATCCGCACGTGCGCATGTGCCTCGGAGGGGACGTGATAGATTATGAACGGGGTCCGTGGTGGGAGAACAGCAGGCTCTCAATGTAGCTGTCTGACCTCTAGGAACACAGGAGAGCATCCAGGGGTCGTGACACTGGGCTGTCCGGGGACCAGTTGCTGCGTGGGCCCTCTCTGTTCGCAAGAGAGCACGGGGTCACAGCATGTGACAAAAACACTTGTTTCAGATGTCTGGGAATAATATACTGCTGCCCTTTTATGACTCGGCAGCAGCTCTGACAAGTGTTCCGCCACCTCATCAAAGGAGTCTGTGTGTGAGTAAGTTGCTTGATGTGTAAATTAAAGGAGGAATCAGCGATCCTGTTAGCGCTTGTTGTCAAAATTACTGTTTTGTTTGAATATCTCCTTACTATATGCTAACTGTCTGTACTGTGTGTGCGCGCTGAAAAGAAATCTGGTGTTTATACACAGCCTAGGCCCTGTAAACCGGCATGTCAACAAAGGGTATGTTAACAAAGGTATGCACACACAGTAAGCGGAGCATGAGGAGATATTCACTGATTTTGACAAAAAGTCATCCTCCAGACTTTACAAGATTGAAAAAATCATACGTAGAATGCACATTCAGGACCCTCATTTGAAAATATGTCTATGTCCCTTTTTACCCTCCGTCTTGCAGCTGTTTGGAAAAATGTGCTCAGTGAGTAAGTGGAGAAGTTTCAGTCATAGAAAATCATCTTACTTTATGTTTTTACGGATTACCAAAGCCAGGTGGTCCGGTCCCACTGACCTCTGAGAGCTCTCACATCCAAATGTTTGGGAAAGCCTGATGAAAGAAAGTGTGTGGCTGCAGCCCTTATGGGTGTGTTTATGCACTGGATTCTGGAGAATCATTGCACAAAATTCCCATCATCTGCCCAGTTATGAGATCTTGTCTTTTTTTTCTTGGGAGATTCTTCCTCTAACCAAAACTATCTTTATACCAGATACAGTTTTCCTGTGAAAGGCCTCTTTGTCCCCTTTTTCTGGACAAGCTGTAGCACGCTGTCAGGGCAAGTCCAGCAGTCAACATGATGATGACAGTGGAAGATTAGCATCCCAGCTGAAGCTGCAGGCAGGAGACAACAGGAAGTCAACAGGCTTTTGAACGGGGCTCAAATGTGTCACACGCACGTCTGCATCGCTGCGTGTCAGTGCAGCTCCTGTAACTTCTCATTACACCCTGTGGCTTAATGGCTTGCCGTGTTCCGTACACAGACACTGCAGCCAGAGCCCTATAACCCCTGACAGTCATTCAGCATGGTATGTGCACAACATCTGCATTCCTTCCATCCCCGGCTCTCTCCGTCTGACAGCAGCTCAGGGGGAGAACACTACACTGCAGACAAACCGCCGCTGTCAGTCCCAATAGAAAGTAATGCTGGAAATGCTCTGCCCCAGCGTTTCCACAGGCATTTGGCTTCGCACAGTAGTTTTCAGTGTTGAGGCTTACAGAAATAATGATGCTGCTCACTGAGGTCAGCGGAGCACTGGTGGATTCTGACCAAAGTGCAGTGTGTTGCTGTGTCTAACATGGCGTTATAGGTTCACTTGTCAGCCTGGTTATGTTACGTCTGTGTGAAACTCCACACCAGTCCATTCGCACGCAAAATCCCAAACTGGACCCTGAAGTTACCACTGCAAATAAGCATGTTTACAAAAAGACTTGTGTCAGCCCAGTTTTAAAAGTGGATGCAATTACGAGTGTCTTTGAACATCCATAATGTTTCATTGTAGGTGCAAGAGCTCCCTCTGTTGGAATAGTAGGGGAACTCTTTGTTATCAGTAAAACCCCAACATTAACCAGATGAGAGAGGGGACTATGCTCTGAGCACTCAAAAGCTTGATCACACAGTTACAATGGAAAAAGAATTGTGTGTTGAAAATCAGCGACGTTTTCCCTTTTTTCTTTCCAAAAACAAGATGTTTCCTCTACTTCCACTTGGTGTTTGCCTCTTTTCATGTTTTAACCGAAGAAGGACTGACAGTAGGCTATGTTATTCATCAACATATTCATGAGTAAGGCTGAGGATAAAGTGATATTTGACCCTGTTTTTTTCTGTTGAGTGTCACAAAGTGTTGTGGGACTTCTCCAGGCCCAAACAAGTAAAGTTAGACAGAAGACTAACGAACCTTCAAGAAAAAAGTAACACAAGATAAACATATAGGCAACATCTTCTCCTTCAAACCATCTTATTATCTTCATCCAAAGGGAATGCAGAAATGCAGATAAAAAAAACAAATTTTGAAGCCAGTGAACTGTTCAGCTGAATCCATGTGTGTCTCATGTCACGATCAGTTAAGTTGGTAAGTGATGGCTTATAACAACAGACAGCAGACATTCTGACATGTCTCAGCAGGATAAACACAGGTGTATAACATCACAGTATCAACCGCTCTATTCCATTTAGGTGCCCACGCTGTGAGCCAGCAAGCACAATGCTTGAAATTTAAAAATGGGATGTGGCCATGATTAATGTTATTAATTACACCTGTGCTTTCCGTGCTATGCAAATGTTTATGTAATCGCTTATACTGTGAGACTACCTCGGTTCCTTTTTAGTTGATGTTGTTTTGCACAAAAAATGATTTGTGAAAATGTTGTTAGCAGAATTATTATAATTTTATAATTTTCGGTTTAAATAACTCCACTGTTTGTCACACTTTTACAAGATAAAAATGTATTCAAATCAAGCTAAACTGCTCCATTTGTATCGATTCTTAGTTTTAGCATAACTCTTGAATGAACCATCAAATTCCACCTATTGTTAAAAGTTTTGAATAAAAATTCCAGACTTCATATAATTGTATAAATTGAATGGGTTTCTTAACGTGCACATAAGGGTACACACTTTTGTTATTTGTTATTCATGCATTTTTTTATATTTATTTTATTTTGTATTTATTTTTTATTTCACCTTTAAAATCCTAACACTTAAATATAATCCAAACGTCATGACATAATCCCGCATAGACCTAAATGTGTTGTTCCAATGACACTAACAAAGCTAACACTGAGTGAAGTAATACAACCAATACGCTACGTTTCATATAGATAGGCAACGCTAAACTAATTTCACTTTCATTTAAATTACAGCTCAAGTTTGTAAAGATAGACTTCGGTTGTCCGACTGCGTATGGCTATAGACTAAAATGTTTTTTTTTTATTAAAAAAAAATAGTAGGCTACAGCTAGTTTAACATTCTGACATATCAACTAAATCACTTTATGAATGTTACGTAGTTCCGTTTTGAAGGTGTTTTACCGAGGTTTTTGACTGTTTTTTGTACAGACTGGGATGTAGCACTTAAAGGTCCATGATGTAGCCTACCGTTTGCCGTCATAGACATACGTATACATGTATATTATATCTATGGTTTGCCGTTAGGGTGCGTTTCACTCATGCAGCCACCAGGTGTCACCACAGAGTCGCGTCATCAGATGCGTCATTCCTCGTAAACGTTCATTGAGTGGAGCAATGAAAGTTGAGTAAAGTATTTACAGACAGGAGCAGGAGCAGCAGAGTGACACAGGGAACAGGTTGCTTCACTTTCTATGCTATGGAGCAGTTTGTCAGCCCATAAATATCGTGTTAATGACCAGTTCTTGGGCTCGTGAAATGTACACATCCATCCTCCCCTTTGACTGTGTGTGTGTGTGTGTGTGTGTGTGTGTGTGTGTGTGTGTGTGTGTGTGTGTGTGTGTGTGTGTGTGTGTGTGTGTGTGTGTGTGTGTGTGTGTGTGTGTGTGTGTGTGTGTGTGTGTGTGACTTGCACTTATGATTCATGATACCTTAAATTACACGTTATATTATTGTCCACTGCACTGCCAACATTTTTAAGGGAATCAAGATGACAGAGGGGGGGCCATGGTGAAAAAACAAGCTATCTTCTTTGAAGCTGTCTCAACCTCTCCCAATGAAAAACACACTTTTTTTTTTATTATCGCTGTCTGAATCATGCGATATTTTAAAGAATTTCTTCCTCTGAGATAAGAAAACATTTCAACTGAAGTAGCCCGTAACAGCTTCATCTAATCCCACTTTCTGACCTGCACGGATGTATGTTCGTTTATCCAGAATGATCCAGAATATCCCTCCCGGGCCCGCTTGGTTCCTGCCAAATGATGTTATTACACCGAGTCCTCTCCTCTCCCACTTCTTCATCTGCTGTACAAAACAAATAAGATCTATACAATGGCCGTTTGTGTTAGATAAGCAGATTTTCTTATTGATAAAATGTGTGCGTAATGAGTCTTCTGGGTTTAAAAAAAAATACTTTTATGTATTTGAACGTTTCCACATTGCACGTATTTCATAAAAAGAAACAATGTTTCACCTTGTTAATCCCTCCAATTTAATGTGGCATATTTTTTCTTATGATGGGGCTTCTTATAAAATTACCACAAATAAAATGTGAAGGGCACGTCTGTAAATGTAACATCAGGATGCATTCAGTGCCAATTGCGTATCGGCCCCGCCAGTGTCTTTTCCATCACCGACCCCGGAGACGTTTGCGCCCTGAAGTGACTCCCAACACGTGGCTCTCCACATTGTAGGTGTCAGAAGATCTTGGAGACGCGAAGCCATATACCTTCAGCCTTTTGCAGCGATTTGACGCTCCTGATCTCGCCTTATTGAAACCACACAATGCGCACGGGGGCCTGTTTCCAATCTGACGACATGCGTGATGAATTTGGGAAATCATCTGCAGCCTTGCTGGTACCGTATAGCCCACCCAGTCCGGACCCAGTCCCCCTGTGCCCCGAGGTATCGATACGATTAGAGGCAGGAAATGTGGGAATCCCCAACAAAGGGCTCCATCATTAAACACAAACAACCAGAGGCCTCCCAACAATACCAAAAGCGCCCTCCTCTCCTCGCTCCTCTTTTATGTCTCAGCAAGTGAAAATCTATTACTTTCATCCCAATATTACCATTCTGCTTTCAGTTGCCCATTATTAAAGAAGATAATCCGACAGGGCTATAGCGGGCTTTGATAGGTTTGCGCTCAAACGGAGAACAGAGAGTGTAGGGTTTCTGACGCAGAGAGCTCAGATTCTACAGACGGCACATCAAATATTATTTCTTCTCCTTTTTCACACATGGGGATATTTACCAGAGGCTCTCTCTGCCCGGGTTATGACTTCTGTGCGTTGACAAAAGAGGCACGCATACGTTTATCCGAATAAGTCTCCACGCAGGCAAGAAAGTATTATTTATATCAGCAGCACCAAATCAGTCATTGCTGTTGTGTTTCCTATTGTTGTTTCGTCTGAAAACGTGTAATTGGGAGACAAGTGTGTGCGTAAAGAGCGGCTGCACTTCGAGGTGGATTAAGTCTTAAGTCTCTGCCTCGCGTAAGTGTTTGGTGGGGATTTTTCCCCCTGAGTCTTAAAATCCAGGATGGATGATCTGATGTCAACAAAGTGTCTCCCGTAATCTGAAATTAAAATATGTATTGACGGTCCTTTTATTATCTTTCCATTTCCATTACCATTTTAAACTCTCTGTTTTAAGGGTTCGGAAAAAAAAACCTGATCTTCTTTTACTCGAAGATCAGTTGACGTTTGGGGGTACGAGTAACGTAACAAAAAAGGATTGAAAACTGTTCATTGTAGCCTATATTAGGAATACCATGCAAAAAGTAAAATACCTTTTTATTATGTTTAGGTCTTTTTATTCATATTGCTTGTTACAATTTAAGATTGTTGACGCAGCTCTGACATCAACATCCTAAAGTGAATTCCTCTCTAAAAACAGTCCTCTTTTGGTTTCCTGCTCATGGGGATGTTTTCTCTGGTGTCCGCGTGGACTTGGCACTGATGCTCTGGTGATGAGAGTGCACATGCTCCAACAGGCCTCATTGGTACCCTTTGCCTGGATTTCATTGGTCGGGATCTTCTTCCTCGTGCCTCGCCGTGACATCACATCCACCCGACCCACGGGAAAGCAGCGGAGTTTACAGATGATGCTGGACATCTCGGAGGACGCACACACTTTTACGCACGATCGATCGCTCGCTCGCTGACCGCTCCTCGTGCGCTTTATAGGCACCAAAATAAAGGATATCTGCACGGATGCGCTGCGGTTTTAAAGAAAGTGCTTCTAGAAAAGAAGGAGGAGGGCTGTGCTTGGAATTTCATCCCTTTCTCTTTTTTTGTGAATGGAGATGAGTCGTGCGTAAAACTCTGTTCTTTGCATTTCAGAGCAGAGCTGTCACTCTCCCACCTGTTGGCAGGTGGTGTTGGCTTTACCCGCGGACATCTACTATGACATTGGGTTTGGAAATCATGGAGGATTTTGTAATTGACGTGGTAGGGGAAGGACTCAAAGACAGCGCCGAGGAGTCGCTTTTACCTTCGGATGAGTCGCTGAGCGAGCAGGAGCGCAGCACCGAGACTTCCAGCAGCCAGAGCAAAGAGCGGGACAGCTACAGCCCCGAACCGCCGTGTCCTCCGGCTAAAAGCAAAGGCCCCGCGTCAGTGAAGCCTCCGTACTCTTACATCGCTCTGATAACGATGTCTATATTGCAGAGTCCGAAGAAACGGCTCACCCTCAGCGAGATCTGTGACTTCATCAGCCAGCGCTTTGCTTACTACCGGGAGAAGTTCCCCGCCTGGCAGAACTCTATCAGACACAATCTGTCGCTCAATGACTGCTTTGTAAAGATGCCCAGAGAGCCCGGCAACCCCGGGAAGGGCAACTACTGGACCCTGGATCCCAACTCCTCGGACATGTTTGAGAACGGGAGTTTTCTGCGGCGCAGGAAGCGCTTCAAGCGGCAGCACTTTCGCTTCGACCCTCTGAAGGAGCAGCACCTGGAGCCCAGCGGACTGCACGGCTTTCCGCCATACGGGCTCGGTGCGGCCCTGCAGCTGCCCAGTCTGGAGATTTACCCCTACCTCCATCACCACCACCACCACGCGCCGAGCTCACACTGCGGCCCAGCCAACATCCCACCTGTCAGCAGCATCCTGCCCGCCCTCTCTAACTTCTTCTCCCGTAGCGCGCTCACAGCCAAGGCGTTCCTCCAGTCGCAGCCGGGCGTCGAAGCCTTCTCCACGGCCCCGTGCACTGCCTACTCCTCGCCCCTGGCCTACGCAGCGTCGCCTGCGCTCTTCCACCCCGCGGCGTCTCCGCACCTCCTTACTTTGCACCAGGAGTATCAGAAACTACACCGTGGTACCATGGACCTGGCCAAACACATCAGCGCTGCCACCAATGAATAAGCAGCAAACCGAACTCGTGTTTTCTCAGGTAACAGAGACATTTACAGCAGAAGCTGACAGTTTCTCCATGTGTCGGAATAATGCTTTGGAAGAATGTTGTAGATATGTTAAAAGAAAAAGAAAAACTCTCCCTCCATCCCCACTTCATGGCAAAACGATATTTTAAGAAATTCTTTTTTATTATTGTTGTTGTTGTTGTTGTTTTCATCATGAATTAGTATATGTTGTTATAATATTTAAATGACGAGTTTCCTACACTTGTTTATTTTTTGGAAATAAATAAAAATTGATATTTAAGCCTTGCGTTCAGTTGTATATTCTGTACAGATCCAACGTGAAGTTGTTCATTAAAAAAACACCAGACTTTACGTCTGAAGTCACAGATCATTTTATATTTCATGTGTTTACAGTTTTTATTTTTAACATTAGGCCCTAAAACATAATTATGTCGTCTAAACAAAGTGACATTTATCTAGATGATAAAAAAGTGTTGGATTGCTTCACACACAATGAGAAACAACCAGAGAAAATCATTTCGAATAATGGTGAATAATAATTTGATAATTAAAATTATCTCTCATGCCTGCAACATTAAAATTGTGCATCAAATAATCGACAAAATAAAATAAAAAACAATGATTGATGATGACTCATTCAAAAATACCCATGTATTTAATATGTGAGTAATTTAATATGTTTGGAGAATACAATGCCAAACATGTTAAAAACACGGGAAAAGCAACTGTGTTGGATGTCAAAGTCAAAGGCACTCAGGCGCTATAGTAATGCAAAGGTTTGTGTTTGTGTGTGTTGTGTTCATGGATATAGGCTAAAGCTTGAAATATAATTGCCTTATTTTGCAGGGCCACACACATACTTGCGCGGTCTCCGCCTGTTCCAGCGAGAAAATCTGTGCAACACGTTTTCATGTCAAATAAATTGTCATCTGTTTAATTAGAAAGCCGCCTTCTGTTCCCACGAGGGAGCCTGTTCAGTAAACCACATATTGTTATTTTATCATTGTACTGTATTATTATTATTATTATAATAATTATCATAATTATTGGAGAGAAAGTTGTGTTGAAAATATTGCTGACATTTGACCTTTATTATTTTTTCGTCTTATCAAAAAAAAAGTCCTAGAAAATTTTGCGAAAATCAATCATTTTAAAGAGGTAACTTATTTAAATATCATGCAACCACCTGAAGGAGGTTTTATGTTATGATGTAAATAGATGCAGCAATTATTATATTATATTATTAATATATGCAATGTATTATTATTATTGTTATTTTAAAGAAATAATCCATCAGTTCAGTTAAATACTATTTTGTCTTGGGTACTTTTTGCTTAGAAACAGTTAATACACACTGCAAGTAACATTTGAAAGAAGAATCCAAAACGATTTTCTTTTCTTCCTTAGGTGTATTAATGTTGTGAATCAAACTATCAAATCGAAGCAAAATCTGTAACATAAACCTATAGAGCAAATCATATTTTCCTGTTGAAGCAGACAGTGTGATTTAAACGGAGATAAATCATTCAAAATATATGTGTGATCACTTAATCTATATATCTTCCACCCACCCTTTCCTCATTCGCCCTGAAATTCAGATGATCTGATTTATTTGGCCATTTTCTTTTCCACTTAAAAGGTGGACGGACGCGGCACCATGCTTTTGCAGCGAGGGGCGACAGAAGTCAAATAATTCTAGGTTTCGGTGCATGGAAGTATTTATTTAATTCTATTCTGAGTCTGCTTTAGATGGATTACCGCGCTGAAGCCCTTGGACGGGGCTGATGGATCACACCACACGCTCAGTCCTTTGGCAGAGTTTGGCACCCAGTGAGGGGCTGAAACAAATAAAAAGATTGTTACCTGATGGTGAGCTTGTTCGGCTGCCCACTGAGAAGAAGAGCACACTCTACTCATTGATTCCCTTTTTCCCTGCTCCATTCAGGAGAGAGGATACACATGCGCCCAGTTTTCATTTCATTCACTCTCTTCTGAGGTTTTTCTCTTTCTTTTTTTCCTGTCTTTTTTTTTGTCATAACCAAATGTCTAATATTTGCACCGCTAATCCTAAACAGTGCGGCAAGAAGTGTGGTCAAAGTGATCCGACATCAGATTCATATCATAGGGCGGCTATTACACCACAGCATATTTGCCATTAGAATGATTAAATTTACAGATGAACATGTGTGGTTTTTCCATTTTAGATTTATATGTTGAAGGTGCGAGGTCAAAGGTCTTATTGTTTGAGCCGGTTTGTGATCCAGCAGCCACTATAAATATAAATCATCATTCACCTTATGCACATTCATAACACATACACTCAAACAGGATTTGACAGATTAGTAAGACTCAACACATCGTGGTCGAGTGAGTTAAAGACACAACAAAGTTAATAATCGTCTAAATGCATTGGGAGGAGACGTCTCTGACATTGTTCATAATAAGCTGGTTTTGCTGGTGTGTGTGTGTGGGTGGGGGGGGGGGACGTTAAGAGAAAGTGAAACAGACAAACACTGTCACAGACACTGATTTGCAGCAGGGGAGGAAGGAGGGTGGAATCAGGGTCTTCTTTTTGAGAAGGGGGGCTTTGCACCTGATAAAATAAGGAGTGTGTGTGTGTGTGTGTGTGTGTGTGTGTGTGTGTGTGTGTGTGTGTGTGTGTGTGTGTGTGTGTGTGTGTGTGTGTGTGTGTAGCTGTGACCGCACATCAACTTTCCATCCCGAAGGGGGTAAAAGTTGCCAGTCCACCATTTCAAGTCGTTTTACTTTCCTTTTTCCTTTGTGCGTCATTGACTGTGACATGCTTTATTAAAATCCTCACCCTTGTTAAAGCCTACTTTTTTTAAAGCCTATTTTTGTGTAGGCCTAATGATTGGTGGCAGCAAGACTTTATCGTTTTCAGCCTCAGCCAGAAGTATACTTAAAGGTCTAATTCAAACTGCAATGTCACAGAGGTTTGCTTCTTAAATAAAAGATAACTTAGATTACTTTGATCAGTGTCATGTCAAGATGATTCATCACGTAAGTAGACGTGATCGATGGACGTTGACGTGACGACCCCGTCAATGGTGCGTGCCGTGTCGTAGGCTACACCGCTGCGGCGTTTCTGCTCAGTTCCACGTGGATTATCAGTTCTGAGTTATCACAACTCATAACTCTCTTCTGATGTGTTTCTCTGGGAAAAGGCGGGTGGGTTCGGTCAGGCCTCCATTCATGCAGCGCCGCTGTGCCATGCTTTCATTCTCCACCTAAAGACGCCAAGCCAAACAGGCAAGATAAACTCATTCGTGGAGCAAACCCCCGTCGCGCCGCCTGAATTTGCTCCTTCTGCTTCCACTGCAGAGAGCCCAAAGTCTCAGAGTGATGCATTCTGGGATCACCCCTTCAAGTTCAGCCGGGACAGGAAAAACAATGCGCCTGTGTTGCTGCAGAGGGTTTGAAATGCTTAATTTGGAATAGATTCCCTTCAAATATTTTTCCTGTTCTTGGAGCCTGCTGGTTTGTATTTATATGAGCTTTTCACGGCTCTCTAAAAACTTTGGGTCAATATGGCAGCAGTTATGCTGAGTGTTAATATGTAGGCTATATTAGCAGTGTTGCTTTATTGAAGCCAAGAACAGTCATGCTAAAAAGACATTCCAGTATCTCGTGATAACAAGATATTTATCTCAACAAAGCTCATTTTCACTCAAGACATATGATATTGTAGGCTGTTATCTCAAAATCATGAGTTTACTCGTTAACAGGAGAAAACGAGTGTGGTTTTCTCAAGATGACAAGATAATGAACGTAAGAGGAAACAACCTTTTGTTGTACTGGGGTGATTATCTATTGATCACAGGATAACAGGATAAAAAAAAATATGAGCATAGCTGCTCTCGGCTCCTATGTAGCTTAACCCATGTATCGTACACATGTTTTAACAACCCCAAAACTCAGTTATTACCTATCCACTTAGTTAATGTTTAATACACATTAAAGGTGAAGTAAGCGGTTTATTTATATTAATATAATTTTTTTTTCTTTATTCATACAGTAGGCTAATCACCTACACGATGTGCGCGTTTCATAAAGCCAATCTCTTAGTCAGCTGCTCTGCATGTAGCCTAAGCAATTAAACTTTATGTAGTATCCCGAAATTTTATCCAATCACAAGAGAGAACGCTACAAACCGACACCCGTCCGCACCCGTCTCACTCATGGTCTCAGTGCCGGTGCACGCCAGAGCGACACATGGGTGAATGTTTATGCGCCTACTATGGCGGAGCAGGTAAAAATCCTTCCCAATGTCTGTTTTGATGGTTTTTATCATGTTTTATCACACTTATGGATCTGAGATGATGCTAGATAAGTTGCTGCTTGAAGACCGCAGTGCGGTGACGTAGGGACGAGCGAGGGGACTGCTAACTGCAGTAACTGACAGGAAGTTAGCTAAAAGAACCATTCCGCTTACCGCTCCTTTAACTAAGCATTAACTAAGCATAATGCTTAAGTAAGCATTACTTAACTAAGCACAGTTAATGCTTCACCAAGCATTGGCCAACCTTTAATAACTCAACATTAACGGTTACTTAATGCTTAATTAGCATTACTTAACCGTTGATCGCATTAAATAAGCATTAACTTACAGAAGTGTTACCAGTATTGGTTTAAAATAAAGCTTAGTTCCTACACATAGCTTACCCAAACCAAAATATGGTATGGAATCAAATGATATAATCTGCTATAATTTTGCTCTTTATATATTACTAATAGTTACATATTGTAATACATGTATCTTATCTTTTGAGAGTCGCATACACATCAACCAACACCACCTTTGCGACAGTTTGACGATACAACTTGACTTTTTTTGTGTTTAACGCCAGGTCACACTAACCCTTGGGCAAAGAACTCAACTGCAATGTAAAAACATATGACAATAACACTGGGGTCAAAGCAAAGAAGTTAACCTTGCATTGTTTTGACCCCAGCTGCTTTTAGTGTGTAACTGAACCCCCTCTTATTGCCAAAGACCGATTTGTGTTTGCTTAAGTGCTCCAAGAGGGTGATTTGTGCAGCCATAGGATCTTGTTAAGGCTTTCGGTGATGTGGTTTTTCGGTTATCGCGAGTAAATCTCGCACCTTTCTGATCTCAGCCGAGGTTTGCTCTCCTCTCGCTTTAACGGCAGACTTCCACAGGCCTCACTCTCTCCTTTGGCTTTTTTGCTTTTCCTGGCCGGTTCAATCCCCGCTGCCCTGCTTCGGGGAGTTATTCAATTATAAATCTTCCACCCTTCTCTTTCTGACCCCCCACCCACCCCACCCCACACACACACACACACACACACACACACACTGCGTCTCTCTGCTTTCCCTCTCCCCTCTCACAGGTCTATGTGTTAGCCTGCCAAGCCCAGTAAAACACGCTGCTCCATGGGTGCACCCCTCTCCAGTCTCGTGCCCAAGAATTTATTATGCTCAGGGTGGCGAAGCGGAGTGAGCGGCAGTGTTTTTGGAAAAGGGGACCCCCCCTCAAGCCTCAGTGCCAACAGATGACAGTGACATATAGCAGGAAAGCCACCCAGAAGGGAGAATGATCTCACACCTCAGCCACGCGCTCCGAGGGAGTGGGAGAAAATAAAGAGAGCGAGAGAGAGAGGAGGGATCTGCAGCTGGGGGCAGAGGGGACAATAAAATCAAGATGAAAAGAGGCAAGGATGGAGAAATGAAAAGGTGGAAGAGGAAGAAAACAAGACAAACATCAATGTCTGGAAGCAAACGGTGAAGGATCTGGTGCTTTTGCAAGCGGAGGGAACCACAAATATGCCTGTGACTTCTTTAAATAATTTAGGTTGCTTGCTATAGTTGAACATTGCGTCCCAATACTTTCCAAATAAACCAAACTTTAAATCTCTTGGATATTCTATGCTTGCCCTCAAGACCGTGGCTTGGTTGTGCCAGCCAAGTCCTGGAGGAAATGCACTGCTCCATTAGGCATCTTCAAAAAAAAATCCGCAGTTGCATCCAAGATTTAATAGCCGATCCTCTTTGCGACATCTGTTTTTTCTCCAAGAGCCTGTGAAGCGGCCAACCTGTATTTCACAGGGGTGGTACTTGGTTTTTCTATCTTCCTGGTGCACTACTGCTCCTCCGGGTGCCCTGTGCCCTCACCTTACCCATAATGCCTGGCGGTACCCAGATTTGTCTTGTAGCACCACTTGCCTGCGTGGGCTTTGCGGTGTGTGGTTTACTGTATAGCCCAGGTAGAAGGCCTCCCGCTCTACTGGCCCGCAATCAAAAGCAGCAAGGGTGTGATGTCACCCAACAGCAGCCAGCCTCAAAAAACCACTTATTGCACTAAATGAGAGCCATTAGCCACACAAACAAAGACTTAAAAGTCTCTGTCATTTAATCAAAAGGGGAGCAGGAAGCGCAATTAACATCAGGGCCGAGATGTGTCAGAGCGGGGTCAGGCTATAACCGTGCGGGCTCTTATTACAGTATAGAGGCCAGGTGGTCGTGTGTAAGGCCTAATGAGAGTCAGTAACCCCAACCTGGCTGCAGCCCGCCCCACTTCCACTGATCTCTGAAGAAGACAAAGTGGTCTGCCTTCCACAGCAGGCATCGCCATGACGAGCAAGGGGACGTTTGAAAAGCGTCCAGTTAAGAGCTGAAAACCTCACTTTCTCTCTCTCTCTGTCTGCACTTTCTCTCTCCACCTCTCTCCCCCATTACATTTGGCTTTTCTCTCCTCAATAACGTCTGCAGTGGCATATTACAACTTGGAAGTGGATTTTAAAAGGGAGTAGAGGAGGGTGCCAGAATGGGAAAAACATGGATTGGCTCAATGGAAGCCGATTAAGTGGGCATGCCAAACCTCACGCTTTGTAAGAAACACGAAAAAAAGAGAGACCTTTTATACATTAATGCTCTGAGTTAAAGACCAACCGCATCGTGGGGGTAGATCAAAAAATCCCACCCTCCCCTCGAAAAGGGAGAATGAAGTTTTCAGGCGGTGTATTGTCACCTCATACGATTCCGGTGTCACATGGTGAATGTCATAGGGTGCTCGCGAAGGCCTTCGGTGTCAGAGAACAGGCCTGACTTTTTCTTTAATCACTGCTGCAGGTCTCTATGTGCTCAGGGAACTGTAAAGCCAATTCACAAGCCTGCAAACATCCTGTAACGGCAACATAAATCCACTAATTCAGGCTTTTGTGTTTGGTAATGGATGTTGTGCCATACTATGCACTGTAGATGTGATATGATAGGATTGATTGCTGTAGAGATCACTGGGGCTGCTTTTTTAGCACCGCCCTGCCACCCAAACTGTCGGCCAACGAGCCCGTTTATCCCATGCTGCCTCTGTTGGTGGTCCCGGGTGTAAGCTATATTTTCCCCTCACTTCTCTCTCTCTCTCTTTTTTTTTATAGCTAACACAAAATTGTTCCTAATTCGCTGCTGCTAGAGGGGGGTAATTTGCGGCTTTTGGCTGAGTGTCGCAAGCCCCAAATTTAAAAAAGCTGCTGAGTTGAAGGCGTTCTGTGAAACGCGGTAGGAGCAGCAATGGGGAGAGAAGAGCTAGAGAGAGAGAGGGAGAGAAAGAGAGGGAGAGAGAGGGGGCCTAAATCAATCAGTTGAAAAGGAAAAAGAGCAAAAACATGATAAGCCCCAAAAGGCAGGAGACGGCAATGAAATAATAACTATTGGGTAATGTAAGCCGTAGCCACCAATAATTATTTTAATGAAATTATGGCGATAATGTCTCCTCTTGTATTCCAAGTTAATATGATTCCTGTGTAGCCTGTGAAAACACTCGCGCTCCTATCAGACTTTCTTGGCTGAAATAGCTCATATGTCTTGCATTTTAGGTTGTTTGGTTGCCTCAAATTCCCAAAGACAAAAACACTCTCCAGCTCTCCAGATTGTCAGTTGCAAAAAAAGACAAGGAAAGTCCATCTGTAAAAGAAAACAGTTGAGTATGCATTAAGGCCATTTGATTACAAAAAGAAGGGTGGTTTAGTAATTATCTCTCAGGTAGGAGGAAAGGAAATGTCACTGCCTGCAGGTTAAACTGGCAAAGGAGCACCTCATGGTTCTGTGCTTGGCCCGTTTTTATTTCTCCTTAAGTAAATCATTGTTGTGTCAATGTCTACAGGAGTTATACTCTCTGTTATGCAAATGGTCCAGTTTTATCCAGCTTCGGTTCTTCTCATCACGGTAAACTTCATAAACCACAGACCTCTTTGCGGCCGGATGCAAATAAAATTGAACTGATATGGTTTTAATGGTATAGCCTATAGGTCGAAGCCTGTGGACACTAATACATACTGTATATCAAGTATTTGGCTTAAGGAATGTCTTTTTTTAAAGGAAAAGGTTAACATTTTGGAAAATGTAGCCTATTTCCCTATCCCGCTTAACTTAGCTTAGCATAAAGAACGGAAACAGCTATACAGGACTTATTTTTAACTTTGTTTTTTGTTGGGGTTAAACCAAACAAAATATAACATGTTTTAGTGAGATGCCAGGTGGACTTTGATACCATTGGCCAAGCTAGTTGTTTCCCCTTGTTTTATAGTCTTCAATGTAAGCTTAATTATTCCGCTTGGTAGCTTGATATAGCACACAAACACAAGTTTTGGCAACATAAGGAATAGGGGTATTTCCCAAAATGTTGAACTCTTCCTTTTAGCAAAAAGCTTAAAACCTGGTCAGAAACTAAGTCTGAACTCTTCACTTTAGACACTCAAAGTCCTGCTTCTCTTTTGAAGCTAGGAGAAGGCTTTTTGGGCACCAGATCTTTGCTTGTTTTTGATTATGGTGATTTGTTGTAGCCTGTATTAATGAATCACCACAGTGTCACAATGTGTTTTCAATGGACATTGAGATTTATAACTAGACTCACACTAGTTGGAAACTCACATCCCTCATTGTGCTTAATATTTCCATTGGAATAACATAAACTTTGGAGTTGGAATAGGGTATGTCGACTGAGTCATTTGTATATCCTTATTTAAAAAGCCATTCTGGGGAAATTAACGTCAGAAAAAACATCTGCAAACATGAACAAATAGCAATTATGAGTGGACATGAGAAAATCTTAACATTTAGTCAGCTGTAAAACCTGTAAACTAGTTGGTAAGCCAGCAGAGATGTCTAAACAGTTAACCAGATTGACAGTTCAAATAGTTAAAGTGGTGGATGTGGTTGAAAGAGGTAAAAGCAGTGAATAAATCATTGGGATGTCAATCTTCATACACACTAAGTGGTTTTAGTACAAATGCAAACTGACCGAAACATTGGCAGTTCGACTGTATGAAAAACATATTGTATTGAATGCAATATGCACTTTTATATAGTAAACATCCAGTTTAAAATCATTTCAAATGATCATATTTGGAGCATGACGGGTGGTGTTGATCAGGTTGCAGTTGGATCAAAACCCAGAATTGCTACAAACATAATGGAACATACAATAACAATAATAAAATATTACTTTCAGTTATTCTGACCTGCTGTCTACACAACACTGGAAAAATGAGCAAGCAGGAAGTAAGTTGTGGAATATCTGCAGCAAGCGTCTGGATCTCTCTTTACACCCAGAGCCCAGAGCAAAGGGGGGCTGAGAGATCCTCGGTGGCCTCGTCAACACAAGGGCCCTGAGAGGTGCTCATTCATTTTGATTAACAGGGCCTTCCTCACTCTCAACCCATCCTCGCTGGTTCACTCGCTCCTCTCTCTTCATGGGGGAAATAGCCCACATGGATGTTTTCCTTTTTTTTCTCCTCCCACATGGTTTTTCGCTTCCACAACGGCACGTCATTACCCGAGTGTTTAAACACTTAAGAACAGTTTAAAGGGAGGGAGGGGAGGTGGTGGCAGAGGAGGAGGACTATAGTGAAAAAAAAACGCTCACGAGCAATGAACAGTTCTACATTAACTCTGCATCACTCAAGGGAGCTGTAAAGGCTGCCCTGTAAGCGAAATGAAGTCAATAAATAAATGGGGCTGTTGTCAGATGTCTGGAACGGCTTGAGAGGGCTCGAGCAGCAGGGCAGCCCACCATGTTGAAATGAAGGGTGATAAGTTTGGGCGGCCCCGCAGCATTAGACGCTACAACTTGCTGAGTGCCATTGACTAATGAGGGCGCGTTTTTGCTATGTGATAAATCCAAAAAAGTGAGAGCCACGTCTGATCTTCACCAAACCGCAGTTTGTTCAGAGTCACAATGCCTGCTCAGCTGTGAGTGGAGGGAACAGCAATCGTAAGACAGAGAAGGTTTATTATTTTATGCATATCCCACATGAGCTGCCTCTGATAACGCAGCTACTCCCCCCAAGAGGCCTGCTTTCAAGGCAGTCAATCAGAGCAGAAGTGACAACAAACAACCTAGAGAGACAGGAGCTGTCAATGGAATGAGCCTGTCTGCTTTATTTCATGACTTCATAGGATTCAGATACTTCCTCAAATCTGGGATTTTCCTAAGATGCGACTGCAGCTCCTCCTTTGTGCTGGTCGGTCCTGAAGGAACACGAGCACATAATAAAACACACGAGGAAAAGCAGTAGCAGCTGGATGAGTATTTTGTTTTTGGTGAGTTATAGCAATTGATCAACGAGAGTCCTACAAAAGAGGAGGGGGGTGCTCAGAGGAAGCTGCAGGTGTGGGGAAGAGAAAACACAATCACATCTCAAGTCAAACAAATGTGTCTCGGCTGATGGAGATGGATAGAAGGTCAGCATTCCAGTCCACGCTGGAGATCCCCACCACTTAGCCCCCAGTCCTCTCTCTCTCTCTCTTTCTCTCTCTCTCTTTCTGCTTCTGCTGCTGGGCCAAACATCTGGATGGACAGAGAGCGAGAAATGAAAGTAACAAAGAGGAGTGAAGGGGAGACATCTTTGGAGAGAGTGAAAAAAGGAGGCATGGAGTGAGGTCAGGAGGAAGAGGTGAAAGATGTTAAACGAACAGCCGCGTTTATCTTCGGGGACCCCCGCTGAGGAGGGAGCCCACATAAGTGAGCTTGCGTCGGTTGGGGGAAAAGTTCATACCCTTCCTCGTGCCTGTCCATTAATTTCTCTTCATCTTCATTTGCTCCGTGTCTTTTTAAAATGTTTCCAATATACAGGTGAAGCTGCAATCCAGTCAGTCAGAATCTTCTCTCCCGAAAAGGGCTGGGTATAGTTAAACATTTGCTGATATATCGATACATCGATACAGATACAGATACCTTGACTTGATACCCGTTCCCAAAAGATGATTTTTTTTTCTATAGCAATTTGATGAAATCTGTTTTAAGAAGATGACATAATAATTATGGCAAAAAAACAAAAATGTTATACTTTTTACTAAATATGATCAAATATTAGGAGTAGTGCTGTCAGTTTAACGCGTTACTAACGGCATTAACAAACAAAAAAACATTTTAACTGCGTTAATTTTTTTATTGCAAGATTAACATTCTTTTTGGCTTAACAAACTTTGTAGTTTTTTCACATGCTGTTGCAACAACTAGTAATGTTAGAAAAACTACAACACCACAAACTGTACATGTAGCTCGCAGTTAAGTTACTGTTAATTCAAACTGAACATTTCCTACAGCGTAACTTCACATTAAAATCATTTAACTGGCAAAACGCATAGATAGTATATAAAATGGATGTGTCCGAGTTGACCTCAGTTATTCCAACTGCATCCAATTGTCCTGGCCTATGCGCGTTGCCATCTTGTCAGATTTGTACTCTACCTAATTTCCTTTTACCGAAAAAGGGCATTGATGTGATGTCGGAGGGAAGGAGATACGCCCATCTAGCTGACGTATACCTCTGAGTCGAAGTGAGGGCTAACAAGCGGCTAGCTGTCACTCAAGAGACCTCTAATTATTCATACATTTTAACCTCCAATAGACGTTAAAAAAAAATTCACCCCCCTCAGTGTTGTCATGGAGATATGACCTATACATACAGACTAGAAGTGTTTTTGTACCAGGCCTTAATGCTGTGAAAACGGCATAATTAACATGGGAGTCAATGAGAAATTGCACTGTTTTGAAACCTGCCCTTAGTGGCCACTCAGTGAACTGCAATTTTTGTCACTTCCGCATTGGATGCTGGTAGAACTCGCTGTGGTTGGGGCTTGGCAAAACGGCAAAAAGCCAAGTCAATTTTGACTTTTATTTTGAAGCAGAAACCGGAACATAGTGCCCCCTACCCCGGCTGCGCTTCCTTCACTGGTAGAGTCTTCAGTCTGTGACTCAGGGACAACGCGGAGAAAGAACCGGAAAGATAGCCTTATTATTATTATTTGCAATATGACTACTTGTAACACTGCGTGCACACCAAAAGCTTCATTTAAGTTAGTGGCAGCCGCAAGTCATTCATTTTCACTTTCATTTTCGCTACTGGAGTGCCTTCGGTTGCAGCAGCGCCATAGCAACCACCGGCACACAGGCTTACAGTGCGAGGCCACACACAGTCTGAAATAAGCATTGATTGGAGGAACAACTCCCAAAAGATTTAGGCAGCAACCAGTTTAATTTAGCCTTAATACTTAATATTTATTTGTTTTATATAGCCTATGTTGTTTTGTAGTTTGTAATACACAAGGTTAGAGTGTGTGTGATAAGAGCATTAAAATGAGAAAAAATAATGGGGCAAAAAGAAATCAAGGGACATTTAGAATAGATAAAAATATGCGATTAATTGCGAATAATCGCGAGTTAACTATGACATTAATGCAATTAATCGCGATTCAATATTTTAATCGTTTCACAGCACAAATTAGTAGTAATTGCATTCAGATTCCCACAAATGCCCGATCTCCTGAGCCACTGCAGCTCCAACAAAATATACAAGCAAAAGGAAACAAAATATAAACAATACTGTATATCAGTGCAAAACTAAAAGGTGCAAAATGTAAGGCTCACCTATGTATACTGTGTAACCCATGTTGCAACCTAATGTATTTTTTTCTGGCTGCCTCCACAAAGCCAATCACCAGCACTTTTAGATCTTGGCACATCAAGCATGCTTGCTTATATGCTCACTGACGTTGAATGACTAGACATTTTTTGATACTTTGGTAACAAGACTTTTAGGTTGGTGCCAAAAATGTATTACACTTCCATACCCAGCCCTACTCTTGACATCCTTCAGAGAGCACAAGCCTTAAACTAACTCCTCTAAACTTTCTCTCCGTCTTTTTCCTCCTTCTTTGTGTTTTCCCCAGGAGACCTATAAAAGCTCACTCTGCTCTTGTTTTCTCTACAAGTGGAGAGATGAGCTAGAGCTCATAAAGAAAATGCTCAGAGGGCATTTTGAGGTCCTGGGCTCTGTAAAAAAATAAAAAAATAAAAGCTGTGGCTGCAGCGCTGGTGGTGGTAGCTGCGGTGCAGAGGAATATAGAGTTATATACACACACACACACTACACCTTGGGAGTATTTGATCCCTGTGAACACTGCACAACCAGGGGGAGGACACGCTCTGTAAATTTCCCTCCCGTGTGCTGTGCTCTCTGTAACAGCAGCCCTAGCTTGTAAAAAAGAGAAAAGAAAAACCACACACATGACAGGTGCCAACACCAGGAATGCTAAAAAAGTGAATGATGAAATATCGTGCTTGTTACTTTCCAAGCTTTTATTGTTTTTTTTATGTTTTTGTTTTTTTTGGTTGACATGTGTGCATTCGTGAGAGAATGTGTGTGAAGTGAGATATACAGCAACATTTCTGCATGCATTATATAGCCATGTGTTGGAGGAAGTATTCAGACCGTTACTTAATTAAAAAAAAGCACTTGTGCAATATAATTATATATATACAGTATACGTATACATATATATATATATTGCTAATAATGATTGTGTATATATACTGTTTATGCATATACAGTATATATATACAGTATACAGAATACATCATTATTAATAGCTAAATGTACTTTATAAGTATAATACAGCACATACAAATGTCCCATGTGATTGTTATTGCCTTGTTGGGTTGGAGCTCATTTGAACTATATTGTAAACTGATTCCCAACCTTTTTACAATGATGCAATGCAATTACATTTACAATGTAACTCAAGAAGCCCTTCATGGACAACAACAATTGTGTTACTAAAGTGTGCATTTTATTTTAAACTGGATGGATAGTTAACAATATCAAATACTCTATATACAAGTGGATATTGCTAGTATTTTTTTTAGCTTTGTCACATTTATACCTAAATATAAACATTTTATAAACATTTAGCTTACTATTCTAGAAATGTATTACTTTTAGCTTACTATTGTAAGAACTTATACATTACTTTTAGCTAACTATTGTGATAACTTATAAATTACTTTTAGCTAACTACTGTAACCATTTAGCTAACTATTGTAAAAATGTATACATTACTTTTAATAATTTCAACAATTTATACTACTACCATTTATACTACATACTTTTAGCGAGGTATTTTAACCATTTAAGCTAGCCGTTTAACTTTTCTGCTAAATTGCTAAGTGTATTCACACACTCTCCATTGCAACATGGAGTGTTGTAATAGTGTTGGTGTTACATCTGACTCACCTTGTGAAATTTTAAAATATTCCTTATTATAATATTTTGAATTAGTTGCGGTAAATCACAATCTTTCCACTTACCCTCGGGCCTCGGACACTGCTGAAGTACCCCCTGGGGCAAAAGTAACACTGGTAACTTGGAAATCACTGGTTAAATCTATAACCGTGCATCATATTTTATAATCTAATTTTATTATCCTGTAAATGCAATCTTAATCTGAAAGTAAATAGTAACTAAAGCTTTAACTGTTGTAGAGCAAGAACTAGGCTACAATATTTGATATGTATTGTAGTTGAAGCAGAAAGTACAGACTTGTATTCAAGTAGATACTAAGTTACATTCCACCACTGCGCACATGCATATGTGTGTGTGTGTGTGTGTGTGTGTGTGTGTGTGTGTGTGTGTGTGTGTGTGTGTGTGTGTGTGTTTTTTTTTACTGCTGATGGCACGATGGTGGATTTATTTGAACAGATGTGAACTCTCAGTCCCAGGGTGACCTCAGGTCCTACTTGGCTACACTGCAGCTGATCTCTCCGCCCTGGAAAAATAACACTCAGTTTAACAGACTGACCTGTGGAAGAAAAAGCTTGCAAACGCACTGTGTAATAAGTCCAGGAATAAAGCTACATTTCCTCCCCCAGGGTAATTGAATCTCAGCGTAACCTTATCAGTGCATGCCTTGCTGCAATGTGGAGCGCATGTGTCAGGCTATGCCCTTTTGTGCTGTGAAATATCTCAGTTACAGTAACCAGATTGTACAGTAAAACCAGAAGTTATATTCCTTTCAAAGCCAGATATGTGTGAACGGATTTATACTGTCGTGACTGAAATGGAGGGTTTTACACCAAATGCACTGCACATTAACTGCGCCAAAGCATGAGTTAGGGGAGTGCAGAGGTTGCCGACAAGAGCCATAAAGGAGGTGAATTTATGTGTCGCAGCGATACAGGCGGGAGGTCAGAGGCAGAGTGAAGTGTGGAGGGTCGACAAGGATGAAGAGACAGCAATGTTTGGAGAGAGGACAGGAGAGAGTGATGCTAATTTATACCCCGCTAATTGGAAACAGCAGAGGCCTGCACCTGAACCGCATTTCTCTGCACTGTGGCCAGCATCAGGGTGCAACGTGGGAGGGTGATGAGGGCTGGGGGACGGAGAGATGGGATGGAGGTTAGGGTTAGTGTCAATGGCGGCCTTGTTGTTTCTGTCCCTGCAGACGGGACAGTTTGGTGTGTGTGTGTGTGTGTGTGTGTGTGTGTGTGTGTGTGTGTTTAAATGCAAGGTCTCTGGCCTGGATGTGCGTGTCTGAGCAGTATTAGTATGTTACAGATTTTTTGGGGGTCATGTTGTTGTGACAGTCTTACACTCTCACACACACACACCAGGCGGGAGCCAAAGCGAGGACCACCCTGCCTCAACAGAGAGAGAGAGAAAAGTGGAGGGGGGAGGGGGTAGAAGAAATCTGCCTAATGTGGCATGGTTTCAATCTGACACGATCCAACATACGACATGGCTGGACTTAGCTTCCTAGTTAAATAAATATGACAGCCTCCTCAGATAATTACTGTGCTGTGACCATGTTGAGTCACAGCATCCGTTAATTATAAGATGGGCCGTGTGAATGCGTGGATTCATTTCTCAAATCCTCACTGCTTGTGTGAGTATCTGATGTGTGTTATATTTCAGTGAGTGATGGTGTATTCAGATGTTGGCTGTGACTTTGGTCTGGCAACAGGCTGAAAAATGAAGTAATGCTTGAATAGATTGGAAAAGCATTGACGTTGCTTCGTATCTGCAGGGCCTGTTTGCAGTGCTAAGCCATGAGTCTTAGCGTCTGGGCCCATTCAGGCCGGTCCCTGGAAGCGGGGTTCAAGAAAATACTACACAATAGAAAACTGAAATAGAAAACTACAAATAGAAATAAGTAACAAAATGTGCATTGTTCAACAATTGGCTCAACTCGAAACCTGGACACTACACTACATGATGCAATTGCAAGTAGGCCTATACAACTAATAAGCAGTTATAGCTAAACAGTTAGCTAAATGTAATGGATTATTAACTTAAAAACTGTTAAGGCTAGCTAAAAGTAAAAGACGAGTGGCTCAAATATAGCTTAAAGTAACAGATTATTGTTAATATAGCCGTCCCTTGGCTAATATTAATGGATAGTTAAGAAGAGTTACTTGTCATGGATAAATGGTTGCAGAGAGTAAATATTGGATACATTATGAGAATAATGAAAAACTAAGGGAACTTTTGAAATAGTTAGCTAAAATGAATAACAACCTGAAAAGTTAGCTAAGAGTGATGGATAAACAGTTAAAATGGTAAGATAAGAATACTGATAAACAGAATAAGAGTGACCGATAATGACTGAAATTTAGCTAAAGTTAGCTAAATTGATACAAATACAGTAGAAAATGCTACAATTAGTCAGTTGATGGTTGAAAAAGAATCAAAGCAACAATTGAAATAGCTAAAAGTATAAAGGAAAAGTGACAATGCCTAAAATATTTGAGTAATGGTTGAAATAGCTTAAAGTAATGAAAAAAAGCTATAGCCAATGGTGGCGTGGTAGGCTAGTGTGCAA
This sequence comes from Ammodytes marinus, assembly GCF_949987685.1. Taxonomy (NCBI): domain Eukaryota; kingdom Metazoa; phylum Chordata; class Actinopteri; order Uranoscopiformes; family Ammodytidae; genus Ammodytes; species Ammodytes marinus. The sequence continues at coordinate 19,657,619 of NC_137220.1, read as the reverse complement.
ACTTCATTAACAAGTTTAAACATTGAAAAAAGTAACAGTCTCCACTTTCAATTTAAAAGTGAAATTAAATATTTGTAACATGACTGCTGGTGGTGCTGACGAAAGTGTAGCCTATACTTTAGTTCATCTGATAGGGTTGTGACGAGAGACCAAAAAGAAAGAAAGCTCAGGAACTCTCGATTTAGGCTCTGCAGTATATAGGCTATATCTAATACTGCTGTGTGTGCTATTGATAAAGAAAGCCATCAAGTCGGTGCTAAGGGACGGGCTGTCAGCATTCACTCACAGGCAGCCTTCCTTTAATAAGCATAATACATAGAGCGGAGAGCAGATAAATAGATATGTGCCCGAAAGCCAAATTCCTTTAAAAAAAAAAAAGCGTGTAGTTGGACATATGGGGAGCATATTGGTGGCAGAGGTTTGATCATACAAGTTCCTTCTAAAGGGGAAGAGAATACAACAAGATTTAGATGTGGTAAGGGTCTGTTTTGTTTCCCTTTAAAGGCGTGTCAGTTGTCTGCCCTGCTTGAGGATGTTGGAAAGAAAAAACTTCTTTCTGCTTCATCACTCTTGGTGATTGACATCTCGATAGTCTGCACACATGAATGAGTGTGTGCAAGCCATTTTCGCATTACAGCACCAAACACACACAAACACACACAGTCCCACACACTCTTCTACTGTAGTGGTTTGCTGAGAGACATTTGTCGTATAAAATGGCCTTTTTTTCCACCTAGTATCTATTCTGAGGACCGAGCGCCGGGCACACCATCAAAGCCGCCACAATCTGTCTGTTTCTCTCACGATTTGTCTCTCACACACTCCGTCTCGCTGTCCCTGGCCCACGCCTGTGCACAAACCATGCACAAACTGAAACACATTTGTGTAAGCGTGTGTTATGGGAGGGATTGGACGTATTCTTTGATCAGTGTCCATGCGACAGCAAATCCGCTCCAAAATAGTGTTGAGAAACATTTGTGATTTATTTTTCTGACATTGTTTGACATTAAACATGCTCACCATATTACTTTCCTCTTTGACAGATAATATTATATGAGCTTAAAAGGATGACGAGATAGCATCATTGCATGTAAAATAAAATCCCCCCCACTTCTGGAGACTATACCTGATCATTTCCACATTGATTCCACTGTCCTCTCAGGGGCAAAGCAAAGCCACTGCAGCTGCACATCTTCATCTTATTTCTCCTCCTCCTGCCTTGTCATGTTTACTTCATGTTTCCCTCTCTGCTCTCTTCTGCAGGATGCATGGTTTCAAAGGGACCACAGAACAAATAAGAGGCCCATCCCTGTGCACCGATCGCCTGTCTCTCATTTCAGATGGAGATTGAAGGGCAAGTCTGGCCCCAGGGGCGTCGGTGGGGGATCAGGGGGCCCCGTTAGCACCCTCCGCCCTGGGGGCCCCTGTGTTTCCACTGTGCGGGAGCACGCCAAACCTGAGCCCACCACCACAAGTGCCTCTACCCCTGCGTTGGACGCACCAGTTGGAAAAAAAGGGCCCCAAGATTCTTCGCCTGCATCCCTTGTTAGCTCAAGGACGTGAGTGTGAGTGGAGCGTGTGTTTTGGGTTTGGCACCCTTTGAAAATATATGACAATAACGGGCCCTTGAGCAGGAGTTATTACGTGTTTGGCTGAGATTCTGAGCTTGAGTTGCCTTTAAAGGAAGTTGTTTTGAGGTGCTTTGGGGTTTGTTAGTCACAGCTTACTGTAAGTGTCTCCTAAGACGCTCCTATTTGGAGATTGTTTTGTGCGCGGGAGCTCTGAAGTGGTATCACGGGTCAGCCCCTTTTGGCTTTCCTGGTGCAGGATGTGTGGGGGTTTGTGGATCTGTGAAAACAACAGAAGATCAATGCCAGGTTGACGGTGAAAAAACTGTATCGGCGCGAGACGTGGCTCTAATCTTCTAGCTCGTCAATCTCCAGCTCCAGGGCCTTCCTAAGGCCTCCATTAAGCTCCCCTCAGCCTTCACATGACACGGCGATACCCATCAGAAGCTGCATGACAGCATATGGACCTGAGTGACATTTGATGCATGTGGCAGGAGCGAGCACGGATCCTCTTCGGGACTCCCATTCATGTGGCGAGGCGCTTGGATTAAGACTTGATCCGGGGGAGCAGAAGTGGAGGAGAACGAGCTCGGGTCAGATCTGCCTTGAATTAAGTCAGTGTTGCAGCAGGAATAATACAATCACCTCCCACCAAAACCCTGTAATACCACTGAAGGGTAACGTATGCGTGCATTTGTTTGTGTGTGTGTGTGTGTGTGTGTTGTGTGTGTCTGGCCTGTTCGGAGACTGCGACCAAACCACAGGCTGGTGTCCTTTACAGAGAAGAGGGGTCTCTGTTGACGGTTCAAACACAGCCCACGGCCCCCAGCTTCAAAAGGCCTCCCAATCATCGCACCCACTTACAGCCAACGGCGCATGTCACTTAATGTGGACCACACTATTCATCAATTATGGTGAGCTCAGGGGCCATCCAACACCGGCACCACAGCCCCACCAGTAGTGAGTTGTCTTCTGTTCTGACTGGAGCCCACTCCCTCCCTCCCCTCATCCCCTACAGTCCTCAAAGCCCATCTGTTTCAGGAGGTGTGGTGTGAGACCGCTAAGTCCTCGGAGCTGTCACACAAACAGAACTCCGGCTTTTCCCCTCGTCTTTCATGCTGCGTTATCTCGCCACATCTTCTGAAGAGATCCTCAGACTCCTGTAAGTTGGGGCTCTCCTCTGTGTGCGTTAAGCGTCACATTAGCTCCCTTCTTCCTCATGTAATTGCCATCCTCGTCCATCCACAGCCCCTCCACTCGTCCTGTTCACTTTTACTCTGAAACGTCCCACAGTAGGCTGTGTTAGACACACACAAGTCCACGACCTCACCCTCCCACTTTGCTGTTTAGCCATCCCTTGGCAAGTAAAACCGATGCTGCAAACTGGAACTCATTTAAAGTCATCCGATTTTGACATGTCGCCACAGGGTATTAGTTAAGCCCGAGTGCGTTTTCTTTCTTTTTTTTTGTATCCAAGTGACAGAACGTATGTTAAGGTTGTAAGGGTGAAAGTAAATGACACAAATGTGGCGACCATATTTAGAATTTCCCCCCCTTTAAACAGACACATGACGGCAGAGCGCGCAAACCTGAACCAGACCACACAACTTCATCCAAGGCTCACTCCTCCTCCTCTTCCGTCTCCTCTCCGGCCTCTGTCCATGATAGAACTTCCTCCATCACATCTGGACCGAGCTGAGGTCAGGCTGGCCCGGCGTGAGGGGATGAAAGGTGACTCTCACGCTGGCCACTTCGCACAGCACATCTCTATAGCCTCTCCTTTCCCCTGCCCCACAAGCGGTTCAGCTGCATGTGCGGCTGGTTGCAGTGTGTGTGTGTGTGTGTGTGTGTGTGTGTGTGTGTGTGTGTGTGTGTGTGTGTGTGTGTGTGTGTGTGTGTGTGTGTGTGTGTCCATCCAAGCCTTAACCTCAGCAGCTGTGTGTGATTTTGTATTCATGTTATCTAGAGGCTTCTTTCCTGTTTTTAGGCTATTTATTTTTCTTTTTTTCTTTCTTGTCCCGACACCTTGTTCGGTGTGGTGGGGACGTGGGCTGCTTTATATCAGCTACAACGCTGCAGTATTTGATTTTCTCATTCACAATCATCTAAACAGATGCATTCTTTATGTTTGGTGTAAGGAAAAAAAGATACATTCATGCCTGTTGTTTTTTAAAGAATTGTGGATATTTTTAAAGTGAGTTTATCTTTAAATCCAAAGTAGGCTAATTTCTTCCTTTTTTCAATGGTTCTTGGTTTCAATGAAGGGTGCTTGTACTTTAACAGTTGCCACGGCTATGTGTAAAGATTGTGGAGTACATATTCAACTAATTATAGAAAAATAAATATTGGAAATTATGATTTGATTAAAATGATACATAGACCTATATTGAGTCAGTTGTAACACCTGAACACCACAAGCTACAATTGAAAACTATTTAGCAACAAGTGTTGATGTAACCCCTCTACTCCTATAACCACAGGGTTTTTTAGCTTTTAAGCATCTATTTATTCTCCTGTATGATTATTGATTATTTATTATAAAGTTTGTTGTGTTTGAATGTGCTTGACCACATATGAAGTTCCCTCACGGAATATTAAAGTTATTTGAATTTGAATTGAAGCAGCAGTTAGCAGGGGAATAGTGGATTAAATAGGTTAGAAAGTTAGCTAAAAGTAACAGATAAACAGGTTAAATATAAAAGTAATAGCCTATATAAAGTTTTAAAAGTTAGCTAAGAGTAGAGGATAAACAGTTAAAATAGTTAGCTAAAAGTACATGATTAACAGTTGAACTTGAAACTTCTGCCCCTAGTAATATGAATGTAAACTATGAAACTATACCAAGCAAACCAAAGCATAGTAACAATATGCACCAATAAATAGTTAAAGGTAAATAACATTAAGCCTATTTTAAGTGTCGACGGAGAGCTAATGTTCAGAACCACTGCTTTCATTTTTTGCATCTTATATTGTGGCTCTCGAGGTGCTGAAACAATTTATACAATATTTCTAAATTACATTTTGTGAGCTTAGGTTATTACATAATATTAATTAATAAATATAATTAAACATACAATCGTTACGATTTTTATTCTTTAACAGTATGGGTAATTTATTGCATAGATCCATGTTGCACACACACACACACACACACACACACACACACACACACACACACAAACACACACAGTCGGATGGGGCAAGCATTGCCCCATAAACAATTGCAGCCACACACGCTCACGCTAGGAAGGAACATGAAAACAGCACTAATGGGAAAAAGATGAGAGGGCTCACAGTGAGCACACCCAGAGAGAGGAGGAGAGAGCCGGCTGTTGGACACCGCTGTCTCAGCCCTGTTTTGCACACACTAACAGCCCGGGATCAGATAGAAAGACGACTGCAGTGCCTGAGGCAACGTTGTTATAGTCCACCTGAAATGCTCGAATATAACACGTTTGATCCATGGCATTTATGTATTGTTTTCATTTCTCTCTCGTGACTCCCATTGTTTTTTCGCATTCTTGTGGTTTTGTACCCGTCAATAGCATACCGTTAACTCTTGCTATTGCTGTTTTTCTTTGCTGATGTCTTTTCACCAACATTTTTTAAACTTTCAAATGAAAATAAACAATGTTAGTATTCCATTATCAATGTCACGTTTATTTATATACATTTATATATAAATATTTATACTGTATATATAACTTTTTTAAATAATTTTAAAAGCTTAAAAGTGGGACAATATCATTGTCTTTGTATTAAAAAATTATGAAATGATATGTTTTTATTCTTTTGTCAGGAGTTATTAACTTTGATTGCAAGTGTTTTTGGGCTTCATCACTGATTTAGCTGATTTCTATAATTGTGTCATTTTCAGCATGAGCGGCTGTTTCTCATCCAGAGCAGCTCTAAAGTTTTTCCTATGTCCAGTTTAATCTTCTTGGAAATTCTTCTTCTTGGGAATAAAACCCCTTGGGATTTACCATCTCAGTTTCAAGGGGGCCCTTTATCAAACGGGTTCACAGAATTAGGATGCATGTCCCAATGTTAAATATTGGTCTCTGAAGAAACCATCCAGGTCTGTAAAAACTCAAATTCCTATTATCACTCCTGGGGGGAAAACAATTTGGGGCATTCCATGATAAAGTGTTATGTCCGTGTAAACCAGCAGCGGGAGGAAACGGTCCCGGTGCTGTTGAGGAAAAAGTGTGTCATCTTGTTTATTTTCCTTTGGTTTGCTGTCTTTTCCAGCCCATAGGGCGCGATGATAACAAAAAATATTGCGGCGTCCACGTCTCGCAGTGGACTTGCCCCCCCCCCTCCCCTCCCCTCCCCACAATCCACAGAGGGACCACAAGGCCCTAAGAACAACATTTGTGCTCTGAGGGAGAGGAGCAGGAGTTACAGCATGTGTGTTAATGATGGCTCACTGGTGATTCCCTCACATGTTTGTTCAGATTTTGGCTTCGCTTATACACACAGGCACAAATCAAACTCTGTGTCCATTTCTCTCTCTCTCTCCCCCCCTTGTCTGTGTCCTGATGGTGTTCATTCCTCCACAATTGATTATTGGCCCCTCGCGGCCAATGCTTTTGGCCGTAACTTGTGCCATTTTTGATCTTTGATACATTTTCGTCCCATATCTTCCTGAAGAAACACATTTCCCGGCCAATAAAAAAAAAGAAAGTAAAATCTCATTAATTTTTTCTCCATAATGCCAACTCTATCATTGCTCTCTCCGTCTCATCCGTGGTGTGAATCCAGACTGAATAATATTTGGACAGGTGTTCCTCCATATATACATTCACTTCGAGGAGTGTGCTATTTCATTGCAGTTTCATAAAGAGAAAGAAAGAAGGCAGCACATCCTGGCTGCTGGATTCTCAAAGCGGGGCTGTGTACTGTAGCCTATATACTGAATGTGTAATCCCTAACAATAAAAAACTGTTTAGCACCAATTTTCCTTTACTTTTAAAACCTTCTTTTTTTCCTGTTTCAGACAACTGTGGAGGCCACATCTGGAAGACAGATGTAGTCCCAAAGCCTGTTCTCCGCCTTTGACTCTCGCTCTTTCTCTCTCTCTCTCTCTCTCTCCTCTCCCTCACTGCTTCCCACTCACTCTCTCTTTCTCGCATCTTTCCCTCCCTCCCACCCTCCCCTCTCTCTCTTTTTGGGAAACATGAGAGCTGGGCTAATTCTCTCTCTCTCTCTCTCCCTCTCTCTCTCTCTCCCACCCCGGGCCGGACCACCCACATTCGGAAACGCCTAGCTGTTCCTGAGGCAGAGCCGCCAGCAGTTTAGAGAGACAGAGGCAGAGCAAACGGGAGAGATGTAAGGATGGGTTATGACTGACGGTTTTAGCTGAGTATCAATTACATCAATGTCAAAGCCATAACCTGCCATTGTGTAAGGACCAGAGAGTCTGAGAGGGACTCTTTGCTTGCTTTGGTGCCCAGCAGACATCATGCAGAACCAATCACGGGCTCTTGTTTCCTACTGCCCAGCCATCTCTATCCTTTATTTCACTTCATCCTGCAACATATATTTGATGCTGCCTAGAAATGCATCTCAGAAAATAAAGCACCAGATTACAAAAAGTTTGCCTTTGCTATATGTTGGACGTCCTGAAATGAGATCAAACCTCTCCCGTAACTTGATCACACTCTGTAACATATGAGTTAGATTAAGAGATCTAAAAGAAATAAAAGTGAATTGTACTTTCAGAGGGCAGCTTTTATTTGCTTGGTAAGCAGTGAATAGGTATCAGTCAGTACATTTCAAAAGTTCAAACTTCTCCAATAAAAAGGTCAGTGTCTCCACCCTGTGGATGTTTCTTAGCGTTGCTTCTAAAAGTTACTTTTTTTATTTTTTTATACCATCTGCGTTTCCACTTTTGAAAATGATTTCAAAGTTCTGACTAATAACATTTCCATGGTTAATAATTTGTGGATCACTAATAATCCACTCATAAGGAAATCGTTTGTGTTGCCAAGAAAGATCTGGCTGGTGTATATCCCCCTATACAATATGACACTTGCTCTTTGGTTTTTAGTTAAGGTGCACTTAATATATGACAATATTAACAATTGTTAAAATCCTTACTTGTATGTGAATCACACTATGATGAACCCACAGATAATTATCACCTGCCACCCACTGCACTGCAATGAACTGCTCTCAGTTCTTTTCAGCTTTTTATTTTTTTTTTATTATTGTTTTTGATTCTAGGATCCACTACTTTATTGTTTTGGTTCAGTCTTTCAAACAAGCTTTGTTTTCTCCAGATCACGAGATAAGGAACATAGGCCCACAACCTGTGGTTGTGATGGGAAACCAGCTTTGTGATCACAAGGTAAAAGGATTCAAAAAATATATGACCATGGCTGCTTCAATAAAAAGCAGAGCTAAAAGGAAAATTAATTGAGATGGCCTACTCCAAATTATTAATAATAATATTGCTGCATATCTACTGAATGTTTAAACAGGCAACTGATTGCTTACCCATTTGTCATGTCAACTTACTGTGTTTCTGTTGCCCCCAAGTGGCCAAACAAATCAGTTATTTCGGGTCTGATTAAATTTACATCTGCTCATTTAATAGACTTCTTTTGTGCTAGACGACCGAATTAATTATTTAAATTTAGAACCTGTTCAGTAGCAGAGTAAAGACACCAGCCAAAGCAATGTTTCAAACCTGGCAACCAAAACCTTGTTCTTATTGATGGACTTTTACTGATATATATATTAACAATTATTAAAGCCATTTGATATTGTACAGAACTCTACTTAGATAGGTACACATCATAAAATAGAAAGGAGGTACAGGTGCTCTGTGGTCAAGCATAAATACTAATCAGCTGGTAATACATTGGGTTGCTGAACACAGTGAAGTGACTTAAAGGTGCAATTTAACACATGACACATTAAAGGTGCACTATGTAACTTTGGATGTTTCAGAGAAGTGAAAAAAGATATATTCTCATAACTGAAAAAATAAACTTTCCTCACAGGACATTGGATCCCTAGAACACTGTATGGAGTTAGAAAGCTACCTGAAAAGTTGTTCACAGCAGCAGGGCCCACAGTTTTGTTTATACGCATATTGTTGTCTTTCGTTACTATCAATACTAAGAATGACATGTAGAGTAAGGATGTTTTGTAATCAAACTGCAGGCTAAACAAAAATCCACTTTCCCCCGAAACTGCATAATGCACCTTTAATATGACATTATCTCTCATTTGGTTTTCTCTGTCGTTTTCCTTCTGCTCACCTCAGTAGCCACTGATCCCACCGTGGCCCCCAACGTACCTCCGACCGGCCCCCCCACAAACAGGCCGACCAGGGCTCCCAGCAGGGCCTCCCTCCTCACCAGAGTGGGCAGCCACCTCAGCCAGCCTGTCAGCCTCTCCCACAGGCCCCACAGGAAGCTGGAGGGAGGAGGAGGGACAATGGCAGGGGCCGGCAAAATACTTTCTACGTCCACATTCAAGTCACCTATGCTCTTCTCTGCCTCTTCCCGGACCGCTTCCATTTCCTCCTCTGTCACATTCTCCTCTGCCGGTGGTGGTGGTGATTCCTCTGGAGGCTCCATTCTTCTCCTCTCTCTAACCATCTCTTCCTGCCTCTCTCTCACTCTTTCCTCAGCCTCCTGGTACAGAGGGCAGCTGAAGTGTTGCGTCCCGCTCTCTGCCAAGGCGTGCTCCACCTTCTCCAGAAGCCCCTCCACAGCTTTCATTACCGGTTCTTCTCCTTTTTCTTCTTCTTCTTCTCCTCCACCGCGGGCTTCCAGGGTGTGGTAGCGGTCTCCACATCTCTTCACCAGTTCCCCGAGGTCCTTGCGCCACGTGGTGAGGTAATCGTCTAGCTGCTCGTCCTCCTCCAGCTCCTCTGTGTGGGTGAAGAGTATGAAAGTGCTGGAGCTGACCGCAGAGGGGCCAAACAGCTCCTGCAGCACGTCCAGAGCCTGGGCCTCTTCATCAGCCGGCTGGTTCACGGGGACACACAACAGGAACGCATGTGGCCCGGGGCTGGACAAGGCCACCATGGAGGATACGTGTCTTCTCCTTTCCACTGGTTCGCATCCCGAGCCGAACCAGGCCGGACCAGATACCACCGCCACCTGTTCAAGAGATAGCAAAAAACATGACATCATGGTTGAAGAGTGTTTTTGCACAATTTGTGTATATTGTTCTACTTTCAGGTGCATAAATGCAAAAAATGTAAGCATTACTGTAGCGAAATAGGACACAAGACAAGTAAGACTGTATACAATTACAATTAGAAGGTGCACAGTGTAACCGTGGGTGTTTGTACTATAAACAACTTATAAACAGGTAGTAAAATAAATATATATAATGATACGTAAGGAGTTACATATGTATATGCATGTACAGTACCAATAAGTGTAGTACAAGTGTGGTTGTTATATGTTATATAAAGTAGAAAAGTTGGCAAACTTAATAATTTGAAGCCTAGCTACAGTATATTTATTTTATATTATTAAGCTATATTTGACTTCATGTAAAACATTTTGTATAATTACCTTTCCAACACTTACTGGCTTTACACTTATTTTATTAAATCCAGTTTCAAAGGTGGGGTCAGGGATCCTGGAGAATGGTTTGTAGACAAACACGTTTTGTCAAAATCAGTGAATATCTCCTCACGATCTGCTACTTGGTGCTTGTTAAGGTGGGCCGGCCCCCTTTGTTAACATTCCCTTAGAGATACCAGTTCACAGAGCCTAGGCTGTGTATTAACTCTTGATTTGTTTGCAGTGCACACACAGTAGGGAGAGATAGCAAATTGTAAGCAAATATAGACTCATTTGACAAAAAGTGATTTTTGTTTGTGAGTTGCTGAACCCATAAAACTTACTCTCTTATTGAGCCGTTGCAGTGTTGTGTTCAGTGAGTGTGAGTATTTCATCACTACCTTTCTGCCTGCAGCCTTTCCTCTGTGCTTGCTGCATTCCTGGAGGTCTTCGGTCTCTGTGCCCTGCTGGGAGTCTTGCAGGCCGAGGATAGTGCTGACTGCTGATCTCCTTCCTGCCCCGGTCCGGCCCAGCACCACTAGCCTCAGCTCTGCTCAGCAGGAAACACACAATTATGGTCTTTTTATGGATGCTGTACTTTGTTTGTATGTAAGACTGTGTGCAGTGAGTCTATGATTCATAAAGTTTTTCAAAATGTACTTGTGGCACAAAAATAAAGAAAAACAAGTATGTCTGGCTGGCGCATGTCAACGTGAAAGGTTATCTGCTGTTTATTTTGCATGGAGTCTCGACTCTCTACTGATAAGGATCAGCTGATATAAGCATTTCATAACATGAATAAATTGTGGCAGGCAGCGCCCTTTGCAGCTGTCTCCTCGCATCTCTTCTCAAACCTATGGACCTATAAAGAACTCAAACCGCAAAAAAAAAACAGAAAAAGCGCAAATGGAGGCTGCCCGCAGACTTCCCCCCACTGTCATGTCCATATAGCTTTAGGTAGGGTACATTTACATGTTGTGACCCAGCCTACCTGATTGTGAAGCGGATGCCGACATTTCTTCCCCCGTCCACCACCGTGTTGTTACGAACCAGGGATGATCGCACTTCCTCGTTCCTGCAGACTGACTCAGCGTTGCCTTTCCACTCAACTCCACTGACTCCTGCAGCAGTGAACAGAGCTCAGTCTGTTGTTTCCCTCGAGGACCCGCCCAAGTACAAAGGCAAAAATGACTCAACTGTTTTTTTTTTTTAAATCAGTTCAGCCCAGTAATTTTTTGGGTCACAGGCTTTAGGTGCTGTTTGGGGACATTTCTTGGATAGAAACCGAAAAAAAATGACAGTGGTTGTAATTAAATCAATACATTATAATAACCCAACATAACTCACATGTCTGCTGTAAATGAATTTGTTTTGATCCAATACATTATTTTAATACGATTTCCATAGTGTAATACAGTCAAGCATTGTATGCTATTATTAGCGAGCCGAGACCAGCCTACCGGTAATCTATTTTTAATAAAACATCACTAGAAGGGTCTACAGTTAAGCAGCTGTTAGCTGTTCTTATTTGAGCTAATTTCAGCATGCTTACAACGACAAGTTAAGCTGGTAAGTTTGTTAACCATCTTATTTTAGGATGATAGCATACACTCACTTTGTAGCTGGCTTACAGCTGGGGCTGAAATCATTCTTCCTGTGAGGAAATGTTGATTTAAGCAAGTTCTCTTTGCACTATATTTAAGTTTCACTAAAAGCATTTAGCCAAAAAACAATAAAGTCATACAAAGATTCCTCCTCTGGGGAATACTCATATCTGTTCAAAATGTTGTGGCAATCCATCCAGAAAATTGTTGAAATATTTCAGCTTGGATCAAAGTGATGAACCAACTGACTGGCATTGCCATCAACTGAGCCAGACCAAGAAACATGGCTTCTTAAAAAAGAAAGAAAACAGAAGGTGAATTTGGGAACAAATCGTATTTTTATTCTGCCATTTCATCAAATGTCCGTTAATGACTATGACTTTGAACAGGTATTGATTACAACAGTGTTGCTCCTAAAGAGTTTTTTTTAATATCACTTTGGAAATCCTACAATGCAGTCAAAATCTAAACATTGTAGACACAGTAAAATATCAAATGTATAAAACAGCATGTAATGACAGTATTTTTTACATGGTAAAAGAGAAAACTAAACAGGTGTCAAATATATTACGTTATGTTGATGATGACCAAATGACAACGAAAATGTTCCTGTACATTTCAGTTAAAAAAACATAATACGTAGACATTTACATAACAGTCAAACCCACCTCACAGCTAAACAAACGCGCTCTGAATGTATCAGAGTACCAACGCCCACACACCCATTCATACAACAACACACTGTACAGTAACAGTAAAACTAAGCTGACTGACATGCTCAAAAAGATTAAAGTTTGGTGAAATGTTTCAGTTAAAAATATAACAATTAGAAAATTAACAGGGGTTCTTAAGAAAATACTTTAAAAACATGTTGAGACTAAAAATATCCACGTTTTCTGATGCCAAGCAGTGGCTTAAATTAAAGTCCAATGGGTTACTCCTTTAAAAGACCACTTAAGTCATTGATTATAATCCTTCAGTCACAGCCCAGGCATGATGTAGGCTATGTTGTCCAATGTATTTGACTGAAAAAAAGAGAAGAGAAAACTTTATAAGAAAACTGCAATAAAAATACACATGGCCATTGCCAACATCTGAATGTATACAACATTGCAGTACATACAGTATAAACATTTGATATATCCTGAAGTTATGAAGCTAATTGAGACAAAGTCAGTCATTTAATTTTAAAACATTTATAAATGCTAATACTCTACCAGGACATTTCGGGGACATCCGTTTAACTGTGGTATCTGAGCCGTGAGACACGTCAGCGGTCCCAGCGCACACAAGATGGAGTCTAGAAGCACAGACAGACTCCCAGACACCGCCACCATCCCCTAACACAAAGACACATCAGTCACACATTCCACTGCATTGACCATGAAACATCTCCATGTCACACTTAAAACAGAAGATGTGGTCAAACTCTTTAAATAAAGAAATCTCCTACTTAAACTTTGAAAACAAAATGGCCTGTAAATACAGAGAATGCACACACGTAGCGGCATGTGTGAACTGACCTCTGTTTCCTGTAGCCGATGGCCAATCAGAGACAGGGATTCTCCCAGCAGCTGCAGGTGAGCTGCTGCGTCAATAGGATCCACATCTGGGATTCGTGCTGGGGACAGGGACATAGTGCCAGGCGTTCTGTTTGGCGACACCATCCCTGCTCCCGTTCCTACAGCTTTTGTGAGAAAACGCGCAATTTAAAGACAACAGCAATAAAACAGCAATAAGAAGCAACAGTGTTGAGTCACGATACATCTTCTTTATCAATTGGCTGAAAGCTGGTCAGAAATAGAGGTACCTTTGCTTTTGCTCTCACTGGTGTTCTTGTGTTTGACGGTGGTGGCCTCTGCTTTGTTCTGTTTGTGCTGCAGATACTGAGCTTTCTGCCTCCAAACCTGCACAGGAGAAAACACATGATGTTAAAACAACTGCAAGCACAACAGTGATATTCAAAGTTTACCATTTAAGGAAATTACAAATACGGAAAGAAAAAACGCACCAATTTGTCTTTCTCTGGCATCGCCTTCCACACCTCTGCCAATTTCTTGCTCAGCTCACCAAAGACTGCAGATTACACAAACAAAATAACAATTTAAAATGTGTTTTTTTAAGAGATATTTGAAACAAAAGTATGTCAGTGAGTGTCATTACAAGACCCACCTAGTCCTGGCTGCTCCGCATTTATGTTGACCCTGTACTCCTTACAAAACACCTGATATGCGGATGCGTTCTTCTTCTTGGGCTAAGAGAGGACAGAGATATTAAACAATATTGCAAAACACAGATGCGCCATGGAAAAAGCCCGTAACAGATTTTCGTTGGTTTTCTCAGGTGATGTTGACAGACAGGTTGGTCTCGTGTATTTGACACCGACAAGTTAAAGATCATGACTTGACAGTGTCTTACCTTCTCTTTGTCCTTATCTTGCTTTTCCCGATCTTTCTCCTCTTTCTTCTTCTTCTTATTCTCTGTTGGTCCCTCATTGCCTTGATGGTGGTGTGGAGGGACGGGCGTGCCCATGGCATACATTGGACCAACAGTGCTGTGAGTGACAGTGGGAGGATGCGTGTGGCTGTGTCCCCTCGATGAGTCTGCAGAATGCCATACATGGGAAAAGCAATGGCCATTAAGTATTGTATTGACACATCCAGCTAATGGTTCATTTGGATCTCTGATTGTGGGTTCAGAGAGGAAATGGACCCTATATTGGTAGCAGCCATTTGAAAAGCTGGTGACCCGAATGCTGCCACACATGATTCCAACAACTTGTCTCTTATTATGTGTGTCTTATGCGTTGCTCTCTGAACTTTTTCTTTTTCTTCTATAACATTGTTGAGAGGAGCCTTGGGCTTAAGAATTGCATTGCCAATGATTACTGCTGTAATCGCTATGCATATGCATATGCATACACATCTTGATTCTTCTTCATAATAAAAATCATTGTTGAGTAATCAGTTGTGTTTAACAAAGGTATACTTTCCAATGATTAAAGCAACATGTTGTGTAGTAATGATTTATTGAAGATTTCATTAAAAACAATGGTTCACATAAATAAATGCCACAGCAAAAGAAAGGCACTTGGATGACCCATTTTGATATATTTTAAAAATGAATTCACCTCCAAATCCCTTACTGTGCTTCTTGTCCTTCCCACTTTTATCCTTGTCTCTGTCTTTTTCTTTGTCCTTTTTCTTCTTGCTTTTTTTGCTCTTCTTCTTCTTTTTGGACAGGTGTGTGTATGAATCATCTATAACCAGTTCACCAGCCTCCAATTCAGCCCCAGAGGAGGAGCTATCGTCTCCCATCCCACCTCCATAATGACCTGTACAACAGAGAGCACAGCAATTAAAATTAATAAACAAAACAAAACATGATTGTCTGAAGGATTTAGGATTGTGTTGGGAAGTGCACCAATAATGTCTATAACAGCATGTATGTGCCAATACAGGTCCTTAGTTGTTGCTTGAAGTAAGCCTTAGTGCTTACTTTTTACACAGGTCCGTAGAACTCATTTGATCAGCAAACTGTTAATGCCCTAACTAGTCACGAAATGCATTAGGGATAAAAGCTAAGCGAATTAACTCATTATTACTACACTGATCATAAGCCTATAAAACATGCATACATGTGTGACTGTGAACATGTCCTGATGACGATGTGCAGCCCAGAGAAGCATTATTCCAGCCATACTAGGAGAAAGAAAAGATAAGTTGCATTCCCTTTAAGATAATTACCTTCCACCTCCACCTCTTTCCCCACTACAGGCAGTGGATCTCGACTCTGCTGTTGTTTCTTCTTGGGCGTCTTTGAGGGCTGTATCCTGTCTCGCTCCTTCTCTTTCTTTACGCCTCCTTTGGAAGATTGGGGCGTGAAGGGGAAGCTCTCTCCTTCCTCTTTCTCTGGCGACATGATGAGCTTCATCTTCAGCCCGTCAGCCTCGCGCAGCGTCAAGGGTTCCTCTTTAGGAGCGCCACCGTGGAACAGGGAGGACTTGGAGGAAGAGGAGGAGTGCTTCTTGGAGGACGAGGATGACGAAGAGGGGGGCCGGGAGTGAGAGAAGGAGTGGCTGCCTTTGCTTCCGCCGCCCCCGCTGCTGTCACGTTTGCGGTCCTTGGAAGAGTGCGAGGAGAAGGAGGGGTAGGAGGGTTTCTTGTGCAAGTGGGGGCTGGGGTCGGACCCTGTGGCCAGTGGAGAGGTGATGGCCTGCAGCAGGCCCATGGCCGTGTCTGTCGGGTGGGAGGATGAGGGGGAAGTCATAGTAGGAGAGCGGTCTGCGGACTTGTGCTTTTTCTTGTGGGGAGGTGGACCGGAACCGTCGTGGTCTGAAACAGGGTAGATGAAAGGAAATTATAAAAAAAGTAAATACAGTTGCAGTCGCGTAATTTGAGAGAAATTCAAGGTAGAGTCAGCAATCCAGTGTTCAAATGTAATACATAGCCTAGGCTCTGTTAACGGGCTTGTTGCTAGCTATGATGGGCCCCCTTTGTTTACATACTAGTTTAAGGAGCCTAGGCTGTGTATTAACACAGGGTTTTTCTTCAGCGAACACACAGTGATATTAACAACAAGCATTCTCCAGAATTGCTAGCGCCACCTTTTATTAAAAGATTATTACAATATATAACCCTCTCACCTCTGTAATAGTAGTCATCACTATGTTTCTTCTTCTTTTTGTGCGAGTCCCCTCCAAGCATGAAAAGTTCTGAATCCTAATTTGGAACACCACAATTTCTCTCAAATGACCATTTCACAGTAACACTGAATTTGAAAAGATATAAAAATGTGCAATAATTTGTTATATTAAAACCATTACAGACAAATCACTGACCTTAGGCCGTTTCTTGGAAGACTTTCGGACCTGAGCCGCAATCTCCTCTTCCTCCCTTAGCAAATCCTTATACGACCTCCTCTTCTCTCTCTGACTGCGACCCGCTACAAGCCCCCTTTCTCCTTCTAATCCAGCATCTAGAATACATGAAATTAGTATTATAATCCTTATCTAAAGAAGTCAAAATATGATAAAAAAATTAGAACAGTTAACACAGCCTATACAATGTGACTCTTTCAACTCTGTCTCTCAACATGTTTTCGTGTGAAAACTAGTGTTTCTGAGAGGAAAAACAAACAGATGAATGTGTGATAATACTGTACAACAGCATGAACACAATAATAGTAATAGACTACATGCAATGTAGAAGCAAACATTACCCGTTCCTCCTTTACCCTTGATCTCCTCAAAAGCCATGGCTCGTCCTCTGTCAACACGTTTGTTTGTGACAGTATGTCATGGACAACATAAGGCAAGATACTGGCCTGTGAAGAAAACACCAATAAAACAATTAGTGTGCAAGTTAAGATATTCAATGAATATATAAAATCTCTTCTGGACAAAAACGAAGTTTAACATTAAACCAAAAACAGGATGCAAACGTAGCACTTAGTGCCTTTATTATTTAGTCTCTTTTTCGATCTTTGCACTTTAATTTTTGGTAGGTGGTGCAACTATTCCTGCTCCGAGCAGTCCAAGCAACACTGGAACTGCATGTAATAAGACGGACATAACGCTACTTAAGCTGAAAGTGGATAAGTGCTCCGTGACTGGCTTGTTCTTGAGGGGGAAATGCGTTATACTGCAATAATAATGTGGTCTGGCTCCTAGAATATATATGTTTTAAATATAGCTACACAAACTTCCCGCCTACTTTCATAAACATACACAAACACACCCCCTCTCAGTTTACTTTGACTACCTAGCATCCCAACATTTCCAGCAGTAGTCCGTCTCATCCTATACAATTTATGGTCTAACCGAGCCTCCCCTCAGCTCGCTGGTCAAAGTGGCTGAGTAAAGTTCGAGGCTTTTGCCCACAGCTAGGCCTCGGTCGCCTCAAGTACACATAAATACCGTTGCGGACATGCATTGAACTCTGCTAATGTATTCAGCTCCTCTGGGGGTGACAGCGTGTGTATTTTATTAACACCAAGAGGAGAGAAAGAATGTGTTTATTAAATATTACTACCTCTATTGGGTCTCCAATTTACGCGGGTCCGGCCGCCATCTTTTATTATCGGCGAAACAACAATACGTGTCTACGTAGGGGCGGGGCTTTGGTGAGGCAGCCAATTAGCGGAGCCATAGCAATACACTCGCCAGAGTTGTGATAAAGTGTGCTACTCTACTACAGTTATAACTACTACGAAAGGCCCTCTCATTTAATATGCTGATACTGAAGTAACAAAAGTACTTTGATTTGCAAAAGAAACACAGACAGATAAACAATTATTTATCACAATTTTATAAAGAATAGTTTAAAACCATGTTTCACAATTATAGCCAAACATATTGATTTATTGATTCACATAGCCTACATCCATTCCCAACAACAGGCAAATAATTTTATACAGAACAGTTCACTTTACAAACATAACATGCGGCACAATAGAAAAGGCAACTTGATACGAAAATGCTGTTGAAACCAAAAGTGTAACCATGAAAAATTTTCTAATACTTTCATGACAAATATGTTTCATAATTATCATAGAAGTCAGCTAATTAATTGCAGGCAACGAGAAAACATGTCAGCACACACACAGCTGTGAAACACACACACACACACACGCACACACACACACACACACACACACACACACACACACACACACACACACACACACACACACACACACACACACACACACACACACACACACACACACACACACACACACACACACACACACACACACACACACACACACACACACACACACACACACACACACTAGAGAACTGAGGTTCCACTGCCCCTTGGGGTTAGCTTCTGTCACAATAGCTTCCGGTTCTCAAGATGGGTTTCCCCTTAAGGATCTGTTTTATCCCTTTCCTGACCTGATACACTATTTACCATACGGTTAATAGACATCTATTACATTTCAGTACCAGGAAATCAAATTTGAGCATATTTGCATTTTATCCAGGTGAACAATTATAGCCTAGTTTTAGGATATTAGTCTCTGACACAGATCCACTATAAACCCTCAGCAGAGCTAAACATGCTATAAACTAATCATCATCTTATCATGGTAAAAAATTGCAGGGTGTTCAAACATAACTGTCCAGCAGATCAAAACTGTAGATGGATATTTAAATTGGAATACGGTCAGAAACCCAGCAATATGTTTCAGCAATTGCTTGAAATAAAGAAAATAAAGCCGGATTTCAGATCTCTATACACTTATGATTCTACCTATCGCCCAAATTCTGTTTCTGTAGACTGAGCGATGTAAAACTGGCCAATAAATCTGTCACCTCATCCACCTGAAAAAAAGCAAAACAAATGTATTAGAAACACATTTGAAAGATTATTTTCAACCATATAAACAAGGTTTTTATGCATGTGAGTGAGTGAGTGAGTGAGTGTGTGTCTCACCTGCTCTTTGGTGCGTGTGTGCTGCAGCTGTGTGGAAATGTGCTCCAGCCTCTCTTTAGCTTCACTCTGGCCCATTAAGTTCAGGTATTCCCTCAGCATTTGTATTATCTGCAAGGGAGAGTCAGATACAAACAATCTCAGTTGACGATCCATTATCAGGATCCAAAAGACTTGATTCTTTAAGCCATG
Source organism: Ammodytes marinus (assembly GCF_949987685.1). Classification (NCBI taxonomy): domain Eukaryota; kingdom Metazoa; phylum Chordata; class Actinopteri; order Uranoscopiformes; family Ammodytidae; genus Ammodytes; species Ammodytes marinus. The sequence continues at coordinate 19,638,282 of NC_137220.1, read as the reverse complement.
TGGGTTAACGCGTGTTCTACCTGTGTGACTTCCCCCCGCAGAGTGTCTATGCTGCGTGAATCTCCCTCCTGCAGAATGTTAAGCTTGGAGCGTGCTAGATGCAGAGGGGTCCTGCCTGCTCGGTCCAGGGCGTCAACACGGGCTCCTTAGCAGAGACAATAAGAGCACAGATCTCTGTGATACGCATGCTTACTAAAAAGTGTCAATCAAGTCCTAATTCTAACTGAATAACATGTATTCTCTTTAAGGTTTGTTAATTGTGATTAAGAGTTGATATAGATTGAGCAACATGTACTGAGACATCCATCTATCTATCTATCTATCTATCTATCTATCTATCTATCTATCTATCTATCTATCTATCAAGTTATAGTCTTCACCTGAATTATATATTCTAGTAATGCGGTATATGTATACAGAGAACTCCTAGTGCACTCACCTCCTCTCAGCAATGTGGTGATCACAGGCACATGGTTGGTACAGGCCGCTGCAGAAAACACAGGTTATAAATGGGCAAGTTTCGATGCTAAATAATGAAGAAAACTGTATTAAACAACTCTATCATGCAAACAAATACGATAGATAATCTTTGCTTTATGTTCTGCACTGTATCTGTTCTTTTGAACAGGTGTGGACCTAAAGCAGCTGAACAGCTGTGTGTGAAACCACCGTCATAAGCATCACTGATCACAGGGCTACAGGACGTGGTGGTTGTTCTTTCTTACCCAGATGGAGGGGGGTATTCCCCAGACTGTCGCGCTGGTTGGGGTCAGCGCCGTGGCTCAGCAACAATTGCACTACAGACACAAAACAGGATTGTTTTAAAAAAGATTTAAGTGAAAAAATACACTTAAAATTGTGATAATGAAGGCTTTGTTGTAACATAGTTGGTTACAATAAAGAAGTTCCTGAACAACTGATAGTGGAAACTGATCAAAGTTTAGCGAGTGAGTGAATCTGGATAATGCGTGTAATCGAAACCCCCTTTTTTTTTTAAATCAGGGAATATCTAGTATCTACTCATGATCTGCTACCTGTCCGTACTTTGTGTGTGCTGAAAAGAAATCTAGAGTTAATACACAGCTGAAGCTCTGTAAACGGGCATGTTGCTAGCTACGGTGGGCCCCTATGTTAACATGCTTGTTTACAGGGCCTATTGCTGTGTAACACCAGCTTTTTCTCAGCGTACACACAGTAGTCCTGACAGGACGATGATTATGAGGAGATATTCACTGATTTTTACTTTTGTTGAGGTCAAGCTAAAGGGTCAGCTACATAACAGCACAGCTGTTCATGGTATTGTTCAATTATGCAACAGCAGGATAGATTTTGGCCAACACGTTGGTGAGCACCCTGCTTCTGAAGCTGCAGGATGCTCTCTCCAGCTGACCCTCTGCACCATGTTACTTCATACAACACAGTTATGACATTCTTATCACCAGCCTACCGATACACTCATTGCCATTGCAGGAAGAGAAATGGAGGGCCGTCCTCCCTTTGTCATCTGCTGCACAGGGGTCTATGTCTTCTTGCAGGAGCTTTCGAACTGCAAAGAGAAAACTCAATCAGTAAAACACTATCATGAATCCCTTACAACATTTGCAAGGCATTTTACTGCATCTGCTCAGTGCTCGTACCTGTGTCGATGTCATTGCTGTTCGCTGCCTCCCTCAGCCTTTTCACAGCTGCAGAGATAAGACATTCAAAGGGACAAGTATTGGATGAATGGGGTCGGATTGCGTGCCCATCAGAGACAAACATAAGGCACAATTCACAGGGACACAAGTTTTCACACTTTAAGAGGCGTGCTTGGAACGAACAGCAACTGATAATGCAACTGCACACTGTCCAGCAGTGTAATGCAGGGCATGGAGGGGGAAAAAATGTAATTGATAGTTAGAGATAAGTCTAGATAGATAGTGGGATTCTGGTTACTATCATACTGTGACATAACTTAAATGCTGTCCAGTGTCCACACTGTGATATCACTTTATAACAATTTGGTTGAGTGAGCCTATAGGCTATAGGTAGGCTACAATAGCTTTACCATTGTGCCCTTTAGTCTAAATAATAACATAGCTTGTTTTTGCATTGTAGGTTAACTTAAAACTACACACACACACACACACACACACACACACACACACACACACACACAGACAGACAGACAGACAGACAGACAGACAGACAGACAGACAGAGAGAGAGTAACCTTACCATAAATATCTTTCCCAATAGGACCGAGGTTCCGCACCGCCCTGTGCTGCTTCCTGGCCCTGCTCCCCGTCACCTTCCCCAGCTTGCTAGCCACACCACCGGGGCCATGCTCTGCCCGTCCCGGCTCCCACAACAGGTGCAGGTACCTGAGCTCCTTGTCGTCTCTCTGTCCGACTCGACCCAACACCACTTTGCCCTCCCCGGTCCCGCTTATCCCGAACCCGACCGCAGCGCTACTTCCGCCGTCATCCATCCTCTCCATGTTCCCCTGGGGCTCTCCGTCCACCTCCAGCCGAGAATCATCGTCGCGTCCGGGCTCCAATATGTACTCCCCCTCGGAGCTGGATCGTTCGTTGTCCGAGGCTGTTGCAACGATTGGGCTCCACCCGTCCATATTCTACAGTGACATAAGGATGCTGTGTTTACACTACACTCTCTACACACGGTCTTCCTCCTCACTACTCCTGCCAAAAGCTACAAGGAAATAAATAAAGCACTCATTGATATCGGTACGTCAACTTTGAATATATCCTCTGCTTCGGACGCCTGGGGGCATTGCACGGCACGTGTCAGCGCAGAAACTCTCCCATTAAAGTCCGTCTATCCTGCATCATTTCGAATATTTTAACAGCTTCCTTTCACAGCATCAAAATGTCCCCTATTACACATTTTTCCGTGTGAAAGTAGTAAAAGGCACGCCCATTGTACAGTCAACATCTACAAAGCAGTAGCGACCAATCCGATTCAGTGTTATTCATCAGCTCCCGTCCAATAGAATCTACGCAACCGGACAGCCAATCACACGGTCCTCGTGCTCTGCGCATGCGCATAGTTAAAACTCAATGCTAGTCCAGAAAGCATATACAGGTATATTGGAACAAAAAAAGACACTGTATGGTTATAATGTATGTTTAATCAAGTAACATCATGTAAAATGCATATTCATTGTTTGCACCCACCCTCCACCTCCTAGGCTGTATAGCTTCATATAGCTGTATAGGCCTATAGCCATTACAAAATGGCATATTAATGCATATAACAATTTTTTGTGAGGAAACACAAAAAAGGAGCTTTTAAAGGACAAGGTTCCTCTCCAGGGACAGTGAAAAGCAGCAATGTTCAACCCCCCGAGAGGTTGCATAATGACAAAGGCTGAGAAGCCGTGAGATGAACCAGGTGAGGAAATAGATAACACTTTGATATGCTTATTCTTTCAGACTTCTCTCCAATCTGTCTTTCTTTCTTTTTATAACTGGACAATCTCACATCTTTGAACCCTTACATTTTTTTAAAATAAAGAAAAGAAAATCTCTTTGGTTGAAATAGTCAAGTGTTAGACAGTTACATTTGGCGAAAAGGGTTTGTAAGTGAAAATGAACACAGGTCAGAAAGCACAGGATGGTCAAACATTTTTGGTCTTGCTGAGAGAGCTATTATGGGTGCAGGAGGAGGTAGCAAGTCTGAAGGACCCATAGCCACAAGGTTTAACACACTTGGGTAAAAACAATCAGAAGTCGAGTTTCAGTCCTGAAGACATGGATGCTCCAGCTTGTGCCAGGTAGTTGGGGAATGCGGGGTCAGACCCTGATGTGCCCGCTGCATCTTGCTCTGTGGGCAAAATGTCAGCGTCCTGAGCCTTCTGCCGCAGCTGGCCGTTCTGAGCCACGCCCTGCTGTTTCAAGTATCCCTGCTGACAGAAGAGCGGCGGCTTGCGGTGGGTAAGGGACCAGCGGAAACACGACTCTGTATTAAAGACATGAGAAAAAAAACAAGAATGAGTCAAATCGTCATCTACTATAAAATCAGTGATATCACTCGGGCATAAACCAGATCTCACAATGATGGTGAAAAAAATTGTTACAAAGGCCTGGGTCAAAGCTATTCTATCTAGCCTGGCTAAGCAGAATAGCAGTAACTTTCATCGTATTGTCTGGTGATTGTTATGATAAAAAAATAAAATAAAAAAAAATCAGAAAAAATGTATGGGTTAATACAGAAATGAGAAATGTGCTGTTTGCTATCAATTAGTGGAGGCATTTTCTGAGAAAAACATATTTTACAGGGCTAGCACTTTACCTGCATAGAATGCCCTGAGGTCGGTCTGGACACAGTGCTCCAGGAAGCGCCGCAGTGGCTGAATATGAGATAAAGGACTCTCCCATTCTGTGAGGAAGTCCTCAACCATGTGATGAATTGCCTTGGGTCTCGGTAAAGGCCAGCCATGGGGACGGAGCTTCATTTCTTCCTCTGGGGTAAAAATAAATAAATATGAAATTGTCTAGTGATTCTATTCCTATAAAATAAATTCCATTTGTATTGGTAGCAACATTTCCACTCACCGGTAGGGAGCGAATCATAGTAGTATAAAACAGGGTGCAGAAAGTTGGATTTCCAAGCTTTGGTCCAGTCTGTGTGTGCCCTGCTCCGCCCCAGATAGTCTATCTTTTTCTTCCCGTACTGCATGAGCACAACTATCAGTCCCTGGCTGGAGACCTCGTGGCCCGAGAGAGATGCGAACTGAGGCAAGGCCTGGAGTGGAAACTCTTCCATGTATTCACAGTGAGAGCTTACAACCAAAGAGGAAGGAAAGGATAAATATACAACAAGGATGTACTGTACTGAACATCATCTGTCAAATCAGGCTTTGCCTGGACTTACTAGTCACTGTTTGTTCGAATAACAAAAAAGACATGCAAAAATGACATATTATAATCGAATTATCACATACATACATATTATTTTGAGTTGTTATTTTTACATGTATCATTAAGTGAAAGTGTGTAACAATGTAGTTCTTGTTAATTACACACTTAACAGGTGATACTGGGGAATGTTATTTTGTCAAGTTTGTTCACTGAGGATTTAGCTCCCTTGGCATTAAGCCACTGCCCTCTCACATTAATTAAAAGAAGCCAAAGTAGTTAAAGTTATTATGCCTCCTGGCCAGTGGCCACGTCCATTCAGAGGTGTTTTGAAGTGAAGGAGAAATAAGAAGAGGACACCCTTGAACAAGCCTAGACACACCCAGCTGACCTGGCTGGCAGAGAATGGGAGCGTTGGGATTTACCAGGAGCAGTTGACACAAAGAGCTAAGGAAAAGCAGTTGATCAGGACGCGTTACTTAAAAGGGAGAGATGAACGACCTGAACTCATTAAAACAAGAGTGGCCAGAGAAAAGGTTATCACTGGTGATATTAAAAGAACAAGTGCTTACCCACGTAAAAGTATGACATCCCCGAGTACCTCAAACATTTGGTATGGCCCAGAGGCCTCGCCAACACGCTTCAGGATCCAGGACTGCAGCTGCGTTGTCAACAGTTTTGTCGATGGCCACGGGTTGCCATGGTAGCGCTGTTCAAGTACACGATGTACAGCTCGAGCTGTAGCAAGAAAATCCATACAGGTTGTTTCAATATCCCCCTGACTATATGGCATACTGGCACAATACGCTGACCTTGCAAAATGCACACTTGTCAAAGACAAAGTCCAATTCTGTGTCCTGCACCTGGATTCAGACCAAGTTGTGACAGAAAGGATGCTCTGGCCAAGGAAGACTTGGACCTTTATAGACAAGCCGTGCTTGTTCCAAATGTCACAATTTTACAAACATCTGTTGGACTTTCACCTGTGTAACGAAATCCATGGACGAAGCCGCCAGCAGACGAGCGGTAGTCTCTGGAGTGAGCGGCGGTTCCCAGCACAAACAAGCCAGGGGTGTTCTTCCCTTCATACCAGGCCGTCACCCCCGGCAACCTCCCTTTTGCATTGTCACTGTTAGGTGGGCAGGTAGAGCTAGGATTTAAAAAAAAAAAAGAAATGTCAACATTATATACTGTAAATAAAACAGCTTTTCTATACATAGTAATATAATTCAAGGGAGGGGCATTTGTTGGCAAATAGTACACAATATGTCATTATTGCATGGATATTATTGACCACAAAACAACAAGCCTACCATGATATATGAATGTATACCTGTCAAATATGCTGAAGTTGAATCGGAAACCAAGGCATCGAATCACGCGGTCGTAGGGCTTCCGCATAGAGAAGTTATCAATGTGATATCCTGGCAGTTCTTCTCCCGTCACATCAGAGCTGTTCTTGTTTTCCTGGTTCTGTACGTACTTTTTCAAAGTCAGGTACAACTGTCTCTTCCTCTCTTTCTTCTTTCCGCCCGATCTCTTCCTGCCTTGCTCCTTTTGTTTAGCGATAACTATTTTCTCCAGGCGTGCCTCCACCAACCCATCAAGGGACTTCAGCTGGTATGTGTCTATAAGCTCATTATTCACAGCTCTGAAAAGTAAAAACAGCAGGTCAGTTAATGTAAGAAATGCTGATAGCTCCAATGCACAACAGTTGGTAAAGTTGACATATGTAGTATGCTCGACCCAACCAAAATGTTATTAAAAGACAGTTAAATAGCTAGCCAGAGGTCTCTGAAAATAGTTAGCTAAAGGTTTCCGATAAATACCTAGTTCAAATAGTTAGCTTAAGCCTTAAGGTATTGGTAAATTAGTTAAATGGTTAGCTTAATGTAATCGATGAATAGTTAACCTCTGATAATTCAGGTGGTGGTAATAGTACGCATGTAACCAAGCTTGGGAACCACTTGTGTAAAAGTACAGTAAAATCACAGCGACAAAGAGGATCTGGGACATGATCACTAAATATATAGCATTACCTGAGATCTCCAACGTAATGTGTTTGCCAAGCCAGTCGAACAGGGCTGGAACTGAGCATGTGCACCCGACTTGCACTTCCCAAGATGCTCTGGGCTGTTTCGAAAGCCGAGTTGCCCTTGCCCAGGATAAGCACGGCCTGGTTCTTGTAGTCCTCAGGATTAGTGGAGATTGACTCGTAGCCTTCAACCAGGTCCGCACCCACAAACTCTACCTTCTGAGGAACCCACAGACCGGTGGCTACCAGTAGCACGCTGAGGGAGACAGAACAGAAGAACAACACAGTGCAATGCTCCATTCAAAACCAATGCGACACTTTGCTCTTGGGCTCAGTGTGACGCAAAGTACCTGCATGTGATATCCGACGCATGTTGATCAGTCAGGATGTAGGTCCTGCCAGTGTCAGACTGAACTGTCCTGATCCTTCCGACGTCCACACCGTAGCGGACCTTCAGCCCGAGCTCCTCCACAAACATGGACAGATAGAGTGGGAAGGCGTCTGCCGGAGGGTAAAACTCACTGCTCACTCTCTTGAACAGAAGCTCAGGGTCATCACTCAGCAGCGAGTTCCAATCATGCCGCAGGTTGAACTCTCGGTTCTGCCTCCCCGTGTAGATCTTGTTGATGCTGATAAGCTTCCTGTGCCTGGGATACCTTGGTGTACAAAACAGAGCAGAGAAGCCAAACGTGTCACATGTGTTTAAGAGGACAGAAAAAAGAACAATTTTCTCGTGCCAATTCCAACACTAACGAGTCTCCTGTACAGTATATGGTTCCCTACTTGTAGAAGAAGCTGCCCGGTCCGGAGTTCCTCTCCAAGATGATGTAGTCTCTTTTAGCCTTGGAGAGGAAATATCCCATCTGCAGCCCCGAGGGCCCGGCTCCGAGCACGCAGTACTCGTAGCGGCGGGTGCCATTGTGGTGGTTATCAAAGGAGCATGTGACACAGCCAATCAAAATGAAGAGGATGTAACAGGGAAGGTTTGAATCCATAACCTGCTGGACATGAGGTAATGTGGGAAAAGCATTTAAGTAATTATATGATAACATAATAAATCAATGATACACATAATAAACAAATAATACAAATAGATTGAGTCAAATCTATTTATTTCAAAACTTTAATTCAACTTCATTTCAACATCTAAAGAAGTGGATGTTTGGGGCTGATGGTATAATACATAGGCCTACATTACGAAAAATTATTATCACGATATATTGCTGCCCATATCGATTTTTTTACAAAGCCCTAGAAGAAACCTATTGCAGTGCAAAACAAGTTAATGCACTTATATGTGGTAGTAAGATGATCATTATTATGATCAAACTAAATCTGCATCTAATCATAACATTATTTTCTGCATAGGGCTGTTTTCAAATTTTCCGAGATATAGTTGCATTACTTGTAGGCTATTATATACTTGGCTCCTCCTGCCCTGCATGGGCATTTGGGCCATGGTTAGGCAACTGGCAACTCTGACTTCATCCTGTGACTCAACTCTCTGGAGCACATACAAACTCAGCCCAAAATTATTATGGCGTCCAACCAGACGTGTAAGTTACGAATCAGATCATTTAGAAGCGACTTAAAACATGTAGTAACACGCAAAAAAAAAGAGAGACCGCTTTTAAGGCTCAGGATCACCACCCCGGTTCTTCATGAACTCTACAGCCGATGTAATAACACTCTGCTGAGGATGCGGCGGCTGCCTTCGCCCGCTCAACCAGATGTGAGGTCGGTTTAATGCACTTATGATAGATGAATATTTAAACACTGAGAACTAATAGGCTACGTTACCTTTCACATGAGTCGATCCCTCGCGCGCAACATCTGTGGTTTGGCGTGTAGCAGACCTGTCGAGATTGCTACATGTTTACTATTTAGTATTGTAAAGCGTGCTATGTGTCTGTGTGTGTGTACTGCCTTTGGAAAATCCCACTAGCACAACCCACTTTTCCCTTGGACGACACAAAACCAATGGAGGGCTGCTTGCATAAGGGGGGCGTGATTAGAACATACCATAGAATATAGAGTATAATAGAATAGAAGATGAAGTGGTTGTTGAGATTATTGTGTAATGATAATAATAATACATTTTATTTGTAGTGCACTTTATATTGCTAGAATCTCAAAGTGCTAATGAGAAGTAAAAGAAATAAAAAATATCAATGAGAATAAAAGCATTTAAAACAATATGGTATGCACCATATTTATACATTAACTTTAAGACTCCCTCAAGAGGTATTCTATATTTATTTAAACAAATGTAATAACAAATACTCTGTTGGATAATAATGATTTTCTGATATGATTTTACAAAAAACAAATAAAAATAAACTAGTGACAATAACAAATTAAATGTATCCCATTAAAATAAATTTGGAACATAAGAATATGTTTAATTATATATTTTCAACTCCCTACCTCTCCACTTAAAAAGCTGCATCTCTCAGTGTATGATCCACACTGTAATTCACTTTCTAACTGTTTCAGTATTTAATCTATTTCAAAGTATAAATGTTTCAGCAGCAAGCACCCATACCTCAAGTAGTATTCCGATGGAAATTGTTAACAGGATGCCAAACAGGCCTTTTCACTTGGACCATATGTTGTTATGTTACTATTGATATATTACTAAGCAATAGGCTATGGCTTTTCAAATTACATCGATCTTATACGTTTTACTCTTAAACATATTAAACTAATCCATTGGAATCTTCTTCATCGTTAATGCTTGTTGTCAAAATATTTTTTTGTTGTCAAAATCAGTGAATATTTCCTCATGATCCGCTATCTATCAGTAGTGTGTGTGCACACTGAAATAAAATCCAGTGTTAATACACAGCCAAGGCTCTGTAAACTGGTACGTAACCAAAGGATATGTAAACAAAGGGGGCCCACCCTAGACAACATGCCCATTTACAGAGCCTAGGTGTATGTAGTATTTGACGGGTAGCGGATCGTGAGGACATATTCACTGATATTGACTAAAAGTGATTTTGTCAACAAGCATTCTCCAGAATCGCTGACTCCACCTTTGACTTGTCACTGTATGTTCTAGCCTTGTCATGTTTCTCTCATTTTTCTCCACCATATTTACACACTTGCTTTGTCACGTTAACGCCTCAGCAAGTCTGGATTAACGTGAGTCAGCAGTCTCACTTCCTTAAAAAAATCCCTCTCAGCTGCTACAGAGTATCAAGGCTGTATAAAAGAGGCAGGGTGAAGCTGCCAGAGCCTCAGTGGAGGCAACAAGAGTCAAAGGGGCCAAGCAACACAAGAGAGGACAAGACCAAAATTCATTTCAGGTATGTTATATGCAGCTGTGTTACACACATAAATGGTTATTCATAATAAATGTGTTTCATCGAACCAATGTGGATCATTTGTTACTGTTTGCAGAGATGGAGACCATGAAGAGTGCGAGGAAAAATTATACAGGAGACGTTGGCAGGTAACCAAAAGTTTAAAAAACAGAAATGTATTTCGCAGAGGGCTTTTTTGATTGTTTAAAGCTTCTAAAGTTATTTTAAAGTAATCGTCTTTTTCTCTGTGTGTGTGTGTGTGTGTGTGTGTCAGTGATTTATCAGAGCAGATTAAAGCGGCCACTAAAGACAACCACGTCAGGGCTGAGAACACACAGCTGATGCTGAGCTACCAGAAAGGACAGATCACCCTGACACAGTACAAGGTGACGACTCTAACACTCCAGCATGGCCTCCAGTGAAACACAATCATAGAGAAACAGTATGTGGATGCTGATCTTTTATATGCCTCTGTATAGGTGCTGCTGTGTTCCCTCTACGAGATCTACAAGGTGCTGGAAGAGGAGCTGGACAGAAACTCTTCCCATCCGGCCGTTGCGCCCATATACTTCCCTCAGGAACTAGCCCGCCTGGAGTCACTGGAGACAGATCTGGAGCATTTCTTTGGCTCGGACTGGAGGAAGAGGGTGGTCGTCCCCGCCGCCACACACACATATGGGGAGAGGTTACGCAAGGTGAGCGGACAGAGGAAGACATGGGTATCCTAAGGGTTACCAAGTTAAAGGTGCAATATGTAACTTTGGGTACGTCAGAGAAGTTAAAAATGGTATATTCTCATATCTGAATAAACAAATGTTATACTGTTTTACTTTTGTTGTTTACAGCAGCAGGGCTCACAGTTTTGTCTACACAAGTATTCTAGTCTTACAGTTGGTTCATGGTGCCTCAAAATGAGCTTGTTTTGATTTATGATGATAGAATTATTCAATACTAAGAATGACATGTAGAGTTTACATTTAGTAAAGTAACTGCAGACTCAGTAAATGTAAACACATCCCCCTCCTCTGAAGCCACATAGTGCACCATACAATGTAAGACTTTTTAATACCCTTTTAGGGCCACTTAAAATGAAATGTAATGCCAAATTCAGGCCATACTGGCAGAAGTAGGAAGGATATAACACATTGAAGAACATCTCATTATAAACTCACATCAATACTATACTCAGATTGATATACTGTACTAATAGCTTTGTGAAGTGCGTGTATATTAACACAATCAAAAAGTGCTTATTTGTCACATAAGGACCACTCTCTGAAGTACTAATTTGTATCCTACAAAAGGGCAATCAAAAAATGTAAGACCTTTGTAAAGGAAGTTCGATACTTTTAAGGCCTTATTTTAAGAATATTAAAAACACTTTTAAGAACCCACGGATATCCTGGAAGAATGAACAATCAGAGTTAGGCTCAGTTGAGGATACAAAGAGCTGAATTTGAAAATGTGTTCTTGTTGTTGTTAAAGGTTGGTAGAGACAGTCCAGAGCTGCTGGTCGCCCACGCCTACACTCGCTACCTGGGGGATCTGTCAGGAGGTCAAGTACTGGGGAAGATTACCCAGAAGTCTCTAGGGCTGCGCAGCAACGAGGGCCTTTCGTTCTTCTCCTTCCCGGGCGTCACCAGCCCCCACCGCTTCAAGCAGCTGTACAGGAGCCGCATGAACAGCATCGAGCTGACAGAGAGGGAGAGGGCCCGGGTGCTGGATGAGGCCGTCGCTGCCTTTGAGTGCAACATCCAGGTGAGAACCGAGGGATTTGCAGGGCCAAATCAATAGGACAATTTTTTCAAGCACTTGACAATTTTGATTTGTCTGGCTACATTGCTTCCATAACATGACTTTTATCATGCTGGTATGAATAAAAAATTCAAAATGTACATTTAAAGACCTACTTCACCGGTGGGAATATGAAGGTGTATTGAACTCTGAGATCCAATGTTGTATAAATGTGCAAACATTTTAGAAATCGGTTCATCCTGGCCTGAGAAAAGGCAGAAAGAGTGTTTTGTGGTCTCACTCTCTAACCCTACATTTTCTCATGCCTGACATCACACATGGGAAAATGTGGGGTTAGGATTAACAGGACAGCTGGGCCAAGGGAAGACAGAAGGAAGACTGAGGGAAGAAAAAGCTCATTCATTAAATTATAATAGTGATTTTATAATGATAGAATGCCGGTTCCGTATGGGTGTTCAAATGTTTATTTGACTAAACCTTGTCCGTTTGCGTCTATATATTTCTCATACACAACCATCATTAACGACCATTATCTCAACTTTTGAACTGAAAATCTCAACTTCTAAAGCCCTAACATCAATTTAACTTTCCATTATAGTTCCAAGCAGTATCATGAAAGTTATTATGGAAGGATTTGTTTATGTTAAAATGTTACCCATTATTCCCTGCAGTGTCTAGTCTTAAAGAGTACGGACAGTAGGCCTATGTAACCCAGCGTTGTGTCAATGTCACGTTATGGCACAGAGAATTGTTTTTAAAGTCACACAGAAAGCAGTTCAACTAGAGGAAGTGAATCTGCTACCATGCTGATTTTTTTTATGCCTTCCCCCCCCCCCCCCAATAGGTTTTTGATGACTTGCAGAAAATGTTGAGTGTCACCACGGAAACCGCAGACCAATCGGAGGACAGAGCAGTCCAAAATGCCCTGTTCCCATCATCGCCATTCATGCGGTTCACCGTGGGATTGTGCGTTGCAGTGACTACTATCGGAATCGGAATCTACGCCATGTAGGCTTCAACCAGCTTCGCCAACCAATAAGCACTTTATAAAACACTCAATGTAAACATGTGAAATCTAGACTGAAACTGTCACTTTCTAAACTGGTAATTTCTACGATTTTTATTAAAACTACACAGGAAGATATACGTCAAACTAGTTTTTTTTTTAGATTTATGTGATGACTTACACACACACCTTAATATGATTTCAAATACTTTATTTTTTCTTTTACACATTATGCAGACACTTGATTTCATCTTAACGGTGACACCATAAACATTTTTCACTGTTTTAGAATACAAATGGGAGTTCCTACATCAATCCAAAGTTTGGAGTAAACGGTTTCCACCATGTCTGAGATCAGAAGATATTCTAAGGAGTCCATTGGCAAAAACTGAGTAGAACGAATGCGCAGCTCAAAACTATTTACAATCAGCAATTTATATATAAGTGCATTAGAGAACAGTTGGCTCTACTTGACTCTGTAGAGAACTTTCCTCTGCATGCGGTGCTGCAGCTCGCCTCTCCTCAACATCAGGTGGAGCACTTTGTAGATGGCGTGTTCTGGATATTTCTGTAAAAGCACAGGGAGAAATATACCCAGATTAAACTTAAAACTAGATAGGACATTTTTATTTTCTATCTCTGCTGCTTTCTTATTATAGGATTGGATGTGTTTTTGATTTCTTCTGTGTTAATGTTGCTTCGTGTCCATGGAAAGCATAAAGTGTGTCTTTGTCGTCTTGCCTAGGCAAGATACACAAGCACACGATGCAAAATCCACGTTTGTTTAATACGTAGTGGCCATACAGGTAACGAACAGGAAGAGAGCAGTACAAGCTTTTTGGCACATTAAGCGGTAAACTCATCATACCCCGGTACAACATTGTGCAATTAATAAATAAAGTGATTTCATTTGGTTCCCTCTCACTGACCTGTTTGGTGAAGTCTTGCACGATGCTGTGCTCAGACACCTGGGAGCCGATGGCGAAGCGTCTCTTCAGCTGCTTCTCGAGGCGTGACACCATTTCCTGGTCCTCCGTGGAAGTGAAGCCTTCCACTCCTACAGACAAAAGAGCAAGTTAGCATTCATAGGAGAGGAAGTTAACACTGGCGTTTCCAATTCTTTTCAAATTATGATTGGTAGATTAAACAGCACCAATGTTGATCCTGGCACACTGCAGTTTATGCCTTTCGCTGTTTGTATGTTCAAGTGATAAAATAACACTCGTGGTGACTAGTTAAACACTACACTAGGGGTGGTGAAAACAATCGATTCATGTAAAAATCGCGATTCCTATGTCCTGCGAATTTAAAGGTGAAGTAAGCGATTTATTTATGTTAATATAAGTGTTAAATCGCTCTTTATTCATACAGTGATCACTTATATAGTGTGCGCGTTTCCTAAAGCCAATCTCTCAGTCACCCGCTCTGCATGTAATCGGCAAATAAACTTTTCAGGGATCCCGAAACTGATATCCAATCAGAAGAGAGAACGCTACAAACAGGCACCCGTCTCACTGCCGGTGCACGCACAGAGCGACAGATGGGTGAATGTTTATGCGCCTACAATGGCGGAGCAGGTAAAAATCCTTTCCAATGTCTGTTTTGATGGTTTTTATCATGTTTTATCACTCGTACTTATCTGAGATGATGCTACATAACTTGCTGCTTGAAGACCACAGTGCAGTAATGTGGTGACGTCGGGACGAGGGAGGGGACTGCTAACTGCAGTCAGTGACAGGAAGTTAGCTAAAAGAACCATTCTGCTTACTGAACCTTTAAATCGATTCATAATTTGCCAGAATCGTTTTTCTTTTAAGTATTTTGCTGCAGCCGGTAATGTTGACTTGCCTTAAAATGATAAGCTTCACATTAGAACAGACTTAAATGAAGATAAATAAGACATGGACTTGTATTTGATTCCATGCTTGTCCATTATTTGCCATAACGCCTCTTAGCACACAGTGGACTGGAGTAGATCTTGAAATCCTCTTTAAACCGAATCAAGAAATCGACTTTGAATCGAATCGTGACTCCAGGACAAATCGAACCGTGGATTCCAAAAGATTCACAGCCCCACACACACACACACACACACACACACACACACACACACACACACACACACACCTGACAGGCTGCCGGACATTGCAGCGTCCAGTGTGGAAACCTGGAAGAGTCTGAGGGACTCGTCGACCTCTTCCTCTCCAGCCACGGCCTGCAGCTTCATCTTGGCCAGAGACTCTGCGATTCTTATGACGGCCTCCAGCTGCCTGGAGGAGCACAGACACAGAACGGTTATTTTAGATCACTCACATAACAGAAAAATTGGGATTGATGTGAATGACAAAAAAAAAAAAAAAAAAAAAAAAACTTACCTGACGGTGATAGGGATGGAGGGCCTTTTGTCCGTCTCTCTTTCGTGCTCTCTCGCTCCACTCCTCATCACAACGTATCTGTTCTTTAGCTTCTCAGCGGCGGCAGCGGAGAGCCGAGGGCCGCATTTACTGTAAGCGGTAAAAACCAACATCGAATTATATTGGTGAGCCTGGTTTATGTGTCACAGTTTGGACTCGAAACAAGATCAAAATTAAAAAGTAATGACAAAATTGACTCACGCTCTGGCGTAGGCTATGTATTTCTTGAAGGTGGCCAGTGTGATTTCTCCCTCCACACCTTCTGTCTGTGTGTGAGCGCTCAGGTGGACGTTCATCACGTGACGGGCTAGCGTCTAGGAACACACAAAACATCACACTCAATCATTTCAAGGATTTTAAAAAAAGGACAAAGGGGCAAACTTCAATCCAGACAATCAGAAATACTTGGGGTCATCCCTATGTTCCCACAGCCCTATGTTCCTGAAATTGACAAATAGGTTCAGGCATCACAGCTGGGTGGTTAGGGTGAAGGGAGAAGTCAGAATAGGAGTCACACACACACCTCTATTATATAGTTAGATTACTTAGAAAAAGTAGGACAATCGGGCTGTGGGAACATAAGACACGCTCCCCAAATACTATTGGTGCCCAGGGGGAAGTTTACAGATGCTCCAATTTAGAATAGAAATATATAGAAAGAAGTATGTAAGTGTACAAGAATATGTGCAATAATGCTACAATATATAGCCTAACGTATCAAACAGCTTACCATGTCTCGCTGCTGGTCGTGAAGGTCTTTGATGATGAAGATCATGTCGAAACGGGACAAGATGGTGGGCATGAAGTCGATGTTGTCCTCGCCCTTTGTGTCGTCCCATCGGCCGAACACAGAGTTAGCTGCAGCCAGCACAGAGCAGCGCGAGTTCAGAGTGGTGGTGATGCCAGCCTGTATAACACAGTGAAGAGTTGTTAGGTTTGTCCAGGTTAAAGAACACAATGCAGTGAAGGAATTGTGCTATTAATAAAAGATAGACAAATAAGGTTATACCTTGGCGATGGAGATGGTCTGCTGCTCCATGGCCTCGTGAATGGCCACTCTGTCGTCCTCTCTCATCTGAGCAACAGGGGGGGATACAGATGAGGTCAAACGTTAAAGGTGCACCACGTAATATTGGGTGTGTCAGAGAAGTGAACATTTGCCAAGGTGTAATTTCATAACTGATTCAACAAAATACGCGCGGAAGGCTCGCTGTGGGCATGCATGAACCTTTCGGCGGCTGGATGTACACAGTGCTGCGCCTACAAGTGACTTATTAATCGCGCGACTCAACGAATCGATGACCAAATTCGTTGTCAACGCTTTTAGTAATCGATTTTATCGATTCGTTGTTGCAGCCCTATATGAAAGATTGTATCCCTAGAACACTTTTTGAAATTAGAAAGCTACCTCAAAAGTTAATGTTTCAATGTTGTTGTTTACGACAGGAGGGCCCACAGTTTTGTTTACAAACATATCCTATTCTAATGTGTGCCTCAAAATAATTTAGTTTTGATTTATGATGATTATACCAAATTAAGAATTACATGTAGTGAAAACATTTATTGTAAACCAACTGCAGGCTCTACAGATGTAAATAACCCCCTCCGGTGAAACTGCATAGTGCACCTTTAAACTCCTGCTAGAAGGGATCTTTTTTTACCTTGTCAAACTCGTCGATGCACACCACTCCACCGTCGGCCAGCACCATGGCTCCGCCCTCCATGATGAACCCACGAGTGTTTGGATCCCTCAACACAGACGCAGTCAGACCGGCTGCACTGCTGCCCTTACCAGAGGTGTAGACCTGTTGGCACACAGCAACAAAAAAGGCTCACAATCAGAAACTAAATTCACATTCTAGCATTCAAATATACATAAAAACAGTCTTGAACAGATAGATAAAGGGAACTATGATGAGAACAATTCAGTGAAACAGTGAAGCTCCATGGAGCACAGGAGAGAGGATAATTACCCCGATAGGCGAACATCTCTCCGCAAACTTGAGCAGCTGAGACTTGGCTGTGCCGGGATCTCCCAGCATCAGCAGGTTGATGTCTCCCCTCCGAGTGAGACCGTCAGGCAGCCTGCAGAGAGGAGGGGCGGGGAGGCAAAATGTTACTAAAAACAAGAACTGAGGAGGTGATGCACTGAACTGTGCTGGTTTGAAGCACAGGGCCGGTAGCTTCACCTCTTCCTGGAGCCTCCAAACAGCAGACAGGTGATGGCCTTCTTCAGATCATCACTGCCAAAGATGGACGGCGCCACAGAGCGAGCCAGAGCTTCATAGACGTTGGGAGAAGCAGCCAGCGCTCTCAGCTCCTCCTCCTCCAGGGGAGTGACCGAGCCAGTGGCACCACGACCTGGAAGGATTAAAAAAAAACAAAAAACATATTGAAATGTAACCAGGTCCTATTTCTATCCTATATCATGCATTTTTCAGAAAGGTGGCATCAATGATTCTGGAGTATGCTTGTTGTCAAAATCTGTGAATATTTCACAATCTGCAGGTGTGTGCGCAATGAATTTTTTTTTTTTATTAATACAAAGCCTAGGCTCTGTAAACTGGCATGTAAACAAAGGGTATGTTAACAAAGGGGGCTCACCGTAGCTAGCATGCCCATTTACAGGGTCTAGACTGTGTATAAACACTGGATATTTTTTCAGTGCACACACAGTACAGACAGGAAGTGCATCGTGGGGAGATATTCGGTGATTTTGACAGTCTCCAAAACACCTTTAATGCAGAATTTCCTCTGTACCTGCTCCTTCTGTGTCCACCTGGATGCCGACCACCCTCAGGTAGGACATGCGGATGCCCACTCCAGCACTCTTCTCTCTGCCTTTGGTCTTTGTGGCCGCGACCTGCTTGATGGAGTAGATTCCCATGATGGTGACTCTGTTGCCTGGGACAACACGGTCACACAGGTACCTGGGAGACAAAGAGGAGGGAGGAAAATCAGTTCTGAACCAGGGCACAGCAATAGAGATAAATATCATCCAGGATTGAAGTAGTTGTTTCGGGCTGCCTACCTGTCACAGTAGAGCTGCAGGTGTCGGGGCATCTCTCCGTGGGGCACAGCGTCAGGGGCTTCCTGCAGCCGGAGGGTCTGGAAGTCCACACACACGCAGCGGTCCGGGAGGATGAAGTATGGGTCAATGGGACACTTCACCCTGCCAGCAGCCTCGCTGAGAAGAGAGAGAGAGAGAAGAGTAGCAGGACATAAATATCTGCCTCCTTAAAGCTTTAGAATGCTCTGCTCGAGGAGTAGAAGACATGGGATTATGGTTTACATTTCATATTTGTTCTTAATATCCTCCCCAAGATCGTTTTCATGTCAGTGGTTTGGTTCATTTTGAATAAAAACTCAAGTAAAGAGGTCAAGTTAAAAACCAAAGTACAGAATTTACTTTAGTTTCATCCCCTTGCAGGGACCCCTGTACTTTTGTTTTCCCAAAGGCACTATATAAAACTAAGCTATTATTATTAGTTTACATTGTGTACCACCTTGCAAGTGTCTCTTTATCATTTCAAAAAAGGAAAAATTCACTCACGTGTTGCACTTGCGGGGCAGAGCGTATCCCTGCAGGCCTGGAGGCAGAGGGATGTTGCTGAGTGTGGCTCTGCAGCCTCTACACTGCAGACACACCCTGGTGGCCTTGGCCTTCACTGGGGTGGCCGATATGATGATGCCGTGCACCTTCACCAGACGGGACACCTGCTCAGACTGTAGAGGGGAGATTTTTATTTTAATTTTTTTAAATGGTAAGATGTTGATCAATGGGTCGACAATAACAATGAGAACTCGAGAGGTGAATGGGTGTGGGTGTGTGTGTGTGTGTGTGTGTGTGTTGTACCTTGAGGCAGCGGATGGAAGCGTGATGCGCGTCGCTCTTCACCATGACCTGGATGTCCTGCACCGTCTCCTCCCCTACAGGCCGGGGGCGGGTCACCTCGTCGGCCACCTCCTTGGCTGCTTCCTCCAGCTGGGAATGAGAAGGGATCGTTAAAGAGGAGACTTATCATGGATGACAATAAGGTAAACAGACAGGGTCAAATCATCTTCAAGGTTTCATTGCGTTGCGTTTCAGTTGGACACTCACCAGCGGCAGGTTCTCAGAGGGCACCTTGTAGAGACAGTCAGACAGGTCCTCGTCGAAGCTGGCCAGGTCCTCCATCTCCACCTCCACCCAGTACTCCCCCAGGGTGTAGTGTCTCTTCAGATCATCTCTGATAAAAAAAACAAAAAAAACACAGAAAGTTACACAGGGGGCATTTCAGCGGTTTAGTGTTGCCCTTACTCTATTAAGGGGTCTCTTTGGAAAGACGGAAAAAGCGATGGGCATATACCAAACTAATTTCAGATACAAAGTAGTTCACAACAAAGGCTAAGAGTGCACACTTTAATCTTGTAACACGTTCCACTAAACCTTTAAGTCGAGCATAAAATGAGACAGATGACGTCATCGGGATTGTTTTTATCCAGACCAATCACTCTCCAGATGCACATAAAACTTTTTTTCTCATGCCAAATTACCCCTTCCTTATGAATAATCGACCTCACATGTAAAATCAGTGGAATGTCCCTTTAAGATTAATTTCCTTCACACACACACACACACACACACACACACACACACACACACACACACACACACACACACACACACACACACACACACACACACACACACACACACACACACACACACACACACACACACACACACACACACACACACACACACACACACACACACACACACACACACACACACACACACACACACACACACAGGCACTGGTTTTTATACCCATTTTCTTTTTCCTAGATGATCCTCCCCAACTCATTCATGTCCATAAAGTAGTCTACCATAATAACGGTGATGTCCCATGATAGTGTATATAATGAACTGACCTGTATTTATAAGTGAAGCCGGTGCGGTCTGTCCCAACTCTGAACTGGCGGAGGAACTCGCGGAACCGCTTCTTGATCTGCACCCTCTTATGTCCGCCTTCATCCACGCCATGTCCCTCTCCACCTCCGAAGCTGTCACTGTAGTACACTCCCGGGTCGTCAAAGCCAGACATACTAAAGCAGGTAGCTAGCAAAAAGCTAAATTAGATAGCGTGAACTATATTTTTCAAAGTTTAAAAGACAAACACGTTGGCTGTAAAGTGCCAGAGACAAAGCTGTCTACAGGATCTGCTTCGCGGCAAAAACTGAACTCCTTCCCGTCTGTTTCCCGCGAGTTGCTCCTCGTAACGCCCACTTCCTGTCGCCTGATTGGCTGCGGGTCACTACCACCTGTTCTAATTGGTCAGAGCGGCACTGTGGAGGCGTGTCTTGGATGTCGAGGCGGAGTTTGAGAGCTCTAATGGCGCGAAATAGACAACAGGAGGAGGAGGAGTCGAGGAATGAACGCATGGTGAGTGACTATCAGCAACAGTGTGCCATAAAGAAGCATGAATACAACATTAAAAACATTAACACAGTCTCACCTGCCTAAACACAAGCTATCATGCTTGATAGGATTTAGGGTGTTATCCGTATTAACTGTGGGTAACAAATAACATACCAACAAGGGCAGTTTAAGAGGCCTTTGCATAAGTAATCATTTCTTATGTGAAATTTAAGATGTTGTGACTTAGCTATAATCGGTATTACTATTATTGAGAAAGCTCTCCTGAAAGAACAATAAAATGCACAAAATAATTGTATCCCCATAATATTCAAGGCAGAAAAGTATCCCCCCCTCCACCCCCCAACATCTAGTGCATCCATTGTAATCTGTGTTTGCACTGGAGGTTTGAGGTTTCTCCTTCACACTTGTGTACGTTTTATATTTGACTTCACTGATTTATTACAACATATCTTCAAAAATAGTTATGTCACGAGTAATGCTCACACAAAACCCATACTCAGGTTGTTCAAGGTGAACGCAGAAGACAAACGCAGAAGACAAACTTCAACAGGTGAATGTGAAACAATAGTGCAAACTGCTTTCGGCACAGTGAACCTCAAATATGGAAAACAAAACAAATATTGCTAAGCAAAGAGTGACACTTTATTTTACATTCTGCCATACCAAACATTTGCGAAATCTGCTGTTGCATTTCTTGAAGGGAAAAGGCGAAGCAACTCTCCTCCTGAGTAGAGACAACAGCACATGACCTTTGGGTGCGCTGAACAATATCAAAGCCCTTAATGTCAAAAGTTCAGAAATGTTGGAGTTGAGAAAAATAAGTAAACTACAATCTTTTTCTCACTACTCAGCATAAACCAGGTGCATCAGTTTTTTTCCATGGCCTTGCAGGATGAGTTGAACACTGATGAATGCTGGTAATGCAGTGACTATAACTAGAATTAAATTACCTTCACAATCATTCAAACCACAATCTATAGAACAGATCAATGACTAGCCAAAATAAACATCTATTTTTAAAAAAGATACAAGGATTTGTTCGAAACATTTTCTCCCTCATATGCATTTTTGTTTGACAGCCCTATTGCAACAGTGCTTTATTCAGCAAAGCAAACACAAACAACAATAGCCCTCCGTAGACCCAGCAGTGTAACATTTCCATCCGCATTACTTGTTCCATAGGTAACAGGCACGATCTGCAGAAGCACTGCAATAATTCAGTATTTAATATGCTGCAGAATCTTCACGTGTCTCATTCAGGAGACGACTCCATGCTTCCTGCCGGTCTGAATGAAGGCGTCCACACAGTGATCGATGTCTTCATCGGTGTGGGCGGCCGAGATCTGAACACGGATTCTGGCTTTGCCCTTTGGTACCACCGGGAAGGAGAATCCAATCACATACACTCCTGTGGAGGGAAGACACGTGTTAACAAAGCTGCAAACATTTAGTGAGGTAGCAGTGGTTCATTAACTTTTCAGTGTATTTCTAATTTAAGGTGAGATACTGCAGGCAACTAATTCTACTTCGACTTCGCTTCCATAACATGTCTTCTTTCATACTAGTATAAATAAAAGGTTCAAAAGGTACATTTTGGTGTTTAATTGACTGAACATTCTCCTATACAACCATCTTTAATAGCCATTATCTTAACATAAGTTTTTTTCCAATGCTCTTAACCAAACTTTCAACATCTAAAGCACTTACATCAACAACATCCAACATAATTCTTAGCAGTATATTAAAGGTTATCACAGACGGATTTGTTCATATGTTGTTACAAGTCTGATTTATGAGACATTTTGTTCTTTAAAACATGCTGAAAATGCATTAAGACCTGTACACAGTATTGTTTGATTTTAAAAATGAAAAGAGGCTGTGTCCAAAAATGGAATCACTATATGAACTCTTTCAGCTATGTATCCATGACATGTCTGACCTAGCTTCAGCATATCATCGGCCATCACAGAGGCCAGCCGAGCGTCTCCCAACATCACAGGACAGATGGGATGAGCCGAGCCGGAGATGGTGAAGCCGGCCTCCGTCATCTTGTTCCTGAACCTGAATGGACAGAATAGAAGACACATGACATTAGTCTAACTGCTAGACTCTAGCAGTTTAAGTGTGCACACACCAATTAAAGCATATGGTATCTTATGTGAATGGGCGAAATCTAACGGTGCCAGTTTGGGAACAGAAAAAACTAAATAAAGAGTCTCTGTTACAGTATACGTAAACTCAGGACAGGTAAACTGTGTGTGTTTGTTCTTTGGGCACAATCGGCCATACTAGTAATCTCACTGAGATTGTGAAGTGTTGATAAGTCCCGATAAATATCGAATTGTAATATAAGGTGACTAGGTCTGGCTGTTTTTCATACCTTTGGAACGTTTGTTAGCCCATGTTTCAATGTGTGTTTTGTGTATATCCAGGATGAATTACAACAGCCTTCACAGTAATGCCTATGTTGCTGTATATCTGAATATAAGACTATTTTCAAAAATGTATGCGTTGGCACACTCGCATAATGTGGCCTGAAGGCAGCATGTGGGCGTCACTGATAAAGGTTAACAAACAAGAAGGGAAATGTATTTTATTCCACCGACCCATTTAGAAAAACTGTGTGCTAATATGAGCTCTGCGGGTGAGGAGAAAATTAGCACCACACAAATGTCTTACTCCCTAGCAGAAAACTGTATCACTGAAGGCACACCGGTATATCTGAGCTCTGCTCTTTAAAATTCAACAATTAATCAAATGACTGTGTGAAGAGAAAGGACTGCTCATAGTGAGAAAACCAGACTTATAACCCCACTCTGTAGTCCTCCGTCAGCCAAATGGAGCTTTTAAGTCTTTTAAGGACATTTCATTCATTTGAATAGGTGTGAACAAAATAAATATAAAAAATATAAGAAGGCTTTCAGAAAAATAATGTTGTCTCCCTGACAAGTAACTTAGTAATTATAATGTGAAAGCACCCTCCCTTAGAAGAAACATACCTCATGGTTTTGGCCGTCATGCTCTGTGCGATCTCGTTAGAGGCTAGCAGCAGCTCCACAGCCTTGGTGGCACAGCCCACCACGGGAGGAGGGAGGGAGTTGGAGAAGAGGTACGGCCGCGAGCGCTGCCTCAACAAGTCAATGAGAGGCTTGGGGCCCACTGTGTAGCCCCCTGGAAACAGACAATGATAACACAGAGAAATTGTTAAGTATGGAACAGTGACGTCTTGTTATTAATACCATAATAGCAGTTTTTAAAGGTCTAGTTTGACGTTAAAAACACATTATTGTATTATTATTATACTGGCAGAGTTAGGTGTAAAATAAAAATAAAGCTACGGCTAGCCCAGCGGCTGGTTAGCTTAGCATTAAGTCTGCATACATTGGGGACACTGCTAGCCTTGCTCTGTTAGACGTTTCATGGAGGATATACGCCTGACTGACCATTTCTTGGCTGAGAGCAGGAACTTCCTGGAGTCTCCACTGGTTACCTGGCAACTGCTCACAGCCAAGAAATAGTCTGGCACATAGCAGCACACATAACACTTATGCAATAAATAGGCAGAACTTGACTTGTAGATGGAGACGTACCTGCTGCTCCTCCCAGAGCTTTCCCCAGGGTGGAGTTTACGATCTGAACTCTGTCCATCACTCCCAGGAGCTCGTCTGTTCCTCTGCAGATCATAGGGTGTCAGACCATTAGTTTATTTACGTTTCTTTGGCGACACCTTCTGGCCACATCGACAAAATGCACTTTTACAAAAGTTTCGGACAGGAACTAAGTTTCACCCGACTCAAAATGTATATTTCAGTAAACAAACCTTGAACTCATTAAGTAATGTGTATGTTTTTACACAATGGGGACGTCAAACCTTGAAAGCTTATTCCTGTCTCTATTTAATTATGCTACACTTCATCTCCCACTTTTGTCATTACTATAACAACCTTAATCCATATTAAGATACATATTGTCCATGATATAATTGTCATATTAACGCAATGTAACGTCACTGTATCAAGAACTTACCAGTTGATATAAAGCAGTATTATTTATTTAACACTATTTACTCTTGTTAAAAGTTTTCATAATATTTGATAAAAATGTCCAACTTTTGCAGATTTATTCTTAAAAAATTAAGAAATTCTTGTGACTAATGTGTCTTAGAAAAACTGAAAGATAGGAAGTTGAACAGCTAATATGGCACTCATGTTCCTGTTAAACTATGTAGTTGCACATTTCACACACAAAGAAATGTAAAAAAGTAAAAAGATCAACAAAAAGAAATGCATGCTTTTCGATTTTTTTCCGCTTTATCAGCATCTCACCCACCTGCCCCGGGCTCCTAGGAAGCCTGTGGCGTGGCATTCATCTATAAACACCATGGCTCCGTACTGCTCGGCCAGGTCACAGATCCCCGTTAAAGGGGCCACGTCTCCATCCATAGAGAAGACTCCATCTGTCACTACCAGCCGCATACGAGATGACTGAGGAGGAGAATAGACAGTGTCCTTATGATCAGTGGAGTGTACGCAGCAGTCTAATCAATACTGTAACCCTCAGCTGACCCCCGTCACCTCAGTAACATAGAATGAATGCATCATGAAGCATGGACGTGCTAAAGACTTGACCTGTAAGAACTCTTCTGACTGTTGTTGACATGTTTTATGAATATCATTTTTTTACCCTTCAGAGTACCCACACAGCACATGATGCAGAACAAATACTGGGAAATATCAAGTTGGAGTAAATCAGGAAATGCCTTGGTTGCTTCAGAGCAATCGCCCAGCCTTGCTCCCCTTATTTACTGTTGCTACGCCTAAGCTCTCTGCTCTTGCAAATAATGAGGCTTCCAATGAGTATAACAGAGGCGGATTTACCACCAGGAATTCTTAGTGACGGTTCCTTGATTTCAGACTAAGGGAGACAAGAGTAGCTTCTATGGAAGTGGTTCACACACACACGCACACACACACACACACACCTGAGCCTCTTTGAGCTGTTTCTCCAGATCCCCCAGGTCCATGTGCTTGTAGCGAAACCTCTTGGCCCGACACAGCCGGATCCCATCGATGATGGAGGCGTGGTTCAGTTCATCGGACAGCACTGCGTCATCTGGGCCCAGCAGAACCTGCCATTAAGAGTGATATGACACTTTATTGGTCATCATCGGGAGGGTGCTGCTTTTTCAGTCTATTGCTCTAGATGTGTAAAGCACAACAGACACACCTCAAACAGTCCAGCGTTGGCGTCAAAGCAGCTAGCATACAGGATGCAGTCCTCCCTCTCGTGAAACTCGGCCAGCTTCTGCTCCAGGTATTTGTGCATGTCCTATCAAACACAAGAGAGAGAGAGAGAGAGAGAGAGAGCGAGAGAGAGAGAGAGAGAGAGAGAGAGAGAGAGATTCAGTAAAGCTGTGTATCAACAACATGCATGTGCTGCCTGAGCGGTGGTGAGTCTGCCGTGGTACCTGCGTGCCACAGATGAACCTGACGGAGCTCAATCCGGCCCCGTGCGTCTGAAGAGCTTCGATGCCAGCCTGCACCACCTCTGGATGACTGGACAGGCCAAGGTAGTTGTTGGCGCAGAAATTCAGAATGCCTGAGACAGACAGACAGATTAGATGGCGAACAGCAAACCAAATGGCGGAAAAAGCACCACTGTTTGAGTTTGTTATTACACAGCTACCAACTAGAATCAGTGAGGTAATAAGCACATTGAGTAACCCTATCTCTGCAATAGAAATTCTGTATTTTTTTCTTTTATCTCTTTTTTGGCAAGTGAAAAACACAATGCATTCACGCACGAGGGGTCATGACCCAAAAGTCAAATGGCCATTCACAATTCAGCAATCTGTCTTTTACAACGGTTCAACAGCTGCTGCTGCACAAAGGCTACTAAAGATCCAACAGCAGTTTCCTTTGGCTATGATGACAGTAGTCACCTCACTGCTGGTCTTGTAGGGCTTCACAAAGAAAAAGAGCTTTCACTGCACAATTGCTGGGACGTATTTGAGGTTAGCTTGACACGTGTGCTTTTGAAAAGTTGAGTGTGTTGAATTTCCAGACAGGTAGCCTATCACTGTGAAACCAGACGCCAGCGAGCTCTAGTCAGTGCCCTCTAGTAACTGTAGTGTGAGTCAAGTTCAAAAAGATAACACCTTGGCAGGCAAACAACCCTGCTCTCTAGTTAGGTCTCACTGCTACCATCGCGTACTGTAAACTACCAGCTTTCACTCACTGCTCCGGCTGCCCTCCACGTTGATTTGTGGACCCTGCCTTGACGTGATGATCCTCTCCGCTTTCCACGTCCCCGCTTCTCGTATGCCGTCTAGTTCATTCTGTAGCACCGCTCTAGCCTCCGCCACGGCGGCGTAGCTCCGGTTCAGAACCGAGGCCGAGGGTCGAAGGACGCCCCGGAGAGGCTTCACCAAACCCCGGGCAGCTTTTCCGAGAGACATAACGGTAGAGTAGTGTGTTCAATGTATGCAGAGCAGAAGCTGATCAGCAGAAAACACCGGAGGTGGTGAGGCGTGGCTGAGTCACGTAACAACGGTAGGCGTATGTGCCGAGGACCAATCAGAGGCCGGGGCGCTTGCCAAGTGGCTTATTTGGTCCAATCAGAATTCATTCAGAAAGTATTTACTCACGGGTTCAGATTTACTATGGCAGCAACGTGTTGCTTTTATAATGGACCTATTATAAGTTTTATATAGCGTACACAGCCATACTTTATTTGCTGTCTGCTATCGCGTATCAACACTCATTTATAACTTGCTTATTGTCATAATTGTTTAAAACCACATTTCTACCAAACACACACACACACACACACACACACACACACACACACACACACACACACACACACACACACACACACACACACACACACACACACACACACACACACACACACACACACACACACAGAACCTGTTTGCCCTCTGTGAGTTTTCACAATAAAATGTAGGCTAAGTAGGCTTGGTACAAATTATCAGGCTAGGCCTCGCAAGGCCAGATCATACTACAGCAAATAGTATGAGGCTACTGAAAGTCTGCTTTTTAAAAATAAATTAAGAAAATCCTGAACGGGAATGTGTTTTCAATACATTAATTGTTTTTAAAAGCAGATAGGAACTAACAAAGATTTGCATTGGTCTAATTAGCCCAGATTAGATAGATAGATAGATAGATAGATAGATAGATAGATAGATAGATAGATAGATAGATAGATAGATAGATAGATAGATAGATAGATAGATAGATAGATAGATAGATAGATAGATAGATAGATAGATAGATAGATAGATAGATAGATTTACTTTATTGATCCCCCAATGGGAAATGTAATCATAATGCACTGCTCTTTGAGGTAAGAATGAGAACAGACAAACTTCCAGTTAATAGTCTTATTTTAATATGACAGCAGCCTGTCATGACTTCCTGTTACTCTTCAAGTAAGACATCTTCACAAGGAAATGCTGGATGTAAAAAAAAACTCAGTTTTCTTTGACATCCTACATCAGCAATGATGTGAAGCTTCTAACTCCTCCGTTATGCAATAACTGAGTTAACTTAACAGTGTTTGCTACTTTGACAGGGTCGTCTCATTTTACATCATCATATTTGACAATATATATATAACACATACATTTATGTTGCAAAAAATGGTTTTCTGTAACAATATTGTCCCTCTCTTTCAACAGCAGGAATGTAACCATATAAAATGTGCAAATGTTTGCAATTCCACACATGGACAAACCCTCATACCAATATCAAGTAAAAACCTTTGTCCTTCATCCAATAAAATTATTTTTATCAGTTTAAAACCCATGTTTGCTCCCCAGTAGAAAGCAGCTTACACACACAATCTGCCTCAGATACGGGTTGTATTGCCCACGACAAATGTGCCATTCACCTAAGAGAAATCTCCATTTCTCCGCCGATGGAGCGGGAGCCTCGTGAGTTTTGTTAGTGTGTCAGGTTTAGTGTGTAGCTTAAGACTCTGAGTGGTCGTGATCCTGCGAGGACGCTCTCAGCGACGGCAGACGCTCAGCTGCTTTCGCCCTTCCTGCCAAAAACTTGTCGAATTCTGCAGATGGAGAGAAACAGGATTAGAAAAGAAAACACCTAACTGTTAATTCATTACTTTTAGTAACTATTTTAACAATTTACTCTGTACCATAAGCATTTTCACTATTATTCCATTTATTTGAGAAAAAACTGTTTGGACTTGCCTACTAGTCTTACTTAGTACTGACACTTAACTGTCAAGACCCTTACCTTCACTGGTCACTCCATCTGAATCCTCAAAGTCATCAAGCTGTAACAAACAGCAAATACATATTTTGCTTTACATTTACATACAGTAAAGCATACATTTAACGGACATACTGTAGATAGTTCTAGGATAGCCTTACTTATTTTGCCATCAAAATGACTGTGTTGAAAATGATATCAATATCTCAACTGCTTAGCTAAATTAAGATTAATTTCAAGATGAATTAAAATCCATTTGATAACACATTAATCAGGCTTTTGCCACTCCAGCTTGAAAGTATGTATTTATGTACTTTTCATTTCATAAACAATTTTCATCCATGAGTAATCCACTTTTCAGAGGTGCAAATGGTTGGCTTTGTGTGAATTAATCTTATCATTTTGAAAATTGATTGATATTGCTGGCTTAAGTGTTAAATCACCGCGCAAGGCAGACTTCAAACCAATATTACGTGGACTGTTTGAATGCACAGAAGACACAGCATGACAGTACTGTAACTGAACAGTGAGTTCACAAACAGTGAAGGAAAACTCATTTAGTGAATCAAGAAGTGACCCATCCAAAACAAGTGCAAAAAAAAATTGAATAGGTTTAAGAATCCAACCAATTACCTCATCATCCAACGTTAGCCATTGCTCAATATCATCCATGACATTGGACTGGTTGATAGGAATCTAAGGGAAGCAAAGGGTCCAGTGAGTGCAATGAAACATAGAACATAATAACTCGTAAAGTCTTGATGAAAAAAGGCTATCAAACCACCAAAAGAAACAAACACAAAAGGAACAACCACATGTCTGTGAGCGATGCATGACAGCTATGACAACCATGTAGCATATCAGGACAGTGCAACCCAAACATTCCCATGCTCCGTGGAAGGCGTATGCACGAGTGTAAACTCAAATAAACAACAACTTGAACATCACCACATGTAAGAGCATGCAAACCATTATTCATCACAATACCTAATCCATCAATTACAAAAAAAAAAAATGATCCGAACAAAAGCAATCCACACCACGGCAAAAGTCAATTGCATGACAAAAATAAAAATACATGAGACAGAGGGCGAGGAGAGGTGAACTCATGTATAAAACCAGGACACAATTTGGACACAAACCCACCATTCCCCTTTTAATCATCCAATCTAACTTTGGCGAGGAGCTGCAGGTGGAGGCTGGGCTGCCATCCTTCATGCACAGACAGTTCAATCAGGAGGAAAACAGTTACTGAGACAAAGCAACATACTGTACAAACACATTTCCCTCAAGAAACGACCTTGTATATACCTTCTTATCCTTTAACAAATTCAGACATGTTATCTTAAATCTGCCGAACTCTACCTGTAACTGTTTTAATTAGGCTACATTTTTCTTTCACCCATTTTATTATAATTGCAGGCATTCTGCATTGCTGTCTAAATGTTTCAATTGTTTTTGTCTCTTTATCAGCTTGTCGTGTATTTGATGTATTTGCATTGTATATTGTGTTTGTATTGTTGTTTTTGCTTTGCATTTGTTTGACCTAACATCATTGCAAATGAGGGTCACCCCTCAATTGATCTCTCGATTATAAATATAAGTTAAATAAAAATGAATGTATAGGCCATTTAACTCTGTCATCCTTACTGACAGCAGTACCTATAGCCCCACACTCCCAGTTACAAATACAGCTAGTGTGTACACTACCACTATTATCAACACAGTATGATAAAGTTACAGAATATGACCTGAAGTTGGTACCAAACGTAAAGGCTGTGATTTAGGGTTTTTTATAGCAAACGTTGGAAAAGTTTCTCAAGCCAAATAAGCAATTATTAATCATTTATATCCCAGGGGTATCACGAATCAAGACAAGAAAACAACTCAAGAAAAATTCAATCATGTCCACCAGGAAATCTTGTGACACAATCAGTCAAACTGTGTAGAAACTGAATAACGCCTTTGCCACATTAGCTTACCTTGCCAGCGTTCAGTAGTCTGATGTCTTGAGCCTGAGCCAGGCCGTCCACTGGAACTTCACCCTCCCCACTGAAACACCACATTTGCATATTGGTTAACTGCCATTTAGGCTAATTCACACAGTGCAAACCTGGCACGTATCTTAAAAACAACAAAAAAGGAATTAGAGGGAATTCAGCGTAACTAAACTCCAAAACAAAGATCGACATCCACGCAATCATTGCAAATGCCATTCCTGAGGATTTGCTCGGGAAGGAGCTGCATGACTCTGTGAGACTGTGATGTAACAAATCAGCTTCACACAGCTTTCGTTTTAGTTCAGTGGTTCAACAATCTTTTTTTACCTGATGTAACCCCACATAGTACCTCAAGTAAACCTTCATCAACACCACCAAGTTACACCGAGAACAAATGGTTTGCTAGTGTAAAAAAGTGAATATTGTTTTTATTCACATATTATTACCGTTTATTCATTCCTTTTCACAGTTTGGACTTATCTGGCCTCTTGCTAATTGATTTTCAGTCTGTTCATGTACCCTCAATAGCAGCCAGTGTTTTAGTTAAAGCTATAGAACGTAACATCTGTTGACCCCATGAGGAATTTGAAGTAATAACAACAACACTGATAGCGCATCTTCATGAGGTACGCCTTCAGTGATCGCGCATGGATTTTATTCCTTCTGCTGTACGCCTGGGTTTTTTCTTAGCAGAAGAAACATTTCGTGGCCGCTTCTTGAGCTCCTGTGCCAGTGTCAGGGAGTGACAAAAGTTTGTAAATGCTATCATACTTACAAATACAGTGAGTTTTGTGGAGCTGATTGTCTCAATCAACTTTGTGTCAACTCGTTTGGCAATGGTTTGAAAGTAACCGTCATTCATGTATATATGAAAATGTTACGCACTTTAGCTTTAAAGGTGGAGTCAGCGATCCTGGAGAACGCTCTAACCACTACACCACGAGCGCCCCCATAACTGCTGACTCCACCTTTAATATCGAAAATACATTCTTTGCAATGTGTGATTATTGTGAAATGTATGTGGTCAAGCAAGGTCATACAAATAATTGTATAGTCTTTCTGTACCTTGGTCTTTGATGAGTTGTTCTCTGTGATAATAAGTCATCTGATTCACTCGCACCTGCAAGAAGAACAGCAACTATTTAACAGTGCGTAGAAGAAGTAAAGGCATACAGTATATATTACATGTGCTAGGACTAGGCTACTTACTAAGTCTTGCCATTTGACTAGACAAACTTTCAGCTTTTGACTGGTCGGGTGAGCTGTCAGTGGTTGTTGATTTGACCCCTGATTGGCTGAAATGCTCTGCTGAGAAATCGAAGTCTGTCAGGTTGACGTATGTGTGACCCTGGAGGGGGACAGGAACAATACATTGAAAATCCACTATGCAATGAATGAGTGTTGAGTTGTGAAGTAAGAATAATGACCAACTGCCATGTTCTTTACCTTTTCTGCTGAGTTCTGACCATTTGTTATTCGCCTTTCAAACCTGTTAACAGCAGAACAAAAATCATATCATTAAACAGTACAACCTGTTGCACAAAAAAGGTTGTGTGACAACAATAATTAGTAGTTAACCTCTGGTAGCGAGTAAAGGCAGTGTTCATCTCATCGTTAGCTGCCAGCAACTCTTCAATCAGCTTCTCCTCACTGAGCCTGGGTACGATCTTTACTATCCTCTCCTGCATTTCCTTACACACTGTGTATAACTGCTAATGACACAATAAGACAAAGAATGTGTGGGTGGGTGGGGGGAGGTTGAGGGGCCAGATGCAACACAAAATGCATAAAGTGCTAGATCAGTTAAGGGTCAATCACAGTCACTCAATATGGAGGAAAAGGAAATTATTTTATTGCATAGGATACTTCACATCAATAATAAGAAAGAGGGTGTGTGTGTGTGTGTGTGTGTGTTTCTTGTTTGTTTTTACCTCCAGCAGCTCCATGTCTGCCTGCTTTACCGTGACAGGATCCAGCTGACTCATCATGTCTGACATCATAGTGAGGTTGCTCCGCACCACTCCCAGCTCTGTCTTCAGCTGCGTCACCTGGAACACCAACGATATTTCATTATTATGCAAATATTGATTTCATAAGTGCCTGAGGCTAAAATGAGAAACATAGACACGAAGGAGCTGCGAGACAGCATTTATAGTGCAATGCGAATAGAATAATATCCCCCTCTCAAGCACAGCAAGGCCCATCACCTGACTGGGAGTGAAGGCATTGGATCCCTCTAAGGCCAGCTTTAGCTCGCACGTCTGGGGTGGAGTGATCGGCGGTCTGGAAGGTAGGTGCACAGCAGGCAGTGTAGTAGTGACAGCAGGCCCGTTCCCAGGCACAGTCTGGTTAAGCAAAAGAGCACAGAAAAGACCCCGAAAAGGAAAGTGACCAAAGATGACAGATACAGCACCGAAAGATGAGCAGTTTGAGGGCACCAGCTGTTGTTTGTACCTTTTTAGGGGCTTGGACGGGTGAGTAACCATCCAGCTCTGTCATGGGAAACTCCAGGCCTTTCCTCCGCAGGTCTTCGTACACCGACACCACGCCCGTCAGGTCGGGTGAGCTACGGAATGCATCGGCCCACGCCTTGAGAAAAGACAAAGCCACAAATAATGAACAGACTGCAGATCAAATGTACGTGACAGCACCAAGAGCATTTTTTGTAACACACACATTGTTGCCAAACATGAACTGTGGGATTTTACTTTTTTTTTTAAACTTAAATTTTTATTGGGTTTTTTGCACATTTTACAAATATCAAACCACATATATGCAAAAATACATCCAGAATAAGGGATTTTACTTTTACCTGTACAATGCTCAGCACTCTGTCGTGCAGAATTAATGGAGGGTTGTTTCTCGGGATGATCGACCGCACCAGAACCCCCTCTACGAAATCCCGTGTGGTCACCATGATGTGAAACCTGTAGCCGCAGTTCTTCACACAAGTCTCCAGGACCTAACGCCCAAGAAGGAGACGGGGAGAATCAAGACAAAGCTGTATAAAGGTCTGTATCTTACAACTGAAACCAAGTGACGAGGGCATTAACTGGGTCAACAGGGCGGCGGCCAAACATGCACAAGAGTAATGAAGGGAACCACACTCACAGTGAGTGCCAGCATAACCTCCTTGAAGTTTTTGTTTCCCACAATCCTTTTCTTTATGGCTCTGACTGCATCTTTGGGTCTGTAATCAAAGGATTTTTTCAACAGTCAACAACAGGCATGTAAGCTCTGAGGACTAGTTTGTAACTGATGCCAAGAGATAACACACACACACACACACACACACACACACACACACACACACACACACCCTTCCTCTGAGCTGTTGACCACGTCGCAGATCTCCATGTTAAGGGCCCAGTCCTCTGCTGGCAGGCTGGAGCCGGTCGCACACTCTGTTAAGGAAAAGATGAATAAATATTGCTGAATAATATGAAACTGCTAAGCAAAATATATGATATGATTATTTGAGTTTTCTCCAGGCCTTCTCTAAGGGCTTGCCTTTGTGAAAACAATAATAATGTCTCCTTGCAATAACAGACATAGCACTTCGCCGTAGCTACAGCAGCCTTCACTTTAGATTAGGTTTGTGGTCATGTTTGGTGTTCCACAGGGATCAATTTCTAGGACCCTTATACATCCTCATTTATGCAAATGATATGAAATCTGAAGTTAATTGTGAGCTTTTTCTTTATGCAGTGGAACAGTGGAAACACGCTTAGTCATGGCATATCAAAAACAAAGTGTGCATGGCTACTAGTAGAAAATATAATATACTACATTTGAATCTATTTTTATTTGCCTTGGTTGCAACTATACTGCATCACTTGCAATGCAGTCGCAACCAAATATATTTAGTAAATAACTACGTGGTCAATAGAAAGTATCCTTTTCTCAATGTAACTTTCAAGAAAATGTTATAAATGGCATGTCATGTATTTTTAGCTTATTTTCCTTTTGTGTACAGATCATACAAAACAAGGTTAAGTATTAATCAGCAAGTTATGTGTGCATACATTTAAATGTGTTTGAGTGTATAGAGACAAGCACAAGAATAATCCTATAGGCAAAATCAAAATTCTTTCAAAATTATTGCAGATAGCTTTAACGTATAGCCTATGTAAAGAGGACACATGGATGGGTGTATTTAGTGTTTTTAATAAATGTACCCTAGTTTGTATAATGCCCAATAAGCTACTGTAATCTATGTGCTATAACTAAACCCTCTTATCTGTTTATTCAGACGATTAACGCTATACCAACGACTAATGCTACATTTCCATCGGTCAATAGAAACACATGTGCAGTCATCAGGCCACAGCGAGACGGATATGCATCTAATTTAGGTCAGGAGGATGTCGGCCACTGGTCGTCCCGCCCAGCTAATGGTAGCTCAAACAGACACGATAATGACCAATCAGCTTGAGGATCACCGCAGATAAATCCCGCCCCTCCCAAATCATTGTGTGTAGAAAGCGTCAATCAAACCCCTAAACCGCCGCTCCTCTGCCATCAGTCTCAGGGCATTTGCCATTTATCTTTCCTTCGTTATTTTAATGCATTGACATTATAAATGCATAGGTTCGTGCGATAGGCTACAGAAAAAAAGTCTTTATAATAGACACAAGGAAGCAGTTCGTGGGAAAGGTGATTGAGAATGAGATGATCCAATCCAGCATAGGTGACTGAAGCGTTTATTACAATGTAACGATGTGCGGTGTTCATAAAAAATTCATAGCATTAAAACACAGCTCACCTATCCGCTGTCCCACCGGCGTGTTGAACGGGTTCCCCAATAAAAACTCCATGTTGAATGACGGCCCCGCACAGCACCGACGTCCCCGGGCCGAGCCGTAGTCCTACGCAACGTCCAGCCCCGCAAGCTCCTGCAGTCTGCCGCTGCTCGCACAACAAAGTGGGGCACCAGTTGAACTGCGTCATACTTTAAAGGGAAAGTAGCACGCCTTTATGATAGGCCTAGGGCCGAGGTAATAATAATAGCGATCCATAAAAGCACTTTGCATCTCCGCACTCACCGGTTAAGTGCTCTAAGTTAAAAAGTAGCCTAATGTGATCTGTCCTTATATCAAATAGGCCTACTTGAGAAGATAATAATAACAATAGCCTATTA
This sequence comes from Ammodytes marinus, assembly GCF_949987685.1. Classification (NCBI taxonomy): domain Eukaryota; kingdom Metazoa; phylum Chordata; class Actinopteri; order Uranoscopiformes; family Ammodytidae; genus Ammodytes; species Ammodytes marinus. The sequence goes on along the minus strand of NC_137220.1, from coordinate 19,602,083 downwards.
TTGCTGTGGTTAGGGACGATACACGTGCATGAAGAATACAATCTGTTCCTATGAAGACTGGAGTAACACAAGACAAATGTTTTTGTAAAAATGTAGCCTATAAAACTATTTTATTTAAAATGAGGACATAGGAAATATAGCATACTTAGTCTACATTGATTTGTCAGTTTTAGGTTTTACCTTACGACATTGGGTTCCTCATCTTTTTCTGTGTATGCTATGTGTCAAATTAGTTATCATAACTGCAAAATGTATTAAATAGGCTACTTACAACAACTAATTAAGTTTACTTATTTTACTAATAAATAGAAAAATATTGAAGTTCTGACCCTTCCCATGCACATTTGATGAAAAATGACACAATTAATGCATAACATAAATAATACTTTTTCACAAAACTAAAACTATTAATATATACAGTATATATGCCTATATAAATATTAATAGTTATGCATGAACATATTTATTTTGTTTGCCAAATAGTCACCCATATGCAAAGAGTACATACTTTGCACTGTTCTAGTATTAATTATGTTACTTATGTCATGCTCCAGTTATGTTTTTGACTATAAAAAACAAGCCGAGGATGAGATATCCTTACATTAGGTTTCTGGTATGAGTCTACCTCAGTAACACTAGATCCTACAAGTCCCATGATGCAACTCTTTAATTATGGAAATCTTCTTTTAACCTATGCTTTTAACCAGCAAATCGCTTCAAATGGTGGAATGCCCCTTTAGCATAAGAAGCACATTTCTATAGTTGGCTATTTGTTGTTAAAAAACTAAGAGGCTTGACAAAGAAGTCTGAACTCACGGTCCACATCCTTGTTGTTCTAAAAAGCTTTAGACAAAATCACACACTATATCTACAGCTGCTTGATTCTGATGAAGGTGACAATGGCTGTTTCCTAGAGTGAACTTTCATGCTTGGCAGAGAAATGACTATTAAGGCAAACATTTACCTTCATTATGCGTGATTATAGGCTTTTATGGTAAAAAATGCATGATGAATTTGGATGGATAGGTCATGATATGGTAGACAGGGTAGAACACATTTTTCACATACAGTTGTGTTAAAAATAATAGCAGTGTGTTTAAAAAATTGAGTAAAGATCAAAATCCTAATAATAGCTTTTATTTCCATACACAAAAATGCATTGGGGACATTGCACATTCAATTCCAACTCCAAATATGAAGAAACTTTAGTCAAATGTTTCTTCATCTTTACAGAAAGTGAAGAAAAAGGAATATTAGACTGTTAAAAAAAATAGCAGTGTCTGCATTTTTCTTTACAACTCAAACATTTACTGTATCAACTGAAAAATGCATGAAGATTTAGCTTTCCTATGAATCACTGAACTAATATTTAGTTGTAGAACCTCTGTTTCTGAGAACTACTTCACATCTGTGTTGCATGGAGTCACCCAAATTATGGCACCTGTGAACAGGTGTTTCAGCCCAGGACGATTGGACTACATTCCACAATTCCTCTGCATTTCTTGTTTTTTCCTCAAAAACAGCATTTTTGATGTCACCACATAGGTTTTCTATTGGATTAAGGTCCAGGGTTTGGGCTGGCCACTCTATAACGTTAATCTTGTTGGGCTGGAACCAAGATCTTGTTCGCTTACTGGTGTGTTTGGGGTCGTTGACTTGTTGGAACACCCATTTCAAGGGCATTTCTTCCTCAGCATAAGGCAACATGACCTCTTCAAGTATTCTAATGTATCCAAACTGATCCATGATCCATGGTATGCGATGAATAGACCCGACACCAAAGTATGAGAAACATCCCCATAACATGATGTCTGTGCCACCATGCTTCACTGTCTTCAAAATGTACTGTTTTTTAAACACACTGCTATATATGAACACAACTGTATCTCACGCTTGTGTTGTGTGGTTCTCTGCCACATGGGTGCACTGTTTGATTTCACATAGATCAGGTTCCTACTCCCAATTACCAAGGCCCTGAAAGCTTTTGGCATACTCTGAAACTGGTTTGTGCTCATTTAATTGAAAGTCTGATTGTGAATATGCAACATTAATGCACAATAATACAAACAGCACACATTAAGGTGGGTCATGATTTCTTACTTCATGAGGAGGCTCTTTATCGAAGACGGTAGGGGAGAACGGGGTAAGTAGGCACACTTTTTACTCCAGTGAGAATTGCTCATCACCTAAACATCTTTCAATAATCATTCCTACATTAAATTGAAGCTTGAGGTGTTGGCTTGAATTGTGTACCCCTCACTTTTTCTATCTTATTGTAATAAAGAAGAAATTAATCATCAAAGACACCCTTACACATTGTGACAACCAACCCCATCAAGGGGTCGGTTGTCAAACACTATGGGGTTGTTTGTCACAATGTTATCTTAATGGGAATAATATTAAAAAGAAGGCAAGAAAGTAAAACTAAATTTGAAAGTTTAATTGCATTGTCAAGTTGACAAATAGGCCTACATAACTTACTGTAGCCTTGGCAGCTGGTCTAGTTTGGGATGCACTCGGTTTGTTTTGATTTTGTTGCCCTTTTTTCGTTTGCATGCTAGCTGCCTTTTCCTGCTCTATTCTTTCCTTCTCTGGGGTGTCAGTGAGGATACAGCTTGACAATTTATTTCGTTATTGGGTTCCTTTTCTGGCTGCAGCCTTTGGATAACATGTGACAACCAACCCCCCAAAAAATGTGACGACCAACCCCAACTTGAATTTCTTGCTAGCATCAAGGCCAACAACCATCTGAAAACTAATTAGCTTGCTAACCACAATCTAAACTATAGTTTACCCTTCACACTTTGTATGGGTAACAAGTGTTTTGTTATGAACCCATTGTGTAAAAGCCTAGAAGAAAAATACTGAGGAGCTAAATATTTTCAATTTGACATGAAAAACACAAACAGTCGTCTCTCCTCAAATTCAGCAGTCTAACTCCAAGGAAGACTATGTAGGTGACCTCTGATCCCAATTCTGGATATTTACATACCACAATTTCACAGACAGCGCCTTGTGGTTCCGAGATATAACGATTGTGACAACCTACCCATGTGACAAATTACCCCGTTCTCCCCTATCTGTATTAAAATTTAGTTTTTAAAACCTTCATTATTTCAGTGTAGGGCTTTTATGTTGCATATTGGCTGTTTATTGAAGTTACTATACAGGGGTTGGATAGCATACCAGAGATAATCATAGATACGGGAACAACAATAGGGGCCAGGGCAGCTACATTGTTGGGCCAAGACAGGTTATTCTAGTCCTATTTACGGAAAGCAAACACATCTATCTCAATTTAAAGACCCGTAAAGTCAATAAAATGCAAATATTAGCTCGCTGATTTTCAAATTACATTTTTCTCTCTGAAATGATGCCATCGGTGACACCGAGAGGCACATTTGCTGTGTTTGATCAAGGATAGAAGTGAATGTGCTGCTCAGAGACAGTGACTCACAGCCCAGCGAGCAACAGCCAATGTCCTTCTTACTGTCACGACCAGCTCCTCTGTTTACACCAGCAGAGCTCATGCACTTTCCATTCAAAAAGAACCATGTGTGTGGCTTACGTGGGTGATCACAGAGCAGATGAAAAAGCAGACATTTCTAATCATATCTTGTCCTTCAAGAAAAGATGGTGCCAATTATTAATCCTAGCCTATAAGCTTTTCCTATGATAGAGTTCATTGTTTGATCTCTTGCAGAAGATTAGGGGGGTAGATATCCAGGGGTCTATTATTATCTGAGGTAACTGTGATTAAATCTTTCACAATCTTGAGTAGTGGTTTAATACAACACCATTACTTTCTGTGCAGTGATGCTGCTACATGCTGTCCAACAAGCCTGTTCTACCCAGAAACTGTAAATAAAAGAGGTTTTACCTCTATGGTTGCTATGGGACTAAATGTGGGCAAATGTAGCCATGTGTACAGACGAATCACTGTAACATTCTATTGGGAATAAAATACAGTACTTCACAAAAGTGAGTACATCCCTCACATTTGTTCAAATATTTCATTATATCTTTTCATGGGACAACACTGAAGAAATTAGACTTTGATACAATGTAAAGTAGTCAGTGTACAGCTTGTATAACTGTGTAAATTTACTGTCGCCTCAAAATAACTCGACACACAGCCATTAATGTCTAAACTGATGGCAACAAAAGTGAGTACACCCCTAAGTGAAAATGTCCAAATTGGGCCCAAAGTGTCAATATTTTGTGTGGCCACCATTATTTCCAGCACTGCCTTAACCCTCTTGGGCATGGAGATCACCAGAGCTTCACAGGTTGCCACTGGAATCCTCTTCCACTCTTTCATGATGACATCACGGAGCTGGTGGATATTAGAGACCTTGCGCTCCTCCATCTTCCGTTTGAGGATGCCCCAAAGATGCTCAATAGGGTTTGGGTCTGGATAAATGCTTGGCCAGTCCATCACCTTTACCCTCAGCTTCTTTAGCAAGGCAGTGGTCGTCTTGGAGGTGTGTTTGGGGTCGTTATCATGTTGCAATACTGCCCTGCATTCCAGTTTACGAAGGGAGGGGATCATGCTCTGCTTCAGTATCGCACAGTACATGTCGATATAAAAAAGGCCTTGGCCTATATATATATAAGATCATTAATAGTTTATGTTAGTAATAACATTAATAGCATCTGACATGCCACACCTGAGGAACTGGAAATGTCGGTGTGTTGTTCGTCCAATGGGCTGAAATGTCACAGACATCATCACTGTCAATCTGATAAACATCAAGTGGAAACATAAACGGATTCCGTGCAACTCAGAGGCTGCATGGTCCCTGTCTGTCAAATCTGATTTCTTCTGCAGAAGTTGAACCATAGTCGTTCGCTATGAGACACATAGCCAGGGACGCTGCTAAGCTTTTGGGTGCCCTAAGCTTAAATAGTCAGTGATGCCTCACCCCCACCCCCCCAGAAAAGAAAAACACCAAGATCGAAAATGTTTTGCCCTTGCAAGATATCTATGGCTGCCTTTTGACACATTTGCTGTATTGATGAGTTTTTGCGAACAGCATTTACTAACAGAAAGAACAGCTTAACGTGTGAAAAAAATTGCAGAATATCCTACTAACTGCCTTTGCCTGTGCGGCGGCCCTGCACATAGCTGGATGTTTTCTTACTGGCTGCTCATGTGACAGAATGTAGTGTAAAGTGGTTTGGCTTTCAAGCTCCTGAGCTTGCATGTCCATATAAGCATACATTTGAGCAACTTCACCATCATTCAGCATCTTTTACACTGCTGGAAGAGAAGTCGATTTTTTATTTGCATATGTGAAAAAAAACTTTGAGACCATTTTCTCCATTTCTTTCCCAACAGCTTTCCCCTTTCTCTGCCCTCTCTCTGTTTTCCCCCAATTTTTTCTTTCCCCATATATTTTAACCTTTTACCACTCTCTGTTTCATTGCCTCTCACAGCTCTCGGGGGCTGACGCGTAGGCCTAATCACACACATATCTCTCCCTTTTACTTTCCCTGGAGGAAATTGCCTGAGACAACTGCCAGAAGGACCAAATACAAACCACTGGAGGGCCGACCAGCCGTTACATACTCTATATATATGTACAGGAACAGAAGACTGAGGCTGGGATTTTCAAATTGCTATTAGAAGAGTCAAAGCTGGATGAAAGAAAAAAGAAAGTAATTGGCCGAGCAAGACATCACCTTTCAGGGGAATTATAGACGCTGCATTCAAGAACAAGCAGCTTTTTAACCATGCATCCAATTAGAGTGGGTTGGCAGTAACTTTTCTAAATTCACAGCGTGTAGCCCCCTGATTAGTCTCCTCAGCCTGCATATGATATACAGAGGGAAGCGTCGCTCGCCTTTGCAGAGGTCCTTTAATCTGCAAGCAGCTGTGACTGCCTTTATCTGCTGGAATGAGAAAGAAACCATGTGCATAATGAAGAAAGGGGAAAAACAAGCATACCAATCAGGCTCTTATTTGACTTCACTTGTCCTAATTTTTTTTTTTAAACAAAAATTGTATTTACCTGCATAGACACAATGCTCCACCAGGAGTCATTTAAAGGACAAACTGAAGACAGTGGTCTCTCTACTGGGGGCACTGCATCTCCAGGTCCGCTGTATGACTCATCAGCAGCTGCGGTGTGTGTTTTACTGTGTGTGTTATGTGGAGCTGAAACCATCTGGGTTTCTCCTCACCACAGTGAACAATAATAACCTCGACAAGCACGCGCACATGCACGCACGCACGCACGCACGCACACACACACACACACATACCATCATCTCATCTCATCTCGTTGTCATGGCAGTAACACACAGGATGCTCTTTGGAGTAAGTTGACTATTTAAAGTCCTGAGTAGGGTTGCAAAATTCCGGGAATTTTCAAAGTTGGAAACTTTCCATGGGAATTAACGGGAATTTATGGGAATTAACGGGAATTTTGGGAATTAACGGGAATAAACGGGAATTTACTAAATTTAAAGCAGCCCAAATGCACCACATTCTCCTAACTATGTTATTTCAGTCCAGGCAAACGTTCTAGACTGTAAAAAGCAGTTTTTTCAACTAAGTTTTAATATATTTATGAACATTTAATTTCAAATCAGATTTTTTTTAAAGTTTATTGAGATACCCAACTTGATATCATAAATTGATTTTTACTAGACCAGGTTTACAGATGCTTAAGCTTTGATTTTAAATATAGTTGGGGACAATACATTTTAGCATAATCTTGACTAAAACAACCAGATTTTATGCAAGTACACTTGGCAAATTGCACATAGCACACATCCTACTGCATGGGTACTGAGTCCACGTCCCCTACATGCTCTGTGCATTCCTCCATCACATGGTGTGGAGGGGGGAGGGGGGGGGGGGGCATTTGACTTTATTTATTGAATGGGTGGGGTCAGACAGATGAGTAATAATTTACTCAACATTCATCTTTTTGTTGTTCAGTGAAATTATTGATTGTTCATAAAATAATCAACTTGATAAAGTTCTTCTTACAAATAAATCTGTTCAAATGTAATGTTTTTTGATTGTATTATTTTGCATGGATGTCTGCCTATGACCAAACATAGTGTTTAAAAGTTTAGATTTATGGTTGGTTATGAAAAAAAATAGTTTAAATTACCGCCATTTTGTTAATTCCTATAATTTCCAATTTTGAATATTCCCAAAATTCCCGAGCGAAAGTTCCCGTGGAAAGTTTCTGGAAACTTTCCGGTAATTTACCGGAAACTTTCCACCCCTTTGCAACCCTAGTCCTGAGTAACACACTTTTGTGGAAATTGATGAACAGTGAATGGGTGAAAAGCTAACAGTTAAAATCAGAACATTGGAAAATAATGATTCAAAGCATTAAAGTCCTTGAAGCATTAGAGCAGTTTTAAGCAACTTTATTATAACAGCATTGCAAAGATGATACGTTTTACGGTCGCAAATGCTAGTAGATTTCTTATTTTACTGACCATATATGTGAAAATCTATCTCTACAAAACACAGATAGTATTGTATCTGTACTGAATGACTAATTATATCCGTTTCAGACTCAGACTTTGGTTTAAGTTGTGGACTGCTGAGTAACAAATAAACAAATTCATGTACACTATGTATACACTAGGAAAGCCGTCTGCATACATCTGGATCGCATTTGTTCAACTGTCTAAATTGAATGATCCCCAGAAACAGTGTTACGCTACCTCTGTTAACTGGATCTCTCCTATATCACTGTTTGCAGTCCTATAGAATGTGTATTAAAATTATCTGATACAGCACTACAGCAAGTGGCAAAAAAGGAAGGTAGCAAGTGAAGTTTGTTTCTTCAGGGACATCGACTTGTGCAGTGTCTAATACATCACAAATAATACATAATCACCTTAACTGGACAGATACCATTCATTTATCCATAGGCCAGTCAGTCTCCTCTGCAGCAAGTCAATGTAAACACAGTATTTCACAGCAGCAACTAACATCATACATATATTACAAGACACATTTCTTACAGGACATGAGCATATGAAGATTTATGCAGATGTTCCTTGATCAGGTAGGGCAAACACACACACACACACACACACACACACACACACACACACACACACACACACACACACACACACACACACACACACACACACACACACACACACACACACACACACACACACACACACACACACACACACACACACACACACACACACACACACACACACACACACACACACACACACACACACACACACCTCTTTTCTACCAAACAGTGTTACATGACGGAGCAGGTGAAGCCACAGCAGTCTTTTAGTAGCGTAAGTCCAGTTTTAGTGATTAATGGTGATGATGACATCTGCTGGGATTTGGACTCCACCTTTTGATCTTGCAAGGCATCTGAATGAAAACAAGATATGACAGTAAAACACTTTATGAACCTTAAATGAAAAATTGGCCATTTTAGGACATATTTAAGGACAGCTTCATTACTTTCACACAAAGAGTCATATAGCCTACCACTATCAAAAGTGCCATATACATAAGAAGCTAAAGCCAGCAGCTTGTTAGCTTAGCTTAGGTCACAGAGATGGGAAACAACGGAAAACATCTAGACTGCCTCCATCCACCTCAAAAGCTAACTAATTAACATGTTAGATTTGTTTGAAATATTTATTGTTTTTTATTTATTTTGGCACTTTTGTCTTCATTACACAGCCCATAGCAAACAGACAGACAGAATACAAGTAGAGCGTACGTAAATCCCTTCTCCCCCGCTTAAATTAAACTGGACGTCAGGGTTATGTGGCATTTCCTGTAACCGTTCAGCTACCGAGTCTCTCTGATGAAAGGTTACATCTCTCTTAATTAATCTGTCTGCTGGTTGCCAGGCAACTTGGTCCTGACAATAAAGTCCGGTACCTCACCCCCTGTACTGTATAGCTTTTATCCATCTGTTTTCACATGGATATGATGTGGCATGTTAATAAATAAGCTTTAACTGAGCTTTAGATTTTCCTTTCCTATGAAGTAATAGAAAGAGAAATGTTTTTTGCCTCAGTGATCTATTTTGTACGCTAACCAAACCTTTTATGTTTAATCACACACACGTTAGCTAGGTATATACAGCAGGCAGCATAGAAATTTCAGTTGCCCCACTGAGCACACATCCAACTCCTTGGCAAGCTGATCAACACCTTTACTTGTGCCACACACTGCGGAGTGGAAACCAGATATTTTCAAGTCATTCTAACTGAATATTAAAGCAACATGGGTTTGTTTGTCTGCACTGTAAACAGCTGCATCAACTGCTACAGTATCTCACAAAAGTGAGTACACCCCTCACATGTCTTCAAATATTTCATTATATCTTTTCATGGGACAACACTGAAGAAATGGGACTTTGATACAATGTAAAGTAGTCAGTGTACAGCTTGTTTAACTGTGTAAATTTACTGTCGCCTCAAAATAACTCGACACACAACCATCAATGTCTTAACTGATGTCAACAAAAGTGAGTACAACCATAAGTGAAAATGTCCAAATTGGGCCCAAAGTGTCAATATGTTGTGTGGCCACCATTATTTCCAGCACTGCCTTAACCCTCTTGGGCATGGAGATCACCAGCTTCACAGGTTGCCACTGGAATCCTCTTCCATTCATTCATGACAACATCAGGGAGCTAGTGGATATTAGAGACCTTGCGCTCCTCCACCTCCAGTTTGAGGATGCCCCAAAGATGCTCAATAGGGTTTAGTTCTGGAGACATGCTTGGCCAGTCCATCACCTTTACCCTCAGCTTCTGTAGCAAGGCAGTGGTCGTCTTGGAGGTGTGTTTGGGGTCGTTATCATGTTGCAATATTGCCCCATTTGGACATTTTCACTTAGGGGTGTACTCACTTTTGTTGCAAGCAGTTTAGACATTAATGGCTGTGTGTCGAGTTATTTTGAGGGGACAGTAAATTTACACAGTTATATAAGCTGTACACTGACTACTTTACATTGTATCAGAGTGTCATTCCTTCATTGTTGTCCCATGAAAAGATATAATGAAATATTTGAAGAAATGTGAGGGGTGTTCACTTTTGTGAGATACTGTATATTTCAGATACAGAACCTGCTTAAAGTGCATAGTGTTGAACTTCACTTGGCTGTTCTACCAGTAACTGTGTCACTAGATCAACCAGAAGACACCTCAAGGTTTTACAATAACTTAAAAAATGTTGATGCAGCTTTAGTTATGTGCTCATCCAAAGCGACTTCAGTGATCCAGCGATGAGATTGTAGAAGCTCTTTGTGTGGATCAGACATCCTTGGTTGAGACATACAGCTGGTGCAAATGTTACAACTGAACTACCAGAAAAAGTATCTCCACCTAACTGTCTTCATCTTCTTAAGGCCAGGACACACCGGTCCGACTACCCGAAAAAGGAGTCTGCCGTTTCAGGCAGCTCCAGTCTGCCCGTCGGGGCCCAAAAAGTGCCAAGAACACACCGAGCCGACTACTGACATTCCGTACGCTCTGCGCTTGCGCGGGACGTAATGTCTCCATAACAGCAGGCGGCGCTAATCTGTATTGTGGCCCAAAAAAATACGGAGGCCGGAAATGATGGGACAACTCTCTAAATCATAAACATAGATAGAAATACGTATTTATATTTATGGACCATAAAGAGCACCATTTTTAGCAGAGAGTGTCGAGCATGGTGTCGAGCAGTCAACAATGGTTGATGCATGTGAGTACTCGCTGAACGAAACAAACAAACACATTAATACAATGGCTAGCTGTTGTTAGCTGTTTGTGCTACCCGCCTCACTTCCGGGCTTCACTGATTCGCTAGCCCTCCACCAATCAAATTGCTCCAACTGAAAGACTGCCCGCCGGACGACATCTAAAGAAGCCGGACGACATCTACGACGACCGACTTCACGGCACACACCAAACAGATTTGTGTCCCCGCCCCTTCCAGACTCTCCGATGGCGATAATCGGGCCGGTGTGTCCTGGCCTTTACACAACAAGTGTCAATGCCTAACGAGATAACAGCCTACTGGTTAGACTCACCTTTTGCAGCCAATGTCTTGGGAAATTTGGACTGTAAGAAGGATGCCATTTCTCTGTCTTCCTCTCTTTCCCTGTGGACGAGAAAACGTCCTTGAGTTTTATTTTGTCAAGAACGTGGTTTCAAGAATTTTTTGCAAATTTCCTGAGTGACACATGATGGACTGACCAAACCCCTAGAGACGATTTGAATTTACTGAGCATGGTGTGAATCCACACACACTGCTGCTCCTCAAAACATGTCTCCTTGCACAATGACAAAATAATGAAGAGCGGAAGACTCCCACATCCCCTGCAAATCCAATCAAAATGCGGAATACTGCGGACTCTCTATTGAAATGTAGTGTAGATAAATAGAGAAGATGCACAGAACACACAGAGACATGGCTTTATAAGAGCAGAGCTGTGACTATCAGGAGAGTTTTTTAGCAGATTCGGTTCCATGGCATAGGTATTGAACTAAAGTTAGAGAGTCTTCAGGCTGATCAACGTAGAAGGTAATTGTAAAAACCTATTGTGCCCATAGGTATAAATAATGACCTCACCTCAGCCTTTCAAACTCCACATCGTCCACCAGAAAATCCCTGGTCTCCACCAGCTTGCTGATCTGCTGTAGCAGCTCCTCCTCCTTCACTCTGTCCTCCTTGGACTTGTCCTTGTCTGTTCAACAGTCAAAAAGACAAGCCTCAAAGGAACATACCAGCATCTTAGCAGTGTTAGACTGTTAGATTTCAAGGGCAGTTAGGGGCATGTTACTTGCTGTGGTGGGTTGTTTTCGGGAGGTATTTGAAATAATACTATTTTCAGACATTACTGGTGAAACTCGAAAAATTAGAATATTGTGCAAAAGTTCATTTATATCAGTAATTCAACTTAAAATGTGAAAAATATATATTATAGGGGAAGGTGGGGTGATTTGTGCATTTTGGAAGTTGCAAAACCCCTTGTTTCTAGAAAACCGAGGAAGAAATTGGAAATGTGACCACATATTTAAGAAGAGCCATCCATTTGACTCATCCTGTAAAGAAGGGAGACACAAGGAATAAGATATAAGCACATTTAAGCTCAAAAAACTGTGTTTTGCCTTTCAAAGTAAAATTTCCATGATCAAGGTTTTTTGATTATTGTGTCTGAACAATTATAGACACGTTTGAAAACATTTGACACATGTTTTAGTGCTTTGGTATGCTACACTTTGAGTCTATATAGTTAGCACAATGTCAACCCTAAATTGCTGCATCATGCCTATTATCCAAAATTCTGGGGATGGGGTGATTTGTGCGCAAGGGCCTGGGTGAGTTATAAGTAAGTAAGTAAGTAAAATGTATTTATAAAAGCACATTTATGACAGTTTGCACTGTCCAAAGTGCTGTACATAGTGCATTCAGTAGGTAAACAATGAAGGTAAAATAACAATAACCAAAATAAAAGACGTAAAGCCCATACATCCACATAAACACAGATAGTAGTGCAGAGGTAAGTAAGTAGTGCAGAGGTTAATGGGGAGGAAACACCAGGGTGTACATATGGGTTTTGAGCCTTGATTTAAAGGCAGAAATGTAGGGGGAATCACATTTGTCAGGTGGCAGTTGGTTCCACAAGCACGGAGCAACTAGTGCAAAGTACATTTCTGAGAGTTGTGCCAGTGGCATGGCTGTATACGCTGGTCACCAAAAGAAAGTGATAGTCTACAGTAGCTCAGGAGAGAGTGACATCTCAATTCCACTTAACGACACCACTGATGAGAGTTCAGATGGCCAGAAAGATGATGATGGTGACTTTGTCATTGTGACACAATGACGCACAAATCACCCCACTACGTGGGGTGATTTGTGCGACAAGACAACTTTTTTTCCGAAAGCTATATTTCTTAAACAGTTTATTCCAGATCCAAAGTTTTTATTGCCAGGGATGCACAACATCCTGAAATATATGTACATATTTGAGTTGGAGACATAACTGTCAAGGCCTCACTTTAAAATCACTTTGAGTAAAAAGTTGCACAAATCACCCCACCTTCCCCTATAGATTAATTACATGCAAAGTGAGATAGTTCAAGTCTTTATTTGTTATAATTTAGATTATTATGCTTTACAGCTTATGAACTCAGAACTTGGTTTAGGCCCATTTTTGCATGAATTCTTGTCTCAATTCAACTCATTTTCCATTATATTCTTATAATATGAGTATCACCTGTATGCCTCATGCGGCTGCACTTGTGTTTCACAGAACAAGAGTTTTAAAGACAATATTTCAATTTATTCATTAACCAAACCATGGAACAGAGCATTGATCGGAGTATTTTCACATACTAAATCAAAATTTCATTCTAAGAGGGGAGAGTGTTCAGTGCTTTTTGGTAAATTGACGTGAAAAGTTTTCTGTTAAAAGTTTTTTTATTCAAAATCATCGCATTCTGAAGAGGTGTTGAAACCCCTGCAGTCCTCGGCAAAACAGAAAACACAATGCCACACATCATCTTTTCAATGAAAATACAGCAAGTAAAAACTTTATGCCATAAATGTCTGCAGCAAGTTGATTGAAATGTGACAAAAGCCCTGCAGGAGGACAGTGACTCTTTCATTTACCTGGAATGGAGACAAGTTTCTGCAGATCTGTCTTCAGCCTAGTGATCTCTTTGCAGAGCTGGATGTCATCCATCCTGTGTGGAAAAACAACAAACTATCAACAGGTATTTTGCAGGGAATCTGCTGGAAAACATAGGTATACCAGACCTAAAAAAATCAGCTTATTTGAGAATGTGTTGGCTAAAATAACTGACTGAATAAAGGGCTCTAAGTAGCTTTAAACATATACAGCACATTTTGTAGCCTATAATGGCCGCAAAGCAATTTCATCCCTGGCTTTACATAAAGCGTCAGTGTGAAATTGTACGGGCTTAACAAACAGAAAAACACTAGACTCTGATTTTGGGCCTCAGACAACAGCGAGGTGCGTGACTTTATTAGCTGAAATAACACCGCCATGCTGCCCTCGGTGAATGAATCACACCTGACAGTGTCGGATCTCATTTCACTGTCTGACTCTGATGCGGGTTTCAAAACATCAGGGGCGTTTGCGCGCACGTGCAATAACAATGATGACATTATGTGTAAAAATGTGTACTCTGAGCTGTTTGTTTAATAAAATATGTTTCACTACAGTAAACTTCAGCTGAATATATTTCTGGATGAGTCATATGCCGAGTGTATATTCAAAATGTATTTGCATGAGAAAAATACAAAACAATTTTAAATGTGAAATTCTTACAGGAATAGAATGACATTTTGGGAAACATGTGTAATTGCTTTCAACAAATAGTTAGATGAGAAGATTGACACCAGTTTAATGTCTGCATGGTAGGCTAAATAAAAGGCTAGAGCAAGCAGCTGGTTAGCATAGCTTAGCACAAAGGCTGGAAACAGGGGGGAACAGCTAGCCTGGGGGCCTCTACGGATTCTCTTTTTTGCATAGGAAATTTCCTTTCCTAACGAGATGACCTGGAAGTACTGGGCGGAAAGTTGGTTCGAATTCTAAAAATACTTAGGAAAGGTGCCTTGATCATGGCCTTGATGCATCATTTAACCCTCCTTTAGCATAGGTTACTCCTGACCAACCTTTACGAAAGGAAAGGAGATAGTTGTATCCTATTAGCCTTTACGGCGGCCAGATTTAAAGCAACAGGCCACCGACGGAGTTTACCGACTCTACGCAAATACAAACGAGAGACACGGTAAAACAGAAGGGAGAAGATTAGCCGGAGAAATGTGAGAGTGGTATCAATCTTCTTATTTAAATCAAAACCAGAAAAAGAAAAAGGATGTTATTTTCTAATTTGTTTTCCTTTAATGAGAACACCAGTTCTGATTGAACCTGTTTTCATTTGGTACAATAGGCTACTGTTGTTTTGATCAAATCTCAGTGGATGAGCTTCAGTTGCCGTGTCTGCTTCAGTTCCTTTTATCTAAGCTACATGTCAACACATGCAGGCCCGCAGAGACAAGAGTGAAAACTATTATCGGGGTGGGATTGCGTTCCACCTTCTCACCATCGGGAGTGGGTGAATTTGAGAAGATGATATGAAACAAGAAAGGTGTCATCATCATAAACACTTAGTAGACTGTACATGCTGGAGGTCTCACACGGAAGAATACACTAACCCATAGAGCAGAGGTGGTCTTTCTCTGTGTTTCTGATTCATCATATGGGCACATTGTGCAGTGCAGGTCGCTGTTTCTCATGTGTCGAAATAATGAGGGGACACATGCACATGCACAGGAAAAAGAGCAAAATAATTCAAAGCAAGGACGAGAGAGAAAGAAAAACGGGTATCTTTGGAGGTCTGTGAAGAAGAAAAAAAACAATCTGTGTGCGTTGTGTGATGCTAGTCTGCTGAGAACTTAAATAGCACTGCTGTTGTCTTTCTTACACAACGTTGTGTCATCATGCACTATAGGGCCACTCCTAGTGTTGTTGGCTGACAGTCATGGTGCATCATGTCTTATTCCTGAGGGGCTGTTCAAAGTATCCGGGTGTGTGTTTAGATTCCAGTGCAGCGGAGCTTTCACTGTGTGTGTGGGTGCAGAGGAGCAAACAGTGGAACATCACACAATACGAGAGAGG
The DNA here is from genome assembly GCF_949987685.1 of Ammodytes marinus. Taxonomy (NCBI): domain Eukaryota; kingdom Metazoa; phylum Chordata; class Actinopteri; order Uranoscopiformes; family Ammodytidae; genus Ammodytes; species Ammodytes marinus. Next base: position 19,586,416 of record NC_137220.1, on the reverse strand, counting down.
CATGTTCTCTGGGGGCCTAATGTCATCCTGTCACCAATGCATGTGTGTGTGTGTGTCAGTTAGCAAACCTTTAACAAAACAAAAAAAATAAGGTCTGTAGCAATTGAGACTAAAATGTGTGTCTATTGTTTGTGTTGGTGTTTGATTTGTGGTGAAAATGAGAAGAAGTTGATCTTACATGTATCTCAGCTCGGATTCTCTCCGTACGAGGATGTCTCGTATCCGCTCGATTTTGCAAAGCTCTCCTTCGATGTCCTCTACCGTGATCGTGGAGTCAGCCATGGAAATGACGTCCTCTTCTGAGAGACAGACAAGAACAATACTTGTTTAGAAGAGATACAAAGTGAAGAAAAAGACTCTGATTTTAGGTGAAATTTAAGCTGGAAACTCCTTTAACATAACATTAGCTCCTCTACGATTTGGGAAATCAGCTGTTTTAACATTTCAAATGCAATGTAACAGCCTTCACATGGAGAATGGGTGTTTGCCATATGTGAAGTGATGTTTATAAACTATGTTGCAGCAAACATATTGAAATGTAACAGCAGCTCAGGTGTAACTAATAACCTCATTAACGACTGCAGTCTATTTAAGTCATCCAGTCCCAGACTTTGGCAGTGCTGCTTGCTGGCTCAATGGCTTAACACACAGGAGCACTTAAAGGAACTCAGCTGTCATTAAGGACAGCAGTTACGCCGTGTCTGGACAAGTTAACTGTGAAGCATGTCCATTGTTTTCACATGGTCTCCACATGTGCTCACTGGCCACAGACTGGTAAACTGCTCTAATTGATCCAACAGAGAAACAGAAAGAGGAACATGCAAATTAGCATACAGTAGGCTACTCAGTAAACACTGATGATTTGAAGAAATGGTAAGACATTTCGGGAAATAAGGTAATTTGCCTTCTGTATGAGTGTTAGAGCATATGCAACTCACATTTCTATGTGCAAAAATATGACTTTGCCGCCAGTTAGCTTAGCTTACCTTAGCATAACGACTGGAAACAGTATAAAACAAGCCGGATTTGAGCTCAATAGTAAAACACGTTTTATGTTTGTTTTATACAATAGGCCTATATACAATATTTAAATGTGTATATGAAGGGCAGAGTTTTAAAACATGTTGATTAAATAGTCGAATTATGTAGTGGTTCCTTCAATCCTTCTATTACCAAAGTGCAACATGGCCTAATGTGAGAAAAATTGCACTCATCATGTTCAATCAACCACCAGTCTTATGCTTAAAGGCTCTGGAGACTTATCACACATTGATGTGAAACTATCAAATCCAGAGGCAAAAAAAAAAAAAAAAAAAAAGCTCAAGAAATTATGAACAGGACAATCAAACCTAGAATGATCCTTCTTTGGCTCTAAACATTTAAAAAACTGCTATTTATGAAACTAACCACCACCCTGCTACGATCTGACCACAGCTCTGTGGATTCTACCCAGTAGTACACAGTAATCTCGCCAAGTCTTCAAGCATCGGTGAATAGCTGCACTGCCCACCCCACCACCACCCACCCTGCATCCTCCTACTCCTCAGCAGGAGCGATGAGTCATCCAGCAGAGCTTGGATCAGCTTTTAATTACCTGACCTTGTGTGAAACGACATCACAATCAAACACACATGAATAACTGGGGATATCAGGGCTGCACACTGTCACCCAACCTCCCCCACACCTCCACACAACTTTATCCATCTGCATGCGCACACATAATCATGTATTACCAGCAAGTGATTGTGTGACTAATCGTCCGAAACACACTGCATGTGCTCCTTTTTTTTTGTTTGAATTCATTCACTTTATGCCCTCCAACAGGCTACAAGAAATGTGTCAAAATTGTTCTTGGCTTTTTATTCTCACTCATATTTAATGACGTGGTTAAATAAACAGCTTCTATTGTTTACTCATACAAACTGTGTTTTCTTTTAATAAAATAAAAACACCATGCATTTCTTCTTGTTGCTTTCTGTTAAGCCCTAAAGCTGTAATAGGCTGTCACACCCTTAAGGCACTTTGAAAGTCAATCGTAGTGGTGCATGGGTCATATGATAAGAAACAAGAAAATAAAAAAGGATGTGTTCCTGTGTGTGTTCATAATATAAGTGTAGAAAAATCGTAGACACATGTAGGTAAAACCGAGGAAACTTGTACAATGAGAATAACATAGGACCAAGAACTGAGCCATGAGGAACGCCAACAATTAAAATCTCCCAATCAAGGTGAAGATAAAACAAACGCAAATAATACTGTAATAAATGGTCCTGGAAAAAAAGATTTAATTTGGTGCGTATAAAATAGCCTACATTGTTCACTACTTTGACATTTTATAAAAAAAAATTATTGAGTTAGAAATTGCCAGATTAATAGATTATGAGCACTACAGTTAGTAGCAGTCCAGATTTGAATAAATTGAAGGACCGACTGTGTTTTATCAAAACAGCATACATAATAATTAACAATTTAGATTTTCAGAAACTTCTTAGAAACTTTTGTACGTTCTGTCTCTTCTTCCAAACTCAGCCTCTTACAAATTGTAATACAAAAAGAAAAATAATTGTCCCCTTCAAGCAATCTCAAACCCAGTCTACAGCCATTCTGAAGGTAACTTTAAAATGCTGGTTCTGCAGGGACCTGAAGCATTCATTATCTCATCTGGAAGTTGGTGCAATGTGACATATCCCCATCTTTCTTTCTGTATTCACTTCACTCTGGTTGACTTAATCAAGCACATATCCATTTCAAATTGAAATAGATAGCATGAACGTGTGATTGGGACGCTATTTAAAACTCACCTGCTGCTTTCTCCGTCCCTGCGTCCACCTGCGTCTTTTCAAAAGAGCCGTACTGTTTGGAGGATCTTCTCTCCGTTTCCATATTTCACAAAGAAAGAAAGCGCTCTCTCGTCCTTTTCAGACAGAGATATTAATGCAGCCTGAAAGTTATCTTATTATTATCAAAAGGTGTCGACACAGACCGCGCACAGTGAGTGGATGATCTCTAACGGGAGGAGAGCTGGCGACAGATGCTGATCCGAGTCCGACAGAGGTGGACGTGAGCGCGGGGGAGCTCAGGCTGAGTGGCGCCATCTGCTGACACACATGCAGTATGACGCACAGTAGTAGCAGCAGCAGCAGCAGCAGCAGCAGCACATACCCTATACCACAGAAGAGGACAAAAACCTGGAGAATTACATGTGAACAGTGATGGATATGTTAAAATACTCATTCTGCAGTAAAATGCTATAGACCGAGCTTATTTTAACTCCTCTATAAACCGTTGGTTAGTTTAATACAGTAAAAGGCCTACATTATATTCTTTAAGAATAATAAGCTGTGAAAATGCATTATAGCTGATCAAGGGAAGATTTAAATAATTAATTTAGCTTAGGCAGTAAGGACATTTTCTCAACTAACAAAGTCAATTTATTAGCATGATTCAAGATCAATATCCCCAAATTTGGAAATAAAGTTTTACGTGGACAGGAAGGGTTTGAAAAGTAGTAAGAAAAAGTACAATATGCCCGTTCTATTTAAGTAAAAGAATACATTGTCAAATGTAAATACAACAGTAAACAACACAACCTGTATAAATAAAGGTTAAAGAACAACGGTATCCCAGAAAATCTATGACAAGAAAAAAAAAACCTAACTTGAGAAATTCATGTTTGTGAAAAGATAGCTGTAGAAAGGGAGGTCCCATATAGTTATTCTGTGAACGTCTGAGATTCAAAGCAGAAAACTGCTTGTGTCGGAAAATCCTATACGCTATTCAACAAATGACACAAAGGATTAAAATAACAGAGGTATGCCTTTTGATGCACGGCTGCGCTCTAACCACCACAACAGCCATCTCCACTGGAAAAACGAGCAGTCTCTGCATTGCCACCAAATGAGTTAAGCTTTCGACGTCAAAGCGAGGAAGACTTGATTCATACTTCATACTTCCAGGCCCCCTGAGCCCCCCCCCCCCCCCAAGATGTCCAGGACAGGGAGTAAAACCTGCATCTGTCTCTACATGCGTACATAGGAGCTGCCATCCCCGTATACAACTACCTTTATTCATTAATACCTCAGCTGTGTGTACACAGGTAGAGCCAGACCATTTACATAACGGCCACAAGGTGTATAACTTCTTCTGACTGGATGGCTCTGAAATCACACGATTTGGATCTAAAGCAAACATTTATTTTTAAACTTCATAGATCAAGAACATGTACAGTAGGCTACATACGGATTCAATGTAGTGAAGTACACTTCAGAGAAAAAAGATTTAACTTTTCGCTTTTTCAAAAGCTTTACATACTCAGCATGAGTATTATTTTATTGCCCATAACAATGATTAGGTTACTCTTCAGTCAGGCCTGTAACAGGTTAAAGAAATGCAAATACAACATAGCCATAGACTTTGATGACTCTGAAAAATAAAAGGAACAAAAATAAATGACATAAGGAAGCCTTTAAATAAGTATTCATTTTGACCTTATTGCATGACATTGCAGTCTATGTAATCCACATTTAGAATTTCTAACTTCATGCACCTTCTGACATTCGTTTGAGGGAGAAAGAGTTTTCTCAGATGTCTCCTGACAGGTAAACATGTACCACTTGACATGAGGTACGTTCAGCAAACTCACTTTGAAAATACAGGATTAGGCAAACATTGTCCAACACGGAAGCAAACAGATATTCTACACAGTCCTTCTTCACAGCTGAATAACACAATACTCTTACAACTCATTTCCTTCTTTTTAACAGATAAGAAGGTTAGTCATAAATGTAGATAAACAGGTCTGAGCACTTTGCAGCCGGTGTGATCACATGGATAATGAGGCACAAACACAGTGAATGAGACTTTATCCGTAGATAAACAGCGTGGGTGCACAGAAGCAGGATTCCGGTTAAGTTTAGCCCCACCTTGTGCACACGTCGACACTCCTGGTGAGAAGCTTCAGTGTTTTTTTAAGTGTCACAACGCCCGAGTCCTTCATCTGCTCCCCCATAATACTGCTTCCGTGTTTGCTTTCTAAAAGGATGATTGTTCATGCAAATGCTTGCTGTTTCTCAGGAGGAAGTCCATCAGTGGAGCTGCCTGTTGAGACGCCACAACACTGGATGCTGATCAAGAACTCATAAGCAGTAATGAGAGTCAGAATTCAACATGGAGATTTGAATAGAACCTGTCAGAGTAGGAAAGCAGTGGCTGATGATGAAGAGTGACGTGTTCGCGTTAGGCCGAGAAAGCAAACCCGTCGGGGAATGATCATTCTCATTTCCATACTGATATAAATTACTCAATGATTTGGTTTCATGAGGTCCATTCTGTCCACATTTGAAGAGGTTCAGTGGTTCACCCTGCGTCCATAGTTGTTGTTATTGCTTCTGTCGTCTTCCATGGCCTTAGCCAGCCAGTCTCTCTCCTGCTCCGACTCAGAGTCACTGGCTTCACTCGCGTCGGCCGCCAGAAGCCGAGAGTAGTTAATCCTGCGCTGGTTAGGGGCTTTCCACTGGAGCAGAGGCAGACACACACACCAGGCCATCAGTCCCACTGCTGCTCCTCTGAACAGCCAGGACAAACCAAACCTCTCCACCACGAAGCCTCCGGCAAAGCTCCCCAGCCCGCTGCCCAGGTGAAGGGAGAGCACACTGTAGATCCTCCTCACACTCCTCTCTGCGCCCGGCGTGGCCACACCCTCACACTGGACCTCCACGGCCCACCACAGGGCCCCACTGCCCAGACAGCTGAACGCCTGAGCGGGCAGCGCGGCCCACGGCCCCCAGAGGAAGGAGTAATAGAAGCACTGCAACCCGAGGACCGCCGCCCCCACAGCTAGCACCCTCCCCGGGCTGAGGAGCTTGGACAGTCGGCCGGCCAGCAGAGGAAAGGCGGCTTGTGAGAGCAGAGCCAGGGCTAGAGTCAGCCCCATGTGCAGCACGCCACTGCCCTGGTCCTGCATCTGCCAAAGAAGAAAGTTGTCCACGGACGAGACCACCACCCCGACAAGCAGGGTTGTGACCGCGCAGAGCAGAGCGCGGGGGGAGCCACGCACCAGCTGTGCAGCTTTCAGGAGCCCGTTGGCCCTGTCCCGCTTCTTATTAAGGTACAGAGGGAGGTAAGTGGCCATGGGCAGGGCCAGAGCCACCACACCGGCGTAGCAGTAGAAATGCAATGCGCTCCTGGGAGCCAGAACAGCTATGAGACATCCTAACTGACTGACCAGCAAGCCCACACCCCCGACCCCACACGCTGCCCCCAGTAAACCCCACAGCCGGGTGCCGCTGTAGCGGTCAGAAGCGTCGGCGAAATCCAGATACTCGTACAGGCCGTCGTCCGCCGTCCACTCCAGAGGGGCCGACACACACTCCCACACAGACACGATGATCAGGACCAAGAAGAAGAGCTGCTGCTGGGGGTCCATCACCTTCAGGCTGCCCAGGAACTCAAAATGGCCCTCCTTTACCTCTTCCTGTTCTCCTGAGCCTGATTTGAACCTCTTCTTCCTCACTGGAGCTGCCACAGGGCTAGAGGTCTGGAGCGTGACAGGAATGCTGATACTCGGTTGTCTAGGAATGTTTTTTACCACCACTGACAAGTTCTCTTGTGACAGCTGAGGATGTGACAGCTGAGGATGTGACGTATTGAGGGAAGTCTTTGTCAAAACAGGGGCAGATTCAGAATCAGCATGGGTCGTGGCAGGTAGAGTGACGGCAGACTGGGAAACAAGAGTTGTGTTGATTTGAGGTCCAGTTATTGCCGGCGACGTGGCCGGTAGGACGCTGCTCACTAGCAGGTTACCCCCCGCACTTTGGTTTGGATTGTCATTCAGATCAGACACGTTGCATGTGTCGGTCTGCGCATGAACATCCGTAGGGGGGACAAGCAGCAGGACCAGAGCGACCGCTGCAGAACACAGAAGCGAGCAGACTATCACCGCCCGCCTCTTGTTGTAGAGCTTGGAGAGCAGGCTCGCTGCGGGTCTCCACACCAGTGTTATGAGGTGTTTGGTTCCCATTACGATGCCGGTCTGCGCCGGGGTCAGACCCAGCTGTCGGAGGTACAGGGTGAGAAAGGGCAGCAGGCAGCCTCTGGCACAGCAGCACAGGAAGTTGAAGGTGCCGGACAGAGCCAGGGCGCGCTTGATGTCAATCTGTTTGTACCTCTTCATGACACCGGTCCTCCTGGGCAGATCCATGGGCTCTGAGGGACAGGATTCACATGGAGCGCCACCTGGATGACACAGACAGAGAGAGTGAGAGTGAGAGTGAGAGTGAGAGAGTGAGAGTGAGAGTGAGAGTGAGAGTGAGAGTGAGAGTGAGAGTGAGAGTGAGAGAGAGAGCACATAGAGAGATTCAATTCACAACTATTTGTGATAAAGGCAAGCCGCACAGTCTCACATTTCAGTGGCTGGAGGTAGATAATGCTTGGCCCTTTTTCTGGCAGATCTAATTTTAACATTTTAACATCTTTACTAAACTGAATGAATCAAGTATGGTACATAAGTTAAAAATTTAAAGTATTGAAAGATTCAAGATAAGTGTTGTCATATGTACAGTAAAAAAGACAGTGGCAAAGTAGCACCATGAATTCTTACTGTGTTTGAAATGAATGAGAATAACATTTAAACAAATATGACAGTATCTGAATGTAACAGGATGAATTTAACCGGATGAAGTACACTTCATTAGGGAAATATTGAACAATTTTCTTCTTAAAAACATTAGTTACTTTACAGATTATGTTTTTCAAACCCTTCCTGTCCAGTGTATGCTGATAAACTGAAACACGTGTTGAGAAGATTCTCCCACTCCTGAAGCTAAATAAACTATTCAAACCACCCTCAGCCAGAACATGCATAGTCAAAAATGTATTTCTGAGCTCATGAAAAGGACCTTTTAGTCGCATTTAATAGGCTAGTAGGGCCTATATGATGATCTAATATAATATGATGCATTACTGCAGTCTATAATGGAGTTAACATTAGCACCATCTTAAACATCTTGACAGTAAAATGCCACATACACATTAATGCAAAATATTAATATATCAATCCAGAAACATCAGATTGGCCTACGAAGTCAAACATTGACAGGGAACATTTTACTGCACAACGAGGACTTTGACTGCTGAAACTGTCAGTAGAATTAGCTGATTATTCTACATATAGGCCTACAGACAATACTGATAAGGCTACATGGTGGGGTAAAGTAAAACAAATCTACATTTATCAAAGTGTTTCAGGCTCCCAGTATGTCTGTGTTTGTATGACTCATTGTGCCACTTTGCCTAATTTATCCTTCAACATTTAATAGAAGGGTTAAGAAAATATCATAATTTATTTCCCTTTTACTCATGAGGAAACCAAGCATCTGGCTCTAACACAACTCAGTTAAGAGGGAGGCACAACGCAGATAAATAGGGACACTATAGACATATTTTAACTATGGAAATATTTTATAACGAGCGTCCTCAGGATTAATCTTAGCGTACTACTCTTCAACCAAGCAGATAAAACAACCACTAGGAAACTGAACACCTGTGCGGCTGGACGCACCTGGACACAGGGATGTGGAGCGCATGTCCACGTCACGTCAAGTGTGTGAGATAAGAACAAAAAAAAAGCCCATTAACATTTACCTTTTGACTTTTGCCCGCTTGAAGTTCTTTATACTTTTCTACCGGTCATGTTCCACCATCTAACTCCCGCAATGAGATCAACGGTTTGTTCTCTTCTGTTCTCCGTAGGGCAAGGCACCTGTTGCAGTCTGGACGGTGAGCGCACTCTACTGTGTCTAAAGTTACAGTTAACACCTGATGCGGGTTTACAGGACCGCAGCGCCTCCTAACGGGCCGGAGGCTCTGTGCGTGGCAGGTAACCGACACCCAAAAACTGCATCCAATGCAGTTTAACATACAGGTGAATGTGATACTCGTATTATTAGAATATCATGGAAAATGAATTGGAATTGAGGCAAGAATTAATGAAAAAGGGGCCCAAACCAAGTACTGAGTACATATGGATGATTATACTTTATAGAGGGCCGACATTTCTGTATTTGAAATCCCTTCTTTATTGATTTCATGTAATATTCAAATTTTCTGAGATTTTGAATTTGGGGTTTTCATAGGCTGTTAGCTATAATAATCAAAATTATAACAAATAAAGGCTTGAGATATCTCACTTTGCATGTAAATAGTCTATATAATATATTAGACTAGTTTTCACCTTTTAAGTTGAATTACTGAAATAAATTAACTTTTGCATGATATTCAAATTTTTCGAGTTTCACCTGTATAATTCATCATATTGAACTTCTTTATAAACTGAGCACAAGTCAATACTAGACATATCAACACAAAAAAGCAGTTGAAGGTTAGTTTATTCACCACACTTTCAAATTCAACTAACATCATAATTATGACACTTGGTTATACACATGGGTTATACAGATCTACAAAAAATATACTAAAACTGACATATTATAATAAAGCTTCAAAAGACGTATTAACAATGATAAAGTACAGTAAGTATAAAAGTATTAGCAACAAAATATACTTAAATAATCAAAGGAAGCCATTCAGAGAGTTATGGTACAATACAATAATAATAATACAAATAATAATAAATACGTATATTATTGCAATATTTCAATGGATGCATCTTAGTAATGTCTAGGTGGAGATCATTTTAACAACCTTGTAATCCATAAATGCCTATTCTATAAACTGTGTCATATGTTTTACATATGCTTTGAAATAATTGCAGTGGAGTTAAAATAGGTATAATATTACCCTCTGAAATGTTGTGAAGTTGAAGTATTAGGTAGCATGATAAGGAATTACTACTTTGGAAAACATACTTGAATTAATGAAATAAGTCACTGTTTAAATGTCATGTTCAAGTCAGTATGACTTTATATGAGAGTTTACACTAAATGGATCATCAGTAACAGAATGTCAACTCATAGTCACTTCATACATTGAGGTTAGGGTTATCTATCTGCTTACAATTGAATTATAGTGTGTTTTTTTATTTATTGTTGACATACTGCTTTTGAATGCATTATGTGCACTCATGCAAAGGGGAAGCACTCGTCCGTCAGGGGGTCACACCGGTGAAGGTGTATACGGGCAGAGACAGAGCATTGTTCAGGTACTTGCTCAGCGGCAGCTCACGGTCGCTGCTGACACTAAACTTGGAGCGGATGCCACACCCCGGGTCCAAACAAGGAGAGATCTCCATCCTGCAGAGGAATGACATCACATTGTTTCTAAAGGTACAGTACACCAAGGTGAAACAGAAATGTCAGTCGTCTAGGCAATGGGTGACCTTTGGATGTCAGCGTACGTCCTGCGTGAGTCCTGGTCCAGGCACACAGAGAGCACTCTGTGCTCCATTGTCTTTATGCAGATGTTTTGAATTCGGATTGTCTACATGGTCAAAACACAAAAGGTTTAGAAAAGCCTAACAGTTTTCATATAAAGTTTCAGTTCCTTGAAATAATCACTCACAATAATACAATATAATTTTTGTATATAAGGAAGAAGTAAATGACTTCTTACTGTAATGGATCCTGGGTTCAAACTGTCAAACATGACTGCAAGGTAGTTCTCACCTGGACACAGTGCCAAGGATAATTCTTACATTTTTTCTTCTTGCATCAACATACATTCTATCAACTAAATATATACTCAAATATAGAATAAAAAGATGAACCTGATGTTACAGCTGCCGGCTCCGATGTAATCTCCACGCCACATATCATGGGTGCATCTTTCTTCACAACTTCTCTTTTGCTTAAAGAGTTCTGTTGAGAATGTGAACGTTAGCCACAAATACTGCTGCTGATGCTAATGCTAAATGCAATGTATCACTATTGCTATAGGAGTGTACCTTTGTATAACAGACGGAGATGAAGGCCCCAAAGACTTCCACTGTTGACTTCTTACGTCGTGAAGAAGGCTCGTCTGTCAAAGGAACAACACCATAGTGAAGTCAGTGCATGACTTTCATTTGACTCACAGTCAGTGGCAGACAGTATTTCTACAATCACACTTAAGTAGACACTGAAAGACATTGAGAAACATACTTGAGACTTTTTTCTTTTCCTTAAGGTGCCTGAACTCTGGGAATTCTGCCTTCAGATGGGACACAAACACCTCCTCCACCACGTCTCCGTCAAAGCGGGTCATCTGAACACACAGTGTATGCAGTCAAAAGAAGAAACAAGCATGAAGCAGCAATATATCATTACCATAATCGGCTACCAGCTTCTACAGTACCAGGCTCTACACTGCACTGTACACTGTTTCAACCACTAATGGATAAAAGGTGCTAATTATTTCCTTAAAACTGAACCTGTTTATCTTGTTTGGCCACCAGGGGACAGCATACAAATTAAAACACATACATGTCCATGTATCACCTTACAAAGGTGTCATCCTCTTTACTATACACATGGTCATTTAAAGGTGTAGTAAGCGATTTATTTAAGTCAATATAAGTGTTAAAGGTGCTGTAAGCGGAATGGTTCTTTTAGCTAACTTCCTGTCAGTTACTGCAGTTAGCAGTCCCCTCGCTCGTCCCTACGTCACCACATTAATGCACTGCGGTCTTCAAGCAGCGAGTTATCTAGCATCATCTCAGATCCATAAGTGTGATAAAACATGATAAAAACCATCAAAACAGACATTGGTAAGGATGTTTACCTGCTCCGCCATTGTAGGCGCATAAACATTCACTCATCTGTTGCTCTGGCGTGCACCGGCAGTGAGACCATGAGTGAGACGGTGTCGGTTTGTAGAGTTCTCTCGTGTGATTGGATAAAAATTTTGGGGTACTCCAATAAGTTTATTTGCCGATTACATGCAGAGCAGCTGACTGAGAGATCGACTTTATGAAACGCGCACATTATGAAAGTGATCACTGTATGAATAAAGAGCGATTTAACACTTATATTAACATAAATAAACCGCTTACTTCACCTTTAAGTCGCTCTTTATTCATATAGTGATCACTTATATAGTGTGCACATTTCATAAAGCTGTGGCGATCTATCAGTCACCCGCTCTGCATGTAATCGGCAAATAAACTTTTCGGGGATCCCACTACTGATAAGCAATCAGAAGAGAGAACGCTACAAACCGGCACCCGTCTTACTGCCGGTGCATGTGCAGAGCGACGGATGGGTGAATGTGTATGCGCCTACAATGGCGGAGCAGGTAAAAATCCTTGTTTTGATGGTTTTTATCATGTTTTATCACACTTAGGGATCTGAGATGATGCTAGATAACTCGCTGCTTGAAGGCATTATTGTGGTGACGCGGGGATGAGGGAGGGGACTGCTAACTGCAGGAAGTTAGCTAAACTGACCATTACTGAACCTTTAATCAATTGTTGATATAAAGAAAATGACTGCTTTGGTCAATTGTTTTTTCTGCTTATTCTTTTGACATATTGATACCCAACCTTACTCAGAGCACCACACTTGCATGCATGTAAATTTCAATATCTATACATTTGATATGCAAATTAACGATACCTTGACCGAGTAGAGCGGCAGGTGAACTGGCTGTGTCCCACAGCGAAGGTAGTAACACAGGGTGTCCAGTAGGAAGGCGTTTTGCTTCAATGGCACACTGTCGACAAAGTGCTGAAATGGAAGTAAATAGGGTCATATAAACACCCATACAACACTTCACTACATGTTGACAATGGCAAACATTTTACCTGCTTAACGGACACCTATTGTGCAAAATCCACTTGTTCATGTTAATATTGGTCCTCTGTGCGTCTAGAGATTCCAAAAGTATGAGAAAAAAACACTATTTTTCTCCCCCTCCACCTTTCTGAAAACCTGTGTTCAAAACCCCCTGTCAGATTTCTCTCCGCATTTGACATCATAAGGGGAGATGCAATGCCCCCCTCACCTTACCAAACTAACTAGAACTACTTCTACCTGTGATACGCACACCCCCAGATACCCCAGCATATAAGTGGCAGTTTGGTTCAAACCGGCAGTAAGATTCAGGACCAATCAGAGCAGAATGGTATTTTTGGAAGGCGGGCTTATAACACGAAGGGCTTCAGAAAGAGGCTGAAAAGATCAACCCAAATGACATTTTTGAGCCTGAATATGAGCACAATATGTCACCTTTAAAATCAGCAGCTATTAGCTTTGTAGCATTAGCTCAAAGCCCTTGTGCTTATACAGCCTCCCAGAACTGCTAGTCTTTTAGTTTAGCTTAAATCTGTGGTTACCATTCCAGCTAGTTTAGAGATCTGAGCTCCCAGAGTGTTGATGTTGCTGTTGTACCATGGATCCACTTTTCCCAACAAGGTGGAGAGAGAGAGTCGGCCTCCATCTTTCCATGGGCTATCCTATGAGGAATAACAGGGTCATGTAGAGAATCTTTTTATACCAGGCAGCCAGTGTCGCTTTGAGTGAGCCATGTGTGACTCACAGGTGAGCTGAGCGAAGCCTCCACATCAGTGACTGGGATGTAGTACAGCCGTAGGTTCAGTTTCTTGGTCAAAGTAAGACGTTTAGACTCCCTTTCTCTGTACAGAAATCCATCATAGAAAACATCTTAAAATATGAATATACGGCTTCACACACACACACACACACACACACACACACACACACACACACACACACACACACACACACACACACACACACACACACACACACACACACAGTAATGGAATTACAGCACTTTGCTGCAGCACTATTTAGAAGCAGGTATTTATAATTTAAAAAAAGCAGCTGCTCACCTAATAGAGTGATAAGCCCTGGTGAGTCTTCCCAGCACACGATCGTCCCCCATCACCACGACCCGTGCTATGTGTCGCCTGCTGTCCTCATAAGTGACAGGAGGAGCGCTTCCAGGAAATGCTTCTATCTTTTCCCTCATTAGGCTCAGTTTATCTGCTGGCTTTAGGCTTTTATAGGCATTTCTCCGTGTGAACGCTGCCACTGGCTTTCTGACTGGAGACCCCTCTGTGTCATCAAAGTCACTCTCCATCAGATCTTGTTCTATTTTCCTGTCGTCAGAACCAATTGAATCTTCTTTTTTGTCCCTCTCCTCTGCGAAGTTTGCCAGCAGATTCCCTTGAGTATAGATACATTTAGTGTACATATGTTAACGCGACAATTGGACCTTCTATTCACTCTTAACAGAAATAGATCAAGTAGAGGCAGTTTTTTGTTTGTCTAACTCACATAGATCTTCATCATCGCTCCACAAGAGGAAGTTGATCTTTGGAAAGGGCATTGCAGTGGCACACACAGAGCCATCATCCACCTTGTTTGAATCTGTGAAAAGAGGGTACAGATAGTGTTTGTATCGCTGTGTGTTCATATTAAACTGGACTAAGACAGCAGTGATGCATACACACCTTCTTTAGAGGAATCCAAGATGTCTGTGTATATGTTTTGTAGTTTTTTCAGATATGCTGCGCAGCCACCTGTGCCACACTTTATGCTCTGCTCCACGGCTACAACCACTTCCTGGAAATATTTATCTGCCATATGGTCCTCTAAGGCCTGAAATACACAAAAGCCACAATAAAATTAAATTAAAAGCATTTTTTTTTATTGATGCTGTTAATGGTTCTCCGAGGAACTTTCAATTTGTGTTAATTCTGGGTGAGCATATATAGAAGTATCCTTCTTACTTGGTCCAAAGCATTTCCATAAACCTGCTTACCTCCAGAGCCTCAGCCAGTTTGGAGCTCTGGCATGTGGTCCCAAGCCCTGTCAGCAGCACCCGTAGCACAAAGTTATTCTCCACGGTTTGTGCGTCCGTGAGCAAACTGGACACCTGCAACTGTGCTCGTACCATTTCCTCCAGCGGAGCAGAAAACACAGCTGGGTCAGCGAGCACAAACACCCTGGAGGGAAACCAACAATACAGAGAAGGAGCAAGACAATGGATGCAATAACAACAGTTTATTCAGTGTTAAACTCACACAGCGCACCATTTTAAATACAAGTTGATAGCCTTTCAAAGGAGTTATGTACTTTTCTTGCAAGGTAAAATGCTCATTCTTCAAATTCTGCTCCGACATGACTTTCCTCTGATATAGGGAGCCTATCGAGGGAAAGATTAGGTGTTCATTTTACAGCATCATAATGCACTGACTGTATTGATTTCAGCTTGTTTTCTGGAAATGTGCTCATTGATGCATAGGCTAATACCTGGTGTGATCATTTCCATCTTTATGCTTCTCAGAGTGCTCAGGGCCACTGAGGAATAAGGCGACGGTAAGATGAGCAGTTTCATCAAACACTCATAAACTGTCTGGTAAAGGCTTGAAGGAATCATGGCACCTGACTGGAAAGATAAATACAGAAAAATAGCAAAACAATAATGTCTTTCATCTCTCCATGATTGCAATGAATGGGCAAATGTTATTAGAAGTCACGCAGGTATGTCCTACCTGAATAACCACATAGTATAGAGTGTGCAGCAATGGGATGATGTGCGTGTATCCTTTTTCAGAAGTCTGTATCAGTTGTCAAACAAAGAGTTATGCAAGAGTTTTATTCCAGCTTCTGCAAACATTTATTTTCAACACAAGAAGAGCATGCAGGCATGAATGAAAGCATCCATGACGATGGAAACGCACAAGCTTTGTTTGGAAGACCACTTGGAATTTTTAAATCTAACTTTGAAAGTTGCTAACCCTCTTTAGCTTCTGTTCCAACTCTCTGAGCAGCACTCTGATCAATGAAACACTGCAGGACTGATCCATCTCCAACTTCTTCTGAAGACTCCATCGAAGTATTCCTGCAGAGCGGAGGGACTGTTTGTATTTGACTATGCATCTTACACAGTGTGTTCGCTGAACCAAATCAAGATATTGATCTTGGGGCATGTTGTGTTGATCGTATTACCTTTATCAATACGTTTTTCACCTCAACCAGTTATTAACTATGTTATTGGTCCAAACCTTGTTTTGCCTTTAAGTGCTTTGTATTGGTTCAGTAGCAGCTATACCTTTCTGTGAAGCCTTGCGACAGTTTGTCTCTTTGAGCAGATTCTGGACGGTGTTGTACAGGTTGGACTCCAATGGCGACAGAGCCTCGTCAGCTAAAAATGAAGATGTAACTGTTGATGATGACCACAGTCGAGTCTACACTCTGCTCCTCCAAGCATAAATCAGCAAAAACAAGTGTGTGCAAATGAAAGGCACTTACCTGTAGGATCTGCCATCTCTTCTGGATAGTTGTTCATTCAGAAACCAGGAAAATGAAAAGTCAATCTGCCATCTTCACAACAGATGTTCACGTCTGATGTCTGTACCTCGTCAGCAAAAAGTTCAACCTGGCTGCATTTGTCCCTGAAAAGCTCAGAACTAAATGTAAAGATTGACTCAAAAAACTTCTTCTTCTCTCTCTCCACTGCTGCCACACCTGAGTGAAATGAATGGATAAAGGTTGTGTGTGTATTGTTTGTGTTTGCAAGTGAGACAGGTTGTGACTCATTAGAGGAAGTACAGGTTCGGCTGTTGGAGTGGGATTGAAATGCAATTGTGTGACAGAAGAAAAACTTTATGAAATGTGTTTTTTTGGAACAAAATGAATAATAAGTTTTCATTGATATCGCCTCAAAATAAATAGCTTATTTTATTACACATTAAATGTATCATGGATCAACATAACGTACACAAGAGTAATCAAGTAATCAGTTTTATGCTACTGACAGCAGATAATTGTCACAATTGAAAAGTAACATCTCTTCAAAGCCCACGAGACACTGAATCCACTGAACACCCACATCGATTAATGCACAATACTTATGAATATTTCATAAAGTTCACTTTTGAAAAAACAAGATATTTCGCCGACAAATATATTCAATTGCTCGCAGATTCAGGTGCGACATCAAATATGTTATAAGGAAATAAGGAAAAGGCAAAAGCTGGAAATCAATCATCTAAACTAAAGAATCAAACACGTATATTTCTTATAACAATGTGACTCATGCACCCTGCCATCAGCTGTACAGGACAACCTGAAATATGTGAGGGTAAGTAAATGTCACAATATAGTTAAACTTTGTGCAAATAGTTTTTGTAGATTTCCTTTTTTTTACGGTCTATTCAGGATAAATATTCTGAATCCCGTGTTGCTGGGGTGTTAGCGACACACAAAACCCCTCCATGGATTGATACAGTGCAGTTTAAACACGTGTTAGGGACATGAGGCAGAGAAAGAGGTGATGGGTAGACATAGCAGGGAGCAGTAGGACGGGTGCAGGGGCTGGACTTGGCCGGGGGAGGGCTTGTAGGACTTCCAGTCTGAACCCTTTCCTGGTTTACAGCACAGAGACACCTCGCACCTGCAGATACACACAGACACAGACACACTGAATCCCCGCAATGTGGGTACAATAAATGGGAGACTGTAGCCTAACATTACCGGACAGACATGAAAGGTGCACTATGCAGTTTCAGGGGAGGGTGATTTGTTTACATGTGTAGAGCCGACATAGCCTGGTCCTACCAGACCGTCGTACTTCATTTCATTTGTACAGAAGGTCTGGAATCGCTCAATTGACAAACGTTAACTCACTTGAAGGCGGGTGTCTGTTGAAGTTTAAAACTATTGGATCTGCCCAGTGCCACTCTGGATCTGCCAGCCAATCGCATAACATTTGGTCATATGTCATGCACAGGCTTCTGAGCCACTCCCTCTGTTCGCCGATTGGACCGGCTAGAAATCTGCCGGAGAAAACCTAAAAATATACCACAGGCCCAGACTAACTACTGAAGGGAAATGAAAATTGAGCGGAAGTACATAGGCGGGCGGTACCCGGCTAGAGCCGACATTAAGTCTACAAAATATATTTACTCTACATGTAAATCTTGGTATTGAATAATTCGTTATAATTAAGCATCCATTTATTCATCGTCATAAATAAAAATAATTTTGAGGCACCTGGAACCAAAAGTAAGTGTTGAATATGCTTGTAAACAAAACTGTGGGCCCTGCTGCTGTAGAAAGCTTTCTAACTTTCTAACAGTGTTCCAGGGATCCAGTTTGGGGTGAGTCAAGTTTGTTTATTCAGTTATGAGAATATAATACACATTTATAATAAAAAGCTTCTCTGACACACCCAAAGTTACATAGTGCACCTTTAACCTTTAATCAATTGTCTGATCTTACTCTTCACAATATAGGGGACAGGCCTCGTATTTCCCTTAAACATCAAACTAGGTAGGACTTTGAATGTAGACCTGTAATTTAGTAATGGAGCATTTTTACATTGAGTCATTGGTACTTTTAACCTTATGTCTACTTTGAAGGGAGTACCTGATAACACTTTGGATGAACTTCTTCTCATCCTGGTCCAGACACACAGCGAAAGTTGTCCCGTCTTCCCCCCTATCCACCTGCACCTTGTCCACCTTCACCTCTGATATGGAGATGTGCTGTGGAGGAATGGAGGGAGATCAAGTGTAAGGAAGAGTTTTTTTCTTTTCAATAGGATATAGGGTGTTCATGAGATTATGTGTTTAGTTTCACCTGGTTGTAGCCCTTTTTAGACTTGGAGCACTGCCTCTTCAGGACTTCTGTCATTGTCAGCTGTAGACTTTCTATCCTCGAATCTGGACAACATTTGATTTTTTAATTTGACATCAAAATGCAGATACAAAATAGAATGAAAACTCCAAAAACATGCTTAAAAGACTGGGACTACTATTGCATCAGTGTCACACACACCTAGCTGCTCTGGTTTCCGGCAGGCTTTGTTAAGATTTATCGACGTGCAAACCATGTCAGTCTGAGTCCACTGACTCCTGCCGCTCACAGCCACCTGTGTGTGAACGTAGACGGGGCCGATGTTAAAAATAGCTGCGGCTGTGAGCAACAATCTATGCATTATTGTTTGCAGGAAATCTGTGGACGTCCCACAGCAGGAAACAATACCTTATTGTAGGCAACACTTAGTGGTAAAGGGATAGCCTCCCGTACGGCATCTATTCCGAACCTTTTGCTGGCAGCACCTACAAAAAGATAGCACACATTAGACTGTGTGTGTGTGTGTGTGTGTGTGTGTGTGTGTGTGTGTGTGTGTGTGTGTGTGTCTGTGGCTATGTCTGTCTGGGGACGTGTGTCAGACTGTGACTCACCCATGGCCTTAACAGCTCTGGTTCCAGCAGTGTGGCCGAGCTCCAGTGAGTGAATGAACACTTCCCGTCTCCTCTCTCCTCCAGCCAGAGTCAGCTATGTGTGCAGGAGGACACCGCAACATTCATTCATTCAGTCAGACAAGAGGGTGTTTGTGTGTGCTTGTGTGAGCTTGTGTGTGTGTGTGTGTGTGTGTGTGTGTTTTCCTCCTCTCACCTCAGCCTGGTAGAGCGGCACCAGAACAGGCTGGTCGGCATGTCGACAGTAATAAAGCACCAAGTCTGCCAGCAGGGGAAGCCTCTCCACGCTGCCACAGCTCACTGACACATCTCCTTCCTTACAGCCATTCTGCTTCATGGAGAACACGTAGGAATTTCAAAGAATATTGATTTAACCAACAAGCATTTCATCTTTGAAATGACAAAAAGCACCCACTTTGAGCTGCTTGATGGGGAAAACTATTCATAAATAATTTCTATATTTATTAAATAAAACAAGGCATTCTTTTCTTGTGTCTTTTGCCGCTAACTTCAACAGAATGACGTCAAGGTCTTTATTCCAAGTGTCACTAAAGGTGCGCTGAGGAACTTTCAGATTGTGTTCATTCTTGAACCCCATTTGACAAAAGTGGTAGTGTTTTTACTACGCCAGCTGTTGTTCCTGGGTGAGCGTATCCATGACAAAGGCATTAAGAAGAACTTTATAAAAATAGCTTTATTTGCACTGATGGTTTCGTTTGCTGTTACAGGTCATTTATGATCATGAGAGATTACTGTTTTAGAAATATTTAAAAGTTCCTCGTAGCACCTTTAAACATGGATGCATTTTTGGCTTTAGTCACAACAATTTGAAAATAACTGAAGAGAAAAAGTTAAAAACATTAAGGGACACTTAGTGAATTAGTTACATGATTAGCCTCTCTCTTGACTGTAATGTAAAGGCGGTGATGTCAGTATGGACAGTACCTGACAGAGGACATCAGAGGACAGGCTGAGCAGGCTGAGGACGTTCCTCTCGTACCAGGGGTCCATCATGCCCAACATGTGGGCTATATCAGTGGTGTTGTCCTCCAGCGCACTGCCATTAGACTCCTGTCGACATGACAGAATGAAAGGTGTTAATGCATTGAAGGATGCACTTATCACGTCTGTATAGTTTCCTTTTAGCAGGTCTATGCAAAACATCAAGGGAAATTCCTTGCATGTGAAACCCTACATAGGGATACACCTGATGATGATCCTGAATAATAAGAACAACTTTTGGGTTGCCAGGTTGTGAACAATCTCTCTGGTTGGTGTTTATGCTCCTCACAATGAAATTAAAATGTGCAAATGAAGACTTTGTTATGACTCACAAGCCAGAGAGATGTTTCGTAACTGGCAACCCAGAAATTGTTCTAAATAATTGTTAATAACTGGTCTATTAAGCATAAAAAAAAATTATGACTACGAATAAAGCCATGACTTACAACTGTAAGCCTACAACCATTTTAAAAGGTGCTTTATTATTAGCATTATGCTGTCTCTTTGAATACATATAGAGGTGAAAGGCTGAATCGGCTGAAGACAGGTGACAATGACAGATGTCCTCACCACACAAGTAGCAGCTTTTGATGAAGCTCCTACCGGCCCCTCAGTGGGTGTGTGTCCTCCTCCTGGGCTTCCTATACTTCTCCTCTTGGTGGGAACCAGGTAAAACTGCAAATTGCACGTCTTGGTGAGTCGGGGCCGTTTGCTCTCTTTCTGCTGCAGGTCGCTGTAGGCCCTGGCCAGCCTGCCAGCCTCTCTGTCACCTCCAAACACCACCACCTTGACCAGGGTGGGCACCACTGCCACGTCGCCTTCGTCACAGCTCAGGATGGGCCTCCTGCGGACACACATGTGCTTCTGGGGGGAGAGAGGATCTAGTGGGGCGGTTGTAGTGGTGGACACATGAACTTGTCTAGATAGGGATCCGGTGTGTTTGAGCCGCGAGCCGGTTCTTTGAAAGTCTTTGGTAATGTCCTCGCGGTAGCCCATGCTCTGGACGCGGCGGCAGTTCTTGGGGCTACCGGGAGTCTTGAAAAGCATGGAGAAGCGCTCGACGCCTATGAGGGACCTGGACTTCTTCTTGGGTTTCTTCCTGGGCTTGGGCGGGCTTTCCTGTGGTCCTCCTTCCTCCGCGTCCTCGTGTGCCGTGTCCTCGCTGAAGTCACTCTCCACGCCAGAGGAGGTGCTGGAGACCACGGACCAGCTGGAGGACAGAGAGTGACCGGAGTCCCTGGAGGAAGAGGAGGCTGTGGAGATGCGGTGGTCCTGATAGTCACGGCCGCCCAACCTCTTTATGTCCGCTTCCTCTTCCTCGTCCACGCTGGTGTCATTGCTCTCCTCCTCTTCTAGCTCTGTCTTGAGGAAGCAGTCCGGAGGAGAGTCCAGGTCGGCTTCACAGGCCAGGATGCCATTCAGTATATCTGCGTGAAGGCAAAGAAGAAAACATTTTAAGAGTAGTTAAATGGAAATGATAGATCTCACTCCAGGTAATAAAGCGGACATATGGAGAGATGTTCAAACGGGATTTTTTTTTTTTTACCAAAGTTGTCACTTTCCCAGGAGCATGTGTGACATCTGGGGGAGGGCAGCGTGAAGGTCTCAACAGCCCCTACGGAGAGGAGGGTTAAGAAAATCACTGCAGTCTGAGAACAATCTTGAGAAAGCAGATTCAGCAAAAAACAGAACAACAGAAAACTACTTTTCATCATTTCAACAAACTGAGGCAGCGTTCCAATCCTCATACATACTTCCCTGCTATTCAGTATGGTATATACAGTACATGTGGTCAGATGCAGCATACTTAAAAATACCCCTTACATGTCCTACACAACATCCAGTCATAAATTAAAATTTGGAAATCAGCATGCACTTTAGCAGTAAGTTTATGGCACCATGCTATGAATGATTGATTGATTGATTGATTGATTGTCTTTATTTCGAACATGCAATAAAAAAATAGATGAATAAATAACAAACAAACAAAAGCAAAACAAAGAAATAGAATTAAAAAAAGCAAAAGAAAAACAGACATGCTCGAAAGGGGGTAGGAGGAAGTAAAAAACTTATCTAGTCCTACCCCTTAACAGATCAATTTTGCTTGGATAGATTATGTTATTAGCATGTCAGTATAATAAAAAGCTATAATAATGCATATATACATGAGTACCGAATCATTTTGTGCATATATATATATATACATACACATACATACATACACACACACATATACATATATATAATAAACAATCATATATATATATACTATAAACTATTTATATTACATTATAAATACCCATACATGTATATTGTAAGTTACTATACATATATAAATATTACAAATATAAATACAAATACCATGTATTCTACAAAACTACAGTCTACATATGTCCATGTTATAAAGGCTTTTCTAAATTTCTGTACTTTGTGAAGATGATGTCTTTATATCTGTTTTTGAACTGTCTTATGTTTTGGCTTTTCTGTACTTCCACACTTAACTTATTCCACAATTTTACTCCGTAGATGCTGATACAGAAGCTCTTTTTCGTTGTGCGTGTGTGGTGGACCTTGAAGTTCAGCTGTCCCCTTAACTTATAACGTCCCTCCCTTTCAGAAAACATTGCCTGTATGTTTTTTGGTAGCATATAATTTCTGGCTTTGAAGATTATTTGGGCAGTTTTGAATTCAACCAGATCAGGAAATTTGAGAGTTTTGGACTGTATGAATAGTTGATTAGTATGTTCATGATAATTTACATTATGGATTATTCTAATGGCTCGCTTCTGAAGAATATACAACGGTTGTAAAGAGCTTTTGTATGTGTTTCCCCAGATTTCTGAACAGTAATACAAATATGGTAATATTAATGAGTTATAAAGAATATGGAGTGATTTATTATTCAGGAAGTGCTTAGCTTTGGACAGGACTGAAATGCTTCTTGATAGTTTGGTTTGTATGTGTTTTATATGAGGTTTCCAGCAAATTCTGTCGTCAATGATTACCCCCAGAAATTTGTTTTCATATACCCTTTCTAAGTTTACACCCTCTATTTGTATCTCAATGTTTTCTGATTTTTTACAGTTTCCAAATATCATAATTTTAGTTTTATTTAGGTTTAGAGATAACTTATTTCTGTCAAACCATTTTTTTAGTTTGCTAATCTCTGCGGTCAATGTGGACAGAAGTTGCTGCAAATTTTCCCCAGAAACCAGTATATTTGTGTCATCCGCAAAAAGTATAAATTTTAGAGATTTCGATACATTGCAAATATCATTGATGTACAAGTTAAATAACAGTGGTCCCAGCACTGACCCCTGCAATGCAAAAGACAAGTAGAACTATGTCCCAATTGTGTGCCTACTGCATGCAAACAACATACTTTTTATTATCAGCTGTAGTATGTAGAAAAGTAAAAAGAAAGAGCATGCGGTTTGGAACGCAGGGTGAATATGGAAACTAGTCTCCACTTTGTCCATGGCATTTCATTTTTTTTATATTTTTTTGTCTCTCACCAGTATCTGTGCAGCCTTTAGCAGCAGCAGCAGGGTCAGCTAGGCTTTCTCTGAGCCTTTCCATGCTGTGTAGTAGAGACTGTCTCGCTGTGCTGAGATCTGCTGTAGAGGCTGCTGCTGCCTCCATGCTGTCAGTCACTGCCTCCATGAGCTGCTCCAACTCCTCGGGCCGCTTTGTCTAGACCAAAAGTAAATCGATTTTTGCTTTGGAATGAAAATGATAAAGTATAAAAAAGGAGTTATGGATCCAAAACACATTGTGCCAGTCACCTGCAGGGCTGTGTGGAGTGCTTGCAGGTCATGCTTTGTGCCCAGAGCAGCCTGAAAGCCGTGCAGAATGAGAAGGATGCTGACGTCTTTGTTGGAGTGCTGGGTGCTACTCAGCTGCTCAGAGACGGACTGCACCTCTGGAGGGACGTCCTCATCCGGGCCCACTAACAGCACCGTTCTGAATAAGACAAATACACACACCCAACACATATACAAGCAGAGGAATTATGGGAAAAAAACTGATCTCAAGATCTCAACTGTTAACTGAAGCTTAGGATGTTGAGACGTTGTAGTCAAGTCTTAAAATCATTTTTAATAGCAGTAGCATAGTATTAATTGTTGTAAGTGTGAATGAACTTACATGGTTTTAGAGCAGTGACGCTCAGGAGAGACACTTTGCTCCGCCTTGATGAGTCTTTGAAAAGAAATACCTAAAGCAAGGGCAGGCAGACACTGTTGAGTATATATTCCAGCAGGTAAACACTGCCCCCATATGGTCACACTGATACATGACGAATCAACAGCAGTCATGTTACTGTTAAACTGTATTTAACACTACATACATACACACATTCTCAATTGCAAGATATGTTGTTCAGGTGCTACAGCGGTCCCTTTTCTCTCCATCTAACTCTAACCCTAGCCCTTTACCCTAACCCTAAAGTACTCTACTTCCCACGTACCTTGCAAGATACCCCTAAGTACTCCTTTTTGGGGGAATCACCACCTCACACTGTACTTCCAATAATTGAAAGCAAACATTAAGGTGATGTTTAGGCTTATTTCTTTATATAGTATATGAGCTTTAATGCTACCTGGTGCTCGGAGCTCCTGTTGGATGACATTCAGCAGGCGTTTACTGGCAGAGCAGCAGGGCTCAGGCCAGGCCAGAAAGCTGCTAAACAACAGGTAGGCCTCCTGCAGCACGCCACAGTCTGAAGCCACATAGGGAGCCTGCAAGAAGAACACAGAAGAAAAACAACTAACCTGGTTAAATAATAGAATAATGGAAATGTGGCAATAAACACCCCACACTGACATTTTGAATAGATAGATAGATAATTTTTATTACACTCTAAGTCCAGATACAAAAGAACATAAAACAATACAAACAGCGACGACGACGACAACAACAACAACATAAAAGGTTGTCTAGCAACCCCCTGAATAGTTCCTCTAGTCACTCACATTTAGGAGGGTTGATGAGAACAGGAGAGTGAGGGGCACCACCAGCTCATACTGACACTGCTGTAGCACCTGGAAACACAGGGAAAGACCCTATATTGAAACACACCATCATTCATCACATATCCATACACGGAACAGAGAATGGATCAAATGGATGTTGGTTTTATTCAGCTCTTTGACCTCCTTTGTTTTCTTCAGCACTTTCTGCAGAAGGATGAGGAAGTTGTGGGCATCTCTCTTCACAAGTTCCTCCAAACACCAGCGGTTTATGCACAGCCCGGCTAGTCAGACGGACAGAAAAACACAAAAACATGAACCAAGCGCTTATTTCTCCTTTTTTTTTTGGTTTCATTCTGACAGAAGGCGGTAACACAACACACTATTTCTAAGTTAAACCGGTTGAAAGCCTATTATCAGAAAAGTGCCCAATGAAAGTAATGTTTGAAGGTATATTCAAAACTGAACTTGCATTGCCCAACATGGTGCTGTCTGTCTGTCACTCTGCATTCTGTTTGTCATCACTTTCAATTCCCATTTGTCTCTGTATGGGCAATATGTTCCAATATATAATAAAATGTCTCCAAATGGAACAATTTACAATAAGGTACACAAAATTGTAGTACCTACTACATAGGTTTTTTTTTGTGTTACCTACTACATAGGTTTTTTTTGTGCTACCTAACCTAACACAGGTTTTTTTTGTGCTACCTAACACATGGGTTTCTTTTTGTGCTACCTAACACATAGGGTTTTTTTTTGTGCTACCTAACACATAGGGTTTTTGTTTGTGCTACATAACACATAGGGGTTTTTTTTTGTTGTGTTACCTACTACATAGGTTTTTTTTGTGTGCTACCTAACATAAGATTCACCATCCTGACTTATCTTAGGCAGCAGTTTAGAGAATTAACCTATGTGTTTGGTAGCACAAAAAAAACCTATGTGTTAGGTAGCACAAAAAAAAACTTATGTAGTAGGTAATACACAAAAAAAACCTATGTGTTAGGTAGCACAAAAAAAACTTATGTAGTAGGTAATACACAAAAAAAAACCTATGTGTTAGGTAGCACAAAAAACAAACAAAACCTATGTGTTAGGTAGCACACAAAAAAAACCCTATGTAGTAGGTAACACAACAACAAAAAAAACCCTATGTGTTAGGTAGCACAAAAAAAAACCCTATGTAGTAGGTAACACATATCTAAGTAGTAGGTACTTTTGTGTACCTTATTGTAAAGTGTTACCGTTATATGTTCCAATTTGGCCAATATGTTTAAATATTGATATACTGTATATATAATATCTATGTGGAAAATAATACAAAATGATACAAAATGTCTCTATATGGAAAATGTGTTCCCAGTTGTGAGTGAGGTTTGTGTCTCATGATTTAAAAGTGGAACAAGCGATACTCTAGAACGCGTTGTCAAAAACACTTTTTCGTCAAAATCAGTGACATGTATTCATATATTAACAAATAACTACAGCGTGTACAAACTGTTTTCAACAACACTGATATCTACATAACAAGGTTTTTTTTTCTGACAGATTTCTGGTGTGAACAGAGGAGCCGGCTTGTGTTAAACCACATCATAGTTGGACTATTAAGGCAGGTATATGGGATTGGGTCTTACCGTTCCAGAGTTGTTTGTCAGGAGTGTTGAGTCCCAGGTCACAGAGGCAACGCTCGAGGACATGCTGGATACGATCCTCCGTGCACGAGCTCTGTTCCATCTTCTGCATGCTCTTCTACAGGGGCATGCAAACATCCACACACACAGATAAACCACCAGGAAGTCCCAAAATAACAATTAGCCAATATATTATGTCTCGTAAGTGGTCCCCGACTTCCTGTTATTGCTTTTGCCAACACGATATAATCATTATTGTTCCCTTCCAGAAAAACAATCAAACGCAACCCAGTGTAAAACTCTCAGTCTCTCAAAAAACAGAAATGCAAACAGACAAGAAGTGTCCACAGCGAAAGACGTGAGGGGAAGAAAATAGAGCCGGCCACTTCCTACCAAAAACCAGTGAGTCACAGACTGCGTGAGTGGACCAGAGATGAGCTGGTCGAAAACTTTAGCCACAACTTCTACTTTTTCATTCTTAAAAAATTCACACATTTCATATGACTCAAAAGTGGGCTGGGAATGAATCTTGCACAAGGACAACTTCCTATTTGAAATCGTGGAAAAAGTCTGTTAGAGTTTTAGGGCAAAGATTAAAGAATCGTTCGACCATGTTCAAGCAAAATAAAAAAATACACAACCAAGTATGACAGTTAGGAACAAATCCACTTATTTCTTGGATATGCTGACTTCACATCACATGGCATCTGTGGTTAAGAAACAGTAGTATCAAATTGGTCTAATTAAACAAGACAGGGCCTGTTTCAGTGCCTGATGCATTTGATTAATAGAAATTCAAATAAGACTGCCATGAGACATCTTTCTTGATGAGAAAAAATCTCTTCCATACAACTCTCTGGATGTATATTTGGCGTCCAGGATGTTGCTGTGCGTACGGAAGCTGTGATTGTGCCCAGCTGTGGCAGATGTGTCACTGTGACCAGTGTTGAGTAATGTGTGCAGTGACAGGACTGGAAGAATGGGGTCACCTGAGCCCACCAAAACAGGAAAAAGGCCTTTTCTGTTCCTTTCGTGCCTTCTAACTATACTTTATTCAGATCAGAAAGGGGAAGAAACAGCATCTAACTTTGGAATCAACATTAAATGAGGAGGGATTGCTCAGTAGAGCGGTGGTTCAAAACCCTTCTCTTTAAACATAACATACGCCCACTACACAGTGCTTTCTGGTTAAGTCCAGTACAACTTTGTAAACACCAAGTTATGTTCAGTGTTTCGGTTGTTTTGGTGGCAGAAACAACGTGTTCCAACTATTAATCCAATTCTCTTTCCGCAAACTGTATACAAACCGTTTATTTATAATTACAATAAGCTATTTATAGGTAACTATTTAACCATGAATCTTAGCCATGTATTAATTGTTATCATTAATTCAAACTGCAAAGCACATAATGATTACATGCTCCCACAGCATATTTTGCCATGGAGACAAGCATGTTGTATGTGCAGCAGCTCTGGACTTGGCATATCCAGCCCATCCATCAATTGTCTACTGAGGAAGCAGGTGTGTTAGCCCATTGTATGTTTTCTAGACTATATTGTCCAGCACTGCCATGCAAACGTGACTGTTACCGCCACAGTAGATTTACACACAAGATTTTGGAACTCAGGATGAATAAGGAATCTAGTCTCCACTTATCTAAATTTACCACCTATAAACTTTATTATACTCATCACTCTATCTTTCTTTTTTTATTTTTTTTTGCATTTTCAAGCTTTATTTGACAGTACAGAGTTGAAATGGGGAGACAGAGAGAGAGGGGGATGACCTGCAGTAAAGGTCCACGGATCGGACTCGAACCTGTGACCACTGCAACGAAGGCCGGAGCCAATATGCTACGCGCTTTATCCACTACGCCACCGGAGCGCCCACTTTATCTTTCAATAGAGCAAAGAATATAAGGCGAGACTTAGTTTCTTCAGCACCACATTAATCAATAGAATACCAAACATAGTGCTGTGTAATTCAGAATGCGCTTATATCTTTCAGCAGCCTTTAAGAGAAAGGGAACAGGAAATGTATAGAGCTTGAGCTCACTTTGCAGTTTGATCTGATAAGTTGTGTAACAGCAGCTTGTTCCCTTCTAGATCTAGAGAGATCTAGATGATCCTTTGTTGCTGCCCTACATGCCACTAGGCATAAAGGGCAGTAAGTAAGTAAGTAAGATCTAGAGAGAGTGAAATTTTCAAAATATATAAAAATGGCACCAGTGACCAATCTGAGACATGCAAGGGGACACATGCAGACACGTGAAACATGCTGTAGCAGTGTAGATTGTGTAAAAAAAAACTAAAAAACACACACAAAATAGAGATGAAAAATTAAGAAGAAAAGCAGAAGCGAGAGAAATAAGTCTTACCTTATCAGTCGTCAGATCATCCCAGATCAGCCACCACAGCTGAGAGACCCACCAGCGGAGAGTAACAATACAGAGGCCACATCCTCCTCCTGTGTTGGTGCTTATTTAACAAGCAGACCCTCCAACTGCAGAGTCTGGAGAGCATGCGCTGCAAAACAGGAACTGGCTGACTGAGGGTTCATGTTGGGGTGGGTTTACTTTTTTTTTAAATCCACTAATATCAGAGGAGGAGCCTTTTATATGACAGATGTCATTAATGTGATACTATTGCTTAGATAGAACACAAGGCCTTATCTGAATCTGATGGTGCAGACTGTTAATGTTTATCATCAAATGTATGTATCTACAGAGAAGAGATATCGTTTTACTATTGTTATGCCTAAGGCGAGACACTTCAGGCAAAAGCATTGTTTTTTCAGGCACTGGTTGTGAAGGAAGTTTTTTTAAGGTTGGAGGTCAACTCAGGTGGAAGAATATTTCAGGAGACTTGGATGAATTATGAAGCAATATTTATTACAGACTTGGCCAAGGAGAACCGGACTGCAACTCTCGTGACTTGCACTTCAATTCTGTGTATTAACCTTGCGCTATCTCTAACACCTCCCCGGCTCGGGCACCAAGCGTACCAATGTTTTGGTTCAGAGCTGAACACAGTGAACCATAACATTCTGGAGTCTAAGGAGATGAGACTTTATCTATACAACTGACCTAAGTGTCTCCTAACAGGCTCCAAGGCTGACCTAGAGTCTGAGAGACAGATACACAAGATAGGCATATATGAACTATTAATCTTTACCATTAATATTACAACTAAAGACCCAAAATGTTTCCAACATCCAGATTTTGTTTATTGATCTAAATGTAAGCATAATTAGTGAGATACTCCCAAATTTGCATATGTATTCAAATATTTCTGAAAATTGTTATACAAAAAAAGAATTGTTTTAATGCAATTTATCAACTGGAAAATTCACCTGCAGTGTTCCTTATTAAATGTGGAATTTAAGTAGTTTGATGTTGTAAACAAAAATGTGGTAAGGCACTATTTATCCTAGGAGATATTGTAAAATGAAAGATGAAAAGGAATCTGCAAAATAAATAATTGAATCTCAAGATAGCACTTATATTCCTCTATCATGGCCCAGTGAAAGGGACTCAGCTCATGTCTTTTCTAATATGCACTGTAAATAATCTACCGGAAGATGTCGCCGCTCGCTCTCCCTCCGCAGTGACTCTGAAGGCACCAACCTCTCTCCCCTGTGAATGAGTGGACCCCCGTTTCCTTATTATAACAGCGGGCGAATGGGACAGCAAGAGATAGAGGTGGGCAGAGGTGTGACTGAGTGGACAGACAGAGGCAGACTCAGCCAGCTGGGCTTTTGCCATCTCTTATTTTTATATCGGGATTTCTAAGAGAGAGAGAGAGGGTGGGGGAAACAGCTGAAACAGTCTATAGCAGTAGTTTTTCGTGCATAAACGGGTATAGGTCGCTCTCCAAATTCCTAGGAGTTTCCGACTGAACAGTTTATTTGGAGGTAGTGTCCTGGGTGGACTTTTCTTTTCCTCGTAAGGATATTTCATACACATTTAGTATCTTACATGCTGCGCTGGTGCATCCAACTTGTCCATTTCTCCATCCGAGCATCATTTATTCTAACTGTTTTACGCGTGTCTTGACTCATTATAATTCATTCCAGTGTTATTAATTGATGGTGTTTGCCTTTGCATTTCAGCGCAACGGTCCCTGCGGTGCAAAGGATTACAATGCAAAGGGTTTTGGAGGTTTGGGTCACCTTGGTGACAGTTTCTGCGCTGACCGAGGGCGTCTTTGGAGGATACGGGCTGAGCATGTTCGCCGCACAGTCTTCCCCTCCGGACCCGTGCTACGACGAGAACGGGAACTCGCGGAGATGCATCCCCGACTTCGTCAACTCCGCTTTCGGGAAGGACGTGCGCGTGTCCAGCACCTGCGGCAGCCCCACCGCCAGGTACTGCGTGGTGACCGAGAAGAGAGAGGACAGGGCGAGGGACTGTCACACGTGCGACGCCGGGGACCCCAAGAAGTCCCATCCACCTGCGTATCTGACGGACCTCAACAACCCGCACAACCTCACCTGCTGGCAGTCTGAAAACTACATGCAGTTTCCGCAGAATGTCACCCTCACCTTGTCACTCGGCAAAAAGTTTGAGGTCACCTACGTGAGCCTGCAGTTTTGCTCACCTAGACCCGAGTCGATGGCGATCTACAAGTCCATGGACTACGGCAAGTCCTGGGTGCCGTTTCAGTATTATTCCACTCAGTGCAAGAAAATGTACAACAGGCAAAACAAGGCAGCAATTACCAAGCAGAACGAGCAAGAGGCCATCTGCACGGACTCGCACACAGACATGCACCCTCTGACAGGTGGACTCATCGCCTTCAGCACCCTGGACGGCAGACCGTCCGCGCACGACTTCGACAACTCGCCGGTGCTGCAGGACTGGGTGACGGCCACCGACATCAAGGTGAGCTTCAGCCGGCTCCACACTTTCGGAGACGAGAACGAGGACGACTCGGAGCTGGCCCGCGACTCCTACTTTTACGCCGTGTCGGACCTGCAGGTCGGAGGACGGTGCAAGTGCAACGGACACGCTTCGAAGTGCGTTAAAGACCGAGAGGGGAATCTGGTCTGCGAGTGCAAACACAACACGGCGGGACCAGAGTGCGACAGGTGCAAACCTTTCCACTACGACCGGCCATGGCAGCGCGCCACGGCCAGAGAGGCCAACGAGTGTGTCGGTAAGTCACCCCCTTACTTTGTTATTCCCTGTAGAATTATTTTAGATTAAATTATCTGTTTTGACTCAATTATATTGTTCAATTCATGTTAAAGGGGGTGTTGAAAATATGTAATTGCTGGTGATCACTGTGTTCTGCCGTTACGCGCATCATTACGCACCAGCCTGGTGTTTATTCGTTATAGTGAAATTTACTCTTTTTTCAAACTGGGAATGAAATGCAGATATAATTATCTTGTAAAACACGATGTTCTTGATTTTGTTCTGAAGAATTATTTCTGCTTGGCGGTGATCATAAACAAGGTAATAATTAATTTGGTTTTGGCAAAATAAATTCCAACTGAGGCAGATGGGGAGAAGAAGGCATCGAGCTAAAAATCCCAGTAGCAAAATGTTAAATGAGGCGTACAATTAAATTAAACATTTAAACTTACTTAAATTGATTGACGACTTAATACTTAATTACTCGAAAATCGATCCGTCTCTGCTGGTATAATTACAGCGCTTTATATGTCCAAACCAATCTACTGCCCTAACACATGGAAGCACGGGGAAAATTGCATTCCCATTAAATAAATTATCTTAATGTAAATAGATTAAATATAATTTAAAATGAATTGAAAATAGGTTCTACAAATAGTTCAATTAGGTCATTTAGTTTTGTAGCCTAACCTTTTTTATTAAATGTTAGAATTATTAAAATCGGAAAAACCTTTTATAAAGAGACTTTAATGCACCCCATGTATCCGACTGATGTTTCCAACAAGGATAGTGCCATGCTCGTCGTTTAAGCCAAGATAAAATAATAATAATAAAATAATGATTAAAAAGTAAATGTTGTTTCCACAGTTATAGACACTATGTATTCTGTCCGGTGAAAACATACGTGAATGCACAGATTTTTATTAAATCAACATTCCGAAGAAAAGAATGGGCAGGAAGGCATTTGAAAAAACAAAGTGCGCCTGTCCGAATGCGTAATTGTGCTTTGACCTGCGTTTCCGACTGTAGTAGTGGTCTAATAGGAAGGAAACCTTGCTGCTGCCGAGATAGACTGCAGGGGCGTGTTGTGTTTCCATAAGCAGGTGCTATTACGGATCGGATGGGTGATTAAGGCGGTTTTATTGACATTTTTGGCACGTAGAGTATAAACTGCCACTTTGGAGCCAGCAAACTATTCAGAGAGGCAGACAAAGCGCGAGGTCATTTGAAGCCAGATCTGAGTTTTTATTCTAGCAGAGGGCGAGCGAGTGTATTTGCTGTGATGCTTATTTTCAACAGAGCATGGGGAGGCTTCTATCAACAGCTCAAGACCCCTGAACAGTGAAACAAACCTGGAAAAGTAACAAGTAGGCCTATACGACAGTGCCATGCATGGCTCGCTCAATCAAACGGAACAAGTGAACAAGTTGTTCCCTTTTGGCCTTTGCTAAGCCAGCATCTCAGTGTATTTTACTAAAACAAAAGGAGTGTCACTTGTGGCATCCATCTCCCTGTCTGTGAGAGACCCTCCCTCCCTTTCACTCCCTTTCACCATGTTGCTTTTTGTGTGGTCGATGTCATCAGATAAAACATGCAGAAAAGCCAGACTGAGCATGTCCTCCAAGGAGGAAATAATAAGGGTGGCCTGACACCTATGCATGAAAGAAGACCCATGGGGAGGGGTTATTTCAATTGAGCGGTGGGGTCCATATGGTCTGGCAGTGGGCATGCACAGTGGATGGTGCGAATGATCTGTCTGGATTCCTCCTCCCATGCTGTAAGACAATCACATGCGGTGAAAAGAAGGAGAAAAAGAGGTGTGGTTGTGGCCCAGTAGTTGGTTTCACTCGCCAGGCGGCAGGCATCAAGGAAGTGAGACAAAGTCCATTTCCCATGACTTTGCATGCAGGGTTGCTATAATTTTGTCAAGAGGCATCGATGTTGGCAACAGTATAGCTTTCACATTCCTATTGCAGAGTTGCATGACTTGGAAATTTGTCTACAAAACAAGGCCCGGGGGCCACAAGGGGTGGCAATGGGTGGCATGTGGCTCTACCATGGAATCTGATTGGCCGCCCACCACAGTCAGAAGATCACAAGTAGTTGGCTTGTTAGTATCCAGCAGGATGGATGGAGCCAGGAGGCCCAGCAACACAACCTCTGTTTTAAAGTGCCTTTTAACACTCCTTGTTGGAATGTTGAACAGAGGGATGTAAAATGTCAACAAAGAGGCAAAAAACAACAACAAAGAGACGCACAATGATTATGAAGAGATGCAAAAAGACAACAAACTGATGTAAAATGACCACAAATAAACGCCAAGAGACGCAAAACCACTACAAAGATATGCAAAATAACAACAAACAGCTGCAAAATAACAATAAAGGGACACCAAATGAATACAAAGTGACAGAAAATGCCTTAAAAGAAACACAAAGGGACACAAATGACAACAAAGAAATGCAATTTGGCCACAAAGAGACACAAAATGAGATGCAAAACAACCCGACAGAAAGAGACGCCGCACAACTACAAAGAAATACAAAAAGGGTGGGAGGCCAATTTTACATGTCTGGGACCAGGGTCGTGCTGTAGGCTATTGTAGGTGATATGAATATTAGTTGTTTTCTTGATGTTAATTTTTTAATGTTATGAAACTATTAATATTGTAAGTCTATCGTTGCCAAGAATAAGGACTTCATATTCAATTTTCCCAACAGAAATGTTTTTAAACCGAACCACTGCATATGAAAAGCTCTACTGGTTTAATACATAAAAGGCATGATGAAGGTTGAGCACAACCTATAATCATTCACGTAAATGTAGGAATAAGGTTGAGCAACACACCGACACACACACACACATACACGCACACACACAGTGGCGAGTAAGGCTCTCCCGTCCTAGGCAGCTGCTTCATATTCTCTCCATGTTCAGCGTAGCACTGACCCCTGACAGTCAGACCCCCGCCTGACTGATGGGCTGTGAAGGGAACTGTGGGAAATCTCTGCTTGCCAAGTGTGTTTTTGAGGCAAGTTGAAAATGGTGGCCTCGTAGTCACTCATATGTGTAATTTTGCACGTTCGTCCAATTTCAACTTTGTTTTTCTTGTCATCCTGCCATGCGATGCTCTGCTTCATAATGGCGGCGAGTCAGCTGGAGGTTCAATCAGTGCTGTTTCTCTACACTGTGGAGATGCTTTGAGGGTAAACGTTTACCTTCACATGTCGGTTCTTACACTTGGCAGGGGTTTATCTGGCTTTAGATTTGTATTTGATGTGAAAGAAAATTTTAAAAGAGAGACTTTCAATACGTCGTCTGTATCGTGGGGATAAAAATCTATGAATCTTATCCGATCACAAAGTTAGTGTCTAGCCGTCCTCGAAGAGAGCATTTTGTTTTGTGCTCTGCTCAAAGTATTTTAGCATTCATTAAACCTATACACACATTTTTATTAGGATGAGCTGACATTTTTGCCACCCACAGTGAACTGAATTAGGATATGATTGTATCAATTGCCTACTGGCTCCACTCCCAGTCTGTGAAGCACATACTGGTACTCTCTCCAACAGCTTTAAAAATAGAGAGCAGAATATAAATCCACACTCACACATTTTTAAAGAACAGAGCAGGTTTAGTGATAAGCATGGAGATTTCAAATCACAAATGCAAGGGGGCATTTGTAGGTTCAAATCAAAACAAAACTACATTTACATTGTTTAATGAGTCTGGACCAGTGGTTCATAACGCCTCTGTCGGACGTTATCCAACGGCCCTTCATCTTCATGTTTCAAAAGTGTTCATTGTTAATTTTAGAGTGGTTTGAAATAAGTTGTTTTAAACTGCTCAATATATCAGAGTTGATATTGTTAAAATATTGTTCTCATACAATTGAATTATCAAAGTTCAGTTCAATAACACACACAATTCCATAAAGTTAATCAATAGACCAAGCTATTTCAACTGTTTCTCCATCACTTTTAGCTAACATTAGCCAAACATTTCAATAGTTTGTATTCTACTTTAAGCTATCTATATTGACAATTAACCTGGTGCTTTTTTGCTTACTATCTCTCAACCATTTATCCCTTACTTTTAGCTAACTATTCAAACTGCTTAATTGCTACTAATTGCTAATTATTTAAACTTATCTATACAGCTGATTTTTATTCAATAATCTCACTCTTGGTCAGGAATCACTAGTCTAGACACGTCAAATCACGTCAAGTGTTTTGAGAAGAACTGCTTTTTAAAATGTTTTATTTCAACCACAAGCCACTTTCATGAAAGCAGCTCGGAGAGAGAAAAAACATGCTTAGTATTAAACCAGACCCTTTCAGTAAAAGGACACCACATTGACCACGGTCCGTTATTCAGAGCCACGCCACATCTGACATTAGCTTTCTCCTATAGTTTAGAATTGATGATTTGAATCACGAGATGCTTTTAGTGATGCAGACTGACAGTCTCTCGTTGCTGGACTGGTCGTTGTCCATGTGGCTGCCTGGGACCATTGACACTGTTTCTGCTGACGTTAAATGTGCCTCCCCTTGGTTGCCAGGTTGGGCCATGCCAGGCCTGCTCAACATCTGGGTCCCATTTCAGTTCCAAGACAGCAACCCGTGTGGCGGGAGAGAGGAATTACTGTAAAGCATGAGGTCATAGGTATTCTCACTCATCCTGTGGAATTTTGGTTATTTCATTCTATACCCTCCCGTTGCTTTCCACCCTACATGTCATTCTCCGGCCCATTAATGTGTGCCAACGCCAGGGGACTGGCAGTGTTTGAGACTTTACAAACAACAATTCTATTGGACAGGTATTATTCATGGACATATAAAGGTATTATTGACTACTGTTGCCAAGGCAAGCAGCGTCTGGGGGCGGAGCCTTTGAAAGAGCAGGAAGGGAGGGATGTATTTGTTTTGGTGGTCAATTCATATATCAACAATATTTAATGTGTTGTGGCCAATAGTTATCCATGCAAATAGTTATTGTGGCACTGAGTCCTCCTCAGGTCTTCAGGCTTTGACACTGCAGACAATGAGAAATATCTCTTTTGGGGAGGAATTTAAGCATGACAAACAAATTCACCCACATCCATTTGTAAACATTAAAAAAAAACTTCTTGTCTGAAACATTTCAGTGAATTAGAGGAAAAACAAAAATGAAAAATAATAAATGTGATTATAAGCATCTTGCTCTTGTTGTGGGTTGTTTGTTTGGATCCTCATTAGTGATTACAGAGGTATCAGCCATTCTCCCAGGGGTTCACATCAACCTGTAAACAACATTACAACAACCTTCAGATGTGCTGTCCAAATAGTCTAAATAAGACCAAGACCTGAACCCAACACTACAAATTGCATGTTATAAAGGTTAGATGGAAATAGAAGTTAACGCATTAGAAGAAAGTAAGAATAAGATCAGAAAGTATGCGGATATTTGGTGTGTTGGTTAACAGGGAACAGGTGTGTTGTAGCTTAGGAGAGGTTCAGGATAAGTGTGAAAGGTCACCATGCCAGTCAGATGGACTGACAAGTCTCAGTCCTCTAGAACATGTCCGGGGTTGATTAAAGCTCAGGGGCACTGCGGTGGAAAATTCCCATGGTTTCGATCAACGGAGTTTAGTGAAAGCAGTGACCCTGAAGCAAAAATATAATAAGACAATCAGTTTAAATCAACAAAAAAATTAAATAATAAGCAGAAACGTGTGTGTTTTTCTAATTAAGAGAGTATCTAACGATATCAATGCAACTGACTGAGAAACTATTAGGGCTCGCGTGACAGCCTCCTCTGGAGACTAACAGACTTAAACCAGCACCAGAACACTGGAGATGGGCTTTGTGGAAACTGTGACAGGATCCATTGTCACTCACAGGGATTCAGGCAAACTTTGTTATTTTCTCACAAATCAGTCACAGTGAAGTTGCTCAAGATTTGCGTGTGTGCGACATCACAGCATAGAGACGAGTTATATTCTCCAGTTCATGTTAACAAAGATGGGCTGATGTTTGAAAAGGCTAAATACCTTCGTTTTTTTGGTTAAAGTTTTATACACATGAAAATACTTTTGACTTAAAAATAGCCAACAATCTACAAATCAGCTATATTTTGCAATACCTGTTAACATTTCCGAAGCATACATTTTAATTTTTAGATTCAGTGTATTGCCATTTTGTGTCCAGGTTCCATTAGAAGATCTTGTCACTTCAATGTGCAAAGCTCCAACAACTGAAACAAATAATCAAATTAATTTACTTTTCTCATTATTCATCAGATTTATTTTGTCTCGTATTATATTTTATTATATCAGTTTTCATATTTGAGAGGAAATTGTCTCGTATTTTTTAGTACTTTGGCTTTGTACTGCCATGCCTCAGGGATTATTTGGAAATGATTGGGGTAGGAGAGGCATGCCTTACATTAAACAGGCACAGGCATGGTCCTCCTATGGAGTTTCAATATTTATTTTAACTTGGCCCTACATAATAAAACAATACTGAATTGGTCTATCTAATTTCATTATATACTCAAAGAGACAAAGCGTTTTAAGACGGCATAAATTCATTTGAACCACAATAATTCCCTGGAAAAATTATTTTCACAAAGCCAACAACTTGTACGTCATTTTCTATTAGCAATTATCAAATGTATGGCCAACAACAAAATGATAAATATTCTTGTCAATAAGTTTCTTAATAAAACGCTACAAACAAAGCTCAGCCCAATATTAGGGGCGAACGTACTGTATAATGGTATATAGAACCTTTTAAACTGTTTGCCAAAGTGTGTACGACTCTCTGTAGAGATAATATTTAATCACTAATATCCACAGTGTTTTTTGTGTTTTTGACATAATTTTCCTATGAGCTACCATTTGATCCTGACTCAACATCAGGGAAATGATTTCTTAGGGCTATACATGCCCTTATGACTCCGTCATTGTGCACAATAAAGCCATCACTTATAACTACTTTTTTATTATAAAAAATCAGGAGTGAGGAAACAATAGCAAGAAAAAAAAATTGGACAAGCTTTTCTTCCTAATAATTCTAATAACTCTCATACAGTCCCTTAGTGCCAAAATATTGTTTTGGTGGTGACTCTACCATAACTGTTCCATGTTTTGTACTTGCGGCTCTCTACTTGATCTTTGTTTTGTCACATGAGACTCTTCTATACAGATCCTACAGTGAAGTACTGATATCCACTCAATACCCTTACATTGCAGAAGCTGTGCCCAGGACTTACATGTACATTTCTGTGATTTTGCTCACACGCACACAGCAGTGATAGCATGCCGTTGTTTTGGGACCTATCCTAAAACACTTTTCAACTCTGTCACGATTGCAAGCGAAGAACAATACTTCTGAAATTGGCCTTTATTCTCTTGCCTCCGGTCTTTCTTGCAACATAAGCCTATGTGACTTTGGTAAGAGGTTGCTCTGTATACAACCAAACCATAAAACAAAGAGATGTATTTCGGGGGGAGGGGGGGTCTCAAACAATCTACAATCCAGAGTCCTCTGGGTAAAGACAGCATGTTTTTGAGGATTTTTGTTTTGTTGAGCTCATAATTGAAGACAGACATGATGGTTTGAGCCAGAAAGGTTTCACTCAGGCTTTTAAGTGCATACTGAAAAATCCTGTTCTGTTATGTTGTGGACGGCGGTTTGGAGAGGTGACTGAATGTTTTGAGAGGAGTAGGTTAGCTTGCTTTAACACATGGTGTGTGCTGATGACCTTATTGTGTCATCATTATTCATACTGTGTGTCATTGATGCTTGTGCAGTGTTTTCAACACAATACATTTTTGGAGCTCCTTGACACAATATTTTTCAGTATTCATCTGGCTTGAGGGAGCAAACATTCAGCATCAGAGTTGAATAAATAACATCAGTGTTATCCACTTGCCCGAGCTGTCGATGTTGACTAGCAGCTGGTGGTGGGAGTCAAATACTAATTATGTTTTTCATTATTTTATTAAAAAGATGGAGTCAGTGAATCTGGGAAATGCTTGTTGTCTTATCACCTTTTGTCAAAATCAGTGAATATCTCCTCACGATCCGCTAGTTTACAGCCTAGGCTCTGTAAACGGGCATGTTGCTAGCTACAGTGGGACGGTCTGAGACCCTTTGCTTGCCCCTTGTTCACATACCAGTTTGCAGAGCCTAGGCTGTGTATTAACACCCTATTTTTTTCAGTGCACACACAGTACAGACAGGTGGCAGACCGTTTAGAGATATTCACTGACTTTGACAACATAGATTTTGACAAGCATTCTACAGAATCGCTGACTCAACCTTTCATTTTGGTACATGGTTTAAACATCCACACAAAATGAAGCGTTCTAGACTAACCTATGATTTAATATGAAAATTATAAAATACACTTAATGTAAACGGTGACCTTAAATGCAGTTTTTTGGGCTCCATCTCTGTTTTGTCTGTGCACACTCAAACACAACAGACAACATCGTATGATGTGGTAAGTGGATCCTGAATGGCTGGGACATTTCAATTTGTTTGTTTTCCTGGCTGTTTATTTTAGTTTGTCCATGTGGCGCCTTATTGTTCACTGAGCCAAGATGAAATAGATGCACATGTTTGTGTGTATGTGTGGATGGTCTACTCTTTGTGTCCCCCTGCCTGTCTACATGGATCCCACTGCTGGGGCTTCCAGGGTGGCACCGGGACCACCTAGTGCGTGCGCATCCAGCCCCTTTGAGGCGCCCGAGCATGGGCAGGCTGGGAATGATTAATGGGCCAGCGAAGTGACACGCTCCGCAGCTCAGCCTCAGACCTCCAGCCAGCTCCCCTGCTGCGCTGCCACCCGACAATCAGCTCAGTGACACTGCTGTGTGTACGCCCACATACAACACACTCCCTCAGTGTCACTTACCCAACTTACCCCCTCTGCCACTTCCCCCTCTCCCCCAAAAAAGCATTAAGGAACTCGGCAGCGGGGGCATAAGCTTCTTTGGCTGGTGACATCCTCCCTGCTGCGCTGTCGACACAGGGGTCTTTTTAGTGGAAGACAAAGGCAGCAACTGACAACTGGATCAGTTATAGTTGAATAATGTCTTAATCTTTATGGGATTTACAGTTAGTTTGCAGGGACTCTCCCACAGCTTAAGGGAAAATTGAGATAGTTTTATACTTAAGGTGAGATATGAGGGTACATTATTGTAACTTATATATATCATCATGAAAGTTTGGCAGTTGATTTCTTATAAAAATAATGTTTTTTTGCATTACACATTTTGGAGAAATGTTTCAATAAATATTGCATTATCTAATTAATTATGCATACATTTGAATTTAAAAGAAAATAAATATCTGGATAAAGCCAGAGTTATAAACTTAATTTTATTTTTACTATAGATCAGTATCTAAAGGTTTTAGAGAACAGATTCTGGATACAACCTTTTTTCATTTTATAAATAAAATTGTCAAAAAATTTGCATTTTCAGCATTGTTTTAAGCACAAAATGTATCATAAATCAGACAATTAAAAATTATAAACAAACCTTCCGTCATATCCTTCAGAATAGTGCTAAGAATGATTATGGAAAGTTTAGTTGATGTAAGTGCTTTAGAAGTAGACAATCGTTGTTCAGGGTATTACAAAAAACAAATAAGATAATGGCTGTTATGGAAATAGCCAAAAATCTCAAAATTGACAAAATAAATTATACTTTTGCCTGCAGTGTCTCACCTCAAGTAGTAACTGAACGTTCAAATTTAATGTGAGTGCCTCTTAATTCTTCACCAAACATCAGGAATGTCAGCCGCTAATTACCCCGCTCCTCTTTTCATAAACCAACACTTAACTTCAGAACACTTTAAAACCAACAAAAGTGTAGACATAATAAGACTTCCTAGGATTTGTTGGTTCCCGTTTCATATTTATTTTTCCATAAAACTCCTGTGTGAGCCCGTCCAAGGGTCTCTGTTGCTCCATAATGGATTTCTACATCCTCCTGTGCTCTGCCTCTCCCATACCCCAGTAGGCCAATTCTTCTCTGAGAGAGAGAATGAGGAACCACTTATTGGATTTGAAGGGGATCTCCAACAGGATAGATGGAGGAGAGGAGAACACGTTGGCGACCAGACAGCGGCCCCTACATGACTATAAATATCCCAGGGTGCAACATCTGCTCAGAGGAGGGAAAAGCCTAGGGATTCATCAATTGATATCTTGGTCAGACAGGGGAGTACAGGCAGAGGATTACGCCGCCTTCTTGTCTCCCAGAACTCTTTCAGTCTGCGTGGACATGCACAGAGCGGGTCGCCTGTTCCCATCCTCCTCTCATCTCTTGTCCAGGTCACCATAGCTACTGTGGAGCACAGGGCTCTCGACTCCTTCACACACACTCTCACACCAAACAGTAGAAAGTCACTTCCTTCCTCTGATCGGCTGAGCCCTCAGACATATATCACACGGTTTCCTCCCTTCTTTGCCTGCGGGCAAACCTCAGGCGCCGAGAGCTCCATGTAAACTCAGCGAACGTGGAAGCTTAGAACTTGCATGTGTGTATGTGTGTGTGTCTGTGTGAGTGTGTGTGTATGTGAATGTGCCATGTGGTTTATTTACACAGATAGTGAAGCCCCATTTCTCATGACAGCGAGTCAGAGATAACACGCTGTATCTGGTTCCCACTTAGGTAAGACAGCTGGGGGAAAATGTTACACCATGTTAGATGTTAACAGTGGCTGGACTCTGTTACAGCAGGTTTTTATGTGACGGGAGCTCATGTGAAAATACCTAAACAATGGAGCTGTCGGACTGAACAGAAGACAGTTAGATATACAGAGTTGGCTGGTTGATCTGGCGACACTCGTGGTTTGTTGTGGTCACAGCAAATGCGGTTTAATACCACAGCAAAGACTCCTGGAGCGGATACTTTAGACAGAGATACAACATAAGCGCAACTAGTGTGTCTGTTTAACATGCAGCCAAACAAACACTTGGTGTGTAAGCACTCTTCCATACAGAGCAGTAGCAGTAGCAAGTTGGTTTCATTGCCGAGCCTGTGGTCTGCTCCTTGTTCCATTACTCCCTGCAACATTTAAAAGTGATCTGCTGGCTTTTAATGGCTAAAAGGAAAGTTTTCAATTATTCTGTGAACTAACGATGGCTGATATCAATGACATACTGTACAATTACATGCAGCTACACGTTTAGTCCTTCCTTTTCGTGGAAGAAACTGGACTGGATTAGATACAACAGTCTACGCGGCAGAGTCACATGCTTTGATTGACAGCAGAGGCCCGTCACACCGAATGTCTTTATTAATCTGAGGGTTCAAAGCATAGCATTTGTTTAACTCATTACTACTGTCGTTTAAGGTTCACTGGGTTCCTGCTAAATTGGCCAACGGTTGGCGTGCCTCAGGAAGAACCAAGCCTTTTCCTCCTTAGCACAGAACCATGTCCTGGAAGCCACCTAGCAACCAGGACAAACTTTGGGATTAAAAACGCAGTAGTTAAAAAAAAACATTTAGCGCTCAGTGTTTCCATAAAAACAATCATTAACCATTAGTTCCCTAACTTTTTCCTTCCTACACAGAGAAAATGTGACCACAGTGTTCAGGCTGGGCCTTCTTTCCTGAGTGTCACATTATGATTTCAGTCGCATGG
This sequence comes from Ammodytes marinus, assembly GCF_949987685.1. Lineage (NCBI taxonomy): Eukaryota > Metazoa > Chordata > Actinopteri > Uranoscopiformes > Ammodytidae > Ammodytes > Ammodytes marinus. The sequence goes on along the minus strand of NC_137220.1, from coordinate 19,542,859 downwards.
ACTTGGATAGAGGGCACACGTTATATTAGTGCAAGGACTCAGTAAAGTCTTTATAAACTGAATAAGAATTGGAAAATAACTGCACTTAAAATTAAACTTCAAAGAGATACAGATTTTTTTGTTTTAAAGGCTTTTGCTTCAATCTTAAGACACAAGGGAGAGAATGTTTGACACAGGGATGTGGCTTGTTATAAATAGGCCCTTGGAGAAAATGGGAGAAAAGCACAATAAACATGTCACAAGAAAGATGGATTGTCACCTCAGCTTTATGATTTACAACCAGGTTGCTTCCTGCCTCCATGTCCCTTATTCCCTCTGCATGGGGGAACACAGCGGCGAAAGCACGCGCCGGAGTGTTAAAATAACCTCCCTGCTCTATGGGGAAGATTTGGACCTCAGCCTAACACTGTCCCACAGCAACCTGGCCCTGTTTAGAGGTTTCGTAGAGGTTTAGTCTGGAGAACGTACCCTATGACCACAAGCTAAATTATTCTGCATTCAGGTTGACTGTAAATACAAGCTACCTTCTGGTAGAAAACTATTCAGGTCAGCCTCAAGTTGGTGTATACAGATAACATAAGTGGGTGATTTTCAGATGTCTCCCAGTTGCATCAACACTCAAACTAAAATCCTTATTATCCAAATAACTTGTAACACACAAAGACAAAGGGTAGAATAGGCACAGAAACAATATGGTTCTATAAAAGGAGGGAAGGACTACTTCAGCAGTTGTCAGGTGGGGGATTGTGGATTATGGAAGTTAGCTTTACTTTAGAAAATTAAATTCGATTAATGATTGTATGTCTACTTATTGAGTCAGATCTTACGTATCTGAGCACCTCTTGTGCAATGATGAAGTGTGTGCGAAAATTAGTAACCAAGAAACAATTTAACATTTGCTAAAATGATTGGATACACAGTTGAAAAAGTTTGCTTAAGGTAACCTATTGGATAACAGTCGAAACAATAAGCTAAGGCCATAAGCATTGTTAACAGTTTAACAAGTTAGCTAAAGGTACTCAATAAATTGTTGAAATAGTTTGGTAAAAGTATTGGATGACAATTGAAATAGTAAGCTAAGAGTAAGGGGTAAACGTTTGCAATAGTAAACTAAAAGCATTAAATACATGGTTGCAATAGTCAGCCACAGTTTTCAGATAATGGTTGCAATAATTAGCAAAAACCATCTCATGCATGCAACAGTTACCTTACAGTATGGCATGACAGAATGTTTGGCTGTAAGTGATGGATAAAAGTTAAACCAGTAAGCTAAAAGTAAGGGGTAAACAGTTGAATTAATGAGGTATGAGTCGAAGTCTAAAAAATAAAAATATCGAAGCACTGCCTTATAACCAGTTTATATCAATGCTGTGCACATACAGTAAGAACTTCCTTTAGAAACAGGACAGAAGGGACTGGATTTGCTTATCGTGCTTAATGACCATGGACCTTTTCATCACCTCTCCCATAAACTTGAGGAAATAAACTTGAGGAAGGAAAGGAGCAGCACTGCAGCCTCTTTCCACACCTACACTGTGAGAGTTCTTCAGTTCATCAATGAAAAATATACAAGGCATCAAACACAAACACACAGCTACATCAGAAATGATTAAGCTTTTAAGCTTTTATGAAATTATTACTCAAGAGTATATTTTAACAGCACTTACAGTAGGCGTGTGTTATTGCTGACGAAATGCATGTCACACACACACACACACACACACACACACACACACACACACACACACACACACACACGCCCCTTCCAACCATTGACAGCAGGATGTTCCTCCACCAATCCATCAGCTTTATGCTTTAATTAGTTTGAGAAAAGGCCTGGACCTATGAGGAAAAGCTAAAAGAAAAAACTAAAAGCTGACACTAAAATACATATGCTCTCTTTTACCCTCTTCTTGTTGTCACCCTTTATCTGATTTGCTGCTATTTTATTTATTATTATTTTTTCATGGCATTGCTGCCTTAATGAGCAAGTGTTAAGTAGAAAGACTACACAAATACTCAAGCAAAGAAAACCCGGCAGTACACCCACTCCCGCCTCCCCTAGACCGCTCCAAAACCTGCAACAAGAGGATAAATGGGCTGAGAATGATATGCTGGCCATTATGCATTATTATTCATTGGCATCACCTAGCAGCGGCTGTTTGGAACTTGGAGTGAATAACTGGTCATTACTGATTGCACAATCACAAAATGTTGCTGCTACAAAATGTCAACTATTTAATGTAAAAGGGGACATGCTTTAGATCAGTCAAGGCTTACATTCTGATAATGTAGCACACTGTGAGGACATATCAGTATGTTGTAAGAAAAGTCGATGCAGATGCTCCTGGCAACATTAATAAAGAGAACTACTGTTTTTGTGGCTGCTAACAGGTCAACTAACTATGACCTGCACACATTATTACCAGCTAATCTTAAATTACTTGGCTAACGGTGCATTGCATGAATTGATGTCATATTGCATTACCTAATAACATGCAGTACACTGTACTGAGTAGGAGCCTGGAGTGCTAATTTGGCCAAGCTGACTTGGGTGGCTGTTTATGTTGAGGGAGTGCATTCTCCAATCACCAGGCAACCAAACGGTTTACGACCAGTTACTCACACAAAAGCACGGGGCGGGCTGATTGCTCAGCTAATTGATCTCCACCAGAGATCACAGAACTGGGCTCGTAAAGAAAGGGAACGCCTCCCATGACATCACCACATGCTGCACGGTGAGACAAGGCGTGCAAGTCAGCAGAGAGACTAATTCCCACACTCTCTGCAGAGAGAGGAAGGACAAAGTGTCACTGGACAGCACACATTCATACATAGACACAATTACACAAAAGTACATGCAACTATTAATTGACAGTAAAAACTAAACTAAACTACACAAATAATTTCGATTATACGGAGTGTTCTGATACTAGTCTTGGTGGCATAAAGACGAACTTTCAGACCACAGTAAAAAACTAAATTACATACACATGAGCTGTAAAGCCTCGGAAATGTTTGTTATGCCACATCATTTACAGTAAAGTGCTGACAGTACCATCTTGGGGACCTTACCAACCAAAACTTTGACTACTCTTGATACACAAAAATAAATTCCTGGGAGGTCAGAGGTTAAACTTGTCTACCGAAGCTCCTAAGGAGCTGGTAGGTATTTTTTGTCATGAGGGTTCGAGCTCAGGTTGTCCGGTTAAAGAGGTTACGCTAAACACTATGCCACCCTGTTGATTTGTGATCTATTTATATTTTATATCAACTCTGTTTTCTAGAAATTGCAATTAGCTATTAAATTGTATTCCCAGTTACACTGTCCTGATACATATAATTACTGCCTACATAATGTGTGGAGGCAAGGTTTTTTTGAGTGAATGAAGCACTACATGTATACTTGATCTGTTAAAGTTAGTCATGGCCATGGTTCTGTATTTGAGAAGACCACGATCTTTCCATAGCCTCAACCAAGTGCTGCCAGTGCCTTAACAAAACCATGAAAAAGTGAAATAATGTTGTAGTTACTGCAAGAGGATATGCATGCAAGATTAGAAATGTTGGCAGTAGGTCATAATGTTGATAGAAAACGTAATGCCGTCTGCATTACATTTCCTTCCAAACACATTTGCTGTGGCAAATTAGTTGTATAAACATAATTTAAAGGAGATGGGGTTGTATATTTCATTTTTATTACTGTTGCCATATTCTTGTTGTGGTTACAGTGATTTACAAGAGTATAGAAGGGTCTCGGGTTTATACTTTAATTTCATATAATCCTAGTTGAATTCTGTTTCAAGACCTCTTCCCTTATTTTTTCTTTCAACTCAGCCTGTCTTCTGTTTTTTGAGTTATGGCTTAAACACTGATAAGATAAGTGTATAGCTACACTATGGTTAAAAATGGGCAAACACAATGACCAGCAGATTTTTTACACAGACATCAGACTGTGCTAAGACCTGGGTGAAGTAGAAAGGTGAGATGGCTTTAGATAGCCTTTCATCTCGGGGATAACTCAATTCATTAGCTCAGCTTATACCTTTTTATGTCTTATCTGGTCTCGGGGCACAAAGTGCACTCTTGTGTGGTTTGACAGCTCCTCAGAGGTGAAAGGTGATCTGAGTGATGGGTCATTATGTTTCTCTGTAGGCTGTTATGGTAGCACAGCAGTCACAACTCCCCACAGGGAACAGAGGTGTTGCTGCCAAATTGGCCATGATGGCATCATTAGATAATGGCATATGTCCTGATACAAACCAGGCAGATGCAGCTAAACTAATTTGTTACCCTCTGCCCTTGATATAAGTTTTGCAATGGAAAATGGTTATGGTTCTTGTCAGAAAAATCAGTTGTGAGGCCACTTGAAGCTTCTGAAAGAATGTTTTGAAGTCTTAAAATGTGTGGTTACAGCTCGTCAAATCCAGTCAGCCGCCTCAACACAAAACTCAAATAGGCCAAGGTTGACAAAATTGCATCGCCATCAGGCTTGCTTAATTGCTGGACTCAAGCCAGACTTGTAATGAGTAATGTTCCAGCATGACATCTCAATGTGTTGACTCTGGCCCTAAACCAGTGCTGCTGAGAGGGGCAGATTCTCAGTCTGCACTCCCAAAACGAATCCGGCAGCCATATTTAGTTTGGTCTCTCAGTGCCACTACAAAGCTGAGAACTGTGATAGTTAGCTGCAGTCAACCCCAGTGGGCTGGGTCAAGTCACTTTTATTTATATAGCCCAATATCACAAATCCCTTCAGGGCTTTGGCAAGAAATGTGATAGCCCGAGAGACCAGTCATTCAAGCATACAGTCAACCTGTAAATGTAACATTTGTATTTGGTCAAAGTTCAGTAAATACAGAAGGGTTACAAATAATTGGAAAACACTGAATTAACGAGTGGTAAAACATATATGCAGATGCTTTCACATAGGTGCGATGCATAGCACTATTAGGCAGTTAATATCCAACCATGCCCTTTGGCATACAACAATGCTGAGAAGGCCCAGTTGGCAAGAGGAAAAGTTCTACAATACAAAGACTACTAAATTGCTAAATTTGATTGGGAGAGTGACTAAAGCGACATCTTCATTTAGATCTATGGGTAAGACTTTTGTAAATAGGGTCGAAATTGTAGTCGACAGCGCACATTTGATGAGCGTGTTGATGGAGCATTAGTGCGGATATGGAAGGAAAAACTAAAGCAACTCTTCATTAGGTGACTGAGAATGTTAATGGACATGAAAAGGAAACCATTGTGTGTCAGCAAGAACAGTCTATCAACAATATCATAGAGAGGGCTATTACAGTAGGGCTGCAGAGCAAACACCCTCATTACAAAGATGAATGCAAATTTGAGAGTGGAGTCGTGCAAAAACCATTGGGTCTGATCTACAAAGATGTGGAAAAAAGTAATATGGTCAGATGAGTTATGCTTGACGGTATTCTCCACAAGTGGGCGAGTTAATGTGTGTCGTACATCAAGAGAACGATACAGGTGTGAATGCTTTGCCCCTACAGTGAGGGATCTGGGGGTTCTGCAATGACGGCTTTTTGCTCGCATGGTCTGGGTTCATTTGACCCTTTAAAAGGGAAGGGTCATAGCAGGACAATAAAGTTGTTATAAGTTATTAATTAAACATCCTATTATGAAACAATTCTATTTTGATGGGACTGGTCTCTTCCCCAATCCATAGGAAACGAGGGATCACTGAATGGTGTGCAAATTATATGAATTATACAGTCACCAGAATTTGGACTGACATGTTAGACAGCACTCTCCATTACCACCATCAAAAAAATAAAGGAGGTAATGTCTTTTGGAAGAATGGTGTTCATTCCTCCTCAAGCTCTAGAGACTTGTATAATCAATGGCAAGGTGCACTTATGCTGTCCGGGTGGCACGTGGTGGTCCAACACCTAGCAATTTGTGTTGGTTAGGCTGTTAACAAGCAAGCTAAGCTGACTAGCTTCCCGTTCCTGAGTGAAATGGAGCTGCATCTTAAGGCACCTGTAGATTGGCTTTAACTTTCACTAACATTAACTTGCCACTTGCTGCATTACGGGCCATAGTGTAAATGCTGTTTACTGTAGCTACTGCTCCCTGCCATGGGTTCTACTTTTTGTAAGAAGCAGCATGCACTTTAGAATAGTCTACATTGTATTTGTTCTGTTCTGTGGACTAGTGGCCAGTTAGTTACTTTTTGTTTTTCATTCCAACCAAAGAAGACAGCAGCCAATTTTAATGATTACCTTCAGCCAGAGAAAATGAATCACTATTTGATGTGTTGTGATGTTAGATGCTGCCTATTCCTGTCCCAGAGGGACAATTGAGGACATCTGAAATACATTGATGGCATGACGTGATAAAAATGTCTCCAAAAAATCCCACAAAACTCTGTTGTCAGCCCTGTTCAGCGCGGAGGCAGGTGCAGAGAAGTGAACCCAGTATCCTTTTTTTTGAAAACCTCCTCCAACCTTTAATATGTGTCTCATTACAACCACGTCACATAGACTAACTCCTTATGTTCCATCTCTGTTGTTTGTCTTAGCCATGCCATCTCTTCTTCGTCTTGATCAAAGAACAAGGTCTTTAAATAATTTTCATATTGCCACACATGTTTTGATGCTTTGATTTGTTTACGTGACACCAATGTGACCGGGGTTGCTATTGATGAAGCCGTCCTCAAAAAGGTCATTGCGTAAACCTGCTCCCTCCTTTGAGAGATAGGGATCTCTCTGCAACAGCTCCAATTGTTTTTCTGTCTGTGTTTACATTTTTTTGCCTCAAGTCAAAATCATCAAAAGCATGTCTGGAAACTTGTAAAAGGATTCATCATCTGGCGATCTTGTTGCAGAAGTCCTTTGTTGTTGTCCTCGCCCTCATCAAATTGCAGCTGCTGCAGTGATGTGTGATCGAAATATTTATTGTGGGAAACGTGCGTCTGGTGGAAGCAAGCCTGGAAGCAGCTGAGGGTGACGGATCGTAGCACTTGCTTTTTATGTTTGTGCATTACCGAGTCAAATGGGCTTCATCAGTGAAAGTCCACGCAGGCTGTGTGACAGAAACGAGTGTTGGCCTCAATAAAGATGAGTCTCCATGCACTATTTTAGAGCCTAGGCAGCTGATAGCACTTTTCTATAAAAATCTATTCACACCAGAGATTTATTAAACATTGAGAGCAGAAATCCTTTGAGATTTAGCCTTCAAGTACTATAATGATATATTCGTGCCATCTACTTTTATAGAATATGATGCGTTCAGTGACCCTCAATGGTTTCCTTTTTATTACATAAGCAATGACTTAATCATTGCCTGATTAGCAAGAGAAACAGCATCCTAGTTTCAAGCAAAATATTTAGCCATGACTTCATCCATCAAAGCTCCATTACAATGTTCTTTTTAGGTAAAACTTAAAACAAACCAAACATTACAGTGCATGATACCTCAGGACAAATACGTGTCGGACTGTGTATGTAAGAAACCTGGATGACTGTTTGATATAGTGTGTATTCCATAATCCTGCTTCTATTCGTGTATTCTCTTTCTTTTTTTCATGTCGTTCATCCAACGACAACAAACAAAGAAGTTCTTCATCTTGCTGTCTTTGGTTGCCATCTTGTTTTGTAGTATGCATGTGTGGAACATAGCAGAAAATATACTTTGTGGGAAATCCCACTGTAAAGAGTTTAAAGGGAACAAAACCTTAGGGCACACCTGGGAACAAGTGTGTACCTCTACAGCTGAAGCTACAAAACTGTTCTGTGCATGGTTTCATAGTGATGGTAAAAAGCTGGGAAATAGTCATCCTGTTTCAGGATCCATTGTAGGATTTTGCTCTAAAATCACTTTCAATCAAAACTGATGTTAGACATCCACCTGGAACAGCTTTTATGTCTTGTGATTCAATTTCCTGCTGAGATAATGTCCGTTACTTATAACTGATTTAACACTACCACCGGGACAAAGGACTGAAAATGTGGGAAAGCTCCCTTAATATTGTAAAAGTCCAGGGTATGTGGGTTGTAAAACAGCACAATGCCTTTAACACTGCAAGTATTAAAGTAAGGCGAGTTACTCAGTTGAGTCAAGGGTCTAAGGGCACTGGGTGTCATATTGTTCACGGACTGTGTTTTCCAACGAGGAACTTTTAAATATATATGAAACGTTTTTTCCATGATCATAAATGACCTGTAACGGCAAACGAGACAATCTGTGAAAACAATCTATTTTTAAATAATTATTATAAATGTTATGTGATCGGGAACGATTCCCAGAGAAATCAAACCTGACAGACGAAAAATAAAAAAATGCATATCCATTTAATTGTTATTGAGTTGCAATATAGAGAATATAGAGAGAGCAAAGCATATAGAGAATCAAGGGTATCTGATGTACTTGAATATGTGTGTATGAAAGCTCAGGGACCGGGTTAGTGAGGCCAGGACTACTATCGCACACTAAATAACAAAATATGCACCCTCCTTAAAGACACACAGGAAACTGTCTAGTTTCTATGTTTTCTTGTGAGTGCATGTGTTTGAAATATCCAACAACTAAACCAACTGTTGTCATGAAATATGGCTCAGTAATCTCTTAAGGGCCAAGTGTTGTCTTTTCCTCAGATCATAGGCTGTGACGAACCCTGTTTGATCTGGCACACATCATCAGCTCATGATGTGAGTGACTGTACAGGATTATACACAGTGAGAGAGTAATTGGTCCTGAATAAACAACAATTGTGCTGGAATTCCACCCTTTCTCCGCCTCTGAAGAAGTGGTGCATTCTTTTCAATGCAGATCACGCTCAGGCCTTGTCTCAAGTCTCTCTCTCTCTCTCTTTGAAACACATACACATATTGTGTGGTTAAATATGTGACACCTGTTGATGAGGCTGGGTACATTTCTGCTGCGGTGGCGTTGAGTTCTTCAAACCATCCAGAACCAGATTTCATCAGTGCTGATCATCATGTACAGACGTTTGATTGTTTCTGAAGTGTGCTCTCCTCTGTAGACGGAGCGAAAAACCGCCTCCACCGAGCTGTGGGATGCATAATTTTCATCCAATATGCACACCCACCACGAGCGCTTCCTTCACTAAGCCTGATAGATGGCACTTGTACATAAATAGATCGGAATAGCGTAGCTTTAAGTAGGCCCTTGAAAGTAAATGAAAGCAGACCCAGAAAAGACACCGTGTTACTCTGGATGTCCAGTGCAAAATCACACTAAGCAGCTGATTTGCAGCAACCATCGAAACTCACTTTATATCTAAAATGTTGTTGTAATCTTAGAATAGGAGCATGTTAGCATGTGTTGAGTATAATGTACATGTATATCCTTCTTTACTTTGGCTCATAGCAAGTTCTTAAATCTTAACTAAGTGTTCACCTTTTATTGATAGTTAAGTGCAGAGATAAAAGGGGAGAGAGAGGTGGAAGACATGCAGTATTTTGTTGAGTTCTAGTTTTGTGGCAAACTTTTCTACATGTGTTTCGTTCTACCCTATATTACAAACAGATCATTTCCCGTAGTCCATATAAATTGAATTACTATCATGTTGCATTATTATTATGAAAATGCCCCACATTATTACAGGATTTTTTTGTGCAAGACACACAACAAGGCATATATGCAGGTAAAAAAGGAAAATATTTTTAGTTGAACCAGTTTGATGCAATTGATCGGCATTGGTGATTCCCAATTTCCCAACCCTACTTAAACTCCAGTAGGGCCTTTCTGCAGGGAAAGATTACCGAGTAGCTCAAATTATAGCTCAAAAAAGTCAAATTATTCTATGTACAGGGGAAAAAAGTATTTCGGACCACATCTTCAGCATGTAACTTCACTTTTTGGCGAGTATTTTCTTTATATATAGCACAAACTGCAGAAGAACAAAAGCAGAAAGGGTTATATTATATGTGGCCTGCCTGACCTTTAAGTGGTAAACACATTCAGTTATTTGGCGAACGTGCAACAGATGTTGCGATTGTCATTTTGGAGCCTGCTGCTCGAAACATGGCTTATCAGTGCTCAAGCTATTGTCACTGCTGGACAACTACTGCTGCAAGTATATGAGTAGAGCTGGGAGGTGGGGGGGGGGGGGTGTGGGTGAGATAGCACAGCGTTCGATAGAAGGACCTGGGGACAGCTGTGCAGATAGCGCTTATTAATCTCATGACACTCTCACACATGACAAACGAGTACATTTTTACCTTTGACACCAGTCCTCAAAGAGACAGTTTGAGATTCCACGCTGGCATCAAACAACATAAAAATGAAAAAAATGATGGCGTTTTGTTATAAAAGTAATTGTTGAATTGAATTGAAGTGACGGCTGCATTGTTACAATAACCGGATCTCTCTGTGTGAATATTTTGGAGGATGAAAGAACAGTACCCGCACCGGCTTTCTTTAGCGCCAGAAACTAAGAGCATTCCATTTCCTATTCATGAAAAAAGTCCCGTTGCATTTTCGCTCACACTTCCCTTAAGTGGAGATAACATCTGGGATAAGAGAGCAGTAAAGAGTGAGAGGGAAAGGGAGGAGGCAGAGTGTGTGTGTGTGTGTGTGTGTGTGTGTGTGTGTACTTCAAAGCTTTGGTGTAGTGTGTGTTGGACCATCTCAGGGGAGGGAAGTGAGGGAGATAAGCCTGTGACAGCTGCCAAACACCTCTGTGTGTGTGTGTGTGTGTGTGTGTGTGTGTGTGTGTGTGTGTGTGTGTGTGTGTGTGTGTGTGTGTGTGTGTGTGTGCGTACGTCTGGGCCCCCCATTCAGAAGGAGTGTTTCTGAATCTCAACCACCTGCCAGCTCTGGTCTGTCATGGCAGGAGTTGGTTTGTACGTGATTCAGACCACTGATGAACGTGGAGCATATGTGGCGGTCTTATCGTCTGCATCTCTGTAATAACATTAAGATGGGCGTATTGATGGAGAGATTAGCGAAATGTGAGGGCTGCAAGTATGAATGGTGTGCCTGATTCAGCCTTACAATGGAAAAACAAGTGACCTGTAGAACATAAGTGTTCAATTTAAACAAAAGTAAGTAACCTAATTATGAAATCACAAATCAGATGAATTAATTGTAAAAAAAAAAATATATATATATACAGCATATACTGTATATCCGGGAAAAAATACAATTTTCAATAGTTTTGTCTCTGAAATTACATTTTTAAATTTTTATTCCATTTCGCCTCATTTTATGATGCACATTTCAAGGAGTCATGGTGTAACCGCCATCTCATCAGCTATGATTGGGTAGTAATATTGAAATCAACAACTCCTACCAGGTAAATGGTGCTATGAGGAACTTGTTAATATTTCTGTAACAGCATAATTTTTCCTCTTATGATCATAAATTACATGTAACAGCAAACAAGACCATCAGTGCAAAGAACTGTATTTTTACATAGTTTTTCTTAATGCCTTTTTTTTTGTTTTGGGAGAATTGATTATTCACCCAACACCATAATGAGATTATAACTCAAAGCATTGATGGAATACTTTGACATTGTTGGTGTAGTTATCTGGCTACATTTAGTTGCATTTTTGTTGAGCTTGTTAGCTTAAAAAGGTTAGAGGGTATGTGACCTGTCACATCACACTGACTTAAAAAGTGACACTTTTTTTTGAAGGGCCATTTATAACATTTTATAGTACAAGAGGAGTTATAATACTTAAATTTTTGTTGAGTTGTTAGTTCATTTACATATTCAACGTGTTTCATTTATGTGTGTATGTCTTTTTTTCAATGATTTAATATCTAACACTTTGGGGCTCGATATGGAAAAATCGGGTAAAGGCCTGAAATCATGGCAGTGAATCAGTGCGTGAGGAATATGAACTCCAGGGCCAGTATTAACGAGTGAATATAGCAATGACAATAAATCACGAGTCGCTCAGATGTGTGGGAGAGCGGAAGAAAGTTTTCCTGCCTGACATCACCGGGGGTTCAGAGGTTAAATTCACAAGCAGGTGGCCGAGAGAAAGAAAGCCTGAACCCGGACGTTTCTTTAGAGGCTCCATTATTCTCAAGCCAGACCAAAGCAAGCCGAGCCACGCCATCTGTTTCAATAACCTGTTGTCTGCATATGACAACCTCACACCAGAAGATTCAGACTCTCCGATGGCTTTCAAGTAAATGCGTTTCCTCAGAATCTTAAATGAATGCATTCACGTTGGTTGCACGCACCATTATTGAAAATTGTAAAGTTGGTAAACAATGTGTGTTGAGTTCATCGCAAGCTCATATTTCCCAAATGTAAGAGTAAGAGAATGTGAGCTAAAAAAACAGCACTGTTTTGCAATATGATGACACTGCATTTGGCTTCATTAGTATCAGAGTTTGGAGTTTCTCAACTGACGTGGGACAATGTAACAATGCAACTGGAGTGAAAACATGAAAATCAGCAAAACTGGGCAACATGGTTTTCATATGACAACAGCGCCACAGGGGATTGTTTAAATTTGAGTGCTGGATGTATTATTTCATTTTAAGACAGTGTGACTAGCTGATCTGCAAAATATCAAGGCAGAACTTCAGTCTTTCTCTCTCTCTTTATCACTTTCTACCCAGCATGCCACTGTAACCTGCATGCCCGACGCTGTCGTTTCAACATGGAGCTGTACAAGCTGTCGGGCCGAAGGAGTGGCGGCGTCTGTCTCAACTGCCGTCACAACACAGCAGGACGCCACTGCCACTACTGCAAGGAGGGTTACTACAGGGACATGACTAAGTCCATCTCTCACCGGAGAGCTTGCAAAGGTAACGGTATATAACAACGTTGGATGTTTGAACATTGTCTGAGCACAATAGATTCACACACTGTCCTCTAAAGTTAGGGTTGAGGTAATGTTGTATACACTTGCTTTGCACCAGTTTTCCGTTTCCAGTGGTGGAAAGAGTCAATATTCTCTAGTAGTGTTCATCAGAACCATTTTTAAGTACGTGCTCTTTGCTTCACTACGTGCTCTTTGCTTTTTTTATTAGAAGACTGTTATTCTTATTTATTCTATCAGTAATCATTTCCCGCCCCCCTTAAATTCATCCTGTGACTCTTTGGAGAAAAGTGACCTCTAGATTGAGAATTGAGAGACTGGACTAAACCACATGTAGGCCTACTGTATGTACCAGTACTTTACTTGAGTTACTCTGAGTACATTTTGCAGATGATACTTTTATTTAAAAAAGGATTTTGAATGCAGGGTATTTACTTTGAATGATTTACCCTTTTTATTGTGGTATAGGTACATTCCCTGAAGTAAAGCATTTGAGTACTTCTTCCACCACTGTCAGTTTCACACTTCAGGTATTAAAGGCATTCTTTAAAAAGTTGTGGAGAAAGGCGCCCACCTGTCTTGGTGTCTGTGCACTGACCCGTGCAGCTCCCAAGCTATTTGGGTTCCTCTGTGGATCCCTGACAAGACAAACATAACAAACAGAATAGAGGTGTGAGCTGATCCGCTGAACAGAGCAGTGGAAACAACTTGCTAATCGTCCCTCTCCCCTGTTCGTACTTACAACACAGCATCGGCACAAAAAGTGGAACACACACACACACACACACACACACACACAGGTGTGAGCACATATGTTGGTTTGAGAGCGAACGGCAGAGGATTAATGTGCAAGGGAGACAAAAGCTGAGCTCCTTCTGTCTCGCAGCACCTCGGGGAGCAAAAACAGACTGCGAGGCCCTGAGCAAACAAACTGCTGTCACTCAATCGCTCTGGCTATACACTCACCAGCAAAATATCCCATAGATGCAGAGAGTACTTGTACACATCTATGCCCGCCACTGTCTATGTGGCAGGCAGCACATTTTCCTACAAATGCTGACAAACAGTGATTTTAATGTGAGCCAAACATTGTTGTTTTTCTAGGGAAATTAATTGTATAGCCTGTTTACATGTGGCAAGTTAACCAAACAAAACTTTTAAAATGTTACTAATCTTGTGGCGGTAATTTTTGCTTTTAAACAATATTGGATGATATTGTTGGTTCACTTTAGAATTTAGAACAACAAATGAGCGATTTTGGGAATATACCCATTTTGCGGCCTTGAGCACATTCACCGCTGAGCTGTGATTGGCTGGTAACAGGGTCTCAGGATTGCCTATCCTCCGGTGCCCCTATCCGTGGTTTACCGCTGGCTATTTAATCACAGGAACAACATTATATTTCCTACTGCATGCCACCACAGTCCTCCCCTCCTAAATCACTATGCCTCTTTCAACTTGCATGAAATGAAAGAAAAGGAATGAGCAACGTGGACAACAAAAGTATTTTTCAGAGTACATCAGTGACAGAGATCACTCTCAAACAGAGCGCTGGGATTGATTTACAGCATGTCGCACATGCTGGATAGATCATCTGTTCGTGGTCCATTGCAGCATTGTTCCGCTCTGCCAGCGTAAACATTTTCACAAGCTATATTTGAGGAGTGGTGAGGTTCAGGGGGACAGAGCTGGGAGCAGGTTAGTGTAATAGAGGTTTCACTTTGCCTAATGATGTAGCAATGTCCACAGATCCCTGCAAAGCCTTTCCAAACAGCTGGATCAGTAACTTGAAAAGTTCAAGCCCCTCTCCCCATCCCTCCATACAGCCAGCGTTATGCTCTGGGATCAGACCCAAACGGCCTGATTGCTGCCTTTCTCCTCAGGTGACAAAAACAGTGCGTTGTGACATCAGTTAGAATCCACCATATTTATTGTTCAAATCAGCCAACCATCCCGTTCTGCTGTTGTTGGACAGGAAATACAGCGCTGTGCCAACACAGCCAGGAGGAAGTCTGCTTTCATTCCCCATTCCTTAACCCCCCCGCCAACACTCCACCTCTCAACAAAATGTGCTCTCAACGATTCGCTTAATAGTTGGGAGGTTTACTGAAAAAAATGTCTATGCACTATACAGCGCCTACATCTCCAGTGGCAGCGTAGAATGCCTCATGCTTTATTTCCCAGATTAACAACTTCACCCCTCATCAAGCGCAGTGTAAACACGGCTCTTGGAGAACCACAGTGTACACCCCCCACCTCCCCTAACAGTTTGTTTTTTTTCCTCCCGTCCTCTAGTACGATTGGCAGTCTAGGCCTTTAACTATAGGCTCAGCCAGTCCACAGAGATGAAGCTAGTACATGGTTCAATGCACCGCACTACTCCAAACCCATTCAGCTCCACAGGTCCCCCACTGCAGGGTGAAATTAATTAATGTGTACGGTTCATAGCAACCCCCTACGAAGGCAGTGAGGCTGGGCTTTGGTGTTAGGGAACGTTTGAGATTGCAGTGGTACTTAATACATCTGTCATACAATTTTATGAAAAAAACAAAGAAACCCAAAACAACTTTACAAAGTGCCAGTAGGTGATGTAGCATTTAGATATTTCTAAACTGTAATGAATTCATCACATGTATGTATACTAAATCAATCATTGTTTTTGCCCCTTTTTTAAGGAGAAGTTTTACATTGCGAAAAATGTACTTATTCGCATTTGTTCCATTAGGTAGATGAGATGATTAATATTACTCTTGTGTTTTTACAGTAATTATAAAAATACTGTCAGGAGACAGTTAACCCAGTTTAGCACAAAAACGGGGGAAAAAAAGCTAGCATGGTTCTGTTTTTTGTTTTTTTATCAGCACCTCCAGCTCTCATTAATTGAACACCTTTATTTTCTTATTAGATACACAATACATTTTTTTTACAGGGATAAAAAGTATGATATGCTAAGTTTAATTAATGCTGGTTGTATAGCCTGAAAGCCAAAGTCATGATTTTGCATGTGATTGGTGCAGTCCAAAAACATGTACACTGTTCAGTCGTCTGTTTTACTGTTATTACACACAGAGACGTCCAACAATCTTAGATTAATCATCGTCCTTATGGAGTGAACCCCTACTGTTAAAAAGGCTCTGATCTAAAGCTGGATTTTTAAGTTATTTACATTGTTTGAATGGATTCTATAACTTGTGTAGCAGAACCTTTACATTTTCTGTCCTTTTCCTAGAAAGATATGAGAGCCCTGTGGATCCTCACACATAACTCTTGGCAACCGGGACAATGAGAATATGTTTTACTTAGTTTCCATTAAACCATCCTCCATCATTTTTATGTAAACATATTCATGTAGAAAGCTCAGGAAAATAACTGGATCCTTAATAATGTGACCATTTTATTCTATTTCAACAAATATACTTGGAAGAAGCTTTTTTGATACAAAATAAAGTTGTAGATAAACAAGGAAGTTAGAGCTTGAAAAAAAAGGTTTAATAAGCATCTTGTTATTTTCATGAAGCTCCATAAATTCCAACTATAAGCAAATCCAACTTCTGCTGGACCACTTCAAGCTAATTTCAAATGACTCTGCCGGTACATATAACGCATGGAGGCCTAATAGTGAGGCTGGGCTTCCACTTCAAACACTAGCTTTATGGTAAACGTTTGGCAGAGCACGCACACACACACACACACACACACACACACACACACATGAGAAGGAATTTCTCACATTTAACTTGCGATCCCCCCCAACTAACAGCTTAAACAGACTTTGAAGTGCGTTCCACTTGTCCATTAATGGGAAACATTATTCAGGCAGTATTTGCAAGGAACTCTCTGCCAAAAACCTTTACATTGGAAACTCAATCTGAAGAGCACACAGTCCATCTGATCACTACTCTGCAGATGACACAAAGCCTGCTCTCAAGAAGCTCAGCACACATACACACACACACCCACATACATTTTTCGTACCATTTAGACCGATAATGTGCACAAAGACAGAAATGCCATCATTTATCAAGTTATTTACTCTTGTGCGTGCCTATAGACCTAATAAAGAATCCTATGCTCATTATGGGTGGAGGCAAGCAATGTAATTTGATTGAGGTTTTACACTGGTGCAAGGCCCAGTTCCTCATGGATGATGGGCTGGATGGAAAACACAGCCAGCTTTAATGTGAATGATTTCTATAACTAGGTTTTAGTGCTAAGATTTTTTTATTTAATGGATGGAATATGTTGAGTCAGCAGAGTAAAGGCCAGATACATACTGTAGTCATTTAAAAGCTGTACTTGTTTTGTAATGGTACTCATTTTGTTTTCATTGTGTACTTGTGTAGAAGCCAGCTTAATGTCTATGTGCTATTTATTTTGAATCCTTCTGTCCCATAGCATGTGATTGCCATCCAGTTGGAGCAGCAGGGAAGACATGTAACCAGACAACAGGCCAATGCCCCTGCAAGGATGGAGTGACAGGAATCACATGTAACCGCTGTGCCAAGGGCTATCAGCAGAGTCGCTCTCCCATTGCCCCCTGCATCAGTAAGGCCCACACGTCATATGTATACTTTATAGATCAGTAATAAAAAAGCATTTCATAAGGTGCATGTCCTTATTTTTGACTAGCACTTTGCCTCATCATGAATGATTAATAAAACATTTTTAAAGACTTATTAGCGGTTACTGCAAATGTGTTATTAGAGATGTAATCATCTTCAAAAAGCCATCAAGTCTGCAGTAATTAATGTTTGTTGTATAAGCAAAATGATGTGGGTTCCTTACTTTGTAAAATGCAATCAAGGTGAATTAAGGAGAGCTAAAAAGTCACTGCTAAATATGCAAGAGGAGTTTTGAGAACCTAGTAAACTAAAAGTTATTAATTTTGATTGATTATAATTACAATTTAAAAAGCATTACAATTGAATGTGGAACCAATGGGGGACATAGGGACTACTGTAGCTGGGAGCTAACCGCTAACTCTTTGTTTGACTCTCAGCTATTCCCTCATAGGTCAACTGTGTCAGCTCGCTATTAGTCACTGGTGAAAATTCATGGGTCAGAATTCACCAAAGTTTAGCCTGATCTTAATAATGAACGCAGTT
Source organism: Ammodytes marinus (assembly GCF_949987685.1). Taxonomy (NCBI): domain Eukaryota; kingdom Metazoa; phylum Chordata; class Actinopteri; order Uranoscopiformes; family Ammodytidae; genus Ammodytes; species Ammodytes marinus. The sequence goes on along the minus strand of NC_137220.1, from coordinate 19,524,975 downwards.
TTACACCACCTCTGTGAACGCATTGCAATATGTGTGGGGGTTCTATTTATATAATATAGAATTGAATGAATCGCAAAACATTTCTAATTTAAAATAGCTGATGTTACCATGTCTTAAGCCAAGTTAGTCTCGCCAAATCCTACAGTCTAAGCGTGGATATTTAGACTCCATCAGCAATGGAAAGTCCTGATAAGCAGAGAGAGAGAGAGAAGACCTGAAAAGGACAGGGCCAGGTTCGTTATGCATTTATTCATGTACTACACTCATCTTGTATTATTTAAAAAAATATTTTAATGGATATCTGGTCTTTTGAACCAGAGCCTGGATAAATAGACCATTAAAGCTTGCCTAACATGGCCTTGTGTGCCTTCAGCAATGTTAACGGTCAGTCTCACAATAAATCCAGAGAATGAGTCCAAGGGAATGATGGCTGATATGTTTATTGGCCCTATCTGCTGCCTGCAGTTTCCAGGCCCTAGGCAATAAACGCCAACGCCTCACAGAAAACAGAGATGGGTCACTAACTGCTTAAAGCTAGGAGCATCAAGTAGCTGGCTGGCATGAACAGATAAGATAGCAGGGATGTCAGGGTGGCCATGGACACACTAACAATTGTCCACCATGATACTGGGGTTGTCATCTCTGATAAAGTTGTGTGTGGAAATTGGACATGGTCTCTGTGGAGAATCAGAGTGATGTGTTTGGCCAGAATCCACAACAATAATTTAAACCCATGAACCTGCTGGAACAGGATTTATTTCATTTTGTTTGGAAGGTAACAAATGTGGTGTAAAAGTTGGAGGAAATGAGGATTTTGAAGAGGAGAATATATGCGGTTTCTCGTAAAAAAAAAAGATTTGAGATAATGTATTTTGGTTTTAATAGTATGATTTTACATTTTTGTGATATCTTACTGCCTGCCAGCTCCAACTTTAACAAGACCAGCGGCCTTGGCTCTGCACCTACAACATACCATAATCAGGAGGTATCGGAATATTAATAGGAAACCAACAGTCTTGATACACATTTTTCAGCACATCTGTGTGTCAGAATCGGCTTTCATTAGCAAGAAAACCCAATACATCCATCCCTAAGTGTAATTCATATACCCTTTGAGGTTTTTTACATGTGGTGAAGTTCTGCTCTTATGAGAATAACTAGGATATTGAGCTACATATTTTTCCTCATCACATACATTTTATTATAAATGTATTACAACGTAAAATCTGTATATATTCCTCTCTTTGTCACAGAGATTCCAGTTGCATCTCCGACAGCAACTTACACCAGCTATGAGGAGCCTTCAGGTGAGTAATGCAATACATGTTCTGCTAATAAAGTCACTGCTCCTTCGTACATTTAATTATATGAGCATTTCTAGCACATGCTCGTTTTTCCATTCACTCAGAGTCTTGCTCCTCAACGCTGTCAACTGTCGCTGATGTAAAATCCAGATATATTGCCAGTGCTCCCTGTGGCCTTGTTGTCTGTATTCCCAGCCTACCCAGCAGCCTCCCCGGGGTTTCAGGCCTAATCTGATTACAGGCTTCATTTACACCAGTTTGTATTTCAATCAAGGCTGACTGTGCCGGCACTGAAGCCCTGCCGGACCTTATTGTCCATGTGCTCTGTCAGGGATCTCCATCTTCGAATGCGGACATTAGATAATGTGCAACAAAAGTATTTACCTGCCGCCTTTAGTATAACTTGTGTGTCTGGCCTTAAATGACAGAATATGATGTTTTCATATATGTTATTAGCAAGTATGACTAAACAGGCCATACACCTGTTACAGCTGCCTAAGCAACAGGTATATATGCTGGTAAATCAATTTGTCTTTTTACCATGGAGCAGGTTTAGTTGAAAAGGCTGAGCCACCTCTGGTCATCGATCAATGTCCCATAAGAGTGGCGCCACTGACTTCATTCAGCTTTGTTGTGAGTCCCACTTCCTACTATAGTGACTGCAGAGGCTGTGTGGAGTTTGGATTCCTGTCAGAAACTCTTCAGTCACCACCCTCCAAATTAGGAGCAGTGTGGTCCCCGGGGACCCCGCAGAATGACTGTGGCACTGCTGCAGGGACACACAAAGGGGGCGTTTGTCCTCGCAGCAGGAGATTGGCCCTTAATGAGAGCTGCGGGTGTAATGGCCCAGTGCTGCGATTGCGCTAAGGGGCTAATGGGTAACGTCAGCTATCAAAGGGATGTATGATAAAGGCCCCCAGGGGCCAGCGGGAGATAAAGAGGCCCCCCGCCCTCAGCACTTAATTTACATGGAAATCAGGCATGCTCGATATGGACTCGTCAAATTCATTTACTTTGGGATTTCCTCTTTTCTTATGTTTCCTGCCACACCAGAAAGCAGCCAACGCATTCCAACAGAAATGCTTTCTCTACATACATGAATTTCGATCCTGAACCCACGTCCCAAACCTTCTTTTTTTTTGAGAGAGAGGAGAGGGGCGTTTTTTTCTTCCTCAATCATTACCCAGGCAACCTCATTCACACAGAGTATAATGGGAAAGAAAGGGGAAGACTGGACAGAGGGCTGGAAGAAATAATGAAGTTTGTCCATATTCAGGCAAGCTGAAAGGTCCCCTCTTTCTCCTAACTGCCCCCTCCTTTCTCTTCAGACTGCCCAGCCCAGCTTTCCCACCCCCCCGACCCACCTCACCCCCCACCCCTCCCAACCCCAGAAAAGAGCACAAGGCTTATTGCTCTGGGAGAGGTGGAGTGGGAGGGGGACAACACTCACTGTTGATCTGGTTCCAATTTGTGTCAGTCAGTGGAAAGTGTAGGAAACAAATGATTTCAATTTTCAGTTTGACCTCTGGTCCCACCACCAGCTCGCTCATTACATAAGGTACCTGGCACAGTGACAGCACAACTGCAGTGGCCATCGATAAAGCCCTGTTTCGAACTAACCCTGGTGCAAGAACACTGGTGTAAAAGGAATACTGCTAAGACACTAATCATAAGTCTGCAAGCTTCTTTCTCTAGGGGCCACTGAATTTTAGTGTAGGCCAATGTCAGATTATTCACTTTCTCGCCTCGCAAGGCATAGAGATGCTGCCAAGGGTCCCTGCTAATTATTGGTAGGTCACTAGTTAATTTTCCCTTTTGAACTTCTTTTGAGCAGTAGTGACCTCTTTAGCACTCGGGCGCTAACACAATGCATGCCAGGACACTGACGAGGGAGCAGGCTGGAGTGGAAAAGTTGTGAGGAGTAGTAGGAGTGTGAGTGTGTTGACAGACACAGGACCTCCTGTGTAAGCTATAATCCGTTTCACAGTGGCACTGTGAAGGCATCTTGGAGACTCGGGGGCACAAATAGTGTGACGCAAGGGACCCCATTTAAAGTATACACAGCTGGAGCCTTGACCGGTGATGCTCAAACACAATCTGACATATTGCAGGATAGAAATTTGCTTTCCAACTTTGACCCTTCCCTTTGCTCTCACCTTTTGTCTCTAGATTGTGAATCTCACTGTAAAGCTTCCAAGGGAAAGATGAAGATCACCATGAAGAAGTACTGTAAAAAAGACTACGGTGAGTGAATCCAATATTCAGGAATGTGTGTTGGCAGACGTCAACCAGCAGTCAAGAGATCGGATGTCTCAATCTGATCCCGAAGCCAATCCACAACGTGCTGCAGCTCTCTGTGTTCCTGTGATGGCTTACTTATTACACAGCCTGAGGCAAAGGCAGCTAATGCAGATTAATCTTAAAACATATCTTTTCTTTCTGTTGTGGTCTTCCATACACACACCAAGCAGACAATTCTCACCCCTGAAGACAGAGGGTATCAAAAACATTCCACGGAGTGTTTAATTTTGAAGTCTGCAGGGAAAAATTTGCTTTTAAGATTGTCAGCCAACATTCTGTCACTTAAAATTGTTCATATTGTAGCTGCCGTTCTGCTGATCGGATCACACAGATCATTGGCATTATGCAATTCATGGGAATTGTTGTTAGCATAGGTAAGATAGCATTTACATTTGATCAAATCACTATTAGGGCTCTACTCTGTAGTCCTTCTGACAGTAGACAAGCTATTTATAAACCAATCTCCAACAGTAATACAAAACAATTCAAAACGCTCATACCTATTCCCAATCACGCAAAAACAAGTGAATGCCGTGGTATACTGTGAAACCGGCATAATTTTGAAAAATACCATGATATAAGTTTTTTGTCATACCGCCCAGCACTTAGGAGTGTGGTTTTGGCTGTCTGATAGAATAGGAAACACATTTACACAGTGCTTTAGTATAATGTTTTAGCCTGGCTCTGACCAAAGGGTACAACTGGCACAATCATTAATAACATATTATTACATCTTGTTGGTTTGACAAGTACAAAAAAATTAAAATATTAAAATGATAATTTCCTGTTTTCTTGGTTAGGCTCAGTGACTTGGTCTCTGCAGGTTGCCTGGCAACTGCTCCCTGCGAAAAATATAATGTGATATAACCTGTGAATAATTTGGAACCATAGAGTGAAGAGTGTGTTAATACTTTAATAAGTAGTTAGTAGTGAGTAGTTTTTCCTTTGAGGATTGCCTAAGTTATGTGCTGCTTTCGAATAGAGGCATCTGCACCTCCTTATTCTCCCGCCCTGCACCACCTTTTCTCGGGCCATGCAGTCATAAAAGAGTCAAGTGTAGATGTCTGATCTATATAGAGCACATATGGTAGACTTGCCCCCCTGTAGACACCGTAGAGCCCGTTGAAGAGGAACAGACCGCACACACATGTTGGATAAACTTTGTGCAGTTCTTTTAGAGAAAAACACCAAACCAATACGACAAGCCAAAAACACATGAATTACTGGTCTTATATGATGTATTAAAATCTTGGTCACAAATCAACAACTTGGAACAAGCAGGAAAGGCGATGTTTGACGATACAAATTTCTTTCAGAGACATTTTGAGATTCAAAATCATCATCACTGAAACTTTTTGTATATATTTTACAAACTTCCAATTGAAGATTGGCCAAATAAATCTTATTCCCGCTTACAGCTGAGTAGACAATAATTCAGGCCATTTGTTGCATTAAGATAGTAAGCCAAATACAGCCAATATTCATAATTCCACTGATTTAAATCTTAATCATCATAGCTGAGTCAGACAGGCTCTGCATCTATAAATCAGTCAGGCTGATTCTAGCAAAGCAGGCGGTTCCTGCTGCTTTTCTCTGAAGTTCCTCTAAAAAGTCTGGAAGCAGATGATTCTGCCTGAGCCGCGCCAAGGGAGTATGGCAGACACCATTGCTTAGCATGCATTCCCTCTGCCTCTGTCTAATTCATTTCTCAGGCCTGTCGTCTTGCTTTTGTGGGGCTTCAGAGTCTCTTCTCTCTTCTTTGGGGGCCACAACCCCCATGTGTGAGTGGTGGTGCAGGCCCCCGGGGGTCACGGGAAGGGGCCCTCTGTTTAAACACAGTTGTGCACTCTGCCGGCACGGAGCATTCCTCGGGGCACAAACAGGTGGTAAATTAGGCAGACGGTGACGGATTGCCACCCTGGAGAGAAAGAAATATGTTTTGTTTATTCAATTTTTGTTTTTCATCACTGGCGTAGCTATGGCCACGGCGGACACAAAGGGATTATATCCTCGCCTGACACCCTCCTCTGCACACACGCACCCTCCCTCTCCCTGCCACCAGGAGGACAATGAATCAAAGGGCCGCGTGTTTACCGACGCTCCGGGATAGTGCTCAAAGGCAGGGCCCCCCCTTGCCTCCCTGGCCACCCCTCTGCTCACCCAAGGGTAACAGGTCCCTGATCATTCACTCAGCTGATAACCAGAGGGGACAGGGGCCTCAGTGCGGTAATTAAGCAAGCTCTAATTTCATTAGCCCTTGCTTGTTGGTGACATGCAGTGTCAAGCTGCAGCACACTGCCCAAAGAAGATAAACCCAGTTGGAAATTTGGCTGAGAGGGAGGTTCGGTTGGCAGCCATTGTGTGAGTGCAGGACCATCTCACACCGTCTGCCTCACCAAACAGTGTCAGTATGCACTATTTTGTAATAGATTGTTTGACTTTGCGCTCTCAGTCTCACTCCGGTGTCTATTTAGCTCAAACCGAATGTCAGAAGGTGTGTGCGTGTGTATTTATGTGTCTAAACACACCAGGCAGACTGAGAACATACTTGAGAAAGAAAGAAAAAGAGTCTGAGCCTGAGCCTGGATGCTGTAACCGAGTCTCTTCGGCCTGGAGAGGAGAGCGCCATCTCCACTGGATTCTCACGCTGTGAAGTTGGATGGGGCTCTGGGAGCAGAACACGGATAGCTCATGAGGTCGGAAACACATCCCGACTCTCCTGGAACTTTTTCTGTGGCTGGGAAGACAAATAGTGTCCCCTCCTCCCCCCCTCACACACCCTTTATGTGTCTGGATGAAGGAGAGGGCTGCAATGAATGGCAGGGCTGTGAGAGCCCGCTCTACTCAGCCCAACAAACCTTCTTTCTTCTGAAATTGTGTGCAATTTGCTCACACCATGCATTGACACACACACACTTAAACACTCTCCACACTCCTCTGGGTCCCTTCATTCTTGGCAGTACTAAGGGACGACCGATGAACACTGAAAGTGAGGCAAACTTACCAAGCTATCTGAATAAAATAGGGAAATACATTTTTGATATTATTTTGACAATAATGTTTGTAAACGTAGCAAGTGTGCATGTGTCCACGATGCAGGACCTTTGTACAAACAAAAACACCACAGAAAATGCTTGAACATTACTGTTAACACATTAAATGAGTAATAGATTAATTTGTTACAAGCATATCAAACTGATTAATTGAGTGCATCTTTGAGTTTTTTTCCCATCATCTGATCCATCTTCCATCCAGATTCGATTAATTCTCACTATTGTTAACAAACCCCCACATCTACACTTAAACCTTAATAGCACATTCCTACCTAAACCCACGGGGTAAGGCACTTCACTTCAAGCACAGATTAGCTCCATTGCAGTTGAGCTGTTTTCCTCTTGTTGCAATCGGTGTGATGAAGTAATAGTCTGACAGAGAAACTGTGCAGGGGAACTTCTGCGAAGGGAGCTTTATTCATTTCCTTAAAAAAAAAGTTTCAAGTGGTGTTCCAATAGTTACCAGGTTTAAATTGACTTAGCCTGAGGTTGTCAATGTTCAGATGTTCGGAGTCCAGCTAATCTTCTGATAGACCGATTGGAAAGGCTTTGGTTCTTATTGTTGGCAGATTTGCTTTTTTTCTATAAAAGTTCTCTTTTGGCCATATTTTTGCAAGAAGAACTCAGTATCCACCACTTCCTCTTTAGCGTCAGCCTGGTCACAAGAAAGAAAAGCATTTCCCTGCCCCTCATAGGAAAGTGTGATTTGAGATGCTCTCACTTGTTGTCAGGAAGCATTGTGTTCAGAAAGGGAGTGCTATGGTAACTGTTGCTGTAATGGGGGGTATGCAGAGCAACACCACAAGGAAAGGTTGTAGGTCAGAGATGAGGGGAGATACCAAGCAAAGTCAGCAATTTAGGTGTCATGTTTATGCAGCAGGTTGTATTGGACCTTCTGCTAGCTCAGATAGATTTATAAAAAAAAAAGATGGTTTCCAACCCCGTTCATCAGCACTACACCATGTTCCAAATCTAATAAATGTATTCGTTTTTATACTGGATATTTTTTTAGTTTTCATTTTTTTAGTAGATATTCAAACAATATTTTTTTGATACCACTGTCAATTTTTAGGTCAGTTTGGTCAAGTCAGCATTTATACTTCAACTTGCTATATCCTTTAAGCTAATCATTTAACCATTTAACTATTACTTTTAGCTAATGCCTCGTTTCCACCGAGTAGAGCGGGTCGGATCGGAGTGGTCCGGGTAGTTTGGCTTTTCATTTGCCAAAAGTTGGGTAGGGTACGGTTTAAGCGCACCTAACCGCTCTGAGCCGCTCCAAATCTCAGTACTCCTCCGTAGGGGTACTAGCCGCCTGAAAGGGTGCCGAAAAGACGGAGCTACACACTGCCGTCATTTGATTGGTCGAAATAATCATTTCCGCCATGTGTAGTCATCTCGGCAAGAGTGAAGAGAGTCTTGTGTTTAGGCGAAAATGTGAGCACAGCACTGTATATTGTGTGGTGTTTTGTTTTTCCTCGTCAATAAATTAATCAGTTGGTCACACTGTGTCCCACTGCTAGTCACGTAGCTGCCGCAGCCAGCACTGTTCGCTCACTGTCTCTATGAGTTGCACCGAGCCGTCTCTGTGTGTATACGCCATAGATACTAGTAGATACACGCTCACAACAACACGGGGGGAATAAATAAAGAAGCGGCTGGTTTGACGAAGCAAAAACGAGAGACCGCTGGCTTGACCACAGTTGGTCGAAAGAATCATTTCCGCCGTGTGTAGTCACCTCGGCTAGAGTGAAGAGAGTCTTGTGTTTTGGCTTAAATGTGAGCGCGGCATATTGTGTGGTGTTTTTCCTCGTCGTCATTAAATGAATCAGTTGGCTACACTGTGTCCCACAGCTATGTCAACGTAGCTGCCGCAGCCAGCGCTGTTCGCTCACTGTCTCTATCAGTTGCACCGAGCCGTCTCTGTGCTCACAACAACACGGGGGGAATAAATAAAGAAGCGGCTGGTTTGACCAAGCAAAAACGAGAGACCGCTGGCTTGACCACAGTTGTTCCACGGCCCGATAGTTTGACCCACATTCTGGCGGCGGCTATCGCAGTCCAGCCTAAACCCCGCCCCACCAGTAAGGGTAGGGTCAGCGGTGGAAACACCACCGAGATTCTTAAAAGTGAGCTGTCCCGCTCTGAGCCGCTCCGACCCGACCCGCTCTACTCGGTGGAAACGAGGCATAAGTAACCAAACAATTTAGAGATGGGACCACTTGCCAACACAATTTCAGCATTTGGTATTCAGGTGATACATCAGATAATGTGTGGATATATTTACCTAGGAGTAGGCTACATAAAGGATAGCCAGGGATACAAGACTAGTTGGGATTCACTGTTTATGATTTGAAAACATGTTCAAGTCGTTGATCTAACCCCTGGCTTTTCTTTTCCCCTCCAACAGCTGTCCAAGTGCACGTTCTAAAAGGAGACAAGGCAGGCGAGTGGTGGAAGTTCACCGTCAACATAATTTCTGTCTACAAACAAGGTGAGCACCGCATCCGCCGCGGGGACCAGTTGCTGTGGGTGCGTGCCAAGGATGTGGCCTGCAAATGCCCAAAGATCAAGCCAGGGAAGAAGTACCTGCTCCTGGGTACAGACGATGATTCCCCTGGGCAAAGTGGCGTGGTGGCAGATAAGGGAAGCCTCCTCATCCCTTGGAAGGACCTGTGGGGTCGCCGGCTGAGGAAGTTCCAACAGCGCGACAAGAGGGGAAAGTGCTAAAAGTTTCTGGAGAGGAGAGAAGGAGAGGGAGAGTGATGGAGAGACAAAGTAACGTCTCCACTGGGATGAATGCAAGGAAAAAATACATAAACTGGAAGAGTATAAGATAGAAAGACACAGGTGAAAAGTAGGAGGGATGGAGGAATGACTGTTGAGTGCTGCTGCTCTGAGTTAGAGCGAAGAGTTTAGTGTTTTTAGGAACTTTTGTGAAGGAGCTTGTTCTACAGTTGCTCTGTCTCTGTCTTTCCAGGTTTGTTTTGTTGTGTAATTGCAGAGTTTGCACCTAATGTTACAGATATGTCTCATCCTGACTATGTTACCCATGATGCTGTCGTTTATTACTGTCCCCAGTCCAGTTGTTTTAAAGAGGAATGCATCAATTGTGTCGCCTTTTTGTATAGAGGATCTATTTCCACTGTGCTGTATAAAGCATCATCAAGTTAAATGAAGTGACACTACATGGCATTGAGGGAATCTACTCATGTATGATAAGTTGCTCTTGTAACCTGACAAACTTTGGATAAACTATTTCCAACAGCTGAAAAGAAAAAAATTGTGAAATTATTCACAACTGTGAGGGCTCCCTGCTCATATGAGTGTTACCGAAGTAAAACAACCCATGTTGTGGGAACAAAATGCCATAATGATCCTCTGCACGTTCTGTTTAATGATCACATTTTAATTACACTCAAGCCTTTGCTCAGCGCTTATTGATATATAAACGAATGTTGTGGCTGTGACCTCTGCAATGTAAAGTAACCATACGTGCATACATGGACATTATTTTGTGTAGATGATGCCATGGCTTCAACTAGAAGTAGAGTAGACATGTAAACCATGCACTTATTTTTACTAGTCAAAAGGTTTAGAACATATGAGATATGTTCACTTTTTTAGAGTGGCATCCAAAAAGAGAAAAACTCCCATACTGTGCCATATATAAAAAATTTAAAAAGTGGTTCAAAGTCTTCTTGCCTCCCGGATGACTCATGTTTCCGTGAACATTAGAAATCCTGTTTAAGTTTGTCACAACTACAGATAACTCAGAATCCAGTGTTAATTTTCTTAGAAGTACTAAATGTATGTTGGATGTCCCAAATACTTGCAAGAGAGAACTGAAGTGAACCATCTCACCTAATCAAAAAAACACCTATCAACCAATCCTCATACCACTTACATAATGCATGCTCACTATTTACTGTAGCTAACTGATAGCTAACAACAATTGTGATTGATGTACACATTTAATTTGTATACAGTATTCAATGTTGTGGGGGAAAAAAAACCTGTGGAGTGATAAAATATGAAATGTTTATTGTTCAGTGCATTCAGCACACTGTGTCAAATGTTCTTCGCCTCAAAGCGCCTTTTTGAGGACTGGATTCTATTTTCAAGACGTGGTACTCGACAAACAGGCATGACCAGTTGTCTACATGTTGTATAGCTGTATAGTATTATTTTTTTTTGTTATTTTTTTGTTAAAGCATTTACTAGATCTATTTCCATATGAACTTAACCAGAGTTTTAAATACTAGAGGCTTAATAAATGGAAAGAAAAAATAAATGAATGTCAGTGAGATGTTTTTATGTGAGCTCCCAGAATATCTCTCTCATACACACCAAGAGAGAGACTATAACTAAGTTTATACATACACAAAATCCAAACATTAACACACACGCAGGACCACAGACCAATACACAAATGTGCACACACATGCACACAAACACAAGGGTACAGTACTGTACTCTGTGCATCATACTGTATGTATTTAAAACCTACAATGCACCTAAAACACATCTGTACTGACACACTTCTTTGCAGGCGTATGGAGTAAGGTACTCCCTACCAGACTTTTGCTCTCCATAAATATATCTGAATTATCTGCTAATGTTTATACATTGGCTTGTAAATGTTGTTTAGCAGTGTCCATTGCAAATGTTTGTGTAATGTCTTGTAATACTAATATATTATGTTTATCACAAATGAATATATTTAATGACACATGAAATAATGTGGCTTTTGTGGTTTTAATTTTTGATCTTTTATTTTTTACTTTTTGCATTGAATTGTAGACGGCTGTAATGAAAAGTGTTGATAAGTGTTTGGCTATTGAACAGCCTGATAGAACTGAAAATTAATTCATCTGAAATAAAGCTGTGTAAAAAAAGAAACTTGAGGATAATCCCAGCTGAAATTCCATTTCCCATTCAATTCCTATCAGAAAGTGTCATTGTTTTCATAACATTGCAACATACCACACACAGTTGTAACTGTTTGCTACTTTTTAGAATAATATCCTAGCCATACAACTAGAATATTATTACTCAAATAAAAATAACTACCTACAGAAAGCCCACAAACATTTACTGCACAACATTCCATAGAGGATATTAATACAATACTTACTAGGTATGTACAGTTTACAGAAGAAACAAGGTTTGAGAATAAGGAGGTAATAAACATGTGTTTAGGAGGAATGATAGGAATAAATTACACTAAGTAAGGGTGCAGTATTATTTCTGGATAACAAACGGCAAATAACATAATTGTTGTTGCTGACAAACAAAATAAAACAGAGAGCCTTAAAAGCCACAGCCATAGCAGTTTAATATGATCATGAAATACATGGGGAACGGTAATGTAGTTTTGGGATTCCATCCAATCTCTACCTCATAACCCTCTAATAATCAAAACTGTTATATTATTAGACATATAGCGTCAGCATGCTGGTCCCCTGATCATATAATTTAAATCTTGGTCCATGCAAATATGTTACCCCCTTATTTCCTCTCCTACTTCATTACTACTTCAGTCCTACTTCTTGTACCTATTGGGACCCACAAAGTATTTCACTGATCCTCCTTATTTAGCCTAGAATATATATGTGCACTGTAAATTGCAAGCTGTGATCTAAAGCTTTACAATATTTTATCTACTAGAATTCAAAGTGCAGGAGAGAAATATCCAAAAATATGTGAATTCTCTAAAGGGAGGTCAATGGTTAAGTATAAGCGGTAAATGAATTAAAACAGTATCTGCTGCCAAAGAACTTCAACAATGTCGTGCAGTGCTGATCATAATTTGTGTTGGATCCTGTGCCTCTATAAACTTCACAGACAATAAGGTCTGGCTGTTAGATTGCTATAATGCAGGCATATTACTAAAAGGGTGATATCACCAAGTGTCTAATCCAAACGGCAGATGTTATTGTTGTAGCTGCGAGGCTTTGGAATCAGTGCAAACCCTTAACTTATTCCTGTGGGACTTGAACACAAAAACACAGAATTCTGAACTTGCTCCAAATGAGAGTCCATCTGTCTTGGCTTGAGGACAGGGTATTGATATACTGCTCCCGCAATGCCCAGCACAAAATACCCCAAAGGGGCCAACCAATTACACAGTCACTGCTGAAAGTTTAAGCTGTGTTCTCCATTAATATAAGGCCACCAGGGTTACCACCAATTAAAGTGTTGGTAGAAGGAGAGAAGGCGAGGGATGAAGAGGGCCGTGGATGAGAGCATGATCGAGTTGTGATAGGTTATGTTGTTGTAGGTGTGTTTAACATGCCTGTTCAGGTTCTCTGGCTTCACTACAATGAGATCACAATGTATTTCAGACCCTACACAAGACACAAACAATTCCACTTAAGTTCATCGAGGCCGACTGTTGCACAAGCTCACTAGTACTGGACTGTGATTTCTCCCATGATTCGGGCGGAATAGGAAAAAGAGATCTGGGCCTTTGTGAACTTCCCTCTCTGTACGTGCAAAGACGAAGATGGAACAACAAACACGCAGCCGTGATATGACCAAAGTTTTTGGCATTCATACTATACGCAGATTGGGCCGAATGCAGGGTTCAGGTTTCCTTCAGAAACACCAACTTGGAACTTTCCACATGGAAGAATCCCCCTGTCACTCTGCTGCCATTGTCTCCATGTTAACGGTGAGAGAACTCCTAGGAAAACTACGTCAGGCAGGGTGGCACTGATGATGCGACACGCTGAGGTTGTCCTTAGTATGGTGGCAGGTTGGCCCTCTGCCCCTTTGATTGTATGCTGTGCTGACAGCTGGCAGGAAATGGAAACAGCAAGTGGTAGGGTGAAATGGCTTAACTCCCATGACATGTATTCTATATGACTGCTGATGAGAACAGGAGGGAAAAGACCTTGATTTCTTTGTCAGATTGAGCCCATAAAAACCTTTGGAGGATTTGAATTTATTACCTTTTCCATATTGTTCCTTACCCCCCCTAAGTGTTACGAGACTGCTGCGGCTGTCTGCTATGTTAAAACAACATGACTTCAGGGATTACGTGACTTCCATGCATTTAGCTGCTTTTTATAACCCTGTAAGGACACTAACATTATGCTCTCAGGTCCCTAGACCAAAGTGGCAGGACTACTTAACAAACGTTCTGCCTTATACTACAGTAGAGTCTCATATTAAGGTTTATCTGTAGGGGAAACATTTGTTGTTTGTCTGAAACCATGAGTACAGAAATCAATGGACAAATCTAAAACCCTTAAAAATCTATGGAGACAAATTACCTTCTTTGGACAGGAAGCATCCCAGGCATCCTAATCCCATTCACACACACACACACCCATGAACAGAGCAAATTGACCAAAACAATCAATAAGAAGGTAATTAGAGTGTATTGAGAAGACATTTATTAACTTCAATGTAATGGACAATGTTTTAATGACAATGACTGGCGTTTTATTATGCAGGGACGGGACACTAATTATTGAGGTCTTCCCAAATGAGGTTGTGTAGAGAGTGGAAAAGCCTGTGATATTTAAGTGGATTAGTTGTTCAGGAGGAAGGAGGAATACCAGAGGATACCAGGAAAGAATGATTAGCATTAACCACCAGCCAGCCACGGACCTGTAGAGCCACTATTTCTAATCTCAATTCTCAGACGAGGCCTGCACCTCAGGTGGACTGACTACTGTCACAAAATTACTTGATATAAAAATAAATTCTGAAACCGACTTGGCCTCTTGCTCTTTCTTCTCAACCTTCTGTAAAACCGGGGCCACACCACAGATGCTGTTTTGTTTGCTCCTAAGTACCAACTAAACAGAGAACAATATAACACTGTGTTTTCTCAGCAGACTAGATGTATTTCCAAGCTCTGTTTACTTAGCCGGCCCGAAGACGGGGAAAACAATCATACAATTTACAAATGCAAATCTTCATGAAGTCTGCCAGAACAAATCAAATAAACAATAATCAGCACTATCAAAACAAACCGCAGATTGTGTCCTATTGGACTTTATGTGTGACATCAACACACTTCTCCTTCCCTGCATGTTTTCATTTATTTGACTTCAATCTATTCATCCATTAACCAGGTTGTTAGCTGCATTTTCCGCTCCCCTTTTTAGCGCTGTCTTCCCTCCTTCGATGGTCGCCTTTTTGCTTCCCAGCCTTCATTAACAGTCAGGCTCTAGCAGAATGGGGGAATGGGGCTCCATGAAATAAAAGAGTGAAGCACCTTTAGAGAAGGAAGGAGGGCTTAAAGAGGGGCTTGATATCAGCCCAAAGTGGCCGACGCATACACACATACATGGGCACACACATGCAAAAACACACTCCCAAAATACATATATGTCTGCGCACACTAACGGACACAAAGCTCACACTCCAAATGCATTACAACTTCTGCTTTTGACACTACCACCTTTAGAGCCCTCCCAACCCCCCGACCCTTCACTCGATCATTCACCCTCACCCAAACTGACTCTCCATTCCCCCATGTCTTGCAATGCGCATGGTTCAAAAGCTGTATTTGTGGCTTACTAGATTGGAGCACAAAGGCTCTTCTTGTGCATCCGAGAAGCCCCACTAGAGAGGCCTCCATCCCATCCTGGATGAAAAGTGCATAGACACAGAGTTAGTCCTCTTTTTCTCATTCACATTCCCATACAGGATTAAGCCACTTGGCTTTTGGATGGTGTGTACTATATTTTTCACCCATCCCATCCCCCTCCTCCTCCCCTTAATGCATTCTCAAAGTCCAAGTTTAATGATTGGTAGGACAATTAGCTCATATACTGGCCCTATTTAATGTCTATTCACTCACACTGCTGTGTCCAGAGGATGTATAGATCTCAGTGGAGTCTGCGACATGAGGTGAGTCCTTCAGTTGCCTCACAGTGAAGCCCTGTTTTCACCCTCCAAGCTTTAAAAGATACAGGACAAAACCAAACAAAGCTACACTAAAATAAATGTTCTATGCTGTTCAAATGGGACTTCAAAGTTTTAATCCTTAAGATTATAACTTCAACACAGCATTTTTAATACTATTTCTTTCATGTATGTCATGGTATGTACAGTATGTATTCTTAATTTTTGGACTAGTTATTAAATGTGTTTACATTCAATGGTTATCTCTCAATGCAGTATTTATAAAATGTTCATGGTGAAGTCTGCCATTCCCCTACTGGATTCAAATTGCCTAGCAGCAGCATGTAATGCAGTGATACCGTTTACTCTTAGAGCAGTATCAGAGCTACTACTGCAGTACAAAGTCATTCAACCAGCGAAACACGAGCAGACTTATAGTGAAAGGCATAACCAGGAACCAGTGTACTTTTTAAATTGTATTTACATTTTAAGCATTTCAACTTAAAATTTTCAACAGGTAAACATTCTGGCAGTGTGTTTTTCTCCTTGATGTTGATCTTGATTAGGTTATATTGGTATGTAAGCAAGTCTAATGGAACAGATGATGCAATTTAGTCACAAACACTACCAATCAGAAAGTAAAGGTAAGTGTACATTTTAAGTTTTCCTTCACACTGCTTGGCATTATCCACCCATCCTTCCTTCACATCCAAATTAGTATCCGAAAAAGTTGGCTCAGACCAAAAATACTTATGGACTACACAAAGTGCAAAGTGACTTCAGGGTCTGGGATCTTCAAATAAACCCTGCCTGGGTGTCATGGGGACCAGGAAGTGGAATTAACTGCTATATTAGCTGACCTTCATCTTGTTGTTTGTCCTAACCTGCCTGGCTGGGCCCCGGGCTGGCCTGTAACCACGGTCTCCGGGCCCAACAATGTGGGTATTTCCCTCAGCGAAAAAACACAGGCCTCTGGGGTTTACTGAGCAAACAAGATGAGCGCTGCCAAACACTCTTTGCTCCCACATTTTACAATCACCTTTTCTATCGCCATTTTTCCCTCTTTGCTCTTGCCCATCCATGGAGCTCTGAGAAGCTACAAGACAGTTCTGGGTCGAGTGTGAGTCAGAAATGCAGAGCAGGAAAACAGAGCGCTGACCATTGTTGAGATTTACTGTTGGAAAAACTGTTCATATTGACGGGGTAGATCTGTCACACTCTGGATTTCTCGCTTTCGTTTCCCGAGTGACAGCAACATAAATGTAAAACTTTTTCTCTTGTGAATGATAATTTAGGAAATTGTCAATATTCATTATTCTGTGAAGAAGATTGACACCACTCTTATGTCTGTTGTTTAAATATGAAGCTTCAGCAGTTTAGCTTAACACAAAGCCTGAAAACAGGGGATAACAGCTATAGCCTTGCTCCGCACAATGGAAACAAAATCCACTTAGCAGCACCTCTAAAGTTCGGTTGCAGGTTTGTATTAATATGAAAATGATCCATCTTTTTGTAACTCTCTGCCAGAAAACAACCGCACATTTCCAAAAACTTGTAAATCATATTCAATGAAAATGTCTTCATGTACTGTGACTATATGACCAGAAACTGTTGAATTGCAGTTTAACAGGCTGTATGTTTTACAAGTTTGGGTCTGCTTTCACCATTAGTCAGTATGTTGTTCCATCGTACAGAACGTGAACGTGTAAAAGTGAAGTGGTCCTGGGTTGCTAGTAAATCAAGCTCCTCGCTTTCTAAAATTAATACAGAGAGACATCAAACAGCCAGGAAACAGAGCAGTTGTATAGAAGCAGCAGCAGAGACCTAAAGGCAAGAATTTCTATTTTACAGGAAATTAATCTCTATGGTCTCGACCTGTTCTAAATGAAAAAATGTATTACTTCTGTTGTGATTTGGCGCGATATAAAAACCATTGCTCGACCTGCAAGACCTTTCTGTATTTTCTGTAATTAGTCAAAATAAAGACAAATTTGTGTCAGCAGGAAATAAGAGATGTCATAAAATATATGATTTCTGAGGTGTGAGGCTTACAGCCAAAATCCTTCCTCACTGAAGCCATTGTAGATTTAAAATGTTGGAAATTTGTCAAATATCAATGCTCAGGATCAAAGGGAGAAAAAGGAAAAAGCCCCGCCGTTTTAGATACAAGGCCTGATACATGCTATTTGGTCAACTGTGTGTATGTCACACAGGGTGGCTGGATTCAATCTCGTCGCGGAATCAAAGTGGGGCGCCCATCAAAAGCCCAGCATCAACACTGGGATCAAACACATCTCATTCACAGCAATCATCCAAGGGGTCACAGGAGGAGGACTTGTGTCAGACCACCAGCCAGGTGGAAAGATATTTACACATACTTGCAGATGCAGCCATCACACACACACACACACACACACACACACACACACACACACACACACACACACACACACACACACACACACACACAGATTCACCTTTAGGATGGTGACCTTGGAGGACTATTACTACAGTATTTGGATGGATATTTTCAAAGAACGATAAATTGGCCCATTATGGCCAATTAGCTGCTAACACCCCGCGTAAACGTTTTGGTCAATGGCCATGTTTTTCAAGCTATCCTACTAATCTTGTTCGGCCATCTGTATCTCATTATCCCGGTGCTTCGCGATCAATTTGGTGTTGATTGCTTAACATTTGAGAAAGTTGTGGTGAAAAACCTGTTTTTCAGTTTGTGCAAATTAGTGAAAAATATTTCCGGGGGGACTTACAGTATATTGTCCCAGAGGCTTTTTTGTAGAGCACCCTCACGTGGACCTGTGTCAGAAATGTATAGTCAATAGGACTTACTGTGTGAGGGGCGTGGCCTCTCAGACGTTTTTCATTCTGGGCTTAATAACAGCTTCACCTTATGAAAAATTAAAAAAATTAATAATAGCACACCCCCTGGAGTAGGGACGCACGTTCTGTGAAATAATTGCATTCTTAGTGTAATGGTGCGGGAGGAATTAGAGCTAGAAAAACGGTGGAAGAATGGTGGATAACAATAATTGCAGGTCCTCAATACTTGAGAATTTTTCTGCTTGGATGGCATTGGCCTTGGCTAATATTCTCAGCGTTGTTGGATTTTTACGACAGGGCTTTCTTAGTTGTTAGCAGGCTAAAATTTGCTTATTAGCACTAAACCCAGAGGGTGATGGGAATGCCGTTAGTGTTGCAGGTATTTGGTTACGACCCTAACATGTGATTCCTGTAGTAGTTGAGATATTTAAGTCTCATAAAACCATGCTTTTCACTAACATACTGATGTTCTAACCATCTGCCAAATTATTCTCTCAGTTACAATATAACACCGATCTTTGGTGTCATTAAGTGAACTGTTTCATTCGGTCAGTCAGCAGTCTCCTGATCTCCAATTAAGAGATAATGTAGGTGCAGGTACACTTGTTTAAATGTGCAGCATTAAATGTACAACAAGGGATCTTTAAAAATAACTACTGTATATAAAAAATCCTCTGGGCACATCTAAAGGAAAGCACTGTGACCCGTCCAGCCCCTGGCATTAAACTCATTCTCTGCAGCCAGGAAAGCAAAGCAACTCAGTGCTCTTGAATCACATTGTCTGCTCATCCAATTTTGTTTAAGATTCCTGAGTGATGGGGCGCCCTTAGCTCAGTTGGTAGGGCGTCCCCCCCATGGGCCTCGGCCAGCAGCGCACACCGGGTTCGATTCCAGCCCCCGGTCGTTCTCTGCATGTCACTCCCCTCTCTGCCCCATTTCAACTCTGTCTCTACACTATCAATAAAGCATAAAAATGCCAAAAAAATATAAAAAAAAAAAAAGATTCCCGAGTAATGTGTTCGGTCTGCAACAATCTGGGAAAAAAAAATTCCCTTTTCCATGATGAAAGAGGACAGAATGCAATGGAAATTGAAACCATTATACTAATCTAAAAAGACATCCGAACTGTGAAATACTACAGCAACGGGCAGCGCATGTGTAATTCAGGACTTGCCACACAGGCTGTTACATGCAGCCACAGGATAACTAGCCGTGCCTGTAAATCAACAGGTCCCAAATTTGTTTTGCTTCTGAAAACAAGCACTCCACATTCAGACCAATTTAACAGCTATGATGTTCTTATGCAGTTGAGGGAAACATTGATAAACCAAATATTTCTAATGACACGAACCCATTACCAGAGTGTGTCGGTGCATCTCAATGCATGTAAATCTCACAGGGGGAGCTGAGAATCTGTTAGTACCCTAACAAGCAGTGTTCAAATGCATTTGCCCTGACAATTACCCCAAATTAAGTCTGTAAATAAAAAAAAATTTGATTATATTATTAAAACGACGATGCATTTGAAACAATGGAATTAAAATCTCATTTAAAAACACTTAGTTCCTAGTGAATTTTATTAATTTATAATTGAGCTTGAAGTTGTCATTGGTGGGGCCATAGGCAAACCCCTGGGATTTGATTGGCCAAAAATGGTGCCCCTGTACAAGAGTCAGAATGTAATAGATGTATCATGAATGGATTACCGTTCCAGCTGGTGTTGTGTGACTGTTAATATTTCTAGTTGTGAAGTCAATCTAATTAAAAAAACAAAACAACAACAAAGCAAAACTGCAAATACATGTTTAAAATGTTATAAATGTGCCTCCCCAGTTACAAAGTCTCTAACCCAACTCCCTACTCCCTACGAAAGTTGTATAGTTTGTATAAGCAATGGATCAGGATTGAGTCACATTTTATTTCCTATCTGTTTCTCATTCTCTGACTCATTCTCACCTCTGTCTTTGTTATTAAGTCATTACAGAGACCTTACTGACCTCTTCCTTCACTAATGCTTGTTTTTCCTCCATGCAGGGCGCCTCCACCACTTTCTGTAGCCAACCCCCTTCTCGAGCGCAGAAAAATAGCTCTCTCTAACGTCTAACCCTCTCTGACACAGAAGTGGCCCCCAGAAAGACAGTCTGTGGGGTTTACTTAGGATGTGTGCGATCTGTCTCTGCTTTGATTCAGACAGATCTAGAGGATGTTATACACAAGCAAGGAAGAGGGTGGCGTCACATTATCTGTGCCGGTCTTCCGGTTTGGACTGGATGGGATGGCATGGGGACAGACCGGGACAGTCACATTCCCCCACATGGACTTTTTTGGCAACATCACCACTTAATGGGATGGGACAGCCTTTCATTGGTCAGGATGTCTTGTTTTTCCAAACTTATTATACAGTACATGTTTTAATTTGTCTGTAAGCATTTGACAGAATTGATCATTCTGTAGTCATGGAGTGTTGCTCATTTTGTAAAAAAATTAACAAAGTGGCCATTTACTCTAAGAGCTGGTTTCTCTAAACATGTTTAAATCCTTACTTAATAATGTTGAAGCTGGTTCTTCTGTCTGTACATGCTTTGTTTGATGATGTTCTGACTGTGACTATTTTTATGTTCTCTGTTGTTTTTATATGAGTGTCTGTAACTAACTGTGCTGCTGCCTGTCTTGGCCAGGACTCTTTTGTAAAAGAGATTTTTAATCTCAATAAGACTTTCCTGGTTAAATAAAGGTTAAATAAAATAAATAAATAAAATGATTTGTCATAAACCTGAGTCTAATCTATACTTCATATAATTGTATCAGATATGTTGTTTCTGTAACATTGATTCGATGGATGAGCTAATGACTTACCATTCTGTGTCGACTTAAGAGGAAGGGATGAGATCAAAACAATTTCCAGTCTCGACATCCAGAGGAACAATCCTTCTGATGGAGCATAGGGAGGGATTACTGGCGGGAGAGCTGAAACACATTGAAAGATGGTAATCATTAACCACTTTGAATAAGACGTCAGATCCTAGAGGTCAAGACTGCATCAATAACAGGGCGAACCAGGCAACAGAGTCTGTACGTGACTTTTACTGGGGCAGGCAGATCATATGGAATAGATAGATGAGAGTCCAAATCCCTTTTATTAGACTATTTCACCTTGCGTGCTGCATCAACGAGAAGCAGAGTGAAAACAGCCTCCTTGTAGACTCAACAAACTAAAGGTGCGGGTATGTCAGTGTGTGTGTGTGTGTAATAGAGAGCATTCCTGACTGTACAAACCAAATGAACATAGTGTTTGCATCTACACTGATTTCAATGTCCAATGTGCGTGTGAAGCTTGACTGGGTTCCCCTCTCCTCTCTCCAGGGAAGGTGTTGTGAAAAACTCGATGGACGTCTCTCTTCCCAGCATCTGGCTCTTAGAAGTGTCTGCGAACACATGGGCCCATTAGTTCCACCTCCGGGTGGACTCCCGCCCGATCCAAACAGATTTGATCTCACAGGGGCCCGGGCCAGCCCTCCCCGGGGACCCATAACCACCCAGGCACCAGAACAAATAGCCCGGCGCTTACGCACACTTCTTTATGGCAGGTGATTCCTTGCCCTGTTTCCAGAGCATGCAGGAACTTCAAAGTCTACCACTCAGACCGTTGTTCTCACCCTTGGCTTCCTCATCTCTAACCTGCCACGAAGTTGAATTCTTGACTGTAGCTAGAGTGAGGCATACACAGGGTGAGGTCACCGAGATGGGTATCTAGGAGTGCTTTGATGCTGAAGAAAGAAATGAAAGTGTGTTCATGTAGGAAACAACAGAAGTTGCTGCACTACTGTGAATATGTTGATATGCAGATTTCTCAAAATGTTTAATAACTTTATAAGAACAGTGAAAGGAATATTTTTTAGGAATACTTACAACCGAAGATATTATATATTTAGATACAAGTGTTATAATAATGAAGTCATGCAGGTGTAAAACACGTGATATGCGCTCATCATGCTTTTGTAATGAAACCAAAACACACCATGAAATAAGCTCTTAGATTCAGAGTATTGCTCTTACTACAGCTTGTTCGTAGGGTTTAGCTTCAGCAAATTGTCAATTGTCTGGAGAAGTTTAGACGGTGCATTCGTTCTACATTTCTTTTTCCTTCTATCATATTTGATTTAGTTTGACATTAGCTCATAGCGAAGAGTGTGTGCCACAGTCAGTCATGTTGCCTGCCCATTCAGGTGCTGATGGATGAGCCAGTAGGAGTCAGAGAGGGGGAAATGGATGGCAGAGGGAGAGATGCGTGAGGAGTGGAGGTTATCCACCAGCTGAGGAAACACTCTGGCTGGCATGTTCAAGCTTTTTGTGGTGAAAATCAGCTTTGGGCCAATGAAAATGTTTGTGTAGAAAAGCTTAAAACGTCCACATAGGAAATGAGACGACTACTCTTCATTGACAGGAAACATACATCCTCTTACACACACAGTACAGCGCAAAGTACATTTTTTTCCTGACACCAGGGGTAGGACCTTTTTAAATGTGCTCTTCGCGTTCCAATGTGACAATGGCAGTTTGGGCTTAACACATTGCAGTGCACTGATTGAGGAAATAGAAACAATCATCATTTTAACCTCCCTTGTTTTCGTCATGGTAGACCTACTACTTTTTCACCATCACAGCAGCCATAAAGGTGACCATCAGTTTGACTTCATTCGAGAAATTAATGAAAACTGCTTTGAAAACTAGTAACTTGCTTGAAATGTAACCCATTGTGGTGAAAAAAAAAATATATCCTTCATTTCTATTTAAACGTGTTATCTTTCAAAAAGAATGTCTACAGGCATTATAGCAGTGTTTGTGCTTGTTTGCTTACGTCATGCAAGCTATTATACTCACAATGACAATACCAGGATATGATGTAAAGATGTTCAACAGGTACAGTATATTAACATGCAAATGACAAAATGTTGCTTTAGTACTGATCACAAAGAACAACTGTGGCTGGTGGAAATCATTCATTGGTAAGAAATAGCATTAGTTTTCAAGGTATTTGGTGATAAACAAAGGTAATAGGCGAATTAAAATGTTGACTCAATGAAGGTGGTAGATGAAGAATTGAATGGAAAGGAGTTACAGTTAATTCTGAGAGAAACATTAATGAATTTCATGGTTATCCATCAAAAAGCTGTCAAGACATTTCACTAAAAAAATTACAAACATGAGCCTCATGATGGCTTTACAGGAAAAGTAGTTAAACAAAGTCATTACTAATCATCCTCCAGGAACCATTAATTCTGTAAAAATGGTGAGCACATACAACTGGAAGATGTTGGGATATTTAATTCTGGATGAAAATGGTGAACTGTGAACCCATTGTATTTGTCTTGATATTGTGGACCTGAAAGCCACCTATCATGCATTTCTTCTTATACACTGATTCACTACAAGTCTCTGCTCTTAATTAATCGCCAGTGGAGAGAGAGGCATGTCATTTTATCAGTTGGGCAAATAAACATGTCAGATCCAAATTTCCTGAGGCACAGCTAATGGAACTACAGAAACATTTGTATGTGAACTTTATTCCCTTTTTTCTTGATCAACCTGAAAGCCTTGTAAGGCCTGAACTGGACACCAAACAAAGGAAAATATGTCTCAGGGTAGAACCACTAGAGAATCAGGTCTGTTGAACCTTCCCATATAATGGAGGTGAAACAAACAGAAACTGTGGACCTGGGGATGACATCACCAGCCAAAGCACTGTTGCCAGACGCTCAATGTAGGGAATATATTTTTTCCAACACTTGGCAAGGGAAACCTGTACACTCCAAATCCCTTTTATTGCTATTTACCTCTTTGCCAAGCTTTGTTGAAAGCGCATAGTTTCACAAGATGAATGTGAAACTGAAAAAAGCCTCTATGACAAAGCTTCTACCACCACCCAGCCCTCCCTCAGGTTTCAGCTCTATATATTGTACTGCTGGTTGTTCTGAAGTCTTTAACTGTTGATTCTTCCCACCTATAAAAAAAATTCCTTCAGGGATCTGTGTCCAGCTTTTAGTGTTTTATCTCATTAAGCAGGCGGAGAGGTGCAGCAGCATCATAACATAGCTCTGGTGGTCTGACCCTCAACAGAACAGCACTCAACCACCCCACACTTTTTCTAAATATGTACACAAGTGCACAGGAGAGTGCCAGTGAGCCCAGAGGAGACTGTGCCGGCGCTCGCTGCTACACCCGCGGATCATAAATCCACCATTGGACAGGCACGCTGTGCCGGAACGTTTAGACACCGTGGGCCAGGTGATTTATGGATCGATGTAACCTCTGGAGTTTAAAAATAACAGGAGCAAATCTTGCCTGGGATGGAATACCTCTGCATTACACTGATACTGTAAAACCACTTTAAAGACATTTCATCCACTCTACAGGTAAGTGTGTGTGTTAGATAAAATTGTACAAGTTATGTGATAGAGAGGGTTATATATCATAAACTACCCCCAGCCCTTATATTTAATAAAACTTTGAAATGGAGCAGTGTAATGCCGGGAGCTTAGAGTCTCTTTTAGCGGAACAAAACAGAGGGAGTTTAATGAGAAGTCGTTAATGGAAATATTATTAGAGCACACCATTAACAGCCTCTTTCCTCACAGCTCACGCCAAAACCATTTCCTTTTAACTTCTTTGTACATGCCGTTTAGATCAAACATCACTCACTCCCGACAAGAACTCCCTCCAACTGACCTCCGTCAGCTCCAACCACCTCCTTGCTACACAAACTAGCACCTGCAGGACAGAGAAGAGTGCCAGTAACTCACACTGTGGCAGATCCCAGCTCAGGCCTTTCTGGGTGAAGGCCTTCCTGCACATAGAGGATTTACTCTGATGACTGAATCTCCCACTTCCTTACTGGGCCTCCCATTTAATGGAGTGCAAAGTCCCCTTTAATATCTCTGAAGGTGTATTGTAAGTTTTCCCATAAAAGTTCCTTTTAAGCAGACAGGAAATATACAATATAGAGCAAAAGAAGATTTTAAGAGCTTGACTTTTTAAAGATGGTGTTGTTAACCAAGGGCAAACTATTTGGTGTATTAAGCATCTCTGCAGGTTTGTTTTAAGACTTTGTGGTCAGCTTTTGATTTAGTTTAGTTCTTTATCTGGTCTTTAAGTTATATTCTTGGAGCATCCTGTTATTCTTACTGAAACAATTCAACTAAAATCCTATCTGTGTTAGGGTAGACGTCAGTAATACACTGTGCGGCAAAGATACTCATCAATCCACGGGACATCACAGTTTGTCTTGATTTGCCCTCAACAATCATGTATCCTTTGATACCAAAAACCGCAGATTCACCTTCATTATGAAGGGAATGCAGACAGATTGCTGTTATTCTGCCACCACTTATTTCTGCAGCTCACACAAGAAGCATTTACTGTGGTAGGTGTTGTGTTTTTAGGGGCTGAGGAACGGTCTAGCGCTGTTTTCTTTGCCACATTTGTCATCATCGCCATTCACCAGGCCTAGATGGGCAGGAAAACACTAATCATGTCATCACTGTTCTGCATAGGAGCAAAGGCCCTATTTAGCAAGATAGCGGCTTGTAATTATGCTGTCCTCCAGGGCTAAGGAATTGTGGTGGGCCTGGCCAACGCCAAGAAAAGCAGTGGAGGAGCTGATTAGCTTGGACTTACATCTTGCATTCTTTTGCAATGCCTTGCTGCACCTAGCTGCTGGTGAGCTCTAAACGATCGTCTCTAATGGTGTTCATTAATGACAAGTTTTATGTTCCCGAAATACCTCAAAGACCTCCGTGCACACAGCGTAAACACACTAATAGAAACATGATGCCACAAATAAACTTTGATTTCTGCAGTTTGCTTTTACATATCCCAACACACAAACAAAGACATAGGCTCAGAGTCAGTTACACCTACTGAAGCACTTGCGTATGAACTGAAAATATTAGATTTTTTCTTAGTCATTGCTGGATGCTGATTCAGCCATTAACATATGTTGACAAATCTAAGAGGATACAGCCATGCTAATGGGTTTAAAAAGCTGTGTGTTATCACAAGTGTGATCGCAACTTCAGTAAAAGTGCTTTACATTTCTTACCACATTCACCCATTCACACTCTTACACCGATGGCAGTAACTGTCATGCAAGGCGCTGTCTGAACTATCGGGGGCAATTTGGGGTGCAGTGTCTTGCCCAGGGACACTTCAACATGTAGCAGGGAGGCGGGGGATAGAACCGTCGACCTGCAAGCCAGTGCAAGACCGCCCTACCCACTTCGCCACAGCCTCCCCCGTATTACCAATATTATTTATTTTATTTAACCTTTATTTAACCAGGCAAATAGCTTGAGGTCAAATGACCTCTTTTTCGAGCAAGGCCTGGCCAAATATGCTCATGCAACTCGCTTAAAGGTGCTGTAAGTGGAATGGTTCTTTTAGCTAACTTCCTGTCAGTTACTGCAGTTAGCAGTCCCCTCGCTCGTCCCTACGTCACCACATTAATGCACTGCGGTCTTCAAGCAGCGAGTTATCTAGCAACATCTCAGATCCATAAGTGTGATAAAACATGATAAAAACCATCAAAACAGACATTGGGAAGGATTTTTTCCTGCTCCGCCATTGTAGGCACATAAACATTCACCCATCTGTTGCTCTGGCGTGCACCGGCAGTGAGACCATGAGTGAGACGGGTGTCGGTTTGTAGCGTTCTCTCTTGTGATTGGATAAAAATGTCGGGATCCTCCAATAAGTTTATTGGCCGATTACATGCAGAGCAGCTAACTGAGAGATCGGCTTTATGAAACGCGCACATTATGTAAGTGATCCCTGTATGAATAAAGAGCGATTTAACACTTATATTAACATAAATAAACCGCTTACTTCACCTTTAAGACTTGGTGAAATTTACTTAAAATTGCTTATGATGGATTTTCTCCCCGCACACTATACAGATATTCACAACGACCCCTCCAACAAATGAGTGAAATGGAAAAGGAGACACAACACTTTCATACTGGAAAATACCTTACAAGGATCTCCTAGTTCAAGCTCTTAGTATGGCATTCCTGGCCAGTATACTTCATATCTATTATTGCATTTATTATAAAATATATATATCATATTTCTAAATTTCATGTGCACCTAACAATAGCTTTTAGTAGGGGAGAGTGGCCTAAGTTGTGCAACTTTTCACTCAAAGTGACTTTAAAGTAAGGCCTTGACAGTAAAGTCTCCAACTCAAATATGTACATATATTTCAGGGTGTTGTGCATCCCTGGCAATAAAAACTTTGGATCTGGAATAAACTGTTGAAGAAATATAGCTTTCGGAAAAAAAGTTGTCTTATTCCTTGTGTCTCCCTTCTTTACAGGATGAGTCAAATGGATGGCTCTTCTTAAATATGTGGTCACATTTCCAATTTCTTCCAAGGTTTTCTAGAAACAAGGGGTGGCACAACTTCCAAAATGCACAACTTAGGCCACTCTCCCCTACATAGTGTTGAGAGTAGGAGTGTAGCATGTAATAATAACAAAACCAAACAGGGTAGAGGCAATCACAGGTATGGATCACAATGTTTTACAAGCATGGATTTTACTGCATAAACATCTCTGTGTTTCGTCAGTGATGGCTGGTAAATTGTAATCTATTGTAGTTCGGCCAATAAAGAAAACCTTATTTTGTGGTTTTAAAAAAACATAGCTTTGAGTTGCCACTACATCATGTGAAATTCTTTGTAAACAGAGGTGATAGAAGTGCATACCATAGTTTCCAACACACACAGTATCTGCTTTATGTCCTGCAATATAATATTAAATACCTATATCCAAAGAATACAGACTGAAAACACAGATTCAAAAAGTCATGTCTGGGATTTTAATCTCTCATCACATTGTTTGACGTGTTTAAAATAAAATGGCAACACTACAATTGAAACACTGCACAAGCCACAGGTTTCTTGCACAACCTCTTTGTTACAGCTCAATATATTATCCTCTAAGAAAATGTACGGTCGATGTTTAATTCAACAAACAGTTTTACTCAGGGGCAACAATGTAATCCTTCACCTAGGATCCAGCAACCAAGCGATTGTGTGAAGATTAGAGGCTTATCCAATTAGCTTTTCGCTAAGACCGACTGAGCCAATCAGGCACATCCAAAGGCCACGACCACACTGAAGTGCTGCTGGGCCGCCACAGATCAGAGAAAAGTTAGAGGCCTAAACTCTGGAATAACTTGGTGTGCTCTGTTTTTCACAAACCAATATTCGATTAACGCCGACTTTCTCAAATTGGTTTTGAACTCAAGTATTAGAGAGCGGAAAGCTAAGATAATTCAAGCGTGAATAGTGTTATTGGAGAGACCCCACACTGTGTCTTTTAGCTTTCTCATTGTTCTTATCCAGACTTTAAAAAAAAAAGTGGAAACATATATAAATCCAATAAATGCAGGAAAAAAGTTTCTTGTATGGAGTTCTAATTCATTTACTACACTATCCACTCTACTCTATACAAATATATCATGTTGGATTTAAACAGAATTTCAGGTTTCAATGAAACTAAATATTCTAAACAGTACACACAACTGGGAGAGTTATTGCACTCATATTGTTGTCTTTTCACAGCATTATAATAAAGATGGATGACACTTAGGGGTCAATGAAACATCTTACAAATCAAGACAAACCACTGTGTTTGATGTGCTAGCAGCTCAAATAACAATTTGCCTTATATTATTCGTAGTTAGAAAACCAGCTGTGCCAGAGCCTTTGACATGGTGATTCTGGGCCACCTCTTTGGTTTTTACTACTCCCAGTAACATAGGCTTATCCAAAAGAAGTCTCCTTGGGCAGTAACGTTAGGTCATCATTCTCTTCTAAATACTGCCCTCTGCAGGACAAAGGTGGTGTGAGTCTACAATATGGGAACAATTCGCCTATTTTTGCATTGATGCGCATAAAGGGAGACAGTGTTTGTCAGTCATGTTTCCTATTTAGAGATTGACGTTACATGCAGGGAGCTTTAAAGGCATTTTGAATTGAAGTTTTGTGCCTTTCATGTTTAGCATAACTCTCCCTGCTAAGATGCCACCCCCGAGCCCAGCTGCGGAGTGAGACTGAAGACTCTTTGAGCAATGGTGCCACAGGTCATTTATGTCTAAGAGAGAATTATGACTATTTTTTCCTCATTTGTCATCATGGCAAAGCCCGGGTACATAGTCATGAATGCCTCTCCACCCACACAGCTGGGTGGTCTGCCAAGCTGAATGTGACCCCAATAAAGACCTTTGTGCCGAGAGACTCGGAACAGCGCCTGCTCTAGCATGAACCTCACTTTTGTCAGAGTTTCAAGGGGCAACGATTCACACCACATTATGCAAAACACAAAGGATTAAATAGAGGGTCTGTTTTCTACTAAAATAAATCACAGCTGACTTTTATCATATCAAATGAAATGTCACTGACTGCAATCTTTTTGTCCTGGAATAAAGATGAACATTTTCTTTGGCGTTTGTGCCAAATCAGTTTATAAAGCACATGACAAACATTGAAAACCAAAATGTGTCAGATGTGTCAATATCTCTCTTTGTTTTTTACATGGGTAAGCACTGCAGTAGCCACCATGTGATGAAGATTGAATGTTTCATCAGACTTTTTTAAATATGTTTTTTATTATGATTTACAAAAGTGTTTTTTTTTTCAAACAAACAGCTGAGGTCGACAGACAGAGATGGGGAAAGTCCAGCCAGTGGATCAGTAATCAGTGAAGTAAACCAGGCAGCAGTGATTCCAGAATACTGAGACTATTTATGCATTAATGTTTAAATCTGTACCCCACTGATGGACTACTAACCCCCCCCCCCCCTGAATCTCAACGTCAACTCACCCTCATTTAGACGATTACATGGAGTCTTGTTGTTCAAGGCGGAGGGGGATCCAACGCCATCCTGCAAATCAGAATATCACATTAATCTATTTTTTACTTATAAATGTATTCAAGCAGGAGTAAATTAAGCAAAATTGTTCCAAAAAAGTGTCTGCACTTGAACAATTTTAGAGTAACACAATTATTACGCTCTTTTATGCTTCTACAAATACATGCATATAAATCACCTTTCAATGTCTACATTTTTAATTTAGGACTTTTTTTAACATAGGCCTTAGATAGTTAATTACTGAATAGGTGTGTGTGTGTGTGTGTGTGTGTGTGTGTGTGTGGGGGGGGGGGGGGGGGGGGCATCCTACTGTAATTATGCCAGCATGCATTGAGTGATGGGGCACTGTAGCCTACACACTGGACTGGCCTACACTTTATGACAGCTAAACAAAACGCACAGACAGACCATGGACATTTTCAGACTGAGGGGCACAGTCTACTGGGAGCCGCCAAATGAGTGAGTATGAAATGTGTGCCTACGCTATTCTACATCATGAGAAAATGCCTAGGGCTATCAACTTCTAGCCTAGGCTATGCCACTCAGTTTGTCTCGAGGGAAGTTGCATTTGTTAATGAAATCCCTTTTTCAAAAGCAGAGATTCTGACTCATCATCATAGTTTTAAAATAATGTATCGACTTAAAACCAGGCCCAGGGTCCAGGTAGACGCCATGACAGTTAGGCCTTCCTCTAACTGTATTAGCGTGAATTAGCATGACGCTAATAGCCTACACTTCTTTATAGGTCCATGGCCTTCACGAGTGTATTAGCATAATGCTAAACATGTGACGGAAGAAGCTAATAATACTTTTTCCCTCGCCCCTTTTTTTCTACTGTTGATATAAGTACGGCAAATTATACATTTTGGTTAGAAAAAAAGATAAGAAATTGAAGGCGACTCGAGTATAATCTACCTGCTAGTAGGGCGACGTTGTTGTTAGTTAGCTAAGCTAATTAAAAACAGGTGCTGACGTCGGAGCCCGCGAGCAAATGGGGCTGCACGATATTTTATGTAGCCTAGCCTATACCTGCAAACGCATGGCATCTTTATATGTCCATGGGCATAGCCCGCCTACCAGTAGTCTACACACAAACTCTTCCATCTGTGCTAATTATAGCCTAGGCCTCCTACAACATTTAGATTTTTTAAATTAGCCTATTGGTGTTAGGATATGTAGGCTAGTCCTACTGTTGTTGCTGACAAACCGGTAGCCTAAGTTTTACTCCACAGCAGTTTATTTGGCTACTAAAGTCAGGTATCCTTAGTGCAGTGGTTCTCAAAGTGCGGCCCAATATATCTGGCGGCCCGCATTGAATTATGAACTATTAAAATAAATAAATCATATTTAATTTAATTAAATTTTTTATTGAAACGCACGGAGGGGATGCGTCCCCCGTAACAGTAAAAACAGTACAGGGGTCGAAACACTGTAATATCCATCCTAATAACACCCCTACAGTGGGCCGTACCATCTTAAACTTGCGAAGTTCGGCTGGCCTCTGCCTGCCTCTCGTTGCAGACGGCTGGTCAGCCTCCCGCAGTGCATCAGGCAGTGTAGTGGCCCCAATGTAAGTTGTTAGATAGTGAGCTTGTCAAGCCCAATAAGATGCACTTTCTCACTTTCAAGGTGAATTAGATTAGGTCAAGTGTCTAAGGATGGATGCTAACATTATCTGGTTTCTAACTCTTTTGCCTAAAGTTTAGCTAACAAGCTAACGTTAGCTAGCTGCTGATAGCCATGGAACTATCTGCCTAGTTGACTGCTGATAGCCCATCCTGTTTATTTCCAATGTATAGTGTCATAATAGTTAACACTGCTGCTGCATCATGAGTAGTGAGTCCTACAAAAAAACACTCCAAAAGGTGATACGTTTTCAATGTGCAGAAAGTTGTGAACAATAAAGTAGAATAAATATTTGAATGCAATACAGAATGCCTCAGTGCCTTACTGATTTATATTCCATTAGATTTGCGTCAATGGGAGCTAGTTGTCTTTTCCTTAACATGTCCACCATAAATAAATACAGAAGACACAAATTACTGCATAAAAATTAACCAGAATGCACAAAATGAAGTGTTCGAACCTCAAATCTTTCTGGGGGACAACGCCCAGACCCCCGCTATTAATGTGTGTCCCCCAATGTTGAAATGAAACCTAGCCCTTCATTTATTAATTAAAATGTGTTAATTACACATTATTGGATGCAGACCAATACAATACATTGGCCACACACTGGCCATTGAAATGATTTCAGTTTTTTCAATTGTTTTCCTTCGGCGGCCCTCGGTCCAATGTTGGGTTCCTAAATTGGCCCTCAGCTATCAAAAGTTTGAGAACCCCTGCCTTAGTGTATTGGTTCCCAATTAACAATTGCTGTGGGCTTGAGGCCTATGGATACTTGAGATATTGTAACAAACTCTATATTATCGGTCCGTGTACATCCTATTCTGGGGTTGATGTGTGCATGTGTCATGTATTTAAAGTGTCAGTGGCAATGATAAAATGCAGCTTTTCAATAAGATTTAGTTTGACAATACAGTATTGCAATACTAACAACCCAGTTAAAGCATGTAAACTTGATGTTTTGTTAGTAATAAAATACTGTGTGACAAAGGGAAATCTCTTAGTTAGTGATTTGGGGAAGTTTGTCGAGTATAGTTTTCATTGTAATTTTTTGTTTGGAACTCCTCACTTTCTTTCTTGCAGATAATAAGCTCTTTCAGTCAATAGGAGGCATCATAGCAGCTATCATGATCAGCCGTTTTTTGTATGAAATTCAAAACCAGGCTTTGGTTGTGCTTCTCAGTGTTGCAAAAACTCAGTTTAGGATCATGTTGTGTACTATGAGACATGACAATATTGTGTTCACATTGTTGCAGTCATAGGTTCACAACTGTGCTTTTGACACAGTTTTAAATACTACAGTTAATTATTTAGGGAACAAACTGCTGCTTCACTGCTCCGTTCGGAAAGTAGAAAACCCTGATTTCACACCGCTAGCTGACTCAGAAACATTAATTTAAAATACACATAGGCTTTTTTCACAGAAGCATTTGAACGTTTCACCGTAGGAAAAGGTACGTATATAGCTGCAGTTTCATGGTGGTAGTATATGCTTAATCACTGTCCTACCAACTGAGCTAAGGGCGCCCCAAAACGGTACTTGATTTATAGAACATACTGTATTGGTTTGCACTTTTTCGCTGCGGCAGTGTATGACCCACATGGTGTATTGTATTTCTGTTGCACCAGCTCAGTTGCAGGTGTTAGACATGCTGATTCAGCTGAAATCTTCACCTGTGCATGGGTGCCAAATATAAAAAAAATAGGCCCACCGTAGAGTAACAGTGTGAAAATTGTGGCTGTCATGTGGAATATTGTCAGTTGGATCTGATCATCTTAAGCGTTCATATTTAACTTATTTTCTTTAAAATGAGAAGAGTGGCATGCCAAAGCTTACCAGTAGAGGGAGCCATAACACAAGGAATTTGAATGCACAGACCTATACTGCATGCTTATACTGTATTTATGATAGATAGTCAACCTTTCAATACTCTTAAACTACAATGGCTACTTTTACCAAAGTATAAATGCAATTTTGATTGTATTGCCATTTGGGTGTTTTGCGTTAGCACTCATTGTATACGTCTCATTCCCAAATACAACAACTTTCTCAAAACAACCCTCCTGTATTCACATGTACATATAAACAGGCATCACCTGTCCTGTCTTTTTGCAACGTAAATTGATTGAAAATTCATGTGTTTAGGAACTGGTCAGAGGGATGCTTCTTGTTCACACAACCCCACACAGCTATGGATTGTCAGCTGTTGCCACCACCTGAGACGGAGAATAATGAGGGAGGGGAGATACAAACCCACCAAGGGATTTTAACCAACAAAAAAAAGGAAATTAATATTCATGATTAGACTACTGCCCCCACGAGACAGGAGTAAAATTCATTTCTGCTGCAGTGCTGAACGTGAGCTGGTGGTGTGTGTGTGTGTGTGTGTGTGTGTGTGTGTGTGTTTAGTTTCCTGCTGTAAATGATAACGGTTCAGATCAAATGAAAGTAGGACTGGTTGTGGATGAAATAGGGCAGAAATAGAAATAGCTCAGTAGCCTTGGCTCCAACTGTCTCTGGAGGGAGTGCTGTGTCAGTTGCCTCGTGTGTGTGCTGTTAAGCCGATGATGTCTATTCTCCATCCAGGTTTGTGTGTGTGTGTGTGTGTGTGTTTGAGAGAGATGGAGAGGGAGATCCTGCCCAGGACCCACAAGCTCCTGGAATCCATGAGAAAGCATACGGTCTCTGCCAACGGCATTAAGATTAAAGGCATTGACAAGGAATGTGTTATTGCCAGCTCAGATGGGGCCTGCATAATCTGGGACCTGGAGGAAGCCAGCACTCGCCCACTCCACCCCTTATGTTTCTTTTCTGTTCAAATTAATTCACATCAGTGGAATGGTTAAATCAATTAAGTCCTGATTAGGGTCCTCGTCTAGGTGCTCAGAAATTCAGTCAGAAGAAACCTCCCATCTTTCATTGTGCTGTTTTACATGTGTGTTTAAAATGAAACAATTGCTCAAAACCTACAAAACGTATGTAGTGTGACGCTCTTGCCTTTGGTCATATTTTGCCAGGGTAGTGTGACAGTCACAGTGCATTGTTCTGTAAGCTAAGGGAGTGTTTGTTCCCAGAGCAGAAGGCATATATGACTCAGGCGACCAGATGGTCTCTGTTGCCTTTCTTCATCTTTGGGGATGACATTTCCTTCTTTGCACAGAAGAGTGTCACAGGCAAAATGACCTCTCCATTTATAGGCCTAACATGACGTAACTATTGGGCTACCAAATAGCAGCAACTCTTATCTTATTATGTGCTGTTTCTTACTACATTAATGTTCAAAGGGTTGTGCTCCGTATGATGTTCCCCCCACATCAAAGACAATTGTAGGCTGAATACGGAACAAATGCATCTACAGTATGTCTAAAATGTTGCAACTCCCCTTTACAGAGTAAGGGAAGAACTTGTGAACACAACAAGGAATCAGGTGTTAGCCGTGAAGGAATCGTCTTTGCAAGTGAAATACTTAAAGGTACCTGGCTTTGGAAAGGAAATGCAAATGCAAGATTGCTCTAAAAATAACATCAAATAACAATTGCAAGAGGAGGCAAAAGGGAGAAAAAGACAACTCCCAAACCCAGGGGTGCTGGCTTATTGCTCAGCCACAAACTTTCAAACATGCACAATGCAATACTGTATATGAAGGAGCAGCTCAGAGGAATTGCAGGTCATTATTGCAGGAGTAACACATTTTCATCAAGTCCTTTGGAGTACAAATGAAAATATACTCCAGTCTGTTGCCTTTTGGTACTGTCAGAAGTCATCATAAATGTGCATTGAAGCAGGTGGTAAGGAGTTGGATTTGAAGAGTCCACATAGCGTATATCAGGATAGTAAAGAATTGGAGCCTTACATTTGGTATTGTATCTTTGATGTCCAATGCTGGAGGACATGCAGGGCGTCGGCTATGAGTCCCCCAGGCACTGTATATCACAGTGGCTTAAAGCAAGGAAAGCTTGTACCCGTTGGCACAACCGGTTAAATGTGAAACCTACGTATTTCATGGAAGTTGGATCTACAGTGCAGTGTGTAAATGGAATTGGCTTTTTTCCGAACTGACTTGAAATAAATGGAATATAATATTCTTAGTGTGTTTAATCACTTGAAAATAAAAGCTTTTGTTTCTTTTATTATCTCAGAATGAGCCTTTTATAAGAGTGTGGCGAGCCGCCATGTTGCACTGCCATGTTTCTACAGTTGCAGAACGGACAAACTTAAGGGCCTTACGAGTTTTGATATAGGTGTCCGCCTGAAATGCACCTTTTTGCAAGACAAAGAATGAGAACTATTGCATAACATTTTAAATAACTAAATACATCTTCACTTTGTCACTTGATGTTTTGTTAAAACTTGGGGCAGTGGTGCTGATTTCATCTTAAGTAACTAGCTTGTTGTCCTTGAAGGCCACTGTAGCTTCTGTAAATTTTCCGAACGGGAGCGAGAGTTGCGATCTTGGACTTTCACTGCTGACGCCAAAATACACGTTATTACACATTGCACCTTTAAGTTGCTTCTGCAGTGTTTTTTTTCCTCATGAGCAGTTGGTTCGTTGCAGAGGCCTTTGGCGAGTTGAGGCTTTGCGTGTTTGTGTACTGGCCCTTCAATTCGGGTCTGTTGCATGTTGTGGTTATTCTCAGTGCTGGCCCATCTGCTGCGTGCACCACTCTGTCAGCCTAAAGTATGTCATGAGTATTCTCCAGGTTCCTCTCTCTCTCTTGAAATTGAGCCTGCTGGTAGATTAGTTAGCAACATGCATACACAGTACCATCATCAGCACCAATCAGCAACATGCATACACAGTACCATCATCAGCACCAATCAGAAGGCCAGCAGAGCAGGAGGCTCAACCTCTGAGCCAAGGCTTAGCTCAGAGACTCACTCTTAAAGTTGAATTAGGAAGAGGAGAATCAGTCATTGCGATTTTGCAATAGAGCTGCATTTTTTTTTGTGTGTTAGTAAGACAGTCTCGTGTGATTATACACACAGTATAGAGTGAGCAAAGGAGATAAGCTCTCTGGCTTTTCTATACGTCACAGCCAAGGAATAGTTATAATCCGGTACACTGTAACCTTTGATTAAATCCTTCCAAGGCTAAGCTAATGAATTTCCTCTGCAGGATGCTGGGGTCTTTTATTTACAGTCTATGGGGGTCACATACACGTATCCACCATCTTCCCAAGAGAGGCCTTTTTTAATTGGCAAAAACAAGTAAAATAATTATGTTTTTAAATACATGTTCACATTGTAAATCCAGTGTTATACACCATGGGATTGAGAGTTTCTAGTGAGCGAGTGGTCTAAACAGTTCAAAGTTAAAATAAGTTATATGGTTGAAGTGTCTTTGTCTGCCACTGCACTAGCAGCAATGCAACACTTGACTCAACAAAGCAATCTGGCAGATAGAATTACATGAACAAAATAATGTGTCAATATCCATTTTTTACATATCTATTACCATCCACTGCATTTAACAACTGACTTCATTATAGCTCCCTTATCTACATTAAGACTCCTGTGACACTTCACCATCCCCTGTATAGAAATGGTTCAATTACAGTTGGATTTGGTGTCATCATCATCCAAAAAAATGATGGACTACATAACCATTTTCAGTTTTGCTTAAGGTGAGACAAGAATTGGGAGGAATTAAAAATTATTAACAATATTAAGAGTCCATTATGTAGTAAGGCTGTGTATCAATGACTCCACGATGCGAACAATTTAAACGATTTAGTTATTTAATTCAGACTCAAAACCTGGCATTTCAGGGCAAATAACCGTAATGCTACATCTACAGGAGCAGAGGTACAGTAGTTCCGAACTGTAAGCGGTGTCTAGCAAGGGAGAGGTTACCTGAACTAACCCTTGTTTACAAATGTTATAGATAATTACAATCATTTCAGTGCACCTTCTGTTCATTTAGTCATTTGCACTTCATTTAGCCTATACATTTACTATGCTGCTGTATTGTTTCTATAATTATAATTCACATCTTTTTCTACTTTATATATTTTTCTTATCGTTGTTAGTTATAGTTCTGTATGCTGTTCCTTCCTATTGAGCACCTTGGCAGGGTGTCATGGACATAATGGACATACAAGGAATCCCATTCTGATGTTTTCATATCTAGACAGTTTTGAGGCCTAAATCCTACTGAACAAATAATCCAATACTTTCATAGAAATCTGCCTATCTTGCTTTTCTGTAGATCATCTCATGACCGCTCAGATTTAACTTGTGATCACATAAATTGTGGACTGTAGGCTAGCCTACTGACGGAGCTACCGTATGAAGTAATTAAAAGTAACCCCACCTCGAAATCCTATACAACAGAAGGCCTATTAGTCATAGGACTACTTGTGCTTAATGATGATTTTGAATTAAGTAGTTGTAGCCTACTTGTTCGCGCTAAACACTATTTCACATTACGGTTTTGGATGCCTATACTAACGGTTCTACTTTTTCCACCGCAAAAGCAAAATAAAAAAAATTCTATGACAGATTGTTTTTTCAACGCTGACCACGTGAAGCAATGGGGCCGTAGCCTACACTGCTCTCTTATCTCCTCCTTGAGCAGTGGGAGTAGTGGGAGGGGGCAGTCGCACAATCGCAAGTCTTTTTTTTTCTTGTCGAAGTTGGGAGCGATGGGAGGGGAGCGCTCAGTGCCGCAGCTGGACGGCGCAGCGCAGCAGCAGCAGCAGTGTCGGCTCGTGTTGTGCTGGGCGCGACGAGACGAGATGCTGCTAGTGACAGCGGTGGCGTCGGGGTGAAAGAATGAACGCCTTCAGTAAGTGCTGGGATGGATGAGGAAGGTTTACCGTCAGCAGCGCGCGGTGGAATAACAACAGTGTGCCGTTGTGCCTCCTCTTGGCTCCGCGATGGTGTCACCTCTGTTGTGCGCTTTTCCCTCCGCTCTCCGGACAGGGGACACTGGCACAGAACAAGTGACACACCGGCGTCGGAATTTACACAATTATCAGTCTCAGAATAGACGGACGAGGAGGGAGTAGAGAAGCCGGGCGCTGACATGGAGAAACAGAGCAGAGGAAGGGAGGAAACGCCAACAGCGAAGGAGGAGAAACGCAAGGAGAAGAAGCCAAAACCTGGGAAGCTTTTCAGAAAGAAGTCGTTGAAGTCCGTGGGGAGCTTTATGAACCGAATCATGAAAACTTTGGGCACTTTTACGCACTTTGGAGACGCTGACGCACGCGACGCGGAGGACGACGACGGGGGGTTTCGGAACGGCGCACCTTGCACCCTCAGCGCCAGCTCGGGAGTCATGAAAGAGGACGTACAGGTGGCTTGGGAGCGCGTGGGGAAGAACACGTCGAGCACGTCTTCTTCTCTGTGCACTGGCAGGGAGAAACTCCTTTACCAGTACGGAGAGAAAGTGCCAGGTGTTCTGGGGCTGAAAAACCACGGCAACACCTGTTTCATGAACGCCGTGGTGCAGTGTCTGAGCAACACCGACCTCCTCGCAGAATACCTGGGGCTGGAGAGATACAAGCAGGACCTGAGTCAGACCGGACTGAACGGGGTGGTGAGGGGTGACGAGATGAGGCTTGCCAAGGGAGAAGTCACGGAGCATTTGGCATCACTTGTGAGGGCTCTGTGGACTCTGGAGTACACCCCACAGCTGTCTGTGGACTTCAAGGTAAAACTAAACACAAGTCCAGAAACACAGTCTGTACACATGGATGTGAGCTCAATAATAGGTGCACAGTGCACTATAGCGCAGAGTGGGTTCAGAGATGGAGGGAAGTCTTATAGTTTCAGTGGTATCATTCACTAGACACTAATTAGTTCCTTGGTACCTAAAGTACATAGTAAGCTTTACTGGCTGAAATCACATCATGTAATGCACCAGTATACAAAAAACACTGCCCTGCGAAGCTTGAATGTGATGTTCAGTGTTGGGAAAGCTTCTTCCGAACTAATGACTTCACACTGGAATAAGTTGAACTACAGCAAAGCTCCCTAGGGAGAAATCTAGTTGAGTTAACGACAGCTACTTAGAATAAGTAGTTCAAACTAGGCCTACTTTGTACCCAAAATATATATAAAAAGGTTTAACTATAATTGTTCACTATGGATGTAGTTGAACTATCAGCAAGCTACTGTCTGCAATATGTAGTTAAACTAGTTTATTTAGGCTACCTTAAAGGTAGTTCACTACTCCCCAACTGACTTAAACTTAATCACATGTTACGCACAAGTATACCATAAACACTGCTATTAAATGCACAGTGTATCTTCAATGAGATGTTCAGACAGAACATGTGTCACACGTCTCAGATCATTTGCTGTAATTGCTACCGGTAACAGCAGCCGCCACTCTCTTCCTCACGTGGTCTGAACAAGCGCCCAGCGCCGTGCCCTGCGCCCTCAGTGTTTTCCTGCCAGGTGATAATGAGGCTGCTGCTCAGTTTCGTTGCAGCCTTAGGGCACGGGGTCAGCAGGCAGGTGCCTCACTCAAGTGCAGCGCTGGACTCTTTCCACTTACATTACACTGTAAAACCTAAGGTCCACACCTTGTGCTAACATCATTTTATGAGCATACTAATTAGTTGTGTGATCAAGTTAATCGTCAATTCCCCAAATAACTTGGAAGTGTTTCAATTCGTCTTCCAGCATGGCGATTGAAGAAGCAGGTACAGGTGACATTTCAGCTATGCCACTGTTGTGATGCAAAGTATATCGGCACAGGAAGTAGGCGGTTTACTGTAACACTTTCCACTTAAGCGTCTTCCTTCCCTGAGGATTTACAGCCGCGTGAGAAGCCCTATTGGGAGACCCTCAGGCTTTCCCACTCTGCCCACGCTAAAGATGGGTGGCTGGTGGGGGGAGGCAACCGTATATTCTGTCTGCTTGCCGTTCTTTGCTCTGGATTTCTCTACGCCATAGTTCAAGGCAAGAAGTAGATAATATGGAGCAGTGCACAAAGAAACTCTGCATTGTGGTTATTCTTGGAAATGCTAATTACTCTGTAAGAAAAGGATACATATGGCTAACTGGAACATCCTGAACCCTACTGTATGGACACTTTCATGTCGATCCTGAATATATTGTAAAGAATAAGCCAAATCTTTACCTTTCAGAATCAATTTTTAATATGATTATTTCCTTCCTGTTTTGCTCTATCTGTTGTGCTCTCTGAAAAACTCTCCTCCCTTGTCAGCCTAAGCCCTTACTGACAATACTTCCCGAAACTCCACACTTTGATGCCGCTCATCATATCTCATGGAACTCCGATATCAGATATTTTCAGGAGAGCAATCAGAGGGAACAGCATGGAACCATCTTGCCAAGCTTAAAAGATAGATCAGAAGGAAAACACTAAACACTACCCCATTTATGTGATGAGATGTTTCCTGTGTTGAACACACGTACACACACACACACACACACACACACACACACACACACACATTGCTGTGCCTCTTGGTTGGGTTTGTGACCGTAGGAGGTCCAGGGTTCATGCAGCCTAGGCCTTCTGAAATTGCCTGTTGAGTAAGACCACAGCAGTCTGGAGGGAGGCATTATAAAATAATCAGACAGCTCTGAGGCTTGTGTCTGAGAGGTAAGAATAGCTCCCAGTTGCATACCACATTTAAACAATTCTCCCAAAAAGATCTGTCTGTATTTGATTGCTTAATTATCCGCTGCTTTTGTAAGTTGATTATCGGTCGCTGTAGGCCTCTGATAGTCAGGTGTTAGTCAGAAGGACATTGGAGAGGTTCAGCTAGAACAGGGTTTCTCAACGGGGGCGGTAGCGCCCCCTGGGGGGCGTTCGTACAACCTAGGGGGGCGCTGGGACCAGGCTGGGACACATGAGCTTTTTTTTTTTTTTTTTTTTTTTTTAAATTTTTTTTTTAATAAATATATTTTAAACTTTCTTAAAAATCTTATAAATCTTTTGACTGCAAAAATAGGTTACCTGAAATAAACAGCCTATTTTAACTTTACATGTTTCTAACCCCTCGACCTCTTTTTAAATATTCTCTCCAATGTTCTGCGGTCTGCTGACTGTCACAGCCTTAGAAAAGAGAAGGCTCTGCAGACAGCCAATCAGAGGTCTTTGAGTCAGAACAACCAGCCAATCAAAGCCTTAGCGGCAGAGGAATCAGCCAATCACAGACTAGTATAATGACGTTTACTGATATTGCTAATGCTAGCGCAGCGAGATTCAAACTTAAACTAACTATTGTCTCTGAGGTGGAGAAAACACAGAGTAATCAGCCAAAGCATGGAGTTAACTAACACACAAGCAGAACCATGTTAAAGACACAACCCTCATATGTTGGAGAGGGACGTAACGCTGTGCACCGCGAGAGGCTCACTGAAGCATGTACAGCAGCCCTGGCAACACGCACCGTCTCCATCCTACTCTGCACTGTTAAACTGAAAGCTAAACTATCAGGTGAGGGAGGGGCCGATCGCACGGCTGGATGAAAGGTTTGCTGCATTTAAAAGCCTTCACGTCTTCACGTGCGGTACAATGATAGTTTAACTAGGATTATTTTGTTTTAATGATAAAGGGAAGCAATGTTTGTTGTTATCATGTAGTCGCAATGTGTGCTCTCCTCCTGTCGATCATTCACTGTGTTAGTTTCCGGTATTGTGCCGTAAAAATAAAAGC
The DNA here is from genome assembly GCF_949987685.1 of Ammodytes marinus. Taxonomy (NCBI): domain Eukaryota; kingdom Metazoa; phylum Chordata; class Actinopteri; order Uranoscopiformes; family Ammodytidae; genus Ammodytes; species Ammodytes marinus. The sequence goes on along the minus strand of NC_137220.1, from coordinate 19,482,414 downwards.
CCCCCGCGATATTTCTTTTCTTTTCTCTCCTTTCCCTATCTATTTTTTTACTCAGTAACGCAAGTGTTATAAAATGTAGCGAAGTACAATACTTCACAATAAACATACTCAAAGTAAAAGTATAGGTTTTAAAAATCACTTAAAAAATTACAAGTAGCCTAAATAGTAAATGTAAGTAGTAGGCTAAATGTAATTAGTAAATGTAATTCGCTACTTTACACCCCTGATTACAACCAATGCTGATAGTGTTTTTTCTTTTTATGCAACCAGCCACCTGACAGTGGGTTAAATCTGCCTATCATAGAACAGGCTCATATTGGGATTTTTTTTAAATAATTCTTATAAGAAACCAAAACAGCACAGAAAATATGTTTTATTGTTGATAGAGGATGTAGCCAAAACATATTCTTAATTGTGTGTGTGTGTGTGTGTGTGTGTGTGTGTGTGTTTATGTTTTTTTTTGGGGGGGGGGGGGGCGCTAGAGTATCTCGGTAAGGTTAGGGGGGCGTTTGCTCAAAAAAGGTTGAGAACCACTGAGCTAGAACATTCAGGTTAAAAGGACCCAACATGACTAGACTATGTGTAGTTCCTATTCACATCAAACAAACTTTGGTTAGCAATGATAACAATTTGTATTGAATTGAAAGGCATCTATTTTTAATGTCAACTTAACCCTTTCAGCATGTTCTAAACTGTGCTGGACTTTTTTTTTGTACATCTATCTAAATGAATAATGCTGTTCATGAACACCTATCCTTAAATGCAGAATCATCCTCTTTGGATCAGAGGTTTTTCAATGTTAATGAATCAGCAGGGGCCTCCTCACTGGTCAGTTGGCTGCAGATTCCCAGTCAGGAGAAAAAACAAAACAACAAAATCCTGCAGGCTACCTGGCACTCTGCCACATTCCAGTAACCCCCGGCTTGTAGGACACAAGAGGTGGAATAGAAGGAGAGAAGCAGCTTTTTAGAAATGTTCACCAAAGATTAAGTATCATCGAGCCGCTGTGTGATATTTTACATTGCCAATGTGTTGTGAGCTTCCCCCTCTCACAGATGTGTCTCTGACACTGCAGTTTTAGGGGTTGGGGTTTCTTCAACCTGAGAAGCACATGTGGGCTTTTCATCTGGACAGTTCTTTAGCGTTTTCTGCATCCCCCCTGGCAGGAGGTTGTGTTTGCATAGAGGGGCCTGGACAGGGACACAATCCTGAAACTCAAACAGTTACTCAACAGCCAATTGAATTGGTAACATAACACGAGGTCTGAGAAGAAGGGAGTTGAAGTGAGCAGGCTCGATGACTGAACAGGAATGTCATCCCAACCTACAGCGTATACTAATAGGCCTAATTTGGAGGATCATTACATGATGTTACGATAGTGGGCCTTGCTCACAGGTATGCGTCAATATTTGCCATCTCCATGTTGATCTTTAATGATTAAAGTGATTCCTAACTAGAGCTACAGCGGATTTAGGGCTTACATGGGGAAATTATGGTATAACCTCAATTGATTCTATCAACAAATATTTATCCACATATTGAATCAGCTGTAAAATTTGAATAACTTGTGTGAACGTAAACAAAATTAGAAACATTGCTTCAGCTGCTTGTCGCTATGGGGGTTTCATCGCTCAAAAGCTTGCATGTAGCTTTCTCATTAGCAAACATTGTGTGAATTAGCAACATGTACTTCCAAACAGCACTTCATATTATGTTTGTATAATACTGGAGGCAAGAGACAGAATGTAGGCGTTTAATAACTAAACTTTTGACCCTTCCCTTTCCCATGGCTGGTCACTCCTATGTCACCAAGAATTCCACAAAACGATGCAAAGTGACTGGCTTGTGGCTCAAAGAAAATTAAGGAGCGCAAAGTTTGTGCCTAGTTGCGCCATCTTTAGAAAATAATTTCCTTAAGAGGGCATAATGTTAGCTAAAAGTAAAAGAAGCTAATGTAGGCCTAAATGTTTGAAATAAATAGCTATCCAGCTCAAAACACAGTTGGAATAGCTACAAATAGGCTAATAGATAAATACTACGCTATAAAAACATTGGCTGAAATAGGATGGAGAGTTTACTTTCTCTGTCATTATCTTCTAGTTAGATGATACACACTAACAAACTGGCCAGTGGCCATTATGCCACAGAGAGCAATAAAAACAAGGCATTCCCCACAACCTCAATTATATCACTGAGACAATTGGCCCCCTCAAGAGGCCGATGCTAATTACTGTTATTACTTTGCTGCACAACAGCTTTAGGCTCGCACATGTCCATGGTTCTCATGGTTAATGTCAGAGCATTTATAGGAAACAATTCAGAATTTTAAAAGTTAATCAATTTAATCAAAATGTGTTGAACATTTCCCCAATCAGTGGTAAATGTTACACATGATCAAACTATCAAACTCTACAATATTGAACAATATAGACTATTTGTGTGTGTCAAGATCATAGTTTAAGATACATCCACAATACCTGGAAAATATGTAAACACATACTGTATGAATTTTATATTCTGTCATTCAGAGCAAACCTAAGACTTCCCAAAATCAGAATTGTAACATTTAAAAGAAAGGAAAAAATACATGTGTGGGCATAAAGTCTCAATGACTGACTCTTTGTTCAAATTCTCTTGATGTAATAAAACATTGGTCATCAGATACACACAGCTGTCCACTTGCATTGGCTAAAACACTATACTCCTATTTGTTAGCTCTTACTTTTTTCTTTTGTGGTTTGTGACCCAACTTATTTTAGAATGATTGTGAGGCTCCAGATGAACACTCCTCACTTTTTTGACTTTATAAACTAAGAGGGCACTGTCACTTTCATGACAAGATCAGTCAAGATGATAAGAGAACCTTATTGCTCTGCCAAGACTTCACCAGCATCTTTTTTTTCTTTTTTATGAATTTCTATGTTGTCATGTACTGTAGTCTCTGCTTTCAATTACTTACTACTCTGGACACACTGGGCAGCTATATTTTGTAATGTGTTGAAAGAAGAGTTGACTTCAGTCTGAGTTTTTTCTAATTTACTTTTATTGATGTGGCACTGAGCTGGAGAAATATTGAGCTGCATGAATTGCTCTAGGACAGTTTTTGTGAATTGAAGCACAAGGTCTTCAGTGGCAGGCCTATAATTTCGTCGTCAGAAATCACGTTATAGTGTAACGGCTACAAGAGCCATATCACATATTAGTGGATTATGAAGCAATGATTACAGTCTGCTGTTCCCTCTGGTATAATCTCTCATCACTGCCTGCGATGCGGTTCAGACGGCTAATTCCTGCCTAATTGACTTGGGTGCCCATCACATCTGAAGTCACATAATACTGTGTGTGAGTTTAAGTAGTCTTCAACCCACTTTTAAGAATAATGTTATATACAACTCCCTTTTTAATTCTAAATTATTCAAATTTAGCTTGATTTGCATATCTGAAATGACTCTAGCATCACTCAAAGCGTTGGCCAGGTGCATACAAGGGGAGCATGAAGACTATTAGCGCACATTTGCAATTCTAGGATTCCTCTGATCAGCATTCTGTGTGAAAGGCAGGTTTAGAGCTGCCTAACGAGCACACCCGAGCTGTCAAAACCAGTAAACAGGAAGGCTTGAGATTCCCAGTTTTTTTTCGAGAGAGAGATAATTCTTTATCTGAGCAAGGCAGTTTTGTTTGGCTTCTTTAGGGAGCCACGACATCTTCAATTCTGACAAACTGTCAGATTATAAAAGGCAATTAAAAAAAATACTTATTTTTTTTTGTCAAATTTGGGATTATCAGAATAGGATTAATGGATATCAGTGTCAGTGTGACGGCAACAACACATTTTCCTTGCTTATGAAATTAACCTAATGAACTGATTGCTCATAATTATGTAGCTGTAGAAAGATGAAACTTTAATCAATTAATCGTTTCCCCTTTCTAGACTATAGTGTCCAAGTATGGATCACAGTTTCGAGGCAATTCCCAACACGACGCCCTGGAGTTTCTCCTGTGGCTGCTGGACCGCGTCCATGAAGACGTCAATCTGGCCACCCACAAAAACAACAAGACCAAGGCTCCCGGAAAGGTGAGAACCAAGCAGGCTTCTGAATCATTCTGCTTCTCACTAAAAACAGCATCCACTGTCATTGGAAATATTTGCCCCTATTGTAATATTTTATGATAAAGGTTCAAACTGCATGCCCAATTGATGCATAACTAATACATGACTCATTAGGGTTAGATACATGAATTAATGCATAATATATCGAGAACTCCTTTGGTGTGATGTATGGCGAAGCTATTGTTAGTCAAAGCGATTGTATGATATCTAACTGATCATCATTTTCTTAATGTTAAATCACGCTTAAGGCACACATTAATTAACATGTAATTATATTATTTTTAAAAGGGTAAGTTTCTCAGGCCAGTGCATTTCCTCACTTTTCCCCACTCTTGTATTTGCAATGTCGCCAATGATAGATGCTCTAAGATGAACAGTAGACACTGGCAAATCTTTACAGATGTTGTTCTTCCAGTCGTTCAAATCACAAATGTCCATCAATAATAAATTCTAACCACACTGATAAGGACATCTTGAAATGTTTTGATAATTCGACAGATAGCCTCTACATAGTTAAAGTAACTCTCTCTCTCTCTCTCTCTCTCCAGATTAGCACCTGGTGTCAAAATTTGTTCTGCAGTGCTCGGTTTTCATTTATCTACACACCAATGTGATAATTCAATGTGGGCAGCATCGCACTGTGTCTAACGCATTACCCGTCCTGATAATCCTTGAATGCAACTTTAAACTACTCTGCTGTGAGCGAGCAAGGCAGAATTTGCATGTATTATTAAACAAATGTTTTTTACTTTTTGAATTAGGCATCCCACGTTTTTGTGGCTCTATCGGGGCAATAACCAGCGGCATAATTTATGAGCAGTGCTACACTGGCTGTTCGTGAGTCATTCCAGATACATCCACTCAAAATTGGTGCCCCTTGTTCCCTGAGGCGCTAACTCTAACGATTTATTCTGTTGTTTCATCAATGTTGGATCGGGAGGTATCGAGACCAGGAAGTCTCACACTACCAAGGCTCTACATAGGATATTATAAGATTTCTTTTTTAATGAAATTGGTATGACCCACATGCATTGTCTCCGTATTGAATACTTGTATCAACTAAAAGGAAGAAAATATTTTCTACAAGGAACAGGAGTGCACCGTCAGCACAGAATAACACTCAAGGTCATATTGAAAGTTTTGGCTAGTCTGCAGAAGTACACCCAGCCCCTAGTCTCTGGCTTAGTTTATTCCAACACGGTTGATACTCAATCCCTCCATTAGCATGTGGGTGATTAAATGAGGCAGGGAGACAAATTAAGAGGAAGTGATACGGTGTGTGTGTGTGTGGGTGTGTGTGTGTGTGTGTGTGTGTGTGTGCGCGCACGCTTGTGTGCGTGTGACTGTCTAACAGGAATCGTGTGGACAATGTTCGCTGCCATCCTCTGTGGGATTCCAGCTCCCCTGTATCAATGCAAATCTTACACACAACTACAGAATATTCTGATATGCATAAACTAAGCTTCCATTGGCCCTTAATTCGGTACGAGAATGAATGATCGGGCGAGGTTTTGAGAGTAGTGGAGTAGCTGGAATGTGTCTTTGAGTGCACATGGCTCCTCAGAGGACATCACAGCAGGTTGGGACTGGAGAGCTGTTGATAAGGCCTGTCATGATGAGTCTGCAGCACCCTGAGAAATTGTCATTGCACCTTTTAACACCCTTGAGGTGTGGAGGACACAAGCCTTTCAATAACCTTTATCCTGGAACCTGAGATATGATGTTTTCAGAACCATTTGTTTGTGCTGACATTCATTGTCCCCAGAGGATCAACCCCACTGACATATTTGATCCCATTTGATAAACTTTTGAGGTTGGAATTAAAAAATATATAGGTTGGATGGAATTAGGTATAGATATCCACATAGCCTAGAGGCCTAATGACGTAAGTGAACCCCTGACCTTTCCAATTAGCACAAGCAGTACGTTTAGGTTTGCACCTATCCCATGAAATATCTTATAGAAGGACTGGCATGACACATGCGCCTCATCATCAGGTCAAATTTTTATTTTTTCAAATACTTTGGTTTATATTTAATCTAACAATATTCTCAACAGAATTATCTATATTGCTAATTATCAAATGTCTAACACGTTAATGGGCTAAAACCAAGTTGACGAACATAATAAAAATGAAACCTGATTTAATCAGCATGTTAGCATGCTCACATTGACAATGCTCATATGATGTAGTTTGACTCTTTTTCATGTACAAGGTATCAAGACACAGCTAAGGCCTAGAAGAGATTGTCTAGTTTGTCAGTGGTATTCTCTTTGCAGATGATGTTTTCCTTTTGGCTTCAGCAAACCGTAACCTGCACTAAATCTTTTGACGAAAAGACGTGTCAGATACAGGCAGTTGAGATGAAATGAGTCAGACTGTGCTGACTAAGTTCGCAAAGTCTGTCATGATTGCATTTTATGATGCATTAAAAGCAACATGCTGTATCTTTCTTAAAGAGTCAGCAGATGCCCGTAATAAGCTCTTGGTCTTAATTGCTGGAGGTACAGCTTTACTGTATATGAAACAGTCATCTTAGCCGCTTTGTATAGTCTATGATTAGTCAATTCCCTTGGTAAACGTTGTGTCAATTTACGGCACTGTAAAACCTCTGACATGTTTGATTGGGGATTATTTTACAATAATATAGTGCTGTGATAGAAAATTCTGTATATGTATAAATATCCCCTACAGTCTGAGAGGGAGAAGGAAGGGAAGAGAATCTCCATGGCCTCAGTCCAGAGCAGCAAATGTCTTGTGACAGTTGTCTCTTATGTTCGTCCAGGCCATGTGCCATCCGCCAGTGTGGGCTCTTTGCAGACACCGAGCTTGTCATGGATTTTAGTTTCTATCAGTGAGGAAACATGCGGACAGATAGGCCTCTGCTCAGTATCAGGAACGGGAGGGAAATGATTCCAGTAATTCCGTCTCCCCATGAATCACAGTCTACTCCTTGCCTTATTCTCTGATTTGTCTCCTTCAAACTTTTCGCATACTGTACCTCTGTAAGAATGTACAGTAAAGCTGTGGTATGCAGTCCACTGTTAGTGCTCCACCCACAAAAGGAGCTTTGTGAGGGCAGAGAGAGGGCCCCATTGAGGGCAGGAGAAGGGCAGCCGCTTAAATCGCACTCCACTGAAACTTAAAAGTACCACACAGGATAATTTTTTTAGTCTGTGATTGTTTGTTGGTTCACCTCAGTGTTAATCTCCTCTGCTGCCACCCCTGCTGGAGCTGCAGTGATGCTTGCAGAGTCATCCAGGGTCACAGCCAGCCCAATGGGAGGCGTCAGCCCCGTTTACCAGTCCATGCACGTTCACAGCCAAAGAGTCAGCAACTCCATCCTCTTCCGCAGCTAATTCAGGAGCCCATGGGCCTCTGCTAATTGCTTTTAAGCATGTGTTGTTAGTTACCACTTAGCACGGGAGAGACGGAGCTTGGTGAAAAAGCCCTGTTCTATGTTCGCTTGGGCTGGCTTTGTATTCGCGAGTGTCGGAGTTGTTGGAGCGAAAGTATTTTGTTTTTGTAATGGAGGGTGACAGTTCAAAATCCAGCACACGCAAAAGAAGATGCACACTACTACACACATTCACGATGATTTACCGTTGACTCCCCATGGCTCAGATAGCACACATTCTCTCCTGGTTTGTTGATAGTTTTTCACTTAGGAGACACAGTGCAAATGCGAATCTTGCTTTTTTCCTTCTCTCTCTCTCTCTCTCTCTCTCTCTCTCTATCTCTCTCTCTCTCTCTCTCTCTCTCTATGAATGTGGCTCTTTGTAAGTGGCAGGAAGAAAGAGACACTTGTTGTGCACCCATAGTACAGAGAGGGAGAGGTGAGACAGAGTTATCTGCAATAGTGTGGCAATGTCTTTTTTTGAGGGAGCAGGTTAATAGACTGAATTGCAATTGAATTATTGTCACTTTATGAGGGCTCACCTATAGTAGGGTGACAGCGGAAGGATTATTATAATGGATTATTGAACTTGTTAGCAATCGATAGGTGGTTCATCTGGCCAGTAATCACTGGAAAGTACAAGAAAATGAGTGTATTTACTTTTAACAAACAGGCCAGACAAAGTGTAAAACATTGTATTGCTGCTCAATTTAGAGGCTTAATTGGATTGGAGGACATTAACTAGATGAGAATGAACATGCTGGGCAGTTCAATCACATTATATTCTAATAACATTTTGCTTGGATCAACAAACAAGGGCTGTAGCTTTGAATACCTATAGTACATAACATTACATGGGTTACACCAACCTCTGAGTTCAGTTTGATCTGGGTGAGTGCTGTTTGTACGCTGAGTCTCATGTCGGCCCAGTGACTGTAAACACGTTTCCAGATTGGACGGATGTCTCACTACACAGTCATGATGAATTAATAATGGCGATTAACCAATATTCGATTATTTATTGACTTCCAAATGTATATGAAGTGCAGCTGTACATTAGCTCTCAGAGACAGCAGGTCTGTACTGTATGTTCCCAGTAATGCAGGACTGACTTCTTGATATGGGTGGATTAGCTGCTTCCTCATCCTCCTTCAGCATAACAATCACGATAGGGGCCGTCTTTGTTGTGCATTGAGTGTGCTCTCCTTACATCCAGACGGCAATCAAGACATTGTACCAAGGTCTGAAACTTCTTATTCACGTGCCCGGAAATGCACCTCTAAACTCCACCCTGCTGGACACGAATGGTTCTCGTGAATTTTGTATTATTTTCCTGCTTTGTGTATGTTTCCTCTCCGCTCCGCCTTTGATTCTGGCCGCCCTGCCAAGCTGAAATGGCTTCCTGTGGCTCAGAGCCACCCAGCTGGAAAAGCAGCTATGAAGGAAGGGTTAGAATATGACTGCTCTGTTTGAGGTGTCCCACCTCTAACCCAAGTCAGTGTTGATTGGCTGAAAGCCTTAAAGCTATAGTGTGTAACTCTTTCGTATAAATGAATGTCAGTTACATTCAAGCCAATTGCCAAATGGGTTGACAGAAAAGTTGATTAAGCCTATCAGCTCCACATAACTCTCTCTCAAATAAACCATGCTGATTTATTTGTCAGGGGCTGGCTAACTGTGGCACAGACACAATTAAGCCTCAACTGTCTGACTGCTCCAGACAACATCACAACTAGTTTAAAGAACACTTAATGGACATTTCTATAAACTGCACGCTCTAGAGGGAGCCCAGCCCGGAAAACATTTTCATTCTCATTAAGTTGTGAAGTGCTTTTAAAAAATAAAAGGAAACCAAATTACCATTTGCTTTTGTGGGATTTTGACACCTCAGAGAGGCTACGTAAGTGTAATTACTTTAACAGTTAAATATCCGTCAGTTCAAATTTATAAATCAGCAGCACGCAAAGCTTTATGAGTCACTGTTTGAACTCTCAAGGATTTCTCGCCATGTGTGCTTTGCCCGAGGAGAATAAAAAAACTCCGCACCTTGTTTTCCAGAGAAATGTCGTTAAATCAGCAGCCTGATTCGTTATTTAGTAAAAAGAAATTCCCGCACACACAAATTATTCCCAACCCTGCTGTGTTGGATTGGCAGACCCCAACAATTTAAGTGATTCGGATTTGCTGAGTGGAGGCTTTCCAGAGAGTGTGTCAATTCAATTGCCTGAAACCAGGCTGACTGAGATGATTTAAACAGTTGTTGATAGACATAATTTACACAGGGAGGCCTTCATGTCACGCCGGGTCCACTTTTAATGTGTTATCTAGGGTTAAATTGAATCTGCCTCTGAAAATAAATGGATTTGAAAAATAAATTATAATTATCTATCCAGCTCCACCGACAAATGCCAGTTTTAGAGAAAGAGCTTTGATTAAGTACCTACAGCAAAGTTTGTATTTCAATATTTTCTTGAACTTGTTTATTGCCATTTGTGGTATCCATTAAAACTCTACCTACGAGGCAGACCAGAGACTCCTTTATGCCTCAGTCGATTGATGTGTGTAGTCATTTCATTCTCATCTGTGGCACCACATTCATCAGTGGCAGCCACAGAAACAGGAGGGTAATAACAAACCTCATCAGCTCAGGAGGCTGACCCCGCTTTCATTAGAATTAATTTCCACCTCAGCCTCTCCTTTTGCTCTCTTCAAGACGGGATGCGTTTTCTCAGACATCTCACAAAGTCACATACTGCAAGAACCTTTCTAGTAAATTTCTCCCAAGTTTGTTCCTGGATATTGAGAGAATGCTGTTTAAACAGTCCCTGTTTGGGCCCCCCGTTTGAGCATAATACTGTTGTACTGTACAGAGGCAAATAAACAGGGAGCCAGAGAGCAGTGATTGACTCCACTGGACACTTCGGGCTCAAATTCTTTTTACCCCCGAAACCAAAACCTACCTGCAAAAACTGTAACTCTTCCAGTATGTTGCTTAAATTTGCTTAATTTGGGCAAAATGTTCAAAGTTAACAAGAATTGTTTTCTCTTATCAAGTGTGGTTGATCTTCATAAAAAATATATTCTGTCTAAAATAATCACTCAGCATGATTGTTTAATTACTCTTAAGTACAAAAACTATTAGTAGTAAACTTTGGGTACCGTTAGCCACGTCCAAATGTAGCATAGCTTAGCACTAATTCTGAAAATGAGGACACACAGCTCTTACTTTATCAGCTGGTTACGTCACAACCTTGCTGTGGCAACAAGACCCCTGTTGTTTCCAATCTGTGTGCTAAGCTAAGCTAACAGCTGCTGGAGTCAACATATTTACCATACAGACAGACATAACACTGGTGTCAAACATATCTTACACTGCAAGAAAACTCAAACTATTCCATAAATTAGTACTTATTTATTACAAACTCATACAACTGCAGCCTTTGTACAAAATACAAACCTGAATAAGGCGCCAGTCCATCACAGTTAGAATACCAGAAGGCTCTTATTTTTTTATGGGATTGTGATAAGAAACATTGAAAACCCAGCAGTGCCTTTACTCAGACAGAGAAAAAGGGGTCAGGTAATAAAGTCTTGGTTGTTCCTACTGTGAGTATATATCCACTGAGAACAAATAGCTCTTAGAAAAATGAAAGGGTGTAGAGGAAAAGGTTTAGAGAGGCCAGCTGCCAAGATTCATCATAGTGTTCCCATGTCTGAAGTTAGCACAATCATTATATTTACTCAGACACATTCTCAGTAAGTTATCTCTTACCTCTATGGATTGACTCAGTCCTAGGTCAGATCTGTTGGGTGTTAAGAGAAATGTTCTTCAAGTCTATGGCATATACAGTCATCAATCACAACGCTCAGCTTATGTCTACCTTTTAAAATGTGGCTCAATCCCAAAACAAAGGGCTATTTGCAACTCTCACCCACACAGTCTGTCAGAAAGCGTGTTGACGGAGCATCAAGAATTATTAGGCCCAGAGAACAGAGCCCCCTCCCTGACGATTGCATCTTGGCTTCCTTTTGTCTCTGTTCCTGTCACTATGTCTGTCTGATCCATCACAGTTTTATTCCCTTCACTCTGTCTCATTTCATCTGTCTTGTTAAAAGCTTTCAGAATTTCATTTCCATCTGGCAATGATGAAATCCATTTTGAGGCCGTCGCTCTCTTGTCATTCAGATTCTTGCTCTCAGGCTTGAAGAGGCAGCATAAACAACACTAAGGGTAGGATTCATTGAGGAGCCTTTTGTGGCTCGCCTAACATGATAAAACAAGATACCACAGCTACCACTAAAGATAAAACTTTCATACTTCATTTCTATTTTTGACTGACGCTTCACAGTTTCATGATTTTAAATCATACTGAACATTTCCGCCAGATGCGTTGCTCAGAAAGACTCAATCTTTTTGAAAATGTACTTTATTTCTCTTCTCTTGGAATTTAATTGGAATTTCTTGGAAATGTTTCTTCAAATGCTAACACAATTACTCTAACAATACTGACACAGTGATGCGATGTTAAAGGCATGCTCAGAGATCGTAATCCAGAACCCTTTTTGTCAAAATCAGCAAATATCTACTCACCATTCTCTACCTGTCCATCGTGTGTGCACTATGAAAAATAGCTGGGTATTTATACACAGCCTCGGCTCCGTCAACAGCAATCTAAGCGCCTTGCTTGAAGCCGGCAGCCAACCAGTATGTCGGGGATGGATGCTTCGAGGACAGCCCGGGCCACTCGCTCTGAGCGTCAAATATTGCCCCTGTTTTTGAGTAAAAACAAACAAACGGTCTCTGGAGATCGTATACATCACCTTTAAGCAGTTAATATTCACTGCCTTGGTTAGTGTGTTAGGTGCTAAGATTTGCTTATTAGAACAAAAGATAAAGTTCAGCTCAGGCCGATGGATGTTGGCCATAGATGCTAAAATAATGTAAGGGGTCAACAAAGTGAAAGTAATTCATCCTGCAGCAAACAAGATTTTCAACGGCATCCACATACCATATTTTATGGTCAATCGTACCATTATTCTGAAAAAGCCTCAACTGCTGGGCAAGTCACCTTTTCTCTGTGAACAAACTTGACTTTGTGACACTCTATTGATCACAATGGCAGAAATCCATTATGTTGATTGTATCTTGGCTCAGAGGTGAGGGCACAGAACAGGATCCACGGAGCCATTGGAGAACTTTGTATTTTGATCAAAGACAGTTCATCAGAACCGATGCTTGCACACAGGGAATCACCATGGTGGATACGGGTTGCAATATAATGCCAAAATAATACTTTTCCCATAGTGAAACTTTAAGACAAACTTAACATCTGACAGCCATGAGGTGATTAAGATGGACTATGGATATACTGTATACATACATGTATTCTCCCAGTTGTTTTAGTGAAAACACAAGTCTCACTGTATAACATCTATGACCTTAATGGTGTCTGCTATCTAGACAGGTGAACTGACCAGCTGCTTCAGGGCCACATCTTCTCAGTCAAAACTAGAGCAGACTGAGCCCCGCAGACTGTACTATACAGCTCCTGTAGGCACAGCAGTCATTCCGTTTCAACCGAGAGGTCACTTTGAGTCCATGCAGCGATCTCCAGGCACTTAGCATGTCTATACAAATGCAGCAATCGCACACAGGGGATAATGGGCCGAGGGGTCGGGGAAAATAGCTTAAATCGTCTCTATCATTGGAAGCTATTTATAGAGACGGACTCACGCGACAGGGGGCAGCGTTGAAGGAGACTGTCCATTATTTATCAAAGCGCTGTACGTCAGATATGTTTACTACTTTGACTTTCTGAGTCTTTCAGTTACTCAATAACACTCTCCTGTCTCTCGCTCCATCTCCATCTGACGTTATTGACACACACACTCACACACACATGCAGCATCTCTCCCATCTCTCACTCTTTGTTACAGTTGGTTCTTGTTCTCGATCACTTCTTTATAGTGCTTTTCTCCAGCACATGTCCATCCTTGTGTGTTTCCATAGCGTGTTTAAATTATTCACATCAGGGCCATTACTGTGACCTGCCCAATCCCACCCCCCATTTACAATCTATCTTCCACCACCATCCAGGATGAGACAGGTGGTCTGTGAGGGCACATTTCCTGTATCTTCACCACAGTGAGAGTGAAAGTGCCTGAGTTCCTTTAGAGATGGGTCCACTCACAGAGACAAATCACTCCCGGCAACATTTTTTGGGGGTGAATTATTGAAAGCCTCCCACCATGGGACAGAGTGCCCCGTTAATCTCTGCGTTTTCAGGCTTTCAACTCTGTAGTATGGATGTCCAGGAGTCAACAACTTCGGATTTTTAACGAAGACTTGGGCCTGTCGGCTTTTGCAACCTCGCTGCTGAAATTGATAATGAATAAACGCAATGCTGTTTCCACGGTTGCCAAATCTCTTTTTAATAACGTTGATCTCGCTGGGGAATCCCCTCTGAGCAAAATAAAAGGAAAAACAACAAGCGTGAGCATTTTTTTTTACCACTTATTTAGTCATTATTGTACTTATGTGCATATTCAATTGACGCGCTTCCTCTCGCGAAAAAGAAATCCCAGCCTGTGAACTCTGGCCTCCTGCAGACGGTGCTGAGCCAGTGGCCGGGCTCCGGCCCACCACTCGGTTGTGAGCTGTATCTTAGTCATTTATCTAAATCCCAGAAATCAATTACAGCACACCAAGGTGCCAGGGTGAGGGATTTAGGTTTTAATTTTCTCCCAGCTCCTCGGGCACTGGCTTGAGGCTGACAAATTACACAAAGGTAGACAATTCTCTGGCTTTACATATCTTGGATATTAGCAGTTGCGATTGTATGTGTGTTTACATTACTCTGTGTTAAACTTTCATACATGAGTTGCTATGGTTTGACCGGAAAATAGTGCTGGTTTTAGGAGGTTCTCTCTGTTTGGCCATTACCTTAATTAGCCTTTAACTGTTCCATACATATAAAAATTCTAGAAACCTCATTATGGCAAATAGTATTTCTCCACCAGCTGCTGACACTTTTACTACACTCTGTTGCCACAGTTATCTTTAGTTCAAATGAAACACAATTATTGGCTAGTCTTTGTTCAATACTGTTAGCCAGTTGGTGATAAGAGAAGTACCAGTGGAGTGGAGTGAAGAGCTGGCAAGCTTCTTACAGCTCTACCCACGTTCACTGCTCCACAGGTGGGCTACCCTACCCGCTGCTAAAAGGTGCCTTCACCCGAACTGACCCTAATATACTCTAAGTACAGCCAAACAGGCACCAAATGCTTCCCTATCCAACCAGCTACCTTGAAGGAAAGTACGTGAGTGGCACAAATAGAAGCACTGTAAGAGGTAAACAGATGATAGTTGTGTGTACAAGTCTTACCTGCAGTTTGTATGAGCCTATGAATAAAAGTAAGCAATTAAAACCTATGGAACGAGTGGACATTCGAAAGTTTCAACTGTTAACTGTAGGCTACACGGCACGCGTCAAACACCATACCGACATGCAGCCTAGCGGCTAATGGAAAGCTGCTACAAGCACTTTGGTGAATAGCTCCAAAATATCTATGCCAAAATAAAACAAACCAATCTACACTCTCACTCCCCCGAGATAAACCAAATCAGCATCCCCTATTTCTGGCATGGGAGGTGGCAACACAAGCTAATTCACACCTAACTCCTAAAATATTTATTTCCCGGAAGAAGTCCCCAATCATCACGAAACAGCTCATAGTGAGTGATAATGACCTTACCTTAGCAGTTGCTTATTAATTAAATTAACGCAGAGCAAAAACTGGAGATGATTTAGGTGTGGAGGTCAGCTGCATCAAAGTTTTATGTAGTGTGCGGTGCAGTTGTGGGAGGAGAAGTTGACAGACCAACCAACCAAATAACAAACCTCTATATGTTTCAGCATGTGATGCAAAATGTGCGACTGTAAAAAAAGGATTTACCCACCGTAAGCTTTTCACATTTTTCTGTTTACTTTAAATAGAACTTATCTGATTTTTTCCCCCCCTCCCTTTATCGCCTACCTGTTTAATCGCTTTTTTTTATCAGTTTGAAGTTGGCATATTTTTCTGACAACCAATTTTAACGTTTACATCTTAATTTGAGACGGGCACATGGCACCACTTGAGAGGGAACCCCTGCTCTGTCACAGTGCAGGATTTGCTATCTGGCTACGATCACTTAGATGGGCAAGGCCTTATCACAGCCACATGTCAGTGACTGATGTAGCCCAACCCACTCTCTCGCTGTGCTTTAATGTCCACATCGTCAACAGCTACTGTTACACCGCTGACGCCTTGTCGTCTTTTGACAGCAGAGCTTGGCATGGATTTCTGAGAAGTGATAAGACCGACCGAGTCTGCACTGTGTCTGGCCACAGTGTTGCTTTGTTATCGCTACATGAAGATAGCAATGGAATCCATTACCAAGTATGTGGAGGGAAAAAAGGGGAGTGAAATGCTGGGCCTGATTTCAGTGCCTTTGATTAGAAAAGTCTGAAGGGGTTTGTACTCTTAACCTCATCACCTCATTCCTAACACTGTATGTTGCATGTTTTAGCAGTAAAAAGAAGATCAGCTGGGGTCTAACCTCTCCTTTTGTCAGTCCTGACATTCTTGTAGGGAGAATATGACTAAGGGATAGAAAAAATCCCCTGACATCCATGCAAAAGAGGGAATGGTTGGTGAGCGAGGGGGTGGAGATCTTGTCTTTGTACGTGTCTGCCGGAGCATGGTGCAGCAGGTCAGCTTTCAGTCCTCCTCGCGCTCGGCCCTTTGCAAAAGCTCAAATGCTTCGTTGCAGAATAGCCTCGGGATTTGAAAATGGTGGCGAACTGTAAAGGACTCATCCTGTCTCTCTGCATGTCACTGTCCAACAATGATTACACACACACACACACACACACACACACACACACACACACACACACACACACACTCAACTTCCCGAGTCCCCTCCAGAAATTGTAAACCTCCTTTCAGCTCTGTTTGTGGAGGTCATGGTCGAGCTGCCAGCCTGGGAACAGTGGCAGCCAGTATGGGACCAGGAGCTGGGACCACTAAGAGGAATAGTAAACAGAGCGAGAGCGTGTGTCAATAGAGAAGGCTCGGAGAGTGCATTTCCGTTTGGCCTGGCCGGCCCCGGTGTAAAAGCACAGCTGAAGTGATATGATGACTTAATGCATTCTCAAGTACCTGCCTTGTAGATGGGCTATTATGGGGCGGATGGCGTGCAAGCTAACAAGGTGCTCGTATGGCAGATGATGGCCTCTTATGCAGAACAAGGTAACTGCAAGGAAGTTTTTCCAGGACATTTTCTTCCCCGCCTGACAAAGTGTGAAGTGGAGATATGACTGCTGCTTATTATAACTTTGAGCACTTTCAGATTTTGGACCTCTGCACAGCCACCGTTCCACAACTGAACGAAATTGACATTTAGAAAAGTAATTATTTTGAGGAGCTGGGTGAGAAAATGTAAACCACACTCACGTCTGTGTATTAAATTGGAAAGAGCGAAATCCAGATCAGCCAATTAGCATAGCTTACTGGCTAACAGAGGAAAGTCGCTCGGCTCATATACGTAAGTCATAAAATAAATAAAAACCTCATTATTGTTCTGTTAAACTGCTGCTGAAGGTTATTCCGTTAGTTCTGTGTCATTAACTCACAGCAGTGTTTGTGGGACACTCAGTGTGTGTGCCATCCCACACATTTGTTTTGTGACCTTGTAAGTCTTTCATTGATCAATCTCTGTTAGTTTTTTCCCACTGCTCTTTCATCTTCATCCAAGGCCAGCTTCCTCTCTGTTGTAGGTGAGTCAATAAAAGAATATAGACGAGGGCTTCCCAGGGGGTTATGTTTGGGTCTGTGCTTTCCACCACTTTTTAAATGTTGTTCTATGTTGCACCATCACTACAGGCAGTATAAGTTTCTTCTCACTATGACGACTAGT
The DNA here is from genome assembly GCF_949987685.1 of Ammodytes marinus. Taxonomy (NCBI): domain Eukaryota; kingdom Metazoa; phylum Chordata; class Actinopteri; order Uranoscopiformes; family Ammodytidae; genus Ammodytes; species Ammodytes marinus. The sequence continues at coordinate 19,464,941 of NC_137220.1, read as the reverse complement.
GATGGATCTCTGAGAGTGTGACAGCATTGTGTTTATTATGTATGGCCTCTTCCTCTGTGATGCAGGGTCCTGGTGGAGCTGAGGAGGTGCTGTCTCCTGACCCATCCCAGTCCCAGCAGGCCAGAGTCCAGCATAGCTTTGTCCAGGAACATTTCCAGGCACAGTACAAGTGAGTCACCTTTCCCTCACATACAACACGCACACCTGCCCGAAAAACTGCACAAATATAGCAATTCCCCTGTTTTGTCCAATCTTTGCAACAGTCAGCAAGGCAGAACTGTCAAACTTTGGGTTCCTCTGCAGGTCAAAGCTGTGTGGATGAGGCTGAAGTTTAAGTTAAACTCTGTATTTAAAAGAGTTTGGAGGATGGTGTTTGCTTTTACCAAAGCCAAAAATACGAGAGCAAATACGTTAGAAAAGGGATGTCTTTTTGCCCTAAGAAGGAAATGTTAGCAGGCCCAGCTAACTTCCATTAGCCTTACTGACCTCTTCTGAAACTCATTTGTTTTGTAGGCTACCATATCAAAATGTAGGCCAAAGTTAGCGGATCTGTTTTGCTCTATCTCTAGGCCTATTCATTTGGAGGAAGTTTACACTCCAGCAAACCCTAGCTAGTAGCTATACTCATTATTCGTGATAGCGATATGTTAGCGAAACCCATTAATTAGCAATCATAAAAGCCTTTCTCCTTTAAAAGTAAAACATACATTTAAAATAAAAACGTTATAAAACAAGCAATAACTAGCTGTACTGCACTGCAAAATAATATTGTTTTTGTCTTCTACATGTTTAATCAACTGGTAAGGATGCTTATTTGGTGATGCAGCCTTATTGAAAATCTTTAAGCGTAACATCATGTAGCCATTAAGTTCATACTTAAATCCTATTGGTATATTTGTTTTAATTCGTATCGACTCGGCTTGAAACATTACAAATTTAGCCAGAAAGCTTTTTTAACCAACTCATTCCGCTAACATATAATTAGCTAAGAAGCTACAGCGGTCTTAAATCAGTAAGCAATAGTAGTCAATTCCGTCGAAATATTGCCTCGAAATGTGGTCTTTTCATTACAAAGAGCTATTTGTGTTTCCCATAACCATGTTTTTTATTTTTTTTTAAGATTATTCTTTTTGCATTTTTCATGCTTTTACTGACAGTGCAGAGGGACAGAGATGAAATGGGGCATAGAGGGGAATGACTAACCACTACAACACGAGTACCCCTCCTACATGTAAAGCCTCTTTTATTATATTGTACTGTATTTGTCCCATTATCTTTAGGTTATGATAGGATTTATTTTCCTTTTTCTCTAGACAGCATAAATAATTTGCTGAGTCTCAAAGTTTAGTATTCTCCTGTCACCAGGCTTCATGCTAGAAAAATACAGTACAAACTATAATATATGCCATCTCGGACGCCTTACAGCCAAAGACTGTCCGCCTCCTGATGTTAGCAGCAGGAAAAAGGCTGATATATTTAAGCCTCAATTTATAAAGCTCCACTTTGGGGATTTGGGCACCGGAAATAAGCAGAGGAACACTATACTTTATACCTTATTCATTAACTATGGTTAAGCAGTGCAGTGGAGAGCCTGGCGTTGGTGGTGGAGAGGGCTATAAAGAGGAATGCCATCACGGGGAGAGCGGCCATGGACAAACTTTTAAATTATTTGTCATTCTCTGTGGCATTTGTTAATACAGATTTGTTCACAACAACATCGACAAAATAATGTTAGTAATTTGCTGACAGTCTGTGTTGATGTTGATGTACTTTTATCTGGAGGAAAACAGCATATTCCCTCTCAGTGACTGCCTTGTGAATTGTGTTTACTGTACAACAGATCGACTGTTGTGTTGTCAGATGGTCTAAATGTCAGACTGCCCTGCTCTTGAAAAGGTCACAGCCCTAAACCACCACTAAGAGTTCTGTGTTTTGTCTAACATGTTTTACCCACACACACACACACACTGTTGCTCTGGATAAGTGACTGAAATATATATCTGTGTGACACCTGCGTAGAGACTGGTCCACCACACATTACAAAGCCTGGCCATGCATTTATGGTATTTAGGCTTCATTAATCAGCTGATGTCATAAAGATGTCCTTATTTCTATTACACAGAGGTCCCCTGAGACACATATGCCTGGCTAGAAGAACAGTCAATTTTGCCCAGGCCCTCCAGTAATTACAAAGCAGTGAAGAGCGGTAATAATCTAAAGGTCTGATGAAAAACCTCCCCTGGTAGCTCTCCAAGGGAAACAAAAGCCCCTTTAGTACTTGCACCTATTTCAAGGTCTTACCTTTTGTGCGGTATGAATAACAGTTATTGGGGTTATTAGCTGTTCCAGTGGTCACCTATTACCGCTGTACTTTGTTGAGAATTTAAAAAGGTATTTTCTTTTATAAACCAGTTACTATTGGTTACTGTGGTGATGCATTGTAACCCCCCCCCCCCCCCCCCCCCCCAAAAAAAAAGGCTTTTCATCCATACTGTATTGTCATTTTTTATGCAGCTGGAAGTTCCATGACTTACATTAAGGGGAGATGAACATGCATTTAAGGTTTTCACATAAGAAGTACATACATAATCTGTCAGCTGGGGCCTTCTGGGTGATGTCGAGGTTTGTCCAGACAAGACATCAGTGCGCCATGTCTGGTCCGAGAAAACATTGGGAAGTTTGCACTGCAGATTTGTTGCGGTCATTTTGAAAACCATTTACACAGTGGTCAAGTACTCACAGCTATTTATCTGGACGTTGTGGGGAATGCACTCCGTAGGCAATTAATTGCGTACTCTTTTATCCAGTCATTTTATAATGTATAGGCCACTTCCTCTTGCTTTGCTTCATCCCTTCAGTTAGACCAATGCGTTCCAATCTTTCTGTCTTCAGAAGTACCTTCTGTATCCAGCTCTAACACCATCTGGACTCCATAGACCACTGACCCCAAGGACTGATTATCGAACATCAACCAAAAATTCAATCTATTTAATCAATTATTTATTTTAATTTTTTACTTGTCCCTCCAGACTGAACTGCTTATATCTTGTTTCTCAGTACCATCTTCCATCTGTTAATTCCTGGGAAAATTGGCAGCTTTGTGCAACTGCCCGTAATACATCTGTCTGAGAGCATCCTTTAATTGCTACCCTCCTCACTGTTAAATGTCTCAGCCATGACAACTTGGGTGTGTCTAGACGGGAAGCAGCTGTCTGGCAGGCAGAGATGTGTTACTCTCACAGGTTGACTGGGTGAGATGATACGGAGGGAAGTACATTTTTACCATTCAAATGCATAACATGACTGTGACGTCTAAATGGAAATGTATTAACACTGCTGGGGTTGGACTCTTGACAAATATTTCTTGACTCCTGTCCCTCTCTCTTCCTCTGTGTCCCAAGGGCACACCACTGCCGGAGTCTGCGTAAAACTTGGCAATTCAGTGTCCGATGTGATACAACATGTAGGGTTGACAGAGCGAAGAATTATCCTTGTAATAGCCCTGTTTGTCACAATGCAATCATCACGGCCATTATGCATGTTCAAACAAATTAAATCTAAGCGAGCCAAGGCCGAGAGTTATTCGATTTTAATTTATTTATGTTATCTGTCATCACATGCTGAAGCTGAGCAAGAAATCAGTCACCCAGGCTTCATTTTATATTACATTTAGTGGCATTTTAAGAAGAGTATAAAACACGGCTCTTTTCAAAAGATCAGAATTTATTCAATCATTGCTCTTTACCCACTTTTAAGTAAATCTTGAAATCAGATCAAACACTGTGATCTTTGTCCATGTTGTGGGTGGGCTGCAGTCGGTCGGTGGGGACTGCGCTGAGGTGCCTGTCTGTGGAGCATTGTTTGATCACAGGCAGGCAGAGCCAAGTGACGGGCAGCCGAGCGTTTCAGATTACAGACGTGGTGCAGTTTCAGAGGGAGCGCAGCTCGTCTTACCGCGGTGCCACTTTCTCTCAGGGACCCTCACGTCTAATCTCTCTGAATCGGTCGGACCGTCTGACCTTTGCTTAGATCATATCTCCTGATTTATTTGTTACGGTTTGAAGGGCAGAACTGGGTAACCGGTAATTTGGAGTGTACAGGCCCAGCCGTTTTATTGTAATTTCAATAAGTAAATTATGAGGAGCACTTTAAGGTTTATGTCTTTTCCATTTAGGAATAGTTGAATAAACTACTGTTCATCCCCCAACAGAGGATTGCTGCCAGGCCTGGTCAGACAACTAAACTGCCCGTCTATTTGATTTAAGTCTATAGAGACGTTTTGTTTTTTTAATTGTTTAAATCAATTAGACAAAGATACCTGGGTGATGCATTACTCAATGCTCTGGCAGGCTGTGGGCGGTGCAAAGCATCAAACTCAGAGTCATTTCAGCTTGGCTGTGTCTAAGACAGGGGGCCACATACCTTTCCACCTTTGCACGCTTCCTCCATTAGAGCATCACCAGAATATCACCTCTTCCCTTTTACTCCTTTTCTCTTTTTAAGTGTTTTAGAGCAGTTCCAGGCCACATCTATGTTTTAGTGGAGGCTGAGTGGCATTTGTATGCATGGAGTGCAGCTACCCTCACTGTTTCCTGGCGAGAATAAGACATCCGTAGGGCAGCCATTCTACTCTGCCAAGAGGGATAGATCCACTAAGAGCCAGTTTCAGCTGGGCTTCCTTGAATAGAGCTTTATTCACTCCTCCGTCCTCCCCCTCCCACTGGGTCTGTCAGGTGCCTTCCTATAAGGAAAACACATTTGAACAGTTCATCTGTGGCTTCATTTCCCGTGGTAGTGTGGCGTGTGAAGGTCATAAACGTTCAACACTCATAAGCTTGGGGATTTAAAGTCTCAATGTAAAAAGTATGTGGATTAGGAGAAAGAAGGAGTATTATTAGACATGGTCTAAAAGGGAATTTGGCATTTGAAATAAATCAGTTAATGTTCTTGATTTTTCTTTGTGAGGTTCAAGTCTCCTCACACTCAATATTTCACTCTATCTATTTTATTGCTGCTGCACTGTGCTTCACACCGGCCTATTACCAATTTATGCACAGCATGGTGCTTGCCAATTACAGTAGCAGTGGTGAATCATATTCTAAAGATATGGAAGATGTGAAAGTAAAAACCTGAATAAATGAGGGGAGAAACATAACTACGCTTTCACACAGGTATACTGCATTGTACAATTAAGCAATTGGCATACAATCATGCTCGGTGACAGGTATACAAATTCTGGGCAGGCTCAGTTTTAGATCAAACAAAAAGATCTAAGTGACTTTGAAAGAGGGTTCATTGTTGGTGCACGGATGGCAAGAGACAGTGTTTCCATAGGAACAGTAGATGACTTGACATGAATTTAAATCAACCAATTATTCACCACTTTTAGCTAACTATTTTAACTGTTTATCATTAGTTTTAGATAACTATTTTTACTTGATATTCATTAGTTTTAGCTGACTATATACATTTATTATTCATCACCTTTAGCCTATCTTTTTTAAATGTTTATTTTCCCGTAGGCCTATTAGCCTGTTCATTACTGTAAGCTAACTTTAACTGTATCATCATTCATTAGTTTAAGCTAACTATCTTAACTTATCTTTCATTACTAAGCTAACTATTTTATGTTATTCTGTGACTTCTTGCTGTCTGTTTTTACCATCTATCATTAAGTATTGGCTCTTATTCAAGAGCCCAAAACATAGCTAGCGTGTTTACAGATTTGTTGCAGATTACTTATATCAGGATATATTTTTTCGTTGAGCTATTCCAATCATTCCTCGTACCCCTTGACAACTGAAGGAGAAGCCTACCCTTCGGGGTCCAAGTAATCCTGTTTGGGAATGACTGGTTTAAATGACGATGGCCAATAGTGAGTTTTATTTAAATATAGCTGTATATTTGAATCCTTTGTCTGTCTGACGGATTAATGTCAAATCCATACAAAATCATTTTGGTTTACACACAATGACGCTCCTTCATATAATCAAAGCAGTTGATAGAAAGCACCAGTTGAAGATTCACTTGATCGCTGTGTGTTTATCCAGGAAATCTTACACAGATTACCTCTAAACACTGAACCAAGGCTTTAATTTAGTTACTGGACAGTTTACAAAATCACTTCCAGCAATCAGTCCATTAACCTCAGTGAGCTCTCTGACTGACTCATTGTTCAGACAATTAGCTAAATGGAATAAGTTGCTCCCTATTGTAAAACTGTGTAATCATGAACACAAGGGACTGAACGGAAATGTGTGATCGTAGAAAGTCACTGCTGTACTGCGCATTGACATATCCTTTTTCAGTGATCTACGAGGAAGAAAGGTCAGGAAGGCTCCCGACTTTTCCTCTGATCTTGATTCCGTAATGGCATCACATGAGCATTAGCAGCACTGGTGAAGGTGATGCAACAAGATAGAAAGCACTTCATCTGGCTCCTGTTTATAGCCACTATCACCCAAGGGGGCTTCTTCTACTACTTACCACACTCACACCCAACCCTCACCCATTGTCTCTCTCATTCTCACCAGTTACATCACTCCATCTTTTTCCGTTCTCACAGTGGGATCAAGGGGTTCTCTGTGGAACGCCGAGTTCCCTTTTTTTAAACTATGTTGTTCACTTGTGTAACAAGATTAAGCCGTCTCCTTTCCTGTCAGACTTATTCAGGAAGACTCCCAAGATTAATTTGGTAGTCAAGTCAGAACAGCTGGGTTTTTTTTAAGGCTAACGTAACTTTCTTTTTCCTCAGATCTTCACTGACATGCCCCCACTGTCTGAAACAGAGCAACACCTTTGACCCGTTCCTCTGCATCTCACTCCCCATTCCTCTACGCCAGACCAGGTGAGCACTGCCACGTTTTCACGCCGCACTTGGGTGAATCATCTGAAATGATTGTTCATGAAAATGGTCAAGCTTTTAAGCTTGGTGCATTTAAAAAAAGGGTACAATACAATAAGAAAATAGGCCGGACAACACCCAGTTTTGTTCATGCACTAACGACACAAGCAATTGTAAAGCTGGAAGCCTGGAATCAAGAAGGAAAAGCTGATGGGAAAACCCTCTCAGGATTGAACAATGTTTTATTCAATTTTACATCACAACAACCAATTAGCCGCCATGAAAGGTCGACGAGGGTCAGCCAACGCAGGAAATCCTGACATTTTCAAGGAGGGAGACCCCATTCACACCCTTTTTCCAACCAACTAAAGTACCTCTCTCACTTTAATTATGTAGTAGTCTCTTTTTCTTGAACACACACAATAACACACATAAACTTTTTCCTTTTGTTTAGAAGTCCAAACACTGGCTTTCGCCAAAGTACTCACAACATGCTTACATTACTTGTTTGTAGTCTTTACTCTGGTCCCCATGTTGTGGAAACTGATTTTGTCTCCCACAGTCGTGTCCCCTGGAGTTGGGCTGTTGGTCGCCGAAACAGACTCAGATTGCAGTGTCCTCCTAAACCCACACTGACAGACAACATAACACACCTCCTCCACTTCTACCAGACACAACTGATAAAGGATCATTGTATCTGTTTCCAGCATTTTCAGATTTCTGTTCTTTTAGAGCAGTGGACATCAGCATTTCTCTACACGTTTGACCTCTCATTGTATGAATTAAGTCAACATACCCCAAAACTATGTATCCTGTTTAAAATAGGATTTTTTCAAACATTTTAGGAAGTTCGATTCTTTGTTTTCGGGGGGGAAAGTTGGATGAAAAGATCATGAATCCTCTCATTTCTGCACTTTCTTTATGAGTCTACAGCTAGCAAGCAATATGTCATGTGTTAATTAGTTAGCTTCCTAGGCTAAGGCTTTGTTATCTTAAGACCGAACCGGGCTTGCTGTTTCCTTATTCTTTGCGCTAAGCTAACTGGCTGCAAGCTTCTGCTACAGGTTGAACAAACAGATGTGAGAGCGGTGTAAAAATGTTCAGCTCATTCTTAACCTCAAGGACACCATCACAATCTTAATATCAGCATATGGCAGAGTTTCTTAGGCTAAAATGTGCCCTTTACACAGCGAATGCTTTGCAACTATGCTGTGATTGACACAGAGGTGTGCTGATGAAAGGTTTTCCATGGTTTCTTCTTGTTAGTGGTTGTTCTTTTAATTTTAATTTTAGTCTTAGCAATGGTTCACTCAAGTTCAGCCGACATCTTTTCTAATTTGGGAAATAGTTTTTAAAAGCCTGGCTCTGACAGTTTATCAAGTGGAGAGTATTTAGTAACCGTTTTACTGCGTGACACACCGTGTGCGAGAAAACGCTTCTAAAGGGATAAATTTAGGAGAAAACAGATGGGGCTTCTTTCCTTTTTAAGCATTTTGTTTAATGCATTTCTGTGTGTGAAAGGTTCAAGCTCACTCCCAGCCAAGTCATGTCTGTAAGCCATAAACACATACTGTTTGTTACCAAACCAACATTTTCTGTGCCCAGAAATCCAAACACTGGGCTCTGTCCCTTGGCAACCATGTGCTCTTTGAATGTTGTTATTATTTTAGTTTACACTGTATGTAAAGCGCAGAACTGTACACTGATCTTTTTTTGCTGCATATACATGTTCATTATCGGAGCATAAACGCTAGGGCTGTAGGCATATATACACCGTGTTCCAAATTGTTATGTAAATTGGATTGAAGTGTCATAAACTTTACATTTTTTGTTTTTCAATTAAACTCATGTATGATATTGTGTCTCAGGGCGCCTTGGATCATTGAACTTAATCTCATACACCTGTGATAATTAGTTTGCCATGTGAGCCCAATCAAAGGAAAAACTACTTAAGAAGGACGTTCCACATTCTTAAGAAGGCCACATGTTTCAAGCAATATGGGAAAGAAAAAGGATCTCTCTGCTGCCGAAAATTGTCAAATAGTGCAATACCTTGGATAAGGTATGAAAACATTAGATATTTCACGGAAACTTAAGCGTGATCATCGGACTGTGAAGAGATTTGTGGCTGATTCAGAGCACAGACGGGTTGGTGCAGATAAAGGCATAATGAGGAAGGTTTCTGCCAGACAAATTCATCGGATTATGGGAGCAGCTGCTAAAATGCCGTTACAGAGCAGCAGACAGGTATTTGAAGCCGCTAGTGCCTCTGGAGTCCCGCAAACCTCAAGGTGTAGGATCCTCCAGAGGTTTGCAGCTGTGCATACACCTATTATTCGGCCACCCCTAAACAATGCTCACAAGCAGAAACGGTTGCACTGGGCTCAAAAATACATGAAGACTAATTTTCAAACAGTCTTGTTTACTGATGAGTGCCGTGCAACCCTGGATGGTCCAGATAGATGGAGTAGTGGATGGTTGGTGAATGGCCACTATGTCCCAACAAGGCTGCGACGTCAGCAAGGAGGTGGCGGAGTAATGTTTTGGGCCAGAATCATGGGGAGAGAGCTGGTAGGCCCCTTTAGGGTCCCTGACGGTGTGAGAATGACCTCGGCAAAGTATGTTGAGTTTCTCACTGACCACTTTCTTCCGTGGTACAAAAAGAAGGACAGTGCCTTCCGTAGTAAAATCATCTTCATGCATGACAATGCACCATCTCATGCTGCAAAGATGGTGCATTGAAGAAAGGAGAGAACCTCATGGTGCGGCCCCCATCTTCCCCTGACCTTAACCCTGTTGAGAACCTTTGGAGCATCCTCAAGCAAAACATCTATGAGGTTGGGAGGCAGTTCACATCAATACAGCAGCTATGGGAGGCTATTCTGGCATCCTGCAAAGATATTCAAGCAGAAACTCTCCAAAAACTCACAAGTTCAATGGATGCAAGAATTGTGAAGGTGATATCAAAGAAGGGGTCCTATGTTAACATGTAACTTGGCCTGTTAAGATGTTTTTGATTGAAATAGCTTTTGATTTCACTAAATATGACCTTCACATCCTGCAAATTCAACAAATGACAATTTTTATTTCTTTACAACCTATAAAATGTTTTGAAACTCTGTTGGAACGGTGCAGTTTGAGTTTTTTATTTTTGAAAAAAATACCGTTATCATTTGGAGGTTTGTTTGTTCAATAAAATTTGAATCATACTTTAACGGTTGATGACTTGAAAATTATACTGACTGTCATTTGCATCGACTATTTAAAAATATAATTTGCATAATAATTTGGAAAGCAATGTAGGCAAGATATCATTGACTCAAATGAATACTGGTGAACAGTAATCCAGTCCGTCTATAGGGTGGTTCAGCAGTTACAGTGATTTGTTTGGTCCATCCATATTGGTATAAAAAATGAATCGAGCTTAAATTGGAGGATAGGCTACCTCTTTGAGCTGTGGCTGGATCAGGACCGCCAATTACTCTGCTCTTCTTAGTTTCCTGTTCCCAACCCAAATCAGTGGTACAGGATTAAGCACGCCCCTCCGCCCCGGAGACTCAGATTTAACAATACTGGGTGTGCCTCACAAGAAGCAGTAGACTTATGATCTTTATACTGGTTCCCAGTTGGTTACAGAGCAAACTTCAAAGGCCTGTTGATAGTTTAAACATTATTGAATAGCTTAGGGCCAGAATATGTTTCTGATATGCTTAAAGAAATATAAACCTATTGGTCCTTTAAATCAGAGGCCTCTCAACCCCAGGTCTTTGGACAAGTACCGGACCTTTGAACATCAGTCAGTGCCAAACAATGTAATGATTTTCAGTATATTTATGCATGGTAACCAGTCCTCATCATTACCCAGTTTCAGCATTCAGAAGAAGTACATGGAATAAAGTCAGCACCAGAGTGTTGCTGAGAGATCTATCTGCAAAAATATTTATTTAGTAAGAAACTAAAATATAATACAAAGCAAATAAAGTCAATTTTCAGTCTCAATGAGTGAGGCCTCGTGTGTGTTTGGATGATACATAGAGAGAGAGAGGAGTCAAGCCTGAAAGAAAGTCACATGAACATGCACGTGAGCCTGCAAACAGTGGAGACCCCGCCAGCCACCACCACCACCTTTTAGACTTAAGCTTCCAGAACAATTACAATCAGCCCTTCTTGTCCCTGACAAGTCAGCCCATTCGCAATGAAATTGTTAATTAAAATAAAACGGCCCATATTGAAAAAAATGGTTGAGAAACAACCCAACCACTACAGGTAGTAGTGGGTGAACCACACAGTGAACCTGCCTGCTTGACTTTGGTTTAGTCACTTGACAGTTTGTGCAGCTAAAACATAACCAGTTTGCAGGTTGAAATTCCGACACGTGACAAACCATGTAGATTGTGTGTTTATGCCTATATTCTTTTTTGGCGTTTTTCGCTTTATTAGATAGATTTGAAGAGACAGTGTTGAAATGGGGCAGAGAGGGGAGGACATGCAGAGAAACGACCACGGGTCTGATTCGAACCGGGTCTGCTGCGATGAGGACTGAGCCTATAGGGTGTCCAAACTACGGCCCGCCTTTTCTTTTTTCTTTTTTTTTTTAGTTAACCCACTAGTGCAGGAGTGACACAACTGATTGATTGGCCCGCAGCACATTTTAAAAATATAATGTAATATGGCCATTTTAATTTTTAAATAATTTAAATGCATTCATTATATTACAGAGATACCGACCATACCACGAGCGCCTCCATTTATGCCTTATTTAGAGGATTTACGTTGTGAACATACATAACGACGCACTTGGCTTCAGACTAGGTTATCCTGAGTTAGTGTGGCAGAATGACTGCAGTCGTATTCATTATTTTCCAAGATAAAAAGGTCTACAGCCTTGCATTAATTGTATTCAAAAGTTACAGGGATTTCTATTTGTGACACTGTGAGTAACTGCATATGGAGGTGCAAAGAAAATTCTTAAAAATCAATTTCTCTGTATTAACATTTCTTGTCCCTATCTTTCTGCGCCACTGGCTACAGACTCCCACAGGTACCTGGCAAGGCTCCTCTGTATCTCCTCAGTGTATTGTAATTCAAAGAAGCCATTTATGTCCCAGCACCCTGCTCATGTCAGCACTGCCTCTGCAGAGGTCGGAGCCAAGTGCTCCCCGTTTTTAAAAATGCAATAGAGATTCCATTATTTGGCACACATAAAAACGAAGCCTCTAATGATCTATTATTAATGTTAAAATGTATTGATTTATTCATGAAAGGCTTCTTTTGTCCCTTCCCTTGCCGTGGACGAGGGGGCTGCTGTAGGAATGGCACGGTTACGTACGGGCTTGTTTTGTGTGTTTTCTTAGTTTGTTCTTTTCCCCTCTCTTTAATTTGCTTCTATTTTTTTCTAAAAAAAAAAATAATAATTCCCACTGTCTCTGATTGTGTGTCTTGTGTGCAGGCCGTTGTGTGTGATTCTGGTGTTCAGCACCAAAGGACAGAGGTACCTGCGGGTTGGGCTGCCTGTGCCTCTCTTTGGCTCCGTGGGCTTCCTAAGGAGGATGGTGGCGGACGAGGGCAAACTTTCCCCGGAACAGGTAACATTAAAAAGCCAGAACAAACAGCATGGACCCAGATTCCTCCCATTATTATACGATAATATACTATTATCTTACTTATTGTAAGCCTCAGACTGCTGTAGCAGAGCAGCACAGCTCACATCGACAGGCACAAGAGTGTGATTACAGTGATTTGCATTTTCCTTGCATTGCCATTGGCTCGAAATGTGCGCTTGCTCGCTTGGCTGGAAATACATTAAGCTGTTTGGGATATTAGGGGTAATAATACTGCCAAGGTGTTCCATAAAGTGGGTTCAAAGTTCCCTCTCACGGCATATAAGATGTAGAGTGTAATAAGGAAACTAACATGTGTCTGTATTTGTCTCCAGGTGATCCTGACAGAGGTGTACTCCACAGGCTTCCATCGCTCCTTCTTCGATGAGGAGGATCTGACCAGCATAGCTGAGAATGACGTCATCTACGCCTTCCAGGCTCCGCCCCTGTACATCAGAGGAGGCTCTGCACGGATCTTAGGTGAGGTCAAAGCATGACATCCTGTACAACAATATTTATTTTGCCTCGTTTTCACTGAGCAGCACAGTTCGGTTCGGTTCAGCACGGCACGGCATGGTCAGAACGGAAACGGCAACTCTACTGTAGATTTGATTAGCTTAATTTGGTTCCCTTCCCAACTTTTGACAGTGGAAACGTATATAAATGCGTGCCATGCAGTACTCAACAGCTCAGTGGAAACAAGGCTTTTATCAACAACACAACATAACATACATTACATTATACACATATGTTTTCCTACTTTACTGTGGCTGTAGACACAGCTCTGTAAGCAAACAAACCACTTTTGTTAATGTACTTTGCTTAATGAAACCCTCTGGGAATGCACCTTACTGCAGGGGGGCCCTGTGGGAGCACATTAAGAAGTACATAGCTGCACACAGAGCTCTCTGAATTACATTCCCCCGCTGTGCAGATCCCCCATGCACTCAGATTGATTGTCTTCATTTCATCCTTCTTTAAGCTAGTGATATAAAATGTGTACTTCAGCGCATAGTATCCCCCCTTGTCTCTTGCTTTGTGGTGTAAACAAATAGGTTCTGCTCTGTTGTCCTCTCTCACAGGGCTGTATAGTCCCAGTGCTGTGTCAACACTGCTGATGCACCCCGAAAAAACTGACTTTTAGTGCTTCAATTTATGTTCTCAATGAGCGGCCAGAGCAGTGCTTCCTTAAAGGAGGCCCAGCCTGACAGGACTGTCTGGCTGGTCTGCAAGCACAGTCTAAAACCTCTGGGGTTCTCACTAGCTCAGCCTTCAGAGGTTGACATGGAGACTCTGCATCAGCACTCATCACTTTCTGTGCACTGCAGATTGCACTGTCACACTGCTATGTTTGCCCCGTGAGAATACATGTGCGATATTGTAATCTTTAAAGGCCCCTTGCTATGTTCGGGGAACGTGCTTCCTTTTCAGTCAATCTTACCTCCCTAACAGGCTTATTGTGCCCCCAAACCCTCTTTCTATCCCACACTGCTACCTTTAAATTGTTTATCTTCATAGACAACATTTTAAGTTCCCTAACGTATTTTTCTTGTTTCATTGTTCTTGTCATACACTGTGCAGGTATACTCCTACAATTATAAGTATGTGAGATGACAAGACTGTTTTGTAAACAGTAAACTGTAGACGAGGCATGCTCACAAATGTTGCTTACATCAGAGCAGATAAACACGCTGTTTGATCTGTTCCTTACACCTTTCCTAGTGAGTTTTTAGTTTTGAAAAAGGCAAAGGGTAAAGACAGCACTTTCCAAAGATAGCTCGATACATGGTGGTGGGACAAAGCTGCAGTTTCAGGTTATAAATAGTTATACATAATGGATGTCAGGTGCCATTTTCTCTCCCTTCAGGTCACTTATATGTCCTAAACCCTGTCTGTCAGCATCTCGTGGCTCCTATAGAACCGCAGTGCCATATTTCACGTTACTTTGACACCCTTCGTTTCTCCCATGTGACCTCAGGACAGTGGGGATATTTTTGTTATATTTGGATTACAGCAGTTTCATGTGCCTACCATCTGCATCAACTATTCCAGGTTTAGGTTAACAATTATTTTGTATAAAAATCCTTAAGGCCATGTTCACAAGTTTCATCTAAAAGAGATTGCTTTCTATGTTTGGTACTCAACGGTGCACTGAAAGACATGAATAAGCACAAGACTGTGGGGGGAGTGCTGGTGCCAAGGACGAGACTTGAATATGGAACTACCTGCCAAAGAATATATGGAAACAGATCATTGGCTTTCACATTTTTTAAATCACTCTTACAAACAGAGAACAGGTTGTTACTCCTCTTCAGTCACTTGTCAGTAAAATTTGATTATCATACTGTAGTTTGGGTTTTGCTTGTTATTCTAAGGACAGTTTATTGCTCAACAATTGTACATACTATGATTAAAAATAGAGGAAAGTTGACTTGAGCTTTTCCCACCATACCATCCCTGCCATGAGGTGCTTCATCTAGTTCTACTGCTATATAATGTATGTTTTAGCCATTTTAGTTTCCAAATAATATGGACATTTCAGGTCCAACTAATGTATAAAACATGTTTGATGAGTGGCAGTTTGGCAGCACCACTACTAAGGTGACTAAATGAGTTGAAGATACCTAATCATTTTGATCAGCCCTGCTAGTACAATTGATCTATCAATCTGTCAGTCGGTCCACCACTTTGGTTCACACCAAAACTGACCTTCAAGGTGTCCATAGAATTAACCCAGTGACGTTGGGAACTTTGTGTCTAGCACCACTAGGTACACACTTTCAACTTGTCCCATGCTTTGGTTTATGACTTAGTACCCAAAAGCAATAATGTCCATGCTGTTAGGATGCTAACAAGCATAACTAAGACGTGAACTTGGAACATTAGCATGTTACATGCGAGAGCATGCTAGCATTTAGCCCCACTGTCAGCCTCAGTAGTCTCAGGTCTAGCCGTATACTCAGTCTTGTTTAGCGATAAAATCAAATATCTTGCAATATTACGATATCATCTGAAGAATTTGTTATCTTAACGTTGCCAATTTGTGCTTGAAAGATTTTTCACGTGTAATCCAGCCAACCCACGGGGGATGCTCTGCTCTGTTCAAACAGGAAAACAATGAAATGTGACATTCAAGTAATTTGGCAGACAAGATTACACAAGAATGACAGGGCAAACATGAGAAGCAGCCCACACCAAGCTTTAAAATGAAGTCTACCCTCACATCTCCCAGCGAGTAATAGTTTACTTTGGAGTACAGATCCAAAAAGCATACACCTTCCTTTCTAACCCAAGTGCTTATTAAATCACATGATCTCACTCATCTTTCCTTTGGCATATCATGTATCACATTCTCAGTCCATAAATTATGTTTTTCCAACCAATTAAATATTATGTCATATCTAAAAATAAGTCTTCATTAGAAAATGAAAATAAGCTGATAGTCAGATAACATGTGCAAGTATTTTTGGTTTTGTCTTTTTTGTTGAAAGACTTGAATATGACAGTTAATGTTATTTTGGGGGCAAGGTACTTTAGTTGTGGGGGTAGTCGTGTTGAATAGGTGTTTAATGATGGGCTTTTATAGTTTGACTGTGTTCAGTCTGACGCAGAGGAGTTCAATTCACACTACTTGATAAGTTGGCTCCTGTGGTTCCTTATAATTAGTTCGAGGCTCTCTTGATAATAAGATATTATGATCAACAGGTGTGTATGCTAATATGCTAAACAAAGTTAACTTTTGTTGTGGTGTGCGTTTTGGCGTTGGCATGTGTGTGCGAGATATTCATTTTCACATGTTTTTTTTTTTCATTTGTTGTACCTTTTTTTTGGTACAGCTATGGGAATTGTAACATAGTGTTAAAATACGACTACAGCAGCTGAAATAAACCATCACACACCTAACATCTCATACTGCCACCATTATTCATCCTGTAAACAAGGTAAAGGAGTGACAGGAGCCTTGGGGGGGAGACGACTCTCGAAACAATACCGTTTTTTTGAGAGCAAGCCATAAAAAAATAGATGAGTCATGAGAGGTTGGTCCCCTCCCCTGCATCCCTGTATAAATCCTAGTGGGACAGGGCCAGGAGGTGATCTCTGCATCTTAACTGCCTTTTCATGAACATGTTTCACTGGGCGTTTAAAACTAGATTTTCTCCCATAAATCACTCCCACAGCTGTCAAAGGCTGCTGCTCATGTAAATTGCAGCGCGTGATTTAGGCAAGTTTTATCACTCGCTTCGTTAGAGCGACATTAATACATGAAACGCTTTGCATACTTACCATGACTCTACTTCTCAGGGGTCATGACACAGCAATCGCGGGGGGTTTAACATTAAAGCCTTGGCGCTTTGAATGTAGACTTTGATTTGAATAGGTCTCGCCCTTCATGCAGTGCACAAGCCCAACCTCCTCACTCCCCAATTATTTCTGGAAGAGGGAGGGATGTGCCATCGCAGAAGGCTTGCTGCTTTTTGCCAGGGGATTCTCAGCAGTGGCATTTGCTTTTGTCAGTGATGAATCAGGCGTCAGGTATGAAACGTTTGGGGACAACACAGCCACCGTGGTCAATCAATACCTTCTCATCTGTGTCGACGAGACTAATTCGCCGTTTGATTTATTGCCGCAGACTTCTGAGGGGCCCGGAGGTCGCGGGGCCGTCTGACGAGAACTTTTTTTTTGGCTCAGTCACACTGCTCCTGAGAGCAAAGGCTGTGTCTGTGTGTGTGTGTGTGGTTTTTGGGGTGTGTGTGTGGGGGACGGGGGAGGGGGGACGGGAGAGAAAAGCGGCGCTTGCTTGGCACCCCACCAGCAGAGGATGTGGAGCTGAAGATGCATCAGATAATGCCTCCTGCTGAGAGTGCAGGCAGCCATTGGTCCATCTGCTCTCCCCTCTGAATCACTGTTCCCCAAATAGAAAGCTGCTGTCTCGCCACTTTGTACATCTCAATCCCACTCCTGCAGCATGTTAGAGGTGTGGAGTTTTAACCATACAGTTTTCAGTACGTGCAATCGATTCATTTCGAGGAGAGGGTGTAGCAATACCGTGTCAGGTGTGTCAAATCTCAGTCGGTATCAGTATCTTTAGAATTGGTCTTTAGCTTTATAAGTACGCTGTTGTCTACCAAACTAATTTACATTTGGTACAGGATCAGCAGGATTTATCAAGAAGGTGATTGTATATGCACCTAAAAACAAACTTTTTCGTTCTTCATATGACTCACCTTAGTGTCTCTTTCTGCGTTCTCGACCCTTCTCTGACTCTCTCTTGCCAGGTTACCACCACAGCCTCCCATCGTCCCCGTACGCCACAGGTCTTGAGGGTCAGAGGTTACTTCCATCTGGGACGTTGTCGTCAGAGTTCCTCAACCAGGGCGTCCCTGTGAAGATTCTGCTGTTGGTGTGCAACGCTGCAGGCGCGGGCCAACAGACCGTTAGGTAATTATGTCAACTGGACTCTCTGCCAAACCCCGCTACCAAACAGTGGACATCGACTCATAGCTTAGCAACCGTAACTAAGCTTTGGGTTTCTCTGCATGTTAAATTGGTGTGCATGGGGCACTAATAAGAGAGTTACTCGTGTACCTCAACAGATTGGAGGGTGGTGTCTTTTCCTTATTTTTTAACCTTTTTACCTTGTAATGAAAAGATTAAGCTGTGTGTTTAGTTGCTCTGACGTAAGCGGCAAACGTTAGCTTGCTTGGCTAACCAATTACAGTAACTAGTAACTCAGCATTATCTTCAAAGCCTTAAGGTGCAGGTTCTGCACTTTTAGGCAACTAAGGTGCTGCTATCAGCATTTAACCCGTTCAGATCCCACGTCCATTCCTATTGACATAACCTTCCCATGATACTTATTAGACAGAAATTTTAGAGGTTGCAATAAGATATTCTGACAAGTGTTTTTAAGACACCAGCTGTTGTTCCTGGGTGAGCGTACCCGGACAGAGGAAGAACCACAAGAAGAAGAAAAACTATATAAAAATAGCATTCTTTGCACTGATGGTCTCGTTTGCTGTTGCATGTCATTAATGGTCATCAGAGGAAAAATGGATAACCCTTTACAATAAGGTACACAAAATTGTAGTTATTGAGTAACTAATATTTAGTAATTGAGTAACTACTATCTAACTACAATTAACTAAATATATTAAACATTTTTTTTTACTAATATTCCTCATGGTTTATGAGTGCAGTTAAAATAGTAATCCAACATTACAATATTTTTTGTGTTAAGCTAACATTAGCCGCTCTGTCCTGCTCTATTATAGATTTGATGCTGCTCTTTTATTCGTCAGCTTGTTAGGATGAGGGTTTTTGCATTGGAAATGCAGCTTTTGCCCTCGTCTTTTAGCATCAGTTGTTGTTGCTTTTGCTTTTTATTTTTTTTATTTTTATTTTTTTTATTTATTTTTTTACTCAACATCATTGCAAATGAGGGTCACCCCTCAATGGTCTCTCGAGTATAAATCAAGGTTGAATGACAATTAGCATAGCAATGACAGGTCATCTTTAACTTGAGGAGAGTTGAGGAGCTTAACAGAATTTCAAATCTTAGCTTATTTGACTCGTCGGCGATAACACTTTTAGATGGTTTCACTGTTAATTCCTCGGTTTCTCAGCAGATGTGAGCTCAATGTACAGTCGCTCCATCCAAATTATACCCAGCCTTGCTCTGGTGGAGCGCGTCAAGGTCATGATAGCTCCCCGTTACAGAAAGAAGGACTCGCATCTCGCTGCAAGATGAGTTTCAAATCAATCGGCTAAGGAATCGGACATCTGGCACGATATAGAGATCAGACATTCGTCTCTCTGACAGGGTCCAGAGAGATCAAGATTGGTGAGCTCGCCAACATGGGCTGTGGGGGAAAGTCCAATCCCATCCGTGTCTCAGTTCCTCTCCGTCGTCGATCAAAGCACACACCCCTCTCTCGCTCTCATCCGATGACAGCTGGAGGACTTGTCTGCGCCAACAAAATGACATTGGAGTCACTTACTTGTTTTCTCGCTTTGCTTTTCTGTGGAATACCATCCCAGGTGCATTTCTGAAAGTCAACAAAGTCTGAAAGTGCTACAATTTCGTTCCTTTGGTAAACCTGTGAAACTAGAAAGTTAACAATTAGATTTGTATTGATTTTATGGCATTTTACTTAGTACTGGAGCTCGTTTTTGAGGAAACAAGTGTAAAGAATAGATTTGGATGCATGATCAAATGAAAAATCTCTTTCATAAGGGGAGGAAAAATAGTTAAAATTCACACTAAATGTATTCACTGCATTCTGTACACATTCTAAGTTTGGGAGAAATGAGGGTTGGAGATAGTTGCCAACAAACTCTTCAAGGCCTTTGAATGAAATCCATTTGTCTCGCACCAAACCACAAAGTATGGAATTGTTTTGTCTCTGGTTCATAGCAGTTTCCAATGTAACTTTCATTCCCATTTTGTTGTGTATAATGTTTCCTCCCGTGTTTTGGTCCCTGCAGCCATTCTCGTCAACCACCACTGAATGTTAATAGTTACCATCCTGAAAAAGAAATCAACCTTATTCATTTTGAGTGTCTCTGTTGTAGCTACATAGGATGTTATTGGGAAATTGCATCATTGCGGATGTGTTTAATTTGTTACTGTTTTGTCTTAAATTATATTTAAAAAAATCATGGGAGACTATTACAAATTAGTGACAGAGCTTAATTTTCATTAATTACCCTTCTATTACCGCTGATGATTAATCTACCGTTTTATAGCACCCCATTGTCAGTAACTGTGTATTTGCCTGTGTCTTTTGTTTGTCTCCTCACGCACGTGTATACACACGTGGTCTCGCACTAATAAATCTCAAGCACACAATGGAGGGCTGCCCTCAATTAAATGTGTATCATGCTTAATGCGTCCTGTGGTCTGTGATTATATCAGAGGGATGGTTGTCCCTCATTATTGTCTCCCTCTGTCCTCCTATAGCGAGGCTGTAATGAGATTTCTGCTCCGATGCCGATGATGTTTATAGATAATTGTATATATTAAAATAGGATAAGAGGAGGCGTGAGGTAATGTGGAGGGGTGTTGTGAGCGGTCATTTTAAATACTTTCTGTTCCTGCTCAAGGTTTGGACCTCCATTTCTCATGAGGGAGGACCGGTCTATTTCCTGGGACCAGCTGCAGCAGAGCATCCTCAGCAAGCTTTATTACCTGATGATCAATGGAGCGCCAGTGCAGGTACTGGACAGCCACTACTAATAATGTGATACTGGCTCAATGCAAGGACACACACAGGAAAAGGTTTTTATCTAAACTGTCTGTAGGGACTCACATTGAGAACCCATATCCTCTGCCTAGACCCTGCCTAATGATCAAGTCAAATTTAGCTTAGGGACAAAAAACGTAAGGTCACATAGTATGCCACTTTCAGGTTCAGAATTGTTATTTGGGTTTCTACTAGAAACTGTTTTCATGTTGTGGTGTCTTCCCTAAAGCCCAGTCTGCTCTGATCGGCCCTGGATCTAACTGCCAGGTAGTATCTGGGGGAGTGATTATCACAATTCGAGGTAGTGCTAAGTTAGATTAGTTATGCGGAGTGTGTGACTTCATAACGGCTTATGACGTCATAAGGTGAGGGAAATCGGAAGGGGTTTTTGAACACAGGCTTTCAGAAAGTTGGAGGTGCGATGATAAGTAGGAGGGTTTTTTTCCTCATACTTTTGGGACCTCCGTATATTGACGATAAACCAGTGCATTTTGCAAATAGGTGACCTTTAATATGATACCCAGCTGAAAGGATATACAGGTTAATGCAGTTGGATACAGATGGTCATAAGGACAACGGCCTGTGTTTACTCCATCATTGACATCTACTGTAAATTATGAAACTGCCACATCAACAACTGAGTGAGGGAAATAATTATATGTTATAATTGTTTTAATGTATTCTGTTTTATTCATTGCAACCACAACCAGAACACCTTTGCACTGAATTTACAGTACAGTCCTGTGTAATTAGCCGATACAAAGTGTTCCACGGTGCTTGTAAAACTTATATTTATTAGCCGTGTCATGTGGGCGGGCTTGTTTTGAGTGCCGGCTGCGGCCACACAGGGGACATGGTTCCCTCCAGCCGTGCCGGCTGGCACACCTGTTCCACGTCAGGTTTATATGCTGGGGAGAGAACAAAGCATGCCCATACAAGGTCACCGTGTGGTACACATGGAAAAGCTCAAAGGGCCAGCTGGAGGCAGAGAGGAATCTGTCTGCACACGTTGGCATACTGGACCTGGAGTCTGGTTAACTGGTTTGAGACACTCACTCAGTGATACACATTGAGACACTCAAAGACAGACAGAGATCATAATTCAAAAATTATGAAGCTCCAAATTTCAAAGCTACTGTCTACACTAGATCTTATCATCATATAACTTTTTGAAAGTTTTAACACTGTTTCTGAATCAACATTCTGACCAACTTGTTTTGTTTATGTGTATGACAAAGAATTAGTTGGCACAAACTCAAAATTTAAGTTGTTATAATTATGAAAGATACATTTTCATTACATATTAATGATAACTTATCTCAGCAAAAGATAATTATTTGTCTTAAATGTTAAATGTTGGCAGTTTTCCTCAAATCGTTATAGTCTAAAATCTAATGCAGTCAGTTACCTTGAAAATGTAAATGTTCCTCACTTTTTCATGTTTAGAGTGAAGTTGTTGTATATGGATAGATGGTGGACAAAGATGCTTCTCCTTGAGGACAAGAAAACCACTTTGTCTGTTTGTCAAGGGAACATTATGTTTGTCCACTTGTACACATTTGTATGGTCAAACAATTACATGTTACACCTTTCTTAATATTTGTGTATCCTGAGATAGTGCCCTGATTTTGTTTTCACTTTATACAGTATTATATTATTTTTATATGTATTGCTGTGACAGGCTGTTGGGCCGGCAGCATGTACTAATGAGAATGTATGGCCAAAAAGAAGCATGGTTGGCTTGTTTAGCTCACCACTACTGTTGTTGCTACTATAAAATGTGGGCATAATGATAGAAATGCAAACAGCATAGTGTGTTTAGATGCACCACTACTGTATGCTGCTGCTAGTGTCACATCAATTATTTACTTCACTCTTGCCAAAAGGTACAATTTTTTAACTTGTTTCTGCTTGTATTGTAAACTTGCCTGTCTTAGAGCAATGTAATCGTGTGCGGTAGTATGCTGTTAATCATGTGGCCAAACAGATTTCCAATCAGCGTCTCTCTCTCTCTCTCTCTTTCTTTCTCTCTCTCTCTCTCTCTCTCTCTCTCTCTCTTTCTCTCTTTGTGGAGCAAGCTGACACACAACTTTAATGCCATAGCCGTATAGAGCGCATGGGTGGTACAAGCAAACAGTTTAACAGCTTGCTGTTACTCTGCAAGCATTACTCAGTGTTCTTTGAGGAGAGGGAGAGAAGAGTCAGGTGCAGCATTTTCAGTAACTCTGTTGGAGATCTGTGGTCTCTTTTGTGCTCCACGCTGTCAGCCATTTAATTAAAACCAGGCTTGTTGTACTGTATAATCAGTTTGCCGGAGCTTAACTCTGCCAAGGAAGGAGCAATGCTCAGAGCAGATGTTTGCTCTGAATCTTTCATCTCAATAGAATCTCAAGTTTCCTTTCAATGAATTACACTCACAAGTGGATTCTTCCGCCTCTGTCTAATTTTAGCTTCAGCAAAGATGCAATTCAAAAACAAAGACCCGGCCCCCCCGTGTTGACCCAGACATTGCACACACAGAAAAATTGAAATCCCTCTTCAGTGTATACACACACACACACACACACACACACACACACACACACACACACACACACAAACACACACACACACACACAATGCACAATGCTCAAACTCACAATGAATAATAATTATACTCTGTGTTCTTTGCATGGGCTGTAATTGGAGATCTTTTGCCTTGTCAGGCTCAAACAATACCGCAAACATTCCTCACCTCACACCGGCCTCGCTGAACACAAGACCTGATTACCCTTGGTTGAAAGCAAGACCCAGGACGATCCCATGGGGGGAAACATTACAAATGTTTGAGTCTCCACCAGTTTGCGTGGAGCTCGCACACTCCTTCCGACAGGATGCCGAGATGAGATTTTCACAGGTTTTATCCTTCCCTTCTATGCAGTCACGCCAACGGGTGTGACATTGCTCAATGCCAGCCAGATCTCAGATGCTTGCTTGTTCATTTTTCCTCTCACTCACACTCACTTACTGTCCGTCACATACACACAATAATGTGTTTTCTGGTGTTACTTTCACATATTCCTCTTCATCTGCTACTGGGTAGGAAATTAACATGTACACACAAACATGGATACAAAAACACAACAGTACAACACAACAGTCGCAACCTTATAATTTACTGTTGCTCTGCGTGTCATGCTTTCCTTTCTCACTTGGTTATGCAGTTTGCATTTTTTTAGATTTGCTATATAATTCATGGCGGGTTTTCTTAAACATTGGGTCTTTGATTGCAGGCAGAGGTAAACAAAATGAGGCGGTAACACTTTACAATAAGGTACACAAAATTGTAGGTAGTTACTGGGTAACGAATGAAGAACTACTATATACTTATATAGTAGTAGTTACAGATTATACATTATATATCCAGGAAAACCCTATTCCTGCCAAGTCGTAATTGATAGGAATCTTTCGGTGCTCTTTGCAGGTTGTACACACAAGCCTTTCACCTTTTACCTTCACAATAAGCCCAGCCCAAGCACGTCTGTAATGATAAGAAAACTTATTTTGGGTTTACTCTCATCATGAGGTATTTCAGTTGTTGTTTTTGTACACAGCAGGTTGAAAAGGAACATCGATGAGTTCTCTGAAAAAGCAACACAGTGCACCTAGGCGCCACAGGCACTTTGGCTGCCTGCAGTGTCCATAAACACATGAGGCTGAAGCAATGAAGAGAGGATACTATAGCTCAGTTACAACGCCCTGCATCATGTTTACTCAAATGGAAGGCCCAAGCAAAAATGTTACTTATACATCTAGTAGTTCTGGTCAAGTGCAAACAACACTGATACTTTAAGTAGTACTGTATATTGCAAATGTGAGGCAGTAATTCAGAAGCATTGTGTAACCCCCCCCCCCACCCCTCCCCTAAGGGTTGTGCATTCCAGTGGGTTCATGTGTTCAGCATATCAATATTGCTGTCTGCTTTGGTGCACTCCTTCCCATCAAAAAGATCCTGCCGGATCGAGCGGTCCTCCAAGGACTCAGAGTGGGTGTTTGTGTTTGAGCTCAGCCAGCAGCATACACACTAAATTTCACTGGAACAAGAGTAGATCACTTTCATTTTTTGCAAAGCGCTCATTTATTCCTAAAGCTCCTCCATGCTTAGTGGATCTCGGTGTAATATAAGAATGCTTTCAAGGAGGAGAAAAAGCAAAGCATGTTAGGATCTTATTTGTTCTATCTTTGGGCTTTGCGTTCCAATTGAGAATGGTATGAGTTTTTGGTTCTTTTCGCTGTGAAATGATACTTTGAAAGCAAACAAAACTTTAACTCCATGCTCCACATTGAGGCGCTACATGTTGATTCAAGCTAAACTGCTGTGTGCTCAACATTTCAGGTGCTGGTCTTGGCCTATATTTCTCGATGGCCCACTTTGGTCTCTTGTGTCTCTGTGATGCTTTAGCCTGTGTCAAAAAACTTAAATATGAAGCTGTGTAAAACTCTGCTTACGTATGGGGGGTTCGCAGTGTAGTGGTTAGAGCGCCCAACCATAGAGTCTCTATCCTCAGAAGCAGCAGATCGCAGGTTCAGAGACGGCTTGTTGTCGCTCTCTGCATGTCATTCCCCTCTCTGTCCCATTTCAACTTTGTCTCTCCAAACTGTCTAATAAAAGCATAAAAATGCCCATAAAGAATCAACACAGAATTCCAATACTGAGGCCACATTCTGTGTGCCAAAGAGACAAATCATTAGATTGACTGACCAAAACTTGATCGCTGGTCGCTCTCTTTGATCATGGGGGACAATAAATGTGACAAAAGACATTCCCCAGCTAATCTGATGCTACTGGTTAAATGTTTGAAATAATTATTTTCTGCAGAAAACCAATCACTCAACTTGTCTGAAGTCCCATGGGACCTGTCAGGTTTTATGATGGGAGATCTAGATCTAAAAAAGGCCCATTCTTTATCAAAGGGAGCATATGAAACTTAACAGTGGCAGTCAATCTTCCTTTGGGCACACATATTGCATTCATATAACCATTTCAGCCCACATTTTTTATGGTCTGAGGTCTCCAAACTGAGCAGTCATTTTTTACTGAGCACAGTAAAAGTCATTGTTGCTGCTTCTGCTGCAGCTTCTTCAGAACCCCTAGCTATGTGTTCTCTTTTTGTCATTATAACAACCATCACATCATAGTTCTGTGAAATCATGATGGGTGAATAACACCAAACAACAAAAAGTGACGTTACACATACTGTAACTTGCTGCGGTGAATGAGTTTGTGGTGGCAGAACTCATGTAGACCATAACTCTACTTCAAAGTCGATGGCAGCTTTGTGAGGCTTTGCTTAAGCAGAAAGGTGCTTTGATCTAAATGCTAATGGCGGCATGCTAACATGCTGAAAATGATATTTTCGCATGCAAAGATTTCTTAAATTGCACGGGGTCATCCCTATGGTCCCACAGCCTTATGGTCCCACAGCCCGATGTTCCTGAAATTGGATATAAGGTTCAGGTATCACAGCTGGGTGGTTAGGGGAAGTGGACAGGGAGAGGTTAGAATAGGAGTGACACACATCCAATCACACACACAGACATACTATTCTCTAATATATATAGTTAGATTAAATACAACCAACGGGCTGTGAAACCAACAGGCTGTGGTAACATGGACACGCTCCCAATAGCACTGCCTACAAAGCTGAGGCTGATGGGAATGCCATTAGTTTTGCAAATATTTGGTCAGAAAGCAAAGTATCATAAAATCTTTAACCTAATCGAAGGATCACCAAATTGATTCCAATTCATCCCAAGTGTAACAACGATGTTACAATAGTTGCTGAGACTTTCCAGGTGGTGCTAGAGGAAAAAGTCAAGTTGTAAAGTCTGTAGAAAATCCTATCCATGGGATCGTTGCGGAGATATTTCAATCTTGGAGTGGTTGATCAAGCGACCAGCCAGCATTGCCAGTTTTAAAGCCTTATTAGCAGCATTGGCTAAATATAACGCAGAAGCAGTTTAGTAAACCTGACACCACATTATGAAGGAAAATCCCTACCACATTAGAAGTTTGAATGGTTTATGTGGGCAAATATTTGTCAGCAAAGCATCAGGGAGTCCATCAAACCACTTGATAAATCTGACATGTCAGACCAGTGTTGTTTAGTTACTATTAAAAGTGTGATCAACTAAATCTAAGCCCTGGAAGTTTAAAATGTTGTTGTTTGTATTTATAGAAAGCATAAAAAAACCCTGATGCAATGTCTATAGCTTAACATTGTTTTTGCTGTGCCCCTCTTTCAGAATACAAGAGTGCTGTTCAATGTGCGTGTGGTGGAAGGATCAGCCTTTTACAGCTACCTGTCACCTCAGGACGGACGGCCGCTCTACCACCCTGCTGTCGACAGGTGAGGGTGTCGAAAATACAACACACGTCGAGTTAATTCTGGTGGAGTAGTGGCTCACACTGGCTCTCATGGTCTCCAAACACATTCAAAGAAGTTCTGCTGCCCTTTACGACCTGATTCATTTTCCCATCCTATATCACCATTGCTCAAGATGCTTATAATTGGCATTTCTTAACTTTTATTAGCTTTTTTTCTGAAGAGTTTTTTTTTTTGGTGGGGGCGGGGGGTGTTGATTGCACTCGCTGAATCCTGAAAGTCTGTTATACCAAATAAAAGCGCATAACCATTCATGCAAAAAGTCCTCTTATCCAAATGGTTTATTTTTGGACACATTTCTAGAGTTGATACACATCCTACGTCCATGTATGTATATCCTGCAAAATGATATTTCTGCAGGTGCAAACACTTTCCACTGAGTCAACTGACAGTCTTTACACTACGCTCTTCTATGATTAGACTAAAGGATTATTAGATTACCTTAATGTGTTGTAACTTATTTTGTTGTAGAATTACTGATATTATGGTCAAAACACTTTCAACACTGAAATGACCGAATGTTCCCACAGGCTCATTCAGATTTGATCTAATGTAATCAATTCAAATGCAATTTTTCACTAATCTAATAGTGTTTCTTGAGAACAACTAGCTACAACTACAGGCTCGCAGCCAGTCACTGAAGACACTTTGGCATAACAACACATTACACACGAGTAGGACTGTTAAAGTTGTAAAGTCCTGCATGTTTTGACGATCGGCACGCACGGTCCTTGTAGATGTTCTGAAGCTGATCTATTTATATATATCGTACCAACTGTTAAAGTTAGACACAATTTTATTTTACAGTATTGACTAATCAAGGCAGACACTTTATCCCTTTCCGCAACTGCACATCGGATGACTTTCAGTTCCAGAAGTGAATTGCTGTTTCAAAAGGGGCCTTTTGGCAAGGTCTTGAAAGGACTCCCATTTGTGTAGTTGCAAAGAAGAGCTTGTTCATTCCTTGAATGGTGCTGATGGAGGCAAATGCTTTTGAAAATCTTTGAAATACAAATGTGAAGCACACTGTATCCTAGGGAGCATATGTAATGAGAGTGTTTGAACTCTAAAGATTTGGGAGATATGCTCTGTTCCCAAGTCAACCCACATCAAACAGCATAAGAATGTCCTAGTGAAAGTGCTTTAGTACACATTGTAAACTGTTGATGTCTATGTGAAGTGTCATATACATTACTATGTTTATCATACCAGATGCCATATTTCCAAAATTGACTCATTATAATTTGATCATTTTGGTCAATGCAGCAGGGCTCTATGGATGTAGGTCAGTTGGGGTCCAGACGTCTGTTGGATAGATTAACATTCATTTTTGTACATATACTCATGGTCCCCAGATGATTCCTCGTGCTGACTTTGGTGATCTTCATACTTTTACCTTTTTAG
The DNA here is from genome assembly GCF_949987685.1 of Ammodytes marinus. Classification (NCBI taxonomy): domain Eukaryota; kingdom Metazoa; phylum Chordata; class Actinopteri; order Uranoscopiformes; family Ammodytidae; genus Ammodytes; species Ammodytes marinus. The sequence goes on along the minus strand of NC_137220.1, from coordinate 19,436,425 downwards.
CGCCACCATGTTGTACACATCTATGAATTTGAGTGAAACAAGAGTAGAGTGCCCATTCACACGTCATTTGGCGCTGTTCTGGTAGCAGAGCACTCTTGTCCTTCTTGGCTAGGCTCTTGCAGTTCTTCTAAAGAGCCACTGATCCAAACAACTTCCCACTCGGCACAGCACTCCCTTGGGTCTCTAAGCAACTCATCTGCCAAGTGCGCAGGCCAATCTGTCACACAGGCACGCACACATACATGTTTTCCTTTACAGTATGATGATGTCTTTAAGTCCAAAAACATATCTGCGGATTGCCCAGACATTTAAATTGTGCCGAAATGAACTGAAAAAGTTCAGTGAAAACATTGTGTTAACAGACATGGAGCCTGTTTTGGTAAATCTCTGCTCTTGAGATCATGAGATAAGATTGAGAACCCCTGAAACGAGGTTGAGTTTGGATCTTTTTGACTATTTACTTTTGATGTGTTGAAGCTCAGCTGTGAACTGTGAGTTTGTTGAGTGCTCTAACCAAAATCAGGGGAGTTTGCCTCTCTGTAGCTCATAACTATTGTTTATCTAAAACATCCACGTGTATATCCCCAATACAATCTCACAAAATCCCCCTCTTTCTCTCTCTCACACGCACGCACGCATGGGCACACACACACACACATACACACACACACACACACACTAAGATATGAGCAACAGACAAATATTATCCAATGTTGCCTTATCATATCATGTATCTGTCTCTTGTCTGAGCCTGTATATCAAGCAGTCCATGCTTCATTATTTACTGTGGTGGTGATGACACCAAGTGGTTAGAAAGCATCAATGCAGGTGCAACTTTGTACTTGCATGGACTTGCATGGTTGAAGTCAAACAGGTGATGTAGGACAGGTCAATTAAATGTGTGGAGGGGCTCCTTCCTCTGACCTTTGACCTTTTACATCTTGTAGAGCGCTGAAGCTCTGCGGATCAGGGGGACCTCCACACGTAAAGCTCATCGTCGAGTGGGAGCACAGAATTAAAGACTGGTGAGTACCTTTTATCTGTTACATACTGACACCTATTTACTCTAGTCATTACCTGACATAGAACTACTTTCTGCATGTTTGAGTGGACTAACCCATGCCCTCCTGTCCCACAGCCTGTTTGGTAACATCCAGGAGGAGGTGGTGAAGGATGCGGAGAGCGTGAGGAACCAGCAGCAGCAGCACGTCCAACAGTACAGCTGCACATTGGACGAGTGCTTTCAGCTCTACACCAAAGAGGAACAGGTAGCCAGTCTGATATCACCTTAATCATTCTTGATGACACCTTTTTTTAGCGTCTTTGAGCCATACTATCCAGACCTAGGGACAGTGTAGATTTGCTATGAATGTACAATGTACACAATGGATGTTGAGGAAAGAGAAAATAAATAAATAAATGAAAGACAGCTTGTAACATAAAGGTATGTGGATAGGTTGTAGTTCCACTATGTTTGGACAATCATTAAGATGAATAGAGCTTGATTTGACTGATGAAGACTGTGAACACACTCTAGTCAGCAAAGGACAGAGCTGGACAGGTTTTGAGTGGCATATTACTGATTCAACAACAACAGCTGTCATGTAAAACCATCCATTTGTGTTAGCGGTTCTCATCAGGAATCAGTCAGAATTTTTTTTCTTTTTAAAACGTATTTGGTTAGTACTTCAATAGCCTTTACTCCTTCTGTTACGTCTTTATACGTTTTCAGTTTTAAAAAAAAAAAGTAAAAAGAAAACCTATAATGCAATATCCAGCTTTGGTTTAAATAGTTACTCATCTTGTCTTAAAAATCATTCCACATTACTAATAAGTAATCACCCCAACGTGGTCCAAACCACCATATACTTCTATTAATGAATGAATGAGGGACTATTCTACACATTTTTGTTTATATACATATAGAAAGCAACATATACAGCAGTTACACACTTTTCTCTATATACCAAGAGAATTGAGAGTAAAAAAAACTTCACCGCTGTTGTGTGACTGATGGTTGTTACCTCATGTCGCCACCCAGTGGCACTGTTGGCACGAGGAAGGCTCAACTGTCTGTCTGCACCTAGTCCAGTCATGCACATGAAGGACCTACTAGGCAACTACTACTTGTATTCAACATTGTGACAAAGCTATTTTTATTGGTATATAAAGAAATCATAGAGATTTCAGAGATGCAGTTAAATAAATACATTATACCGCCACCCACACTTTTGCTCCAACAGAGCCCCATCCCTAATTGCTCAGCGGTAGTCTTCACTGGCTTTTTGAGTTAAGTTGATTTTGTAGCTTAATAATTTGCCGAATGTCTTCAGGAGATCAAGTGTTCTTGGAAGGCTAATTAATGGTTTCGGACAAGTACAAAAGCATGCCTTTAGCATAAACGGATACCTTGTTCTCTGAATTCCCTTTATATCAGTCTCACTGCGAAACACAATTGTTAAAAGCTCGACTACTTATAGCGTATAATAGGTGTGACAAAGGGCAGCACTGTCCAGTGCCATGATGCAGAGGGAAGTAAGTGGAGGGAATAGTGTTTGTTAAGTAAAGCAACCAGCCTTCTGTATTCACTCATTTGAACCTTTTAAGCTGCAGTATTTTCCAAATTTAGCAAGTATCTAATAATTCAATCATAAATATTGCAATCCCAACGAGAGCATTTCTCCGCTACTGACATCTGAAGGAAACCTTTCAGACTGGCACATCACTCACGTTAATGTGAGAAGTTTCTGTGTTTAATCTAAAGCCATAATAGATGAGGTACATAATGTAATAAATAGTAGCTTCTGTCCCCATTTTTCCTTGAGTTTGAGTCCGGAGGTAGCCTGCATTTCCACATTAATGCATTCACACACACAGTGATATCTGCACTCACTGGGCACTTACTGTATCCCACATGCGATTCGCCCTGACGAAAGAAAAATTATTTTTGCCAAGAACCAAAGCCAATCTGTAGCACTGTTTCATACAGTGATTCACCACTGCACAGTTCTAGGGAAAGGCCTAATAGGAAGTCTCCATAAAAACCATATGAAATACTTCTTGTTTCAAGAGAAGCTGATAAGGAGAGTAAAATGCCCAATCTCCATTGTGCATCATCTTCACTTTCATTTATCCAGGAGAGGTGAAGAAGCTATTTTGTTATTTTAAATTATTTTAGATTTTTTTTTAAGGCTCATGTGTCCTCCTTTTTTGTCTTCCTTTTCTCCAGCTGGCCCCAGACGACGCCTGGAAGTGCCCCCACTGTAAGCAGCTGCAGCAGGGCACAGTGAAGATGAACCTGTGGACGCTGCCGGACATCCTCATCCTGCACCTGAAGCGCTTCAGGCAGGTGGGAGAGCGCAGGAACAAGCTCACCACGTGTGTGCATTTCCCGCTGGCCGGCCTGGACATGGCGCCCCACATGGTGAACCGCAACCAGGGCGCCCCTCCCCACCACCAACCCCCTCTGCAGCCCGGCTGGAAACCGGCCCGACGACCCGACCTGGCTCCTCCAGACTTCCTGTACGATCTGTATGCTGTGTGCAACCACCACGGAGGCATGCACGGCGGACATTACACAGGTCTGAATGACTTGACTAACACCTCCAGAGACCTATTGTAGGCTAATAATAATAAAAATTGCTTTATTTATGACATTAACCAAACAAGATATTTAAAAAATATTGAATAAATATAATTAAAAGTCAAATAGAACTACCGCCTATACTTCCAATTGCCCGAATGGTGGAGGTAGAGTTGTGGTAGCCAATGCTTTAAAGAAGGTAAAGGTCCGAAGAAGCTAAAATTGTACATAGTATTTTTTCTTTCTTTTTTTTGCTTGCTAGAATTTTGTTGGCGCCAAGGTAGCGTGGTCTCAAAGTGCTGTCCAATTTTACCATTTTGAGCCCTTGCAGTCTCTAGTACTTAAACACTACAGATGACGTCAGTTTATATCAGTTAGGGTTCAGGGCTTGAGGCTACATTGGGATTGGACCTAAGTGTGAGTTTGAAAAAAACCCTCAAAGCGTTCTTGAGATATTGCGTTCATGAGGTCACAGTGACCTCAAACGTAGACCAATGACCTCCAAAATCGAATCAGTTCATTCTTCAGTCAGAGTGGACATTTGTGCAAACTTTGAACAAAATCTCTGCCGGCGCGGACATTAGACTTAGTAGATTTTTTTTTTTTAGGAAAAACATCTTTTATTTATTTCTTTAAAGCTTAATTGAGATAATACAGACAACAAATGATAAGATGAAAATCATTCACTCCAGTCCTAAGTCTATGTAATCTCCTTCTATTGTTGTTGTATTGCAGCCTTTTGTAGGAACTCAGTGGATGGCCAGTGGTACAGCTATGATGACAGCAGTGCTGAACCGGTTCCAGATGCAGAGGTGTGCACACGTGGAGCCTACATCCTCTTCTATCAGAGAAGAAACACCATCCCTCTTTGGTCTGCCAGTTCCTCAGTCACCGGTCAGTCCTTTCTAATCCTCTGCTTTGTATTGAGAACAGTCAGGTCCAATCTACTTTATCGTTTGGGACAAATCTTTTTTCCCCTCTGTTATTTCAGTCTTCCAGTATTGTTTGATTGTACTGCTTTTAAGCAGCATCAGTTAACTGTTTTTAGCCTTCCCTACGGCTGTAGAGAAAAGCTATTCATGTCGTATCCCAAGTCCAGCCTTTCCTGGGATCACAGTGGCATTTATCTTCATTGTGTCAGCAGAATGAGGGTATTCACAGATGAATGGCGATGATGATTGCATTGTGTCGTCTTATTTGATTTGATTTTGCGGTGTGTGGATGCAGGATTGTCGCCCTGCTCTCACTTTGACTTTTGTGAGGAAAATAGAAGTTTGCCATGGGAAGCCTGGTGATGTGTATAAATTCATGATGTGCAAAAAAATTCAAATTCAAATCCTATTCTATTTTTTATATTATTTTTTTGCAGGTTCCACCAGCTCATCTGCCTCTGACCACTGGCTGGTCCGGCTGGCGGGGGGCAGTGAGAGGGGCAGCGTGGTGTCAGCAGAACCGGTACCTGGACCAACGGGGCCCATACAGGCCCCAGAGTCACCCGAGCTGCCAGTGTTTGGAGACGAGCTCCCCAAAACAGTAGACACAAGTGGGTATACTATCAGGAGTAGCATACACACCTTTAATTGTCTTGATGCTGCTGTGTATAGAACATCATTACATTTGTTCTGTATTAGCAATGCAAGTATTTGAAATCCTTGTTACACCCCTGGCTGATTTGGCAACAACAATACATGCTGCACACATTGTGATAAGTCTTTCACACAGTCGCAAGGCAAATTATAGTTGGGTTTATGGCTGAGTAGAGGGAGGTGTGCAACTCTTCTAACAGCTCTCTGTTTCTGCTCCTTCTTAGTCTATAACGCCCTTTACAAAAAATGCAGAAAAATCAATTGTGTTTCCTATGACTGTTTCACATTAGAGCCACCCCATGGTTCATTATCTAAATGCGCTTAATGTGAATTAGCAGCAGTAGAACTTGGGGCTGGTAACAGATACAACTCCCGTACTGTTGTAGAGTGAACAGTAAACAGCTTGGTTATTATAAATTAGATAAATCTACTTAAGAGTAACACCAGATTACATGCGTCATATTTCCTGTGGATCCCTCCTGCATGTGAAGACAATTTAAATCCAGGGAACGAGTGGCGGATGTCAACAGAATTGAAATCCATTGAATGCTATTGCTGACAAAATGCCAACTAGAAGTCAATCAATCAATCATTCTTTATTTGAAGCTCAGAATCACAAAGCAGCATGGTCCCAATACACTTTACAAATAAAATACAGGAAACATTAAAAGAACAATACAAACATTGATATTTTTTTTATTTTTTTTAAAGGAAAAAAAGAGTACGTAATCAAAACTGATTTTGATTTCAGGATGTAAGCCTTACGATTGATACGTTTTCCCTTAACAAGCATTAAGGCTATATCATATCATATCATATCATATCATATCATATTATATCATATCATATCATATCATATCATATCATATCATATTTTATTACTGTATGTGTATGGCTTGGTAAATTCAATAATTCAAGGTATCCTTTCTAACAATGTCATATTGATCGAATACTACATGTTGTTCTTAAATCAAAGTTACTTAAAATGTTCCTTAGTCGTGAAATATTTCATTTAGATATTTTAACAATATTCCATTCATTTTATATATTTGCTTAGAAACATGCCAGCACTCCAGTAGCTATCGGAAGTAGCAGTAGGTAGTTGGTGTTAACGGATCATGTCTTTTTCTTCAGATGGGTTTGAAGCTAAGCCGTTTGCCCGTGGGACCCATGGCAGGAGTGTCAGCATGAGATCACCAACCAAGCCCAAGGAGACTCTGAGCAAAGTTCTGCCTCTGCGCTGGTCTTTTGGCTCCAAGGACCGCATCAAACACCCAGCCCAGACCCAGCCCGGAGAGCTGGTGGAGTACCTGGAGTCTGGGCGCAGACCTCGATGTACCAAAGACCCTATCATAACGCTGGTGGCCACTCCACCGCAAAGGAATGCCCATGGAAGAGCCTTGGAAGTAGGACAGGACTGCAGCTCACCGAGCGGTAGCAGCCTAAGCTGTACGGACAGACCCGGCTCCGACACGTGTTACTCTCCCAAAGTACCAGAGGGACAGAGCAGAGCGTGTTTGGAGAGGAGCATCATCCAGGGAGTGTGTAACAGCAGCAATTTCAAAGCAAGGGATTATGGGTCTCTGAGGCCGAGGTCGTCCAAGAGAACAAGGCAGGACCAGGGCAGGACCCCGGACCTTCACGTGCAGTTTCTGAGAGGAGCCTTTCTAGAGGGTCACATCAGCCACAGTGCACCTCCGAGCAGGGACTCCACACTGAGAAGGGCCAAGGTGCCGACAGTGGGGACGTCCAGGGCCCAGAAAGACATGTTAAACATGGTCAATCAACCCGAGGACAGGAGGGGGCATAAGGGACAGGAGGGACGCAGCCATGACAGCCTACTGTCCTTCTTCAAACCCGGTTTCATGAAAAAAGACATTCCTGGGTCGCCAATCAAGGGGCAAGACAGGCATCTGAACGGCAGACACGGACAATTGGGGAAGCCGGCGACATGTCATTTGGCCAAACTGTCCCTCTCCAATGGAACACTGACCACTGCAGCGCTAGAAGAGAGAAGGGCCGGCGTCAGCCCGGGCTGCGATGCCCACAACTGCAAAGTCCAGCTGCTCAACGGGAAGGCTGGGAATCACAACCCGGTAGACATTAAGCGAGCTCACAGCTCCAGCAACATCCAGACCAAGCTGGATCTGACTTTTCGCAGGTGCGCCTCCCTGCAGAGGAACGGCGAAATAGTGGCCCCTCCAGCTCACCGCATCCTGCTGTCGGAAAAGCCCAGCTACGCCACTCTGCAGCGGACACGATACAGCACCACCTCCCTGGGTAGGCACACACACGTTCCCAAGGCCTGTTTGTGAGGCTGCAGTGCAGGCTAAGTTGGTCACAATGATAGATACAGAATTATAGGAGCTGTTGAAGATTATTATTAGTCATTAGTCAGGAAGTTTAGCTTCAGCGTTAGGATAGACGACAATGTAAACAGAGTTTGATTATGAAGCTTCCCTGCTGCTTCCATAACTATTGCAGTACTTGACACTGTGGCGTGAACCCAGCCACAATGAATAAGTGGGAGGCTTTAAAGGTAAAGTCTGTAAAATGTATCTGTGTTTAATAAGTGTAATTTTTTTCTTATAAATGACCTTAGAATTAGCCTTTTATACTGTATCTACGTAGGAGCGGGGCACGCCACCTACGTAGATACACCGCCATGTTTCTACAGTAGCAGAAAATGGGCAAACATCACCGTCTTACACGTTTTTATATTTAGTGGGTGTCTGCCGGCAATGCACCTTCTGGGCGACGAAAAAGTAGAGTAGAATAAATAACTAAATACTGGTGGTTACTTCAGTGACTGGTTACCATGTGACTGATGTCCTCGTTTGTGTGTTTTGTTTGTTTGCTTTTCTTGGTTTAAAGTGCCTCTGTGACAGCCCGAAAATGATTGGTGAACACAAGGACGTCTCTACTGATTGGATGGCACCTGGAGAAGCTCCCAGCAAAAGGCAGAAAGAAAGTACATTTTCTCGCTCCCCTTCATAGTACTGTTCTAAGTTCTTACCTGTGTGTGTCTTAAACTAAATCTATGCAGAGTTTAATTTAGGAAGGGGATATACTGCTGCAATGTGACGTTTTGTTTTAATTTTACAAAGCAGTCTACTGTTAATACATGATTTTATTTTTGAGTTTATTATTTGAAGAGTGGAGGGTGATTCGGTGAGTTTGCTTGTTTTGGGCCAATTGTACTTTCATGTAAACCAACATCTGGTCCGAAGGTAGGAACCTAAGGGAAACACATGGTTGGTTAGAGTGGTATGCATTGGAGTCCATTCAGGATATACCATAACCCGTTGGCTAAAACCTGTCAAATTGTCACACACACTGCAAAAACATACTAACACCTGCACTGTAAATTGGCTGCCATAACAACAGACGTCATTTGCTTTATCGTGTTATAATGCCACTGCACCTTCTATCCATATTACTACAACACGACTACGTATACTACACAACCAGAGCTTACACGCTCATAATGCTACAGTAGGAGTAATTACAATCAAAATTGGCAACAAGAAGGATTTTTAACAGGGTTTTTTTCCCTGTGTTTCGGATATTTATTGAAAAGATAATCTACAACTCGTAACCAACAGATTGATGAACTGTTTGTTTTTGGATGTACGCTAGATGTAACATGTAAGGAGAATCTCCTACTAACTCAGCTTGATCATTCAACACTTTTAAACTGGTGGTTTAAAAAAAAACTTCCCTCGAAATTCCTTTTACCTTGTTTTTATTTTTTTGTTTGTTTGTTTGTTCTCTGAATAAATTATGATTTTTTTTTTGGCTACATCATAAAGAACAGTAGGTGGGATTTTGCCAATTAATACAAGAAAAAAATACATATTTTAACCACCAAAAGCTTGCAGAGCAATGAAAGAAGGATTTTTTGTTTGTATATCGCGCACACACACACACACACACACACACACACACACACACACACACACACATACGTTCATTATTTCTCTGCAGCCACTGGAATGTGATGACAGTCGAGAATCTAGAGCTGTTGTCACATGAACTGTTATAAAGCAGCCACCACAGATGTATGTAATGTATTTTGAAAACACAGACATTAGCCATATTCACCATGTCTGTATCTGCACAGCGCTCTTTTGTTTACTCATATGGGGATTATTGAGGGAATGTAAAAATCCAATGTCACTGTGTTCACCTTTTCAAGTTGTGTCACTTAACATTCACTGTCTAACAACACTCTTTACCAAAACAAAATGACAGTAAACAAAGGATGTTTCTGAGACATTATTGGGGAAATGTGGCTAGATTATATTTTATTATTAACTTTTTTAAAGTCTACATTTTGTACCTGATGTGTAACTATGTAATTTTAGTACCAGGTTAAAACTGTATGTTTCAGGATGCTGTATAAGATCAGATAAATACATACTGTTTAACTAAGTGGGGTTGAATTGGACACAACACACAGAGAAAGTCCCTGTGCTGGACTGGTCTATAATGTCTGCTTAATGTACTGCAAATTTTATGGATTGCAAATTAAACACAGCTTTTGTCACGAACAGATTTGTTGGAGTTGAATGATTTACGACCAGAGTTCATCCTTCTTATCTCACGTCAGGCTGCTGCGGTATTTTGTTAGGATTCAAGACACGTTTTATATACTATCTATGGTGCCGACTCCGAGTTGATTGGCTTCCCTTCTTAATTAAGTCAGAAAACTTGTCAGGCTACAGTTGCTCTGGTGGTGGCTTGTTTGCCCTGAAACAAGGGTAAATGTGTCCAGAATACTGAGCGATTTGATTGGTTTTTGAAGTGTGGCTCCTGTCTGATATGCTGCCATGGTGATTGAATGGATGGTGTAAATAGTACTTTATTGCCAATGGGAGATGGGGGCATTGTCAAAACCACTTCAGTTATTCCACAAATGTTGCAAAACTGGTGAGGTGTTAACACCACATTTGCACTGTCCCAAATTAACATAAGGGCAGCTTTAAAACATTTTACTGCAACAAGGTTACCCGTCCTACCACTTAATTTTACAAACAACATCTTTTATACGTTCACATTAGCACTTCCGAAATGGTTAGAGTAGGCGTGTGCACACCCAGAAAAGCTCAGGGGAATAGGTGTTGGATACAGAAAAAGAACATTGCAGTACAAGGACAACCAACACAATGGATATAGGTACCCTCTTTCACCTCCATGCACTACATGTCTTCAACAAGCTACACACAAGAAGGGAATATTATCTATATTGATTATTTATTTTTATTTATTTATTTATTATTCTTTCGGACAATTCCACCAATACACAATTTTCTCTTTCATATCTTCATACATCTTACTTTGTGTTGTCCGAAGGGTGACGGAAGAAGCCAAAGGCTTATCAGGTCCCGCCCCCATCATTATCACTCTTTTTCTTTATCAAATTGACAATGTACGTATGCCAGCAAAAAAAAATGCCTGTCTTATGTGTCTGCCTTTCTCAGACAATAGTTCAGCTTTATTGCCTTTTAGGACACACTGTGAGGTCAGCTGTGAAGAAAAAGGATAATCTCCTTTCACTCTAAGGTTCTTATGGTTCACTGCGTTCAGCTCAGACCAAAAACATTGGTACGCTTGGTGCCCAAGACTGGTGCAATATATGAAATATCATTCCACCTGAGCTGACCTCTGACCTTAGAGGAATTTTATCTGTATAAATATATATTGTATGAAGAAAAGTAATGGTTAACCAAAGATACAATTGAAAACACTAATTTTATTTATGCAAAAAGGTGGGGGCCATTGGTTCAACAGGACCCTAGAGGGCAATTTTTATCAATTGTAAATTCATTATTAAGAGTCATTAAAAAGCATGAATGTCAAAAAAATATGTCAAATACATTTCAAAATAAATGTCATGGTTAATGGCACCACCATCAGAATACATTTGTTAATACACTGCGTGTCTCGCTGGTACTATTCAGTGGCGTTCAATGGCTCGATGGTCTGACTCATATTCTGGCCAGGGCTATCACTGTCGGGCATAAACCCTGCCTACCAAGTAAAGGTGCAGGTGGCGATGGAGAGGCAAGCCAGGTCTAGCATCACCAAACTGACTCAAACCATGCCGTGTCTCCCTGAAGCACACCGCTCAGTGGAAAAGAGGCATTAGATTCAGGGCCAATGAGAGAAGACTGGGCCTTTTGGGAAGCGGAGCTTAAAGAGACAGGCTCTCAAATGGAGCGTTTTAGACAGAGGCTCAGAGGAGGAGTTCAGCAATGGCACTCTGAGAAATATAAAGGTTTTTTGGAAACCACACAATGAAAACAGTTTCTTGTAAAACCCAAATTACAAATTTTAACTTTGAAATTGTCTTAATATGTGACATTTAAGTGTTGTGGCAAACAACTTGTTTCACACACACTTTAATATAATGTAAATTAATATAACTAGGGAAAACTTCGCATTTTTTAAATATGCCTGCTCACTTTGTTGCTGAGTTTGACGAGAGGAGCACGATGCATCTGAAGCCAGAGCTGGCGGCTAGTAAGGTTAGCTTAATTGAGCTCATATTGGGGTTTGAGTTACAGGTTGTGTCCTGTGTGATTGTTAAAAACTAAATTTACATTTCCGGTTTGGGCTGATTGTGCCGGACTATTTTGAAAATGATTTGATTAGATTTCAGTCTGCATATTGTCAGTGATTGGCATATCACTTATAGTTCCCTAGTGGCCGTAAATGTAGTAGCAGGCACTTCTGGGTTAGAGCTTATTCTAAAACCGAACATTATTGACTGTATGAAATCTATAGTCTATACTATCTACGTATATTGGCAGTTCTTAACTGCAGAATGATTCCCCTCTGTGTTCTGATCCAACATTTTGACTCAGAAGTTATGAGAAGTACAGGCAGAGAGATTGTGTATCTCTTCAGCCTTTGGCACATGCAGTGAGAGCAATCGCCCAGACTTTGGGAACTTCAGACACGGCAGCACACACAGCGTGCAAAAAGACATTTTCATAAATTTTTAAAATGTGGGACCTAGGACCAAGTCTTATACAAACCATAGACTGTAGGGGAGAGTGGGGTGAGTTGTGCCAGCGGGGAGGTAGTGCCACCCCTTGTTTCTAAAAAACTACAGAAGAAATTGGAAATGTGACCACATATTTTTGAAGAGCCATCCATTTGACTCATCCTGCAAAGAAAGGAGAAACATGGAATGAGATGCAAGCACATTAAAGTTAAAAAAACATTAGCATGATGGATTTATAAATAAAATGCACAAGTATGGTTAGAAATACCCGGATGTCTACTACATCCGGCCGAGATTTTTAGTGTTGAAAACAGCATGCTATTTGGGCGATTCTGACCCACAATCCAGTGTAAACCGGAAGTGACGTCACATTGACAACAAATGGGATGCGACGGATATAAAATCTGAGGCAAGATTAAGGCGCAATGTTATGATGAAAGAAATAAGTATAAGTATGTCCAAAGTGTATGCCTACTGCATCCTAGATTATTTTTATGATCAGATGTATTACTTAGAATAGAAAAAAGAAAGGAACGCAGGGTGTTTACCGGCTCCCGTGCACGGGACATGTTTCGTAATGCACCGCGCCTCTGACAATTACCTCTCCGAGGGTATGTTACAATAGTCTAACAGGGCAAAACAGCAAATACAGGCGTTCTCCTTAGTGGGTCATACGCTCAATCACCTTTGTTTTAACTCACTATTTGATAGATAGGAACTTAAAAGACAATAAATTAGATGTTAATGCCGCAGATAACATCTTTAAATGAATGCGATAATTAGTGAGCACATAGGCTTTTGTCAAACATTAAAATTGTTGTTTTTGCATTTATTTTTTACAATGATAAAACAAACTAGATATAATGTGTTATTTTGAGCTTGAGAGGTTCTAGTATCGGATGTGGATTTTGTTGTGCATTGCTCATGCAGACATGAGACTGGAAACATGTTTACTTATGTCTTATCGTGCAAGCAATGTGGACGCCTGTTGCTGGAATCCTGAAGAATAAAACCATCTTATAAATGAGATTCAGCCCCATGCTAGCATGTTGCATTAAAGAGACGGGTAAACAGGCCAAAACCAGACTTATCTGAATTTAAAAGGAAGAATATATCATGGGACCGATTGGAATTCTACATTTGCTAATCTCTTTAACATCCACACACAGCTTGCCAGGCTTAATAACATGGTGCAACATCAATTACCTTATGGCTCCAAAGAAACACATCTGTGTTATGAAAAGCCTATAGTCATCTTGATATGGATAGGACTGCCTGGACAGTTCCTGCCTTTGGAACAATTTCATTATTGCAAAGGGTAATTGCTGCCTTTGTTCAAGCAGAGACCAGCGAGGTGGCTGGCGGTATATACAGTATAGCCTATCTGGAGACCATTGCTGCTGTTGCCGCCTACAGCAAAGGGTGTAATCATTCAAAATCCAATGGAAGGCGGACAGCTACTTGTCTTTCCAGCAAGAGCCCTAATGGAATGTTCTAAAATCTATTTCAATGAAGCGTGAAGTGAAGCAGACAGCCATCACATAATGTCATAATGGTGCGTTTGTTAGGTTTCATGTTTAGCACTTGCATATTAAACAAAAAACATTTCTCATCATCACTCTGGCTCAACAGTGAGAGATGGGCAACACTGTGCACTAACATCCTTGTCTGTTTATTGATCGTCTGGGATGGCTCCAAATTAGTTTTTGTTCACAAACGGTGTGTGGGTGTTCAATGACCGTTAAGTATAAATTAGAGACAACGACTACAGAGACAAGAGACTGTCATAAATGTTTATATAATTTGGATTCTACTGGAAGGTGCATTGTGCAAAAATAGTTTTCTTTTAGTCATCACAAGGTGGATATCTGTGGTCATCAATCCACCCATCCATGTTTTTGTCAGAGTAGCTTGTTTCCGCTGTGCAAACTTCTTTGGTGTTTTTCAGGGTGCATATTTACCATAATTGCACATTATTACATTATTTTTAGCAATGGATGTGTCAGGTTTTCTGTCCCTTGTACTTTTGCTTCTCTTTGTGTTTTTCATTGTTGTTGACTAAATTACCAGCTATATCACTTCAAACAGAGGCTCTGCTCATTAAACTTCAACATCATTGCCTCAGGGCCTTTTGCTGCATTGTATGCTTTTGTTATGACTTTTAACAAGCCAGGAATAGGAAATCTGATCTCAGCTCAGGGATATGTCTTGTCTTGCTGCTGCTCTCTTTTAGTTCAAAAGTTCATAGTGGCATTTACAGTTTTATGGAAATTGAGAGAATACGGCGCACTAAGTGAGCTTGGGGAGCTAGATCTATTTGTATAGCAAGAGCCAGCCAGTATGTACTGGCCATTCTGGGCAAATCTTGCATTTATGTTACTTGTTATTTTATGTGCCTATTTGTTTAATTAAACTATCCACGTGCTTTTTAAATCACACTTTTCTATCTTACAACAAATGCAAGTGTTGAATTATGCAATTTTCTCCACAAATTATATGTCGAGTTATACATTTCTTTGATTAAAAAACATTTATATATAGCCCAGTGCTGCAGCATATAGGGAACCAAAATGTGTGAGGTTTGCCCCAGTTTTGTTTTTGTTTTAGCTTTGTTTTGTTTCTTGTGTATTTATAGCTTATTTTCTTAATCATTTTGTCTTAGTTTTTTTATTTTTTTTTATTTTTTTTCTTGTCTGTTTATGTGAGGTAGTGGGGGTTGTTTATGTATTTACTTAGTTTGTTTTTTTGTCCGTATGTAAAAAAAAAAAAAAAAATGTAAAACCACTAAAATAAGTTAAAAAAAAAGTTTCTACTGTGAAAGGCTGAAGGAAAAACAAAAGTTAACATTTTGCTTTCACCCTTTTAAGGTTTTAATCCGGCTCCCTAGTAGCCGTAACTGTAGTACGCAGGCACTTCTGTGACAGATTTTCTTTCAAAACCGAACATTGTTGACTATGAAGTCAGTATATTGGCAGTTCTTAACTGCAGAATGCTTTCTCTGTGTTCTGATCCAACATTGTGAACCAGAAGTTATGAGAAGTGCAGACAGAGCGATTCTGTATCTCTACAGCCGTTGCCACATGCAGTGAGAGCACTCGCTCAGGTTTACCTACTGTGTTCGATTGCACGTAAATAATATGGAACTTCAGACACTGCAGCACATACAGCGTGCAGAAAGACCTTTTCATCAATTTTGAAAACATGGGATCTAGGAGCAAGTCTTATACAACCCATAGACTGTATTTAAATCATAAAAATAAATTAAAAAAAAAAAACTTACAGATGTACTGGAATGCAAACAGGTCTGAACTCAGTACTACTGAGTCTGGAGCTCCTATGTCCTGAGTAAAAGAATGCACCGCTGCAGCACGGTTAATACGGCATAGCCCCTCCAATAGTAACAGGGCAAAGGAGCAAATACAGGCGTTTATCAGTGGGTCATATGCTCAATCACACTATTTGTTTGATAGATAGGAACTTAAAAGACAATAAATCTGATGTTAATGCAGCAGATTACACCTTTAAGTCTCTAAGATTTTACTATTTTCCGGTGGTGAAATTATGTTTCCCACTTGACAGCTGGCCTTGCACACCGTCTGTTTAATTCAACACTTTATTGACTGATTTTCTTCATAGAACGTGATACGAAAACAAATAAGGATGTCCTCGCAACCTTAAATCAATGACGAAAACAGGACATCACTTTTGATCATGTGAATATCTGTCGGTCAGTATTTTACTGGTCTTACAATGTAACAAATAAAACATGCAGCAAGTTACAATACACGTGTCACATAGTACTTTCAGTGTTAACTTCATAGTAGTAAAGATGCCCAGTTGAACAGACAGAGACAAATAACTGGGTCACAAGCCACTTCGATAGAGTGTATTGTGACTTTGTTACACACTCTCTAATTACTACAAGCACAGCCTGAAGCTGTTTGAATACATTTCTTTTGACATTTCAGAAGTGTAAAACATGCAAGCAGTGAAGTACCAAGGGGTCTTTTAATAACCACAGTTTTTCCGCTACAATAGAGATAGAATTACACCATTAAAACACGAACAAAGCACAGTGAGTGTGGATAAGCTTGAGGCCATACAGATGGATTCCATGATATTTACAATGAAACACAAGAGCAGATATGGTGAATTCTGATCAGAGGATAGCCAGCTTTTAGTGCCATGGTCAAAGTCTCTGGGCCAAAGTCACTTACAGTGTCAAACTGTGTAAAGGACAAACGCAACAACTTCCAAAATAACTCAGATTGCAACATAAAACAGCGAGCACAATTAAAAGCTATTCATAAATAATGTCATAAACACAAATCACAAATCCACTTAAAGCAATTATACACAGGCATACTAATTACTTATCAAGGTGTTAACTCTCAGTCAAGACCAAGGGGCACTCAGTCCCTCTTTATACTCTATTGTCATTTTAATAAAAGGGGTGGGTGTTATGCCCCGGTCTAGGGGAACCCAGAGACACAACACAAATACTAAAATGCCCACTCCCCGATCCCCAAACCACCACGCACCGACTTTACGAAAGTAAAATATATATTACTTTTATTTCAACTGAACAGTCATGAAAGAAAACAACCAAAGCTTCAGGGTGAGTTACTGCCAAAAAGACCTAACCTAAAACTAAAAGCGAGCAAAACCCCTAACCTTAACATAGAATAAACAAATGAGACAAACTCTGGAAAATAAATGGCAACTCACCCCTACCGGACACAACTGAATATAATAATTAACACATAGTGAATAACAAAGGAAGTGGTTCGGGAATCTGCGAGCTGCTGCTGCCAATCATGCCACCGGCTGAGTAAATCCCGCGGAGGAGGCTGATAGTGAGCCAATCAGCTTCCGCCACTTATGGAGCCAATCACTCGCACCTGCACCTGTATAGAAAAGCTCATGCACGCACAGAGGTCTCACTCCCACAAACCACTCTCAGACGAAAACAAAAGGGAAACAGCACAGAACAAAACAGAACTAGAAACATACGGCACAGGGTCGTAACAGTGAGTGACTCAATATCACGTTTCCTTGAAATGTCTCAGGTTGTCACATACACCAATCAGCCAGGTAAAGTGAATAGCATTGCTGATTGCTTTACAATGGCACCTGGCAGTGGGTGGGATGTATTGAGGAAGCAAGGGAATATTTTAAGCTTGAAACTGATGTGTTGGAAACAGAAAATAATGGGCAAGGATTTGAGCGTCAAGGGCCATATTGCAATGGCTAGAATAGATGACTGGGTCAGCATCTCCAAATCTGCAGGTCTTGTGGGATGGTCCCAGACAGCAAAGTGGTCAAGACCTACCAAAAGTGGTCCCGATTTAAAGGTGAAGTAAGCGGTTTATTTATGTTAATATAAGTGTTAAATCGCTCTTTATTCATACAGTGATCACTTACATAATGTGCGCGTTTCATAAAGCCGATCTCTCAGTCAGCTGCTCTGCATGTAATCGGCAAATAAACTTATTGGAGGATCCCGAAATGTTTATCCAATCACAAGAGAGAACGCTACAAACCGAGACCCGTCTCACTCATGGTCTCACTGCCGGTGCACGCCAGAGCAACAGATGGGTGAATGTTTGTGCGCCTACAATGGCGGAGCAGGTAAAAATCCTTCCCAATGTCTGTTTTGATGGTTTGTATCATGTTTTATCACACTTATGGATCTGAGATGATGCTAGATAACTCGCTGCTTGAAGACCGCAGTGCATTAATGTGGTGACATAGGGACGAGCGAGGGGACTGCTATAACTGCAGTAACGACAGGAAGTTAGCTAAAAGAACCATTCCGCTTACAGCACCTTTAACCTGTTCTCAAAAACTGCAGTAAGTCTTTTCAGACGAGGCTGAAAAGAGAGGATTCAGTAATGGCATCGTGAAAACTATAAAGGGATTTTTTGGATACTAAACCATGAAAATAATTTCTATGAGAAACACAAATTACAGTTTTGAACCTGAAAATATGCATAATATGTGACCTTTAAAGGATCTGAGAGCTTTGATGTCAGATACCACAGCAAACCTTCAGAAGTCTTGATGTGTTAGGGCTGTTTTACACAGGTGGTCATAATGTTATGGCTGATATATGTGAGGTTGTTTGTAGTTCAGTAGGGTCACATTTAGATGTGTAATCTCCCCTTCATGATGTCTTCATGGATTCATATCTTCATGTTGATTTCTGAGGGAATATCAGCAGTCACTGGTTGCAGGTGATGCAGTTGGCAGCGGCCATAGGCGGCCCGCTAAACGTCCCTCTCAATGCATAGCGACGGTGACTGGCAGCCCGTTTTGTAGCAGTTCCCTTGATAAGTGCCAGTGAGACTGTTGAGAGCTGTCCGCTGCCATCCTTAGACTCATCCTCCCATCAACCTGAGCAGGGGCCACTTTGAACCTCCTGTGAGAAGGCCGGCTTTCTACGCCCAACTGCCTCTTGAACGTGTTACTAAACACAATGTAGATTAACGGGTTAATGCAGCTGTTGGCGTAGCCCATGCTGATGGCAATGTTGTAGGCATACAGGAAGGCAAAGCTGGGCCGCTGCACTCCGAGGTGGACCAACTGCAGGACGTAGTAGGGAGCCCAGCATGTGAAGAACGCCAGGCATATGGCCACCGCCATGCGGGTCACCTTCCTCGTCCGCACCCTAAGGTTGCGCTGGGGCAACGGAGCGACCGTGGCTGACATGTTTTGGAGGATCTTGAAGAAGACGCCGCAGATGACCAGCCAAGGCAGAGCAAAGGCCAAGAAGAACTGGTAGAGGGTGAACCAGTACGTATCTGTGGCCGGGTTGGGCAGCAGTAGGGCACAGCCGACCGAGCCGTCCTTGAGGCGCATGAGTCCCGCGTACATCCAGACCGGGGTGATGGAGACCAGAGAAAACAGCCAAACCAGAGCTACTGCCGCCCCGGCCACGGAGGGGGTCCGGATGTGTTTGAAGCGAATTGGATGGACGGTGGCCAGGTAGCGGTCCAGAGTCATCACTGTCAGGATGTACGTGCTGACGATCTGGCTGTTGGAATCGAGCGCTGTGATGACCGTGCACATGGTGCCACCAAAGCACCAGGAGCCGTTGCCCACAAGCTGGTGGATGAGGAAAGGCATGCCGAGGAGGAAGAGGAGGTCAGCCACGGATAAGCTGAAGATCAATATGTCCGGTGCTGTTTGCTGGGAGCAGAACTTGGTTTTCTTCACGATGATGTAGATGACAATACAGTTGCCGAAGATCCCAAAGAAACAGATGACACCGAAGATGCTGGGCATGAGCACATTGTTGTACTGCTCATGTTCTGGTTCAAAGGAAAAACAATACACCCTGTCAGTCACTGAGAGCACACAGCAAGTTGTAGGCTACTGCCTGTAATTCTTCTCCATACAGTGCTGCTTGAAAGTATGTGAACCCTTTGAGCATTTTGGAATTGTATTCAGTTTAACCATTAATCATTCATTTCTATCAATACCAGTATTTTTTATATGAAATAACAGATGTTTGTTTATCAATTCAACATTTTTCTTTTCTGGAAATCGATTGTTAAAACAGATAAAACAAATGATTTGCCAACTATTGTATGTGCAAAAGTTTGTGAACCCTGAGCTGCATTGCTTAAATCGAGCAGGTAAACACAATCAGGTGGGCCAAATTGAGTGATGAAATGGACCATTGTAATAAGAGATCTTTAGGGAAGAAATTGGGCGGCACTAGATAAAACGGAGATAAAACCAGGTCAGTTTAGCCCCACCAAAGTGAACCCACACAGGTCAACATGCCAAAAGGGAAAGAAAATTTCATAGGATCTCAGGAAGAGTTGCGATGTTGCACATAATAAGTTGGTAAATAATTTGTTTTATCTGTTTTAACAATTGATTTCCGGAAAAGAAAAATGTTGAATTGATAAACAGACATCTATTATTTCATATAAAAAATACTGTTATTGATAAAAATGAATGATTAATGGTTAAAATAAATAAAATTCCAAAAGGCTCAAGGGGTTCACATACTTTCAAGCAGCACTGTATACAAACCATTCACTCATTCATTCATTCATTCATTCATATAAAAGGATATTGATTATGTTCAATGCCACTGGATTTGATCAAAATGATAATAATAGCCTGATAATAATATTTAAAAATATCACAAATATCTATATTCTTAAATTCTTTAACAGTAATTTTGAATTAGTAATAACAGCCATCACCATTTTGCTCAGTACATTTCAATGTCACATTTTAAAAAGAGAAGAAAACAAACAACATACCTGCGTCGGGATTGTCAGGCGAGCTGAAGGATGAGAAAGATGAATTCGAAATGTTCCAAAAGTCCATCCCGAAAAAGCTTTTGGCGGTCTTTCTCTAAAATAGTCTAATAATAATAATCTAATCAAATGCAGTGTATAATAATAATAATAATAATAATAATAATAATAATAATAATAATAATAATAATAATAATAATAATAATAATAATAATAATAATAATAATAGGCCACTACAACTTAAATAGCAGAGCTGAAGCGAAATAAAGTCCAATTAGACAAAGTGTGGAGTTACAACAGCAACGTAAATGTATAATAAATAAAATAAAATAAACTTTAAGTCGCGCGGGCGTTTGTGTTACTCGAAGGGTAGCACGCGACCAAATAAAAGGAAGGCTACCTAAAGAACAAAAAAGGTTAACAAACAGAGCCTACCTTATCGTCGAATTAGTCTGAAAATAAGCAACACCAGATAGCCTAATTTCTTCTTTAATTTATCAGTTTCTATTTTGCTCCTTTCGTTGTCGCATGGTTTAATGTAGGCTATTCAGTAAGGAGAAATTGTATGTCATATAACGGCATTCCTAGGCTATCTAACCGTTGAGCATGTGCCTCGATGATGGGAACTTTGGCCATCGAGCACAGTAGAGCTATCCTTCTCTACTTCCTATTACCGCTAGGTGTCAGCATTGTCAAGTTTTTTTTGAATGCCTCTGTATGTCTAGAATTAAAAACAGATGTAAAAAAAAAAAGAAAAAAGGAGGACTACATATTTGCTACTTGATATTTAATGGGTTCAGCACTGGTATAAAGGTGCCTACCTTTATGATGAGAAGAACCAGTAGAATGAAAGTAAAATCTTAAGGAATGTGGATGGCAAGGCAAGTTTATTAAAGCACAATTCAGACACAAGGCAATTCAAAGTGCTCAACAGGGGCATACAAATAAATTAAGATATTCAATAAAAAAATTGAAAATATTGAAATTGCATTTAACAGATAAAAGGAAGAGCGGAAACAGGCAGATATGGTGTGAAAAGTTAGAATAAATTGCATTTAAAAGGCAATAAAAACAAGCAAATAAAAACATAGCCTACAAAAGTTACAGGTAGCCTAAATAAGGGATAGCCTACATAAAGATGCTCCAACTCCAGACGTATTTTTATTTGATGTTTCACCTCGTTTTCACCCCCAATTCCACCCTAACATAATATTTAAAGGCGGAGTTAGCAATTCTGCTTGTTGTCCAAATCACTTTTAATATCAGTGAATAGGCCTATCTCCTCACGATCACTAGCCTACCTTTCTGTACTGTGTGTGTATGGGGGGAAATCCAGTGTTAATACACACACTAGGCTCTGTAAACTGCTATACAACGTGTGTATGGCTAAACAAAGGGTGACGACCGTAGCTACTAACCGTTTACAGAGCCTAGGGTGTGTTTTAACAATGCATTTGTTTCAGCAAACACACAGTACAGACAGGTAGCAGATGGAAAGGATATTCACTGATTTTGACAAAACATTATTGGCAACAAGCATCCTCCATGATCGCTGTCTCCACCGTTAATGTCTAATGTGGATTGGTCTATAGGCCTATATGTGGTTTAACCCTTTTTAATTCGAATCTGTCTGAATCACATGTCACAAAACAGACAGGCAGAGATATACAGACAGACAGACAGACAGACAGACAGACAGACAGATAGATAGACAAATAGACAGACAGATAGATAGATAGATAGATAGATAGATAGATAGATAGATAGATAGATAGATAGATAGATAGATAGATAGATAGATAGATAGATAGATAGATAGATAGATAGATATTAGAACAGGGGATTACAGATTACAGGCAATTGTAATAGTTGTGTGTTGGGTCTGGCAGAGCGGTGGAGCAGACTGACAGGGAGGAGCTCCAGTCATAGCAGCAGCTGGCAGACCCTCCCTCCCTCTGAGCGCAGTGGAAGGAAGCGGAAATAAACGTCGTAAACCTTATGCTAGCAGCTACGTTCAGGCTCCTAGGACGGGGTGGAAGCGACACCAGACATACACCGTTTGTTGCCTCTCAAGAGGGAAGCAGGGAGCGGATACATTTACACCATAGGGATTTTTGTTTTGTCACGGAGACAGCGTCGAAAACGGAATATCTCGAGTGGTGAGTTTTTACCCCCCTCCCCTGCCCGTGCTTTCTCCTCACGTAAAAGTTGTGTTACTCCTTCCCTTCGCGACGCAGGCTAGTCAAGTTCAGTAGCGTTAGCTGGGCTAGCGACAACAGCTCTCGCGCTGTAGAAAAAAAAGGTGTTTTCTTCCTTTTCCACATTTGCCAACGTGAAGCTAGCTCGCAGGGCCTCGGGCGTTGATAGACAACCCCCATTTATGTGAAACCCTTGTCACTTATATAGTAACGTCATTGTTAAGGATGTGGCTGTGTTAAATTAAAGGGGTCTGAAGTTTGATAATCGCACCGCATCGCAGTTATTGTTACCCCGACCGTTAGCCCGGCATGCTAGCTCCAGCGTTCTAGAACACCAACTGGGGCGCAGGCTGTTCGCTTGAACAGGATTCGATTCACTTTCCAATTTGATTACTAAGCTTTCATACATAGTCTAGGGTGGTGCTAAATGGTAAAACATGGTTGGTTCCTCAAGACAACTAATTTCTACATGATGAAATCCGACATTTGTTTAAATTCTAGAGGAGTATCATCCCAGTGTGGTCCCTCCTTTTGGAGAACAGCTTCCCCTCTCAATACTTTTTCTTCCATGGCGTTGGTCCTGTCTGTCACTGATGTAGGCCTACTTTTGTTGTTCGCGTGCCTACAGTAACGTTACAGTGCCCACCGGGTTGAACTCGTTACTCGAGGGGATGCTGGCGGTTGTTTCACTGTAAACAATGGCTGCAGTCACATTTTATGACATATTTTGTATCAGTTCTCTCAAATGACTTCTCTAAAAGAAGAAAAACAGCTCTAGCTGAGCCTTTAACTGATGATCGTAGATGATAAAACGTGGATGAAATCCGAAAGTTGGCATTAGCAGATCATTTGCCATACGTTTGTTATGCTAATGTATTTATTTTTGTCGTCAGCTGGCTGGCTGTCAGATTTAATGGCCTTATTTGACGCAGAGCTGTATTAGTGTGAACCTATGGCGTGAACCCCCTCAGAGCTGCATGGTGGCCGCGTATCGGCAAACCAGCTTTAATGAGATAACGTAGCTTTATCCATTTAACTTCAGCCAGTGTATCGCTGTCAGCTCTGTTAAAGTAGGCTACTGACCCTGTGGTCGAGCCAGGCATTTGGCCGAGAGAGAAGAAAGGAATTGCCAATGATTGCAGTGAGCTTTGCATCAGTAGGCCTATATCTTCCTGTCCTCCTCCATACTAAAACTGTTTCCATATAAAGCAGCAAGACCATGGGGGTCTGAACAGCTTTTCACATAGGTTTGCCATCAGAGAGGGCCATTAGTGCGTGTGGGCTATATTTAATTTGGATATACAGTATATTATGATCCCAAGAGAGCAGAGTCTTTGATACCTCAAACTTTCTCTTAAGTGCAGGCAAACATTATAAGATATATTATGAGCGCTATTAAGAGCCATATAAAATCAAACTAAGTGCTTTTGTTTTCATTCAGGTCAACCAAATGTTTTTAAATATGTATGTTTTGGAGTAAACAATTGAACTATCAACCATACTTTTTTTTTTTTTTTTTCTTTTAAAGATATTTTTCTGGGCATTTTTATGCTTTATTGATAGTGCAGAGAGACAGAGGTGAAAATGGGGCAGAGAGGGGAGTGACATGCAGAGAACGACCGTGGGCGGGAATCGAACCCGGGTCTGCTGCTGGGCCCGGCCCGGGAGAGGGACGCCTTGCCAACTTTTTTTAAAAATAAAAATGCAATTGTCCTCTGCTGAGCAGCTGATTGCTCTACGCTCAATCTAGTATGATTGAGTGCTGTTCTGTTTCTTTTCCGCAGGTACCTTTCTGTAACCTTTATGTGAGGTCTAAGCCCTTAAGGAGCGGGTCATAGACGGGAGGAGAGACTCGGAGAAAAGCATCTGGCCACAGAAGCCTGGATAAGAGTTTTTATTTTTTAATTCAGTCCCCAGAAACACAAGTACAGCCGAGTCGTTTTTTAAGCACGCAGCAGCGACCGACCATGGAGGCCATTGCAAAATACGATTTCAATGCTACTGCTGATGACGAGCTTAGTTTCAAGCGTGGGGAAGTCCTTAAGGTAAGCAGCAACTACTATTTGATTGTTTAATGTTAAGACTTGTCTGTGTTACTCATAGGTATGAAGGCACTTCATTTTTTTTCATGCCCTACGTTTCTTTCCTGTGTAATTAATCATATCCGTTCTGTGTTAAAATGAAAGTGGTATCAACATTGTAATAGTTTTAGACGGTAATGTTATTTTAATTTTACACAAAGATCAAATCTAAAGCCTTCAATTATTTATTATTCATATTTAACATTGTCATCTACACGCCAGATGTATTTTTCAAAGTTAAACCCACATTTGAAAACCTTAAAGATCAGCAGGTTTGGACTATAGACTCAAATCCAAAACACTACAGAGTCATGTCACGATGCACACTGTAATTACATGAGGGCTACAGAACAACAACATTTTAAGTCTGGATGTTGTGATCCATTGGAAAGTAGTAAGAAAGTAGCCCTGCTTGTGCTAAACTGGAGTAAAAGCCCCTGTTTAAAGAGGCAAAAGATGCAAAGGTTTTGTTCCATAATGAACCGTCTAAAGTGCTCTCTGTGAAACCCCAGGCATGACTGGGTGCTCTCTGGGTGCCTGTCTGAGAAGGGTTTGTCACTTACCGACCTTGATGAGATTGCCAAGATATTAGAAAGTACATACTGCAATTTTCCAACAAAATGATTCTCTTTGGATTTAAATGCAATCATCATAATCCCTCTATCCAGAGTCATGGTCGTGACAGGAAGGATGCAGAGGCGAAAGAGAAAACTTTGATAAACCTTAAATATTTCATTATTTTCTAGGAAGACCCGTGTTGCTGTATACTTGGGTGTTTATAATTTTTTTGATAACATATGCCTTTCAAGAATGTATTTTTCTCCCCCATGAAATTAAGGTCAGGCCTACTAAAAAAGAACTGCCTGCAGTTAAGATAATTCTCAGAAACACAGCTCTTAAGCTCTTGGCTGATCACTGAGTGAATAGCCCCCTTTGTGAAAGATACATTTGTAAAGGACCACTGAGCTTTGTTTGTTTCCAGTGTAACCTGTCATCCTATTCTGATCATAACAATAAATAGTTTTTAAGGGCAACATCAGCTTCACCTACACACAGGTAGCTGGAAAGTTGTTAAACGTAACATGCACATTATTTTGTATTTTATCATATCTATTGTATTTTTTTTGCTGCAAAGTTGATGATCCAATTTGGAGAACTAATGTTGTCACCATCACTGCTAATTCAATGACTGTGTTTGCTGAATGTAGAATGGAACAAGAAACTGCAATACTGTAGCTACTTATAAGGGATAATTAGTGAGCAGTAAACAAACATCCTTCACTGTTGTATTCCTTTCCCATAATCTTGATCTGAACTCTGAATGGCGTTCTGCTGTTCAGAGGTGAGACTGCCCCTGTGCTCATGATTCAGTCAAGTGCTAGACTGCTTTACAGCTGTTTGCATCAAAGTGATGAAAGTACATTGCCTTTACACAATGATTGACATAAAGTTATATAAATTCAGTGGACTGTTCTATTAAGGGATGAGTGCTGTTTTGAGCAGGGAGTTTTGCAATGATTTCTTATCTCATCATGGGGGCCTAGAAGGGGAGAGCGAGTCGCCTTAGGAAACACTGATCTAAATATAAATTCAGATTAAATTTGCATATAAGAATTTTTTTTTTTACTTTCCCACACATTTTAACTGCTTGCTGTCATTTTTACCAGATGAGGAGATGAAGATATTGTTAGGGAAATATACCATTGATTTATTTACTTTTTAATTGAAATCATTAATGCCGAAAATAAAGTGAATATTATTTTATCATATATTGTACCTTTTTTTTTATGTTCTGCTTATTTTTTTGCTACATTTTAAAAGCCTAACTTGTACTTCTCAGTTCCCCAAATATTCAGCGTGTTGTTGCTTGGAATTCCCCGCTTTGTTTCCTTCATTGCAAAATTATTTTAAGGCATTTTGCAAACACCGTTACAGAAGTCTGTGAAATCTGTTCCTCTGAACTTCTGGATGTGACTACATAAAAGTCAGGAGGCAGGTGTTCATTTTTACATCATGACTAAAAACGAATCACTTAATTCTTAATTCTTTGGTCTTACCACGTATGAAACTTAAGAACTGCACTGGTTTGAATTTATGTCATTCATTTTGTAAATGACAGACAAAGCCATAGCCCCTTCCCGCTATCTTTTATTGTCTAACAGTCAAAGTATGTGGCCAGCCCCACCTGGCATACTATATTAAGAGATACTGATACAGTAATGCCTATCTCTGTAAACTTGGTAAATGTCTCTCTGACTTTGGTGCCCATCAATGCTGTGGCTTTGAGTGTAAATGCAGGCCTTTAAACAAGATGTTCACATATCCTGGCCCTAAGTACTTGACCCAGCTAGTGGGTAACATACTGTAAGTGCTACAAAAAAGGCTTTTCAGGTTATTTCTGGACAGAATGAATTTGAAATGTGGAAGGAAAGACTGCATGAACGTTGCCTCTAGCAAGGTCCTCATTTCATGTGAATCATTTGTTGGCCGCTCAGCCCAAAGGAGCAGTTCGCTTTTTAAGACACAATGAATTGTCAGATCCCATCCCCCCTCTCTCCATTTATTTCATCATCATCTTTTTTTTTTGTATATCTTGTTTTGTCCCTCTTCAGAGCACTAGTACATTAGTCTCAAGTCTAAATGTTTCCCCTCAGGTAACATTATAAGAAAGAGGATGGGACAAGCTCTCATCATTCACTGAAACATAGTGGTACAAAGGTGGACCCAGGCTACTCCCTGTTTGCATGTATAGGCTGCAGCTGATTTTTTATTTATTTATCCAATTATTTTTAAAGGTTATGTCCCACCAGGATATTGTGGCACAAAATGGTGCATTTGGTTATAACTGCAAAGTGTTAAATATTCTTCCTTTTTTATAAACTACTTGTTGCAATGGAGACCTACAACTTCCCTAAAGTGTGTTGGTGGTTAGCCTGGTGTTAGCTGTGGGTGGCACACTGTCTGTCTTTCTTTTTCTGCTTATTTCCCTTAAAAGAAATACGTATACAAACTGAGTCAGTCTGATCTCTCTCACTCACTATCTCTCTTTGCTCTTTGCACTCTGCTTTTTAGACCAGTTGGATATTTGGTTACATAACAGTTGTTTTAAAACATCAATAATACTAAACTAAATCCTTCTACCAGTTGACAGCATTACCACATATAAATTAAACATAGTAAAGAAACAGACAATGCAGCCAAAACAAATCTGTTCTGTTTATTTAGAACTGTCACGGTTTTAAATCCGATGTGTCTGTTGTTGTACCAGATACTGCATGATATACACACAAGCTTTTGGAGTAGTAGCCTACATCTGAAAGAGAAGTTTTTCTGAGGTGGAGAGTGTGTGCACAGTGGCTCATTTACTCCCATCACCATTGCTATCTGTCTGCTGATACTAATACTAAACAGCTCTGCTCTTATAGGACAAAGGAGTTCCTGTTAAGACTCTGCTTGTATAGCATCCTTAACCATTTTCCCTATAACTGGGAGATGGTGGCTGTGATGCTATCTATCTGTAGCCCTCACATTTGGCTTATTGAAGATGGGCTTTCAGTTTTTCACTTCACTGGTTCCTGCTTATATTCACAATATCACTATCTGTTACTAGATTCTACAATGGTGCAATTTCACAAATGTTGACAGTATCTTGTTATGTTTTATTCTAAACTCCAATTCCAGGTTGAGTTGTTAATATTGCAGTGATTTTTATATTTTTTTCTTTTTCACAATGTATTTTATATACACTATTGGAAGGAAGAGAGTGTGGTTTGGCAATGTAGGCATCTAGTACTCTAGCTCTTACCCAATGCCACCCAACTACACAGCAGTGTTGCTCCTTGTTTCAACTGCTTTTAGAAAAGGCCTTTTCTTATATAAGAAGATCTAAAAGTCTGAGGGGAGAAAAGGTTGTTTTAGCATCATGAAATCCTACTGTGTCAAACGATATTTAATCGTCCTGAAATGTGTATGCTTTTATCGTTCGTCAAAATTCCCACAAAGGTCCGTGATTACAAATAGGACATGCCAGTTTGTCTGGGGTTGAATATGAAAATGAGAATTTCCCTTATAGTGTTCCAAGAAAGAATGTCTGTGTATTAGTTTGATTTTGATTTTGGATGAGTGGCGTGCTTCTTTTATTTAGTTCGATTATGATCTTTTGTCCTCTTACTACACGCATCACTTTGATCAGCTTCTTAAGCTTTCATTCATAATATTATTTTGTTGCAACAGAATAGATTAATGGAAGCCATTCACAATGATCTATTCTGTATTGTCCAATGGCACCTGGATTATGTAGTAATTGGGTTCCACCACATTCGGACAGCTAGAAAGCTTTATGTCACTCACTGACTCACACAGAGCAGACCAGGCTCCCCTCTAATTTTGCAGCCTTGAGTCATAAACCATCCTTTACTTCCCCTATTTGCCAGTTCATGTGTAGTGAAGAAAAGGACCACATTATAACAGAGGCTTTAACCCCTCATCAACTCCTTCTTCATGTGAAACATTCTGTTTAGTAGCAGTTGTCAGAGCCATTTCAGGTTTTCATACAATCTATTTAATCTTAGAACTTGTACTTTTACTCTACATATTGCTTTTGCCCCCCCCCCCCTATCAGTAACAGGCACACTGAGCTGTTGCAACTACCTTCCTGTTTTATCTTCACAGACAGTTTCATGGTGTTTTAACAGTTTTAACTTCGCTCTTAATCTGAACGAAGACACCTATGTGTTGTCTGTCAGATACAGAAAACTGAAAATTTGAAAACATTGAAGCGTAGGTTTCAATTGAAAATGTCTTGCTGTACAAATGTGTGTGGGCCCACAACACATTTGCATAATGTAGACTGGTTCAGTTTCACAACGTGATCTGCCATCATGCATGTACAAAAAGAAATGTTATACTGTAAGAATATAAGGTGTTTGTGGTTTAAAAAAAAACAGGGGAAAATGTCTTGGGCCTCCTCGCTTGTAAAACTTGTCCCTGCAGGATTTAAAGGGTCATTTTATTGAAGCAAATATTTCATTGTTACAACTAGTTTCCGATGTATTAGAACCTTGCTTTTAAACTGTCAAATCAGTGAAAAATCAGTGAAATTACAACCCGGTATTGATGACATTCACAGCTGTCTCGATAAATAGACGCACGTCACATGAGCGTAAAAGTAATACAGGCAACCAGCCATATCTGCAGTAACTGGTCTTATCTTTAAGCGGGTTGTTGTCGTTTGACCAGTTTTAAAGCAAATCAGCTGTTTCCATTGCTTAGCCTATAGTCATATTCTGCTCATTTTCTGTGTCAACGAGCAGTTCTAGAAGCAAAGCAGCAGGCATGTGAAGGCCACAGAAGAGTCTGGCCATTGCCCTGAGCACTGTACACTTGTTCTCATTTCCTCCTTAAATAAATAAAGATTAACAGCCCTGCCTGCTGACAGAATTAGCTCTCATCAACAGATCTATGAACTCTGCCCATGTAGCAAGATCTAAGATCCGCCTTTCCACCTCGCTACAGCTAACTGCTGTCTGCAGATTCCATGTATGTGTTATTTAAACTTACTTCAAGTCATTCAACTGTCTATATTCTATGCAGCCATTAATGAAATAGTCTGCCATAAAACTTCTTAGTTAAAGTCAACACAGGAATCGAATGAGCACTTGCTAATAGATTACCAATAGAGCTGAGGCCTTTTTGCGATACAGTAAGGCACTCACTGGTCATTATAGGAGGCATGTTTAAGCTCAGAAAAGTGAAAATACAAACTAATTTATACACTGTCAAATGAGATATTTACTCACACGTTACAAGGAGCAACACTTAAAACATTGAAGCTTAGAAGACAGATATATAAAAAGTAGATGCTACTCACTAAACTAGATTTGTCAGCTATTCTCTACTTACTATACTAATAGCTTTTTGTATTTACATCACAAAATGCAATGTTGATTGGTTGCAACGGTCAAATGTGACAGTAATATTTCCTTGAGAAACCCACTATTGTTGCTCTGATCCTTTCAAAGCCCAGAGTCAAATTGGGCTTAGAATCTGTGGAAAAACTAAAATCATTTGTCCCAACATTAGTGTGTCCTTTTATGTGTTCTTTTGTTAAAGCTACGGCTTAGCTGTTTTCACATCCTGTTTGACATGTCTTCCAACCCCCAGCAACTTCCTGTGTCTCTCCAGCAACTGTACTGTGTGCACCGACCACACAACAGCATTGACTTTACACAGAAGCACACAGGCCCTCTGACAATGACTGTGAGAATTAATTATTGGCCCTACTTCCAATAGACTTGTAGTAAAAAATTATTTCGCTTCAGCAAGAACCCACCTTTGAAGACACCATGTGAAAGACATTTTGTTGAGGATGGAGCTTCTAGCTAGTTACTAAAACACATTATATTAAGGCCCCCCACCCCTCCCCTCATTAATGGTTCCCTCACCGCCTATTAGTGCTTAGAGTATTGATTTCCACTCCCTGACCCCAGAAGAGAGGAACGGTTGTATCACAGCTGTGATGCTTGTACCTCACGGAAATCCAAACCTCCCCTGAAAAACTCATAAGCCTTGATCAGAGCTTGAGCTCCTTCCCCAGATCGAAATCCTACCATTTGATTTTTCCGAAAGCTTGAAGTTCAAGTTGGCAGCATTTTTTTTCTGCACATTTCTTGTCTGCCTGTGTAATGCAGCAGTGCAGTTGAGTTGTGGAGCTGAAGGGTCAATAAATCTCTCATTGTGCAGTTTTTGTTACAGCAGAGACTCACCCTACTTAAGGCCTTTGCACACCGGGCGCGACGCGAATAAACGCAACGTAAAAGCGAATGTTTTGAAATGTGAATTTTGTCGCGTCCCACTTTAGAAGCGACGTCCTAGAAAAATCGAACTCAGTTAGAAAAAATAAAAAACGCAAATTCGCGATGCGAAATGACGGCGCTGGTGTGGAGGCTTGTATTGACTCTGTATACGTTCGTTAATTAACGGATTAATCGCACGAATAAAACGCACCTGGTGTGCAAAGGCCTTTACTCTGCCAGAGGCCTCGTAGGATCTCTCTGGAGTCCAAGAGACTGTGTGTGTGCGTGTGTGTTCGGTTCACATTTGCATAGGAGCAAACTACTTTGTAATTAAGTGCTGAATCTCTGGAGAGAAAAGCTTAGATAAGTACATTTCTGGCTCCGTTTTTTTTCCCCTTCTCTTCTTTTTTAGTTTTATTCAAACAGCGTGACCTTGTTTATGTAAAAAATAAAACTTTTCCAGAGGCTTTACTTTGAAATATTAAGTACATTATCTCCAATGAATGTTAGTTATTTAAGACAATGTTTAGTACAAAAACACACAGAGCGAAGTCCATCAGGATAAAGTGTAGTACAGCATTTCAGTTATCAAATGCAACAAATAAAACTCACAATATACTTTAAAATAGAAGGCATAGCAACTTTTTTTTCTCCCAGTGACGTCATTACCAGCATGCTGCTGTTCCCATGACCAATGGAAGGAGATGTGGAAACTGCAAATATTGCCTTAACTCAGTAATGGAGGGAAGTGTGTTTGTGTGACCCTCTTTCCTGCCTTTCTCCCCTTTTTGTAGTTGTTACAACTGTTTTGTATATTTGAGGCATCTGCTCCTGGTCAACATGCGTTAGCGGGCCCAGCAGGCCGACGCTTATTTATTTCGGCAACTACCCACTCTGGCCTGTTAGCTGCCCAACTGAGCGATGTTTAATGTCAGCACTCATGCCTGCTGCTGTCTCTGAAGTTGAAATGCGCTCTCTTAAATTGACACTCTCACTCTCTCTATTTGGGTGGCCTTGCTTGTTCATAGCTTCCTAGAGCATTACATTGTTTGCGCTCAGGTACAGGCGGTAGACCTTAACCAAAGAGTAGCAGCAGTGCAGGTGGCATGAGGCACTTACTTGACAGAGCATTTAAGAGCGTATGCAGTCGACATATGCCTCTATCCAAAATCACTCATTCACTTCTTCTTATTTAATGGACTGAATTGTTTGCTCTCTTGTGAGCACTGAAGTGACAAGTAGACTCTTGCTAATCATTATCTTTTTCTGTCATCACTGACAGGTTTTACAACACTGTAATTTCCATATCTATAAAATGCGAAGCATTGCATTGTGGGTTTGGAAGTAGTAAATAGATAGTAAATGGGGAGTGATTTCCGACACAGCCTTTGTGTTTGTACCTCTCTGCGGTGAAGGGATGTGATTGTATTTAGTCTTCTTCTAAATAATGACATGAAACTTTTTTAAACCTTGTTTACACAGCTCAATGGCAACATTCTAGCTTATTGCACAGCAAAGACAAACCGTTGAGGGCAGCGAATTGATTTGCAGACTGCAAATGTATATAATTGTAGTGTTGCGCGGCCAAGACATGCCAGAATCAAGCTGTGAAAAGGGGGCATTGGGTTGAGGTTTGATAGCTGAGTTGAAAGCTATTTACTTTAATGGACCATCCAGGTGACTCATGCAGTTCTGATTCAATTCACAGTTCTTTTGCCGAGAGCCAATTAAGGCAATAGTACGTTTTTTAATCTGTTAAAATTTTATAAACTTAAGCCAAACTATGACTAACTCTCACCTCAAAAATAGTTGCCCTACATCCAGATTACCAATGACTTTGATTCTGAGTAATTTAATAATTGGGGCGACCGTGGCTCAGGTGGTTAAGCGGGTTGGCCAATGATCCAAGGGTTGGCGGTTCGATCCCCGCTCTGCCACCTGTGTCATGGTTGTTGTGTCCCTGGGCAAGACACTTCACCCACCTTGCCTCGTGTGAATGTGTATGACTGCTGTATGTTTGAGGTGGTGGTCGGAGGGGCCGTTGGCGCTGAATGGCAGCCACGCTTCCGTCAGTCTGCCCCAGGGCAGCTGTGGCTACTATGGTAGTTTACCACCACCAGTATGACTGTGTGTGAATGAATGGAACCTGGAACCCTGTAAAAGCGTCTTTGAGTGCCTTGAAAAGTGCTATATAAATCCAATCCATTATTATTATTATTATTATTATTATTATTATTATTATTATTATTATTATTATTATTATGTATTTAACTCTTTTCTTATCATTACTAAACATCTTCTGGGCATAGGCCTGAAGGCACCAAAGAACGAAGCGCTGTAAAGGCTCATTTATGCTCCAATTCCGTGCATAAATAGAGGCCTACGTTTACAACGTTATATCCGTCACTGCCCTCATACTTCCATGCGTCCTTTATGTTGGAATCGACATTAAGCAAATCAACCATTAGTGGGCAGCAGCGCCGCTCAGAGTAAAAAGTTACTCAAATAGGAAGAAGAAGAGTCAAACAGTGAATTAACTGGAATAAATATTTTATAATAGGTCCATGGAAGAAACAGCTTTAGCGATATAGGCCTACTACGGTAGCGATGGAAGAGGCTAGACTAGAGGCTGTATTATAGACAGCGGGGGTCTGTGAGGACATTGATCACGACATGTCAAACAAATTAGTCTCGCACGGACCTCCGGCACTTCTCTATTGCTGCCGTCAGCCTGCCATCTAGCTGACATTCTTCCCCGTGCGATCCCCGCTCATGCTGCTCTGTTGTACTGTAGTTGTATGTCCCTGTCCCCCGGCCGTGTAACTTCATAGATAGATAAATGTGTATGTAATTTCGTACCAACTCACAAAAACCTCTCCTCCGAAAGTTAAGACATTTTCTAAAGTATCATGTCTTTTGTTTGTAAACAGATGTACAGTAAATGAATGTGAACTGTTGGCTATGCGCCCCCCGTGATCTTCGGTAGTAATGCTCCGTTCTGTCCGTTTGGTACGCATCCGCAAGCTTGCAGGATACGTGCAGAAATACGGACGTAACGTACGCAGAGTACGGACAGAAGGCTCCGTCCGTATGCGTATGTAACGTAGCGCATAAGTGAGCCATTAATCGTTAATCAAGTACAGGCTAACTGTGGGGGCCATTATAATCAGCAATCTAATGTCTTTTTGATCACCATCCCTGGACATAAACACGGTCCAATAGATGCTACTCAGACTAACTCAATGTCTTTCACACATAGTTAAGAACCATTAACAAGATAAAGATAAACCTTTCATAATGCAAGTGGTAAATTTTCCATTCCTCTTCCGTTCCATTCCTTTTTAGGCTACCACCTTTGTTTTCAGTACAAAGCAAAAAAAACAGCACAAAGACATACAAATAAAACGCAAAAATGCCTTTAAAAAACGATAAACTGGTGTTTAATTTGTTATTGTTGGTTTCTTGTCTAATTATTTTTCTCTTTTCTTTTCTTTTTATCTCTTTAATTTAAAAATTATTTTAGTGGAATCTTCAAATAAGCCCACTGGGTTTTTTTTCTCTCCCTGCAGTGTATTCTTTTGATATCCTTTGTTATTCTGTGCATTCTTAATTGCGCAAATAAAATAAAAACTTAAACCTTTAAAGAGTGATTCAGTGGCACCACAGATGCAGGTTAGATGTTGCATCTAACGGGAACAGCGTGGGAAAGAAAACATAACTTTCCTTTTGGGGATTGATGGGGTATCACAAAAGGGCATTTAGCTAGCCAGTTATACCGCAGATTGAGGACACTGCACTCCACATGTAAAAAAACATAGTTAGGCTGCTCCGAAAAAGAGATGCCCTCATTTTATGCAATTTGCCCCTGGGGAGTTTTCCTAAGCTGATCACAAGGAGTGTGATTCTTCAAAGTGGTCCTCTGTCTTCTTCTTTTGCTCCATTTCTCTCTCACACAACTAGCTTCTGTCGCTTTCTCTATCTTGAACTGGCTTCTTCTTTCACGGTTTGGGGCCGAAAAGACTCTGCTCCCTCTCGTCTTTTCGAGTGTTGAGTCAGAAAGCTGTAATTAGGTCTGACTCCTTCTCATCTACCCACCAATCCCTCCTGATGTGCCATAAAGGCTCCGACAGCTGTAT
Source organism: Ammodytes marinus (assembly GCF_949987685.1). Lineage (NCBI taxonomy): Eukaryota > Metazoa > Chordata > Actinopteri > Uranoscopiformes > Ammodytidae > Ammodytes > Ammodytes marinus. The sequence goes on along the minus strand of NC_137220.1, from coordinate 19,400,756 downwards.
TTAAACCAAAAGTTATCATTCTCTCTCTCTCTATTCAGCCTTAGTTCTCCCTCTACGCAAAACAAATATTGTGCATACACTGATTAGCCACTCTTTAGCGGATTATAAATAATGACTTTCACTGGTGTAATGTTTATTTTTTCTAAACGGCCCCCATGCCATCAGACAGCCAACCAGCCCATTGTTGATGCTACATACTGCAACACTTGTTCCTAGACCCCAACAATAGCTTAAGCTGTCACATCTGTTTAATGCACAGCAGATTTTGTTGTTTTCCTTTTAAGCTTGAGCATTAGAAAGAGACTGTCAAAATAAAGTGCACCAAAAATTCAAGCTGTGATAAACAACATCAGAATGTAAGAGGATCCTCGCCCAATTGATGAGTAGAGGGGACTGGGGATTTAGGCTAAGCCAAAATTGTCCTTCCACATCTATTATCATCACACTTACGCTCTTAATTAGAGTTTGCCACCCATCTGGTCTGGCTTGTGGGTTCATCATCTTTTTACTCGGGCATTATGACGTATTGTTCAGTCATCCTGAGATGGCTCTTTTTCTTTCTCAAATTGCAGTGTAACTGTTGGATTGCCTGTTGCTTATCACTTCCTCCATCACTGACTTATGTATCAAGGATACATTAGTCCAAAAAATGGTTTCATACAATGCTTTGTCTCATTATATATATTTTCATTTGCTACAGACACCTGAATCTTCTTCTCAACTTCTTTCCATTTATTTTCCGTCTTTTTAAATAACAATACTCGCCCTGCTTATGTACTGTAGTTACTATATATCCAGGAAAATATAAAGTTGAGTTTGAGATCCACTTCTGTGTGAGAGTTATGGACTTGCAAGCTGAAGTGAAGCCACGGTCATCGTCTTATGCCAGGTTTCCCACTTCCAACATTCAGTTTACCTCCTGGGTTTGAGGTGTAGTGTGGTTGGCTTTCACTACATCCTCTGTTCTTAAAGGGAGACTCCCCTTGAGATAATGACCTTGAGCATTATTTTAATTACAAGAGTGTTACAGGCGTTTATTTACTGGAATCCATTGTAATCTCTTTCTGTGTCTTTCTGCATCGGGGTGACACACAGCCTCCCTGCTGGGAGCAAAGGAGGTCAAACTCATTTTCACAGCTTTTTTTTTTTCTAGAGCTGTTTTGCTAAACCAAGCAAAGAACGTGGACTAGTCTGGGTCTACACATCACGCACCCCAAGCAATCACACCCCAACCCAGTCCCTGTATACTGTCCTAGATAAAGTACAGTTTAGAGATGAGTCAGACTTCCCCCTGTGTAGGACCTGAAACCACCACAAGGGTCATTGTGTAGAAATACCAGGCCTCAGATTGCATTCCTGCAGGACGTCCACACAGTTGGCAATACACAGTTGGCCATGACACACACACACACACACACACACACACACACACACACACACACACACACACACACACACAAGTCTCACACACGTCACACACACGTCTCACAAACACACTGACACTACATGTATGTATGCACATATTTACTCATGCATCTCTTAGGATTTGCCCTAACAATAATAAAGTCATAAAATTGCTGGATTTGTACCGTTTGACTGAATTTCTTTTGATATAGTTTCTAGTATCCCTGACAGTGTAGCATGAAAGAGATCCTCTTTGATATTACCCAAAATGTTTTGCCTCATTTGTTTAAAAAGAACCTCTTCCTTATATAATCTATCGGATTCTGACGAATGATGATTGACATAGCAGCAGTGTATGCTAAATCTTATCTGCGATTTGGGTTCCTTTTTCTTTTGAAATGTTAATTTCCTCTGACTTTTGGTCCAATAGCTCCTCTTACCCGTGACTGATTTTGACTTTGCATATCACCAGGTACACGGTTGTAACTGAAAATGTTTTGTTGTCTGATTAGGTAACCAACCAAATAAAAAAGAGTGTTTGCAGTTGTCATTGTTCCATGGGGTGTCTGCAAATAGACACCAGAAGGGGCTCTATCGGTTTCATTAAACTTGGTGGCAGACCCAACAGGCTTTGGCCCTATGCGGTTATGATGAAGCTTTATTTTGTTGTCTATCGTTCTCTCTGGATGACCTGCTGCACGCTCAGATTAACTGTCACTCCAGAGTAATCCCTGCTCATGATTTATTGCAATCCCGTGTGGGCTGTGTTGACATTTGGTTTATTAAGCATCTTGCCCTGACCGTTGGTCTCCCCATGAACCTTACCCTCTATTCTGTGTAAAACAATGCTAAATCAATCTTGTATTCACCTTAAATGATAATGCCTTGTAGAGCATGGCAACTTATTTTAGCCACGCACCTACTTAGTGTTTTATAAAGGATTTTCTTTGACATTCCGTTTTAGGTGGCCTGAAGAGAGAAGTAAAGGTCATCACTTAACACCCCGTCTAAATTAAAGCAAAGAGCAAGCAAAAATCTTTTGATGTAAACAGTCAACACAGGTTAAAAATAACTACAGGATTACTTTATAAGCCCTGCAGAAACCCTGTGTAGACTAACGGTATAGGTAGTGACATCAATTTATGTCCTTGCCAGGCATCATTACCGGTAATGTGGATACTAAAAATCCTACACAGACTTCCGTGTTGCTTTCTCATTAGTTGACAGAAAGAATAAAAGGAAAAATAAAATCCCATTTGGTTGCATCCCCCCCCCTCACCCCCTCCCCCCACCCCATATCAAACCTAAATTGATTTATAGTGTAAAAATAGTGTAGCTTGGAAAATAATTAATGTCAGTGGAACTTAGCAAGCTTGGTATCAATTGGATTTACGCAAAACATAATTTTACAGCGACATGCTGAATGTGAAGTTGTGGACGAGTTCCTTTCATAAATGACACCTACCTATGTTTAGATTCACACATGGGTTAGTGGGTGGAAGTGCTATAATTTTTTAGAGAGTGTGTGTAAGAGAGAGACAGACAGACAGACGGGGAGGAGGGAATCTGCAGTGGCAGCTGTGGAGGAGATAATCCCTTGCCTGGACCTTAGCCTCTCAAATAAAAACTCCTACAACTATTGTGGCTCAATCAGATTAAAGAGACACAAAAAAGGGTCTTCAGAGAGAGGGAGCGAATGTATATCATCCACAGAAATGTTATAGCAGAGTTCTGGGAAACAGAGATGGAGCTTAGTCAGACACAATGCTGCGGTTTTCTCCTCTCTCTATGGTTAAAAAAAAAAGAAAAAGCCAGCGAAGCAAATATTTGATTTCTGCTTTCTCCTCGTGGCCAGCCATTCTTTCACTTTTGAAAGCCACTTGGACTCAATAACATTTTAGTTGAAATGTCACTCCAAAGGCATGACTAGGCCAACCATTGTTGATGGGTTTGATTTAGATACAAAGTCACAGTTTTAATATCAAGGCTGGAGTTTTATTTTTTTAAACCGCTTTCTCAAAGAGCACATATACTGATTTTCGGGTCTTTGTTTTTGATGTAAGACTCTTATAGAGCAGCTACACAAGATTGGCCGCACAGTAAACTCTGTAGATCTTTAGGAATCACCATCTATCTATCGTGCACTTTCAGTCCTTGCTCCGAGTGGTCAGTGTAGCTTCCTCCTCCCCCTTGCCCCCTCCAAACGAGCCAACTCCATTGTGATTGGTCACACCCCTGACGACTTCTGAAGCTCGGCAGAGCACCACAGCTCTAGCTTTAGCTCCATGCAGATCTTGCGCTTTTGACTCTTCAACATGACGAGTATCATCTCGGAACAGCACCGTCTTTGTACAGTGGATGTTGCTTTCTTACTGTATATCCATGTATTTGTAAATAAAGTTTGTTAAAAAAAAAACATCACTGGTAATCCAGCTTCGTATTGGTCCATGTTGAGAGAAAACGGTCTTGTGTGAAGTGCGGTGAACAAACGCAGAAGCATGACCATATAGGGAAGTCCGTCTCACTGTGACGTCACTGTGTGCCTCCTGAACCAGAGCCAACCATAGCAGCCTGATTATTTGACAATTTTGCGCCGTTTAACACCACTATCCGACAGTGTAACAAAATGTTAATGTCTAAAAAGACAGAAAAGCATAATAGGTGTTCTTTAAGATTGTCTCTTATTGTATGATGTGATAGGTTTCCCTGTTTGAGATTTGTATTAAGACTGATTGTGCTTACCTCAAAGCAAATGTACTACATTTGGAATACATTTTTTTTTAGGCATTATTCCCGAAATGTTGAACTATTCCTTTTCAAAAAGGATTCCGAACGCATATGAATAATTATATTCTCAATGATTATTAATTAATTATTTTACACACTGGCTGTTTCTTTGCTCAGATACTCTGACTTCCATTGACAATATATCTGTTTCACTACTGCTACGATTTAGGATTCTCTCTCATGGAAACTAAATTTGATGTCTGGTAGGGCTTTGCCATTCAGGAATGAAAGCAGTTTTAAAAAATGTTGTTAAACTAACATTGACCAAATGTCATTATGTGCAAAAGAAAAAGATCAGTTTCTTATTTCTTTCAGGGGTTGTGAATGTGAACCCCTGACTTTAATGGTATTTTCCTACTTATGAAACCAAATGTAAATCTGTAGCCTGCTTTGCCATTGGTGAGATTAAAAGTCAGCTTTTTTGCGTTTTTTTTTAAAGCAGCAGACATGAAAACTGGCTATTTGTAACATATTTTTGACCACATTTTAATCTTCTGTTTTAACCAAGCTTAAAACTTTAAGACCGTCAGATTGTCCACATGCACCATTTACTTTATTGGATGGGAAATTAGCCTTGGAAATGTATAGTGTACGCACAAACACATTTATTTTGCCTGGACAAGTATCTAATGGCGCTTTTCCACTGCATGGTATCAGCTCAACTCGCATTTTTGGAGTTTCCACTGCGAAAACATGGTATCTGGTACCTGCAGCGGCTGCTTTTTTTGGTATCGCCCATGGTATCGCCTCGCTCTAGGCTCCAAGCGAGCTGAGCCGATGCTAAAAGGTGACGTAGGCAGACGGCCGGCCGCTGATTGGCCAGACGGTAGTCTCTGGCCAATCAGTGACCGGCCGTCTGCCGACGCTTCTGATTGGCCAGAGACTACCGGCTTGTTTATTCTCCCCAACTCTACGGGACTTTTGAGTGTATTTACGCCGCGTGCAGCCTTCTCTGGCTCTCTTTCATTTGATTTGCATAGATCTGATTTTTTCCCCATATATTCACTAAGCTCACCCAGTTGTGTTGGTTGTTGGGGAAGTTACTTTAAACATACGAGAGGAGTCATGTAGGGCAGCTAGCAGCTAGGCTAAATAGCCTACTAGCCAGCTGGGACAGACATCATAGCGAGCGATTACATTACGAGCCTCGGACTGAACTGATTACCTCAATAAAATATTCAGGCTGAGACACGGCTTGCATTTGAAAACACATATCCTGAAACAAGCACAAAACAGTCAACTTTATCATGCCCGTGTTTACGTTCATAGGGATGTAGGACCTACGTGATGCATCCCTACAGCTGACTGTGTGGCAGAGTCACACATCGGAATACCAACCCTCCCTTGTAATGGCCCGTCACAATATTCTTCTACTTCTTTTAGGAAACAGATACAAGGGGGGTATTTCTTAAACATTTTCCATCCGTGTTTTGGGCGGTTGGTTCAGTTAATAGTGCAACAACTGCTCGTAATTTCTGCTTTGCTACTTTGCTCCGGAGTTGGCTTTCAGCCCCTTTGTATGACGACCCAGCCCACGTTCAGAAGGTACTATTTGCAGTAGAAAACGACTCGTGCTGCTACCAAACCAAGTTGTACTGAGTCGAGTTGAGTCGAGCTACATGTGCGGTGGAAAAGCGCCATTAGTTATTTGTTTAGTGCAGCCTCTGGGGCCACGCTGGTGTCGGCATCATTGAGACACAGTCACCCACCCCACAACAACACAACAGTATGGGATCATATCTCCAACTGCACCCGGTAACCCCAATTTGTTCCACTTGAATGTCAGTTCAAGTTTTACTGTTCTGTGTTTTTCCCATCTTTACACAGAGAATGCCGCCTAAAACATTTTCATCTATGAAAGTTACATTGGTACTACGAAGTGTCTTTTTTTTTTTTTTTTTTTATGTTGTGGAATACTCACTTAAGCATCTTTGCAATTCATAAAAGCTAGCGGCGTACAATAGATTGCAGCACCTGCTGTCCTCTATTATTAACTTTGGTTGGAGACTCTGTAATTATGTAAGGTGACTCAAGTTCACAACGACTCGTGGTGTGCTGTCTGCCATAAGGACTCTCCTTTTCAACAATCGGTGTTGTCTAAACTATAAGACCTTTTACATTTGTACTTTTTTGACCATATTTCTATCTGCTGTCTTCTTGCAGATAATGAAATTGAAAATCTTATCACACAGTTGTTTAAACTTTTGCATAGTCAGTCTACTTCACATCTCTTTTCTTGCTTGATGTCAATCTATGAAGCATCATTTTACCAATCTGAGTTTCTTTTGGTTTGCTTTCCCAGGCAGAGATGTCGGAGTGCAGTGTCAACTGAACGGCACTGCTGGGGCTAGTAGGGTTTCAATGGCACTTCAGCAAAGTGGATCCTTGCCAATGAGTGGGTTTGAGCATGGGTTGTGAGAATGAAGCATTTGTCTCCCTTACTGCTTAGCAACTCCTTCACCTACAATGCTGCAGAAGAGCACATTGTGTATTCCTACTGTATGTGTTGCTTTTATAATAAATTAGTACAGTTTTGTTTGTGTGAAATTGAGTTAATCTCCCTTATATGAAGGGGGTGTGTTATTTGCAAAAAGTACAATAAAAGGTCATCTGGAGTTCAGTGTCTCTATGACATGTTAATGCCTGGACACATTATGGCAACATTTGGAGGAACCTGTTGGAGGAGGTGGGATTTTTTTTTAGATTAACCAATTTCAATCACAACACCAAATTGAATGATTGTTAGTGAGTTTGTCTGACCTGCTGTGGAGGCTCAACTGCATCACAAATGTGTGCCAATCCTACTTAATGGATGGATCGATTATCTTGTCCTAATACGTTGGTTTATGACCAAATGTATGTGAAACTAAGGCCTTCCCTTTTGGATAATTTTATAATTATACCTAACACCACTATACAATATCAACAATGCTAATATTAGCATAACTCAAGACAGTGCATAAGTACAGATTGCTGGATCAGTCTGCCTTTTATAGGCAACGTACCACACAAAGACTAAAGCCCTTTGTTTTGGGTATTGGCTCACTCTCCATCTCTATAAGGGTTATTACGTACCTTAGTATCTTAAGTCTACTTTGTTCCACATACACCCCCCCCCCCCCCTCCTTCCTAATTTCAACCTACTTATGCTGTTGGTCCAGGGCCACTCCCTGATCCAGTAATGCTGGTCTTGTGCAAGGTTAGCAGCTGGGGGAGGCTAGTAACAGCTGGCATTCTGTAGGCTCAATGGAGCAAATACACCCAGGCCACTCACACTACACAGGGGCCAATTGGACAGCTGGTAAGTGGGCTAGGTTTGTGGGAAATTATGATTTCCAATGGGTGAGGAAAGGAAGGGCAACGAATAAAAAAAAATGTGAATTACGATGTAGAAAATACAGGTACAGAAGGAAAAAAAAATAGGCATTGAGAATTGCCAACATTTGTCTTTAGACTGATGTTTTTTTCATTTTGGTGATGCTGCAAATAAGGTTTGTTATCAACTTCGAAAAAGTATCATGAAACATTTGGCTTTTAACAAACTCGACTCTCGTAATGAGAGAATGTGTGGAATCATAAATACAGGATCCTGGACAGAAGTGAGACCCAATGCTTGTCCTGCTTTACCACAAGCTCCTCAAAGAATCAAACAAGTGAAAACTTGGTTGTGTGACGCGTGTATTCTTCTCTGTTACCGTTCATGCTTTATCAACCTCCTGGTCAATGGGCAATAAATCAGCCTGGGATTATGAAATGGATGTTTGACTGGTTTTTGCAAAATCATTCAGGGCCCACTCACACTAGGGCCGCGGCCCCGTGCCAAAGCTCATTAGCATACTAAAGTCTAGAACATTTGGCTAGTGTGACCACGCCAACTGTATTCCAGCACGGAACAGCCCCTTGGCCACGGCACACCTGGGAGAGGTGTGCCGTGGCCAAAGTACAGATGCTAATGAGATGACACGCGCACAAGCAAGCGCACAGGCGGCGTTCCTGACGTGAATTTATTAAGGATGCATTGTCCGTTAACGTCCGCTGCCTTACTAGTCGGCACCAGAATTGCCCACCACTTGGACTTGTAGCTATAATGTGTGAGAATTGACGTGTGTGTAAGCCTAGGTGTGGGCTAATAAAAGAGGGAGAGAGCTAATTAGGTCGGCTCAGAAAGCAAAGCAAAAATGTTTTCGTGTTTACTCACGTTCGTCAGATGATTTTTTTTCTTTTTCCTCCCGTCAGCTGTCATAACTGCATTTACGCATGGCGGTGGAGACGCACCCAAAACAACACACCGCGGCCCGGTGATAAGGAAACAGTAGCCTACGCTAAGGTTTAACAAGAAACTTTATAAAGACACTTAAAAAAACGATCTCTGCCCATACAAAAAGTTCTGACTTGGATTTGATGGAGCGATCGATGTGTATAAAACCATCCGGTACGTATGGTCTGATGACGGGCCGTTATATTAATAATAAACAGCGTGCTGCACAAATATGAGACTGTCCACCGCGACCTATTACGTCAAGGCTACATTAAAAAAAACAATAGCTTAAGGATTCTCGTTGCTCTAATGTGGAAGTGGAATATTTGATGCAAATTTGGCCGGATGAAAATATTCACAAACAGTCGTAGCCTACAAGTAGACTACGCTCCAAATCCTAAACGCGCACGGTGCAAGTATGCCCAGGCCACGAGCAGTGTGAGCACGGGCCTGCGGGGGGAGTGGGGAGGGGGGGGAATCGTGCTGAATCGTGCTGAGCACGGAACAGGCAAACGGCACTAGTGTGAGTGCGCCCTCAAACGGGGGCAGTGTGACTCAATGCTGTTGCATAAATTTCCTCTGAAATAAGTTCATGTGTGTAAGATTCTGCAGAAATGCATATGACGCTTTGCATAATGTACTGTCGGTAAGGAAGGACAGTGAATGCTCCTTTTCCACCATTTTACTTTTGCTTTCTGTTCTTTTCTTTTCTTTTCTTAACTCTACATGGCCGTTTGTAAATTGCTACTGAGGAGCAAATGAACCTAAAGATTCAAATTATGAATGGAACAACACTCATGGGTGCTTTTTTTGGTATATCAGCTGCTGCAGCGTGAAAGTTAATTTCTTTCAGCACGACCCATCTCTCATAGGCACCATAGGACACACACTGCTGCACCACTGGCCCAACACACCTGCCCCCCTGTAGCCATACCCTGTCAGACATGAATGCCTTCACAGCTGTCCGTGTCACTGAGGTGTTCTGCTAAATGACTCTCTATAGTCTCTTTGTGCAGGATACATGCAGACACTTTATTTCCTTATTTTACAAATGAAAATCTGTCTATTGACGCTTGTTAGATTATATTTGTTTGACTGCCGCTGCTCTCCTCCCTTGTTAACTTTGTAGTTTGCCAATATTTACCTACCAGTTCTCTAATAGCACCTTCTGAAGTCACAGGAAATTACTTGAAATGCTTCAAAGCTATATTTAGGTTGGTTGCTTCCTGTTGTTGTTGAAGTTTATATCTGGCACTAACCTTAATGATTTTCTTTTTTTTGTCAACACCAGGTATTAAATGAAGAGTGTGATCAGAACTGGTACAAGGCAGAGCTAAATGGAAAAGACGGCTTCATCCCCAAGAATTACATCGAGATGAAAGCCCATCCGTAAGTATTGCACATACTGTGTCTCTGTGACCAATGCACGCTACATGACATACAATGTAGGACATTCTGCTTAGTGGGGTGAATCTTCACTAGCCTTCACCAGTCAACGATTCGTTTGCAGAATGATTCTCGGTGCATCTGCAATGTGTTGCATCCTTCATTGTCTATATAACTGCACCTTGCACATGACTTCCTTTCAGCTAAGGTGCTTTAAGTATAAAATTACCTAAATTTGACTTGTTCGAAATGCATTGGAAAATGCAAAAAAATGTGTTTGCCCGGTTTCGGTCAGAACATTTCAAAGAGCTACAGTTCCATTTACAACCCTGAGTCTAGACCACCTCACCCCAGTAATGGTTAAAGAAAGCTAACGGCTAGTGTGACATCATGTCAAAATTCGTACAAAACCGTGAATAAATGTTAAACAGTCAGTATAACGGCCCTGTCCTCGAGCTGCGATTTTAGCTGCAGTTGATTTGGGCGCGTAAGCTCAAGCTCAGACAGCAACGGGAGACATGACCGCTTTCGAAATACCAGGAGTGTCTTTGAGCATTAGCTGCTCGCTGCCTCCATCATCAACATTACACTCACATTTGCCCCATAGTCTTATCTGTTTATAAAAGAGGTCCGCCCATGATTTCCCCGGGTTTGAGAAATACACCTTGCTTCTGGTCTTAGGTTTATTGTCCCTTTAGCCGAGACAAAATAATCAACGATGGTTAGTTATTGTGTTGAGTCAACAATCGATTATGCCCTGTCTCTGCATCGATAGATACAGAATCTTTCTTGTCCGTTTTTCACAATGCATATTATAATGGAGAAATGTCCACACTTGTAATCCTGCTGCTGACACGCTCTCTCTGCCTGTGCAGAAAAATGAGTTGGACCATACTAACTGTCAGCGACTCAGGCTTGAACTGTCCTGTTCACCTTTTTGTTAGACTCTATTGAGCGTGTGTGCATTGAAGCACTTCAGAGAACGCCTTAGAGGACATTACCTCTGGGCCTGTGCTCAGTGCCAGATTAGCTCTCTTTATTATGGTGCTCGAGGCCTCTTAAACTTAATTGGATATTGACCTTATTGCATCATTGCTGGGTCTCTATCACACATACTCTCTTTCTACCTCAAGGAGGGGAGGTCAATGTAATGCTAACGACAATGCTCAAGTGTTTACAGTCTTGTATTATAGAAAATCAATATTTAGTTGCATCACATCTGTGATTCTGAACTTCTCAATCATTTTAATGAAAGTGCTCAAGGGTGTTTCAACTTATCTTAACACTATTTTTAACTTTTTCCTTTACTGAGAACATTCTGAGGTTGTTATTCAGCCTATATTAACAGTTATATTTAGTGAGAGAGGTGTGTTTGAGCAGATTTGGTCGCCTGGTACACTCGCGTGAGGTACATTTCATCCCTGAAACAGATTGCTACTTTGCTCATCATGGCTTTAGGAGTCATTTTACTGCCTGCCACTCATCCCGACCACATCAAAGAGACCAGGAAAGGCTGTGCATGTGTAGGACTCGGCACTCAGCTAGTGAAGTCGGGAAGTGTATAACAAATACTTTGTTCCACATCAGGGTCATTTAAAGTACGGCTGAAGTCATTCTTCATTCATTCCTTTTATTTCAGTTATTGGCTGTATGTTTTGCCCTATATGCTTGTCTTGTCTACCTTCTCAACTTAAATGTTAAATACATATCCTACAACCCTTTGCTTAAAAAACAAACAAGCAAAAGTAGCAAATGTAAAGCTTTAACACATCTTGGATCTCATAAAAAAAAATATATATCTATTTTTATTATTTTACAAAAATATTACTTTTAACCAGCTGCACTATTCTGTACACTTTTATTTAGGCCTTTCTTGTTGCAGCAATGAAATATTGTGCACTTCCCTGCCACTGTCTAGTGCAGCCAGTGTTTATCCTGTAAATATAGGCAGAAGAAAACTACACATAACAGTAATGTACTAGAGACAGTGATGACGAGGCCATGAAGAGGCTGGAGTTTTCCTTTGTCCCTCGTTGTGGTGACAATGAAGTGCCATCCCAAAGCACCAGGCACCCACACAGCCCTAACAGACAGGCCTACACAGCTGTGCCCACACACAATAGAGTATGGCTCTGCTCTAAGTCAGAGTCCTGTCTGTTTTTCTAGACACATCTTTTCCTCTGCTCAACAGTTAATGGTGTTTTTGTGGCTAATGCTAATTTGTTTGTGTTGCAGTCTTTTAAGAGTGAAAGTGGTAGAAGCATTATGAAGGCCTGTGATCAATCTCCCGACACACAGTGTAAAGTGTAGGTGTGTGTGGGTTACTGACAGTAACGCCACCGTTCTCCTCCTCCCAGTCATTTCCTTGGCTCCATTAATTGCTCTGCTATCACTTTTATCAAACAGGGAAAGAGAGGCTTGTTTTGCTGCTAGCAGGCACAGATAAAAAAAAAACAAGATGTCATCTTTTTGGCTGACTGCACTTTTTAATTATTTACACGAGTAAAGAGCTTTTGCCCTCTTTGTCTTCCATTTGTCTCTCCCCTCTCTCTATCCATCTTCATCGCTCCCACTCACTACCTCCGTCAGGGATTTCTCACAGTGATATATTAGTAGCCTGTCTACCCTGCAACTAAAAATACAGTATGCCACACGAAAGTTATTAAAAACCTAAAGCCTGGAATTGAATAAGTTATTTCTGCTGATTCTCAATAAAGAGAATCTGAAACACAGATGCTGGCCAGTACACATTACGTTTTATGGAACAAAGTATACTTTTTTTTTGGTGGCTTAGCCACTAAAATTAGATAAATGACTAATCTACTTCCTGGTATATGGACCCACTGCAGCCAACTTTGTCCATATTTCCTGGACTGGTGTGTACATACAGTATTGTTACTATTGTTGGTGAGCTGTCTATAATGAAGCACATTGACTGTCACCACTGGGCAATCTCGTTGCTCGGTGGTTCACACCATCTCCACACTGATTGTCTCCACAGTTCAAACCTCTCAGTCATTAACATGTGATGTTTGCATGTTTAAATGGTGTCATCTCCCTCAGTCCATAGACTTAACAGTTTAGCTGAACTGAACCCTAAATTGCTTATTGGTTTGAATGTGGTGTGTTAGTGGGTGTTTGTTAGTGGGTGTTAGCTGTGTGTGATAACACAAAAAAATACAAGTACACCACCTCTTGCTCAGTGCATTATGCCCCTCCCCCCCCCCCCCCCGTTTGAAAAAAGAAAAAGACTTCTCGGAGTAGTGCTTTAACACTACTGATATGTTCTGTTGTGCCTTGAATATATTCACACAGTAAAGGTGTTTACGATTATTTATTTTTTGCAAAAAAAACAGTTCTTATAGAAGTCTTTATACATTTTGCAAAGCATTCTGTGAGAGTGCCTGATTCCACAAATTTCAATACAAACGACTGCTTCAGTAATTGATGTGCAATTACAAATAAAAAGATTTTGAACTTTTGACTCCATGGACCCAGAATATGCAGGAAGAAGGATGTGAGTCCACTTGGTCGATTCTTTCTCATTCCTGTCTTCTTCCTCCTCTAGGTGGTTCTTTGGGAAGATTCCCCGGGCCAAAGCAGAGGAGATGCTAAACAAACAGAGGCACGATGGGGCCTTCCTCATTAGAGAGAGCGAGAGTGCACCAGGAGACTTCTCTCTCTCTGTGAAGTAAGTAGCATCCACCCCAACCATGTACCACGCAGGGAAAAACATGATTCACACTCGCCCTGAATTCTCTAAACACAAATTTAACATCAAATCCTTACATCAGTTTACAGTAACAACTAATCAGCTTCATAAGTTTCCATACATGGTATGTCTGAGTCATCCCCTGAAGCCTCTTCCTTATTCCTGTGAAGTCTCATTGCCGCCCTCTGGTGGCCAGTGTTTGCCACTTTTGATCCTTTGTAGCGTGCGTTAGGACATCAGCCCTATGAGTGCTTACTGTTTTAGCTGACACATACATTGCTCATTTCCTCTTATTTGTCGCTCTCCAATCGGACCTTCCCGAAAAACACACGGTTCACAGCAGGTCATATGTAAAGTCGCTGCTAAGATAGGGAACCTAATTACTGTCTGGACTGTCCTGATTCCACTTAGTCAGCTAGTAGTGAATGTCAGTCTGTTTCTGGCACGACTGATTCATTTGACTAACACTTACTAGTCCTGTGACAGACGCATCTAGTGCTTTAGATAAGTGAGGGGAATGTAGTGTTCCGTTGCAATTATTTAAATCTGTGCTTTGCCTTCAGAAAACCCATAGATAGGCTGTCAGAAATCTTACCCTTTTTTTTTACTCTTAAATATTGCAGGTTTGGAAATGACGTCCAACACTTCAAGGTTCTTCGTGATGGAGCTGGAAAGTATTTCCTATGGGTGGTGAAGTTTAACTCCCTCAACGAGCTTGTGGACTATCACCGCTCCACCTCAGTCTCTCGCAATCAGCAAATCTTTTTGCGAGACATAGAGCAAGTCCCCCAGGTAAGAGCTGACCACACACAAAGGGATATAGGGACTATACTATACTCTTTGAAACACGTCATATACGCTCATGTAGTCTTGGGAAACAAATAAAGTTCCTGAAAAACTCTACTTTCATAACACACAGTCTAGTTAGCTACTATTATTTTTGATGGCGTTAAAAAAAAAGTAAATAAACAAATTAATTTCTCTAAAAAGTACAACACATTATATGCATTCCTTTGTTTATATTAAATAACATTTAACTTGGAAGTCACAAGTGAAATTTTACTTTGAGATAAAGATCAGAGGGCTACATGTAGATGTGGGGCTGTGTTAATGTGGGTTAATGGGGAAGGTGATGCGTGAAAACATCAGCATTGTGCTGGGAATTAATTTGCATGTACAAAATTGTATTTGCTATGCAAACAATTAAGGAAGATTATTGAAAAGGCTGAGCTTTATAACACAACAATGAAGACAACAGCAAACATGCTCCTCTTGTTTAATTATACACTGAATTACAACTAACAAACGGGTAAAAGGTTGAACATAAAGGTTTTGTTTATTTTATTCATGACCAGGTGCCTGCTCACTTCAACTCAAAATGATATCAATAATAACAAAAGCAGTATCTTTGACTGTGATGCAAACCCACAATGCATCAGTGTAGCTAAGCCAAAGAGCTAGTAGAGTGTACTTTTGTGTAACCAATTAAAAAAAACATAATTGCTGAAAGAGAACTGTGCAGATTGAATTTGATATTGGTGTGATATTTGCGCGAGTCTGGACATCGGTCCCAGGTGGAAGTTAGCTACAGTGAAGCTGCTAGCCTGCAGGTCTGAGGGACAGCTGCAGGGAAAGAAGAGTGGAAGTCTGACCAAAACCCCAGAGGAAATAAAGAGATGAGGAGAAGTCCCAGGTAAAATAGTTGAAAGTAAAAATAGAGTATAGATATATCAGTGATTCTTGAGAACCGGGACAAAAGGCCGTCCTCCATATGTAACTGCTGTTGTGTTACAAACTAAAAACATTTAAAATTGTAGATGTTATTAGGGATTAAGAATACAATGTCTGGAGCACAATTATCCCCTTAAATTTAATTTTATCATTATTATGTCAAATATATGACATTTGTTATCTTCTCACAACGTCCAAAACAGTGTGTCCTCAGAGAAGGTTTCAATCTTTCATATGCAATAAAACCTATTAAAAATGTACTTTAATGATTAAAAAGAGCTTTTTTCATCAAAAGTAACACTAAATAATCTCCCATATCAATAAAAATAGTTTTTGTACAACACATTCATGTTTTATAAGGATTCTAAGTGGTGGGACCACTGTACTGTAAGTCAACACCATCATTTCATTATGTAAAATGTAATAAAATCAGGCGATTATAAGGGGCAGCTGCACTTTGAGGGACCACTTGTCAAATTCTACCTCTGCAAAGTACATTAGAGTCAGACAGGCTCTGATAAGTGTTGTAGTTTTAGAATATTTTACATTCCAAATCTTGAAGTCCTGTGTCACAACCATGATATGTCAACACCAGCTTACAATTTCTGTTATTTGAAATTTTAAGTAAGTAGTTCATACTAGCACCTAATATAAACAGAAAAACCAAATGGCTGG
Source organism: Ammodytes marinus (assembly GCF_949987685.1). Classification (NCBI taxonomy): domain Eukaryota; kingdom Metazoa; phylum Chordata; class Actinopteri; order Uranoscopiformes; family Ammodytidae; genus Ammodytes; species Ammodytes marinus. Next base: position 19,384,803 of record NC_137220.1, on the reverse strand, counting down.
GAGGTTGTGTCAAAGCTTAGCTTAGTATATGTTGGATATATACATATAATTTAATTTGCCGAAACATAGTTTGTATTTTTTCAACATTGCACCCTGTTTTATCCCACTTCTCAAGAATCCCTGATATACTGAGTGGGAGGGGGCAGCTTTAATTATATTTTGTCGCAGCAAATGTCTGAGAGCTACCTCTGAAATTTGGCAGCTGGTTTTTTGGATTATAGATTCATATATTGTGCACCTTTTTGGGATATAAATCATCATAATGTACAAATCAAATAACTGCAGTGTCATACTTTGGAGTATTAATGTTGGAGAATCAGTGACTCGAAGGTCAGCCTCTGTCCAAGTGAATATTCTGCTAGACTGACCAGCATATTGCATGTTTCCGTAAATTTTTTCAAAGTGAATATTTTTTTGTCATATCACACCCTTTGCTAACCTGCCTTGTATCCTCTCTTGTTCCCCCCCTCCGTTTGCACAGCATCCCACATATGTGCAGGCTCTCTTTGACTTTGACCCCCAGGAGGAGGGCGAGTTGGGTTTCCGACGCGGCGACTTCATCCAAGTCCTGGACAACTCTGACCCCAACTGGTGGAAAGGAGGCTGCCACGGCCAAACGGGCATGTTCCCCCGCAACTACGTCACACCCGTCAATCGGAACATGTAAACAGTCAGACCATGTAAACACCACCGACGACAACAACAACAACAGCAAAACCCACCACCACCACCACATCATCATCATCGTCGTTCTTGATCTCATCCACCCCCACCCAAAACCACCCCTCCACCCCACTTCGCCATCCCACGCTAACAGGAGCAGACAGGAAGAACGCAAAGCAACCGAAAAAGAAAGAGAGAGAGAGAGAGAAAGTAGTCCCGTCGTAGGCGTCGCTGTGTGGGTGGAAGCTGAGCAAAAATCTACTTTTACGTGCGCTGAGAAAGTTCACCTCCCCAGTGAACGGGTCGGTGCGGATTGAACTGTCTTTGAGGGAAATCTAAATCCAGAGAAAAAACTTAAAGAGCAGTGCACCAACCGCGAAGATAACCAAATGATTCTACCGCTCCCACAGCTTCTTGTCTTCTCCTAAACTTCTTAACATTCTGCCTTTTCTATTGTGTTATTTTTTTCTTTTTCTTTGCCGCATGTTGTTTTTAATCACCTAAATGAAATGCCTACCGAAAAGATCCTAACTGTCTTTTAAAGAAAAAAAAATGTAAAAATATAAAAAAGGAAGAAATGGTTTTAAAAATGTACAAAAAAGAGAGGAAAAAAATCATGCAATCTACAGTACAGCAAGTTTCCATGTCTTAAGATCATTGGCACGTGAGCATTGTACATCAGCCATCGGCTGTATAAATAAATCAACTATAGAGAGAATCCATTTTTTAAGAATATATATTATATATTTGTATGTGTTTGTCTGTTTTACCTCTCATCACAAATTGTATTTTTTTCCATTTGTAAATTATGTTCAATCTTTTGTTTTGTCAGGATAAGACCTAGTAGCTCTAGAATGTGCTGAATTGTCAGTAATTTTTTTTCCTGAATCTGAGGGCTCTCAGATAAAATACAGCATGATATTTAAGGGGCTCATAAATTCCATTTGAAGAGGTTTCTCTTGTCTGTAAAGCAGGACAAGCAACATTTGTTCTCTGAGAAGAAAACTAATCATGTCTGGAAGCTTTTGGTTGACCAGCAGGTAGAGCCATGAATGCTGCAAGAGCTGTTGTATTACGAAGCCCTGTGTAAAAGGTCAGCCACCTTTTTTCAAAGCCAATGTATTTATTGCAGCCATTTTTACTTAGGCAGTGAATGTAGCTGACTTGAGTCCAGTCATTAACATGAGGGAAGCAAGGTCGGAGAACTGAACTACACAACCATGCAAGGGATTTTAAAAAACAAAAATACATGCTGAAATATAGTATTGTTGTCAATGTTCATTCATACAAAGAGAATGATGTGTGAGGAATATGTACAGGTAGTCCACATGCATATTCACAGACAGTCATTACATACATGCATGCATACACAAACGCTCTCCTCCTTGTTCTACCTGCACGTAGCAAAGAGGCTGAGTTTGGATAATCACTTTGTGTAATCATCAGTGCACATCTGCAGCTGGCACCGATAACAGTTCAGAAAACTGAGAGATTGTCTTTTATGCTAAAAGTTGAGAGATCAGCGTAAATGATGTAAACGTTTTTTTTGTTTGTGTTATTCTCTCTTTTGTCCAAGTGGCGTGTGGTCAAGCACTTTTGTCAAACGATTTGATTTCGGTTCTGGTCCAGTGTGTGCGTGTTTTGTTTACTGTGTTTGTGTTATTGCTTTCTGTTCTCTTGTTCTCTCTGGATAGTGCCTTTCTCTCTGGTGTTTCAGTGTCTCCGACTTGCTACTTTTGAGCCCCCCTTCCCTTTTACGGGGCCTGCCAGTCCTACAGTGAGAAACAGTGTACATATTCCAACCTGTCCCATCCAACTATGCCCCAAACCCCACCCTCCTACATCAACCCGCCTTCACTTTGTCCTCACCAACATGGAACTCTTCTTATTTATGTGTCTCTTGCCTTGTCTTACCTAATGATACTGTTTTTTTTGTTTTTGCTCTTTTTTTTATTTGCATTTGTTTTTTTGTTTTTTCAATTAATAAAATGCAATTATAAAAAAAAAAAAAAGAAGATTTTTATGTGGTATATAATATAGAATAGACTGCATAGAATAGATGGAATGCAGATTCTGCATAAGAGCAAGCGAGCTGCTCAGTCATGTTTGATAGTGTCTTTTATAAGCGCCATCTATATAAATACTATTTTATTAGCTTCTGTTTCTGTATTGCAGGTTTTACCCTCTATAAAGGAATAGTTTGACACTTTGGAAATACACCGTTTTGCTTTCTTGCAGAGTAGGTTTAGGAAATTGTTCAATATTGAAGTATCTTCAATGAAAGCTGGTGTTTTTACTATCAATTGAGGGTATCTATGACATGTATCTATGTGTCATAGGTTTAACTTTTTTGTGACAAATGTGTTATCAGTAATTTCAAATGTTTTTCTGACAACACTTTATTAATAATGCATCTTCTCACCTTCTAAGCACACAGTGGTTCCCAAACTATCTATGTCATTGCAAACAGAAAATGAGTTTGCAGACTCGGAACTCCGCTTGCAATGAGTAATCCAATGCACTGAATATCCGGCGAGCTTTGATGTTTTTGCAGAACTGTTGCGCTGCCTACCTGTTGACACAGTCGAAGGCCCAGATTAAATCCATGCTTTCAGCTGTGTGTAATGCAACCACAATCAGCAAAAGACAGCAACAGCACCCATGCACCCAAACATCAGTCCTTTTTGGGGATCCTCATGTCTCAAGCATACACAGTTACTGTTTAATGATACTGCCTGTTATGCTGGTGTTATGTAGTGGTATTCATAGGGGGGACACCGCCCCTGCCCTTTTTCATTCAGAGTGCCTAATCCCATGTTTTTAACATGTATGTGTGTCACCCTTTTTTAATTTTTTGCACTTCCGCCGTTTGAGAGTCGGTGCACGCCACTGCGTCAATGTATATAATCTGTACCTGCACCGGAAGTCTCTATACCACAGAATTAGCATTTTCACCCCACTTCTTGTAGGGATTTTCTCCAGAAACCAGAACAGGCTGCGTCACTGGGTTTAGCAAAACGTCAACTCAATACATCAGGGCGCATTCATTACAAAAGCCACCCAAAGTCTCTCTCTCTCTCTCTCTCTCTCTCTCTCTCTCTCTCTCTCTCTCTCTCTCTCTCTCTCTCTCTCTCTCTCTCTCTCTCTCTCTCTCTCTCTCTCTCTCTCTCTCTCTCTCTCTCTCTCTCTCTCTCTCTCTCTCTCTCTCTCTCTCTCTCTCTAATCATGCATGATGTGCATGTGTCAGTTGATGTGAAGGAGCAGTGAACAGGAAGCTGATGATGATGATGACCATGATTTGGTTTCTTGAAGAGGAGCCCGGGGTGCTGTGCTCTGCATGCATCACTCGGCTGCAGCCCTCTGAGATCTCTAGCGTCGTGTTAGGCACGGTCTGGTGCACTGTCTGTCTGCTCCACATTTTGACTTTTAGCACTCGGGCTACCACTTCTCTTCAATCTGACGCCTCTCTGCCTCCATCACTGTCACTCGCTGCCATACGCAGAGACATCAGAGTTGCTGTCCCCTTTCTGGCCCTCTCGCCTGGAATGTGTTTTATGTATGAAAGATATCAGGCTGCTGCAGTGCTTCCATCATCGTTTAGATATTTACCAGTAAGGTTAAGCCATTAGTGACACTTAAAATTATCCAAATTAATAAATAAAAATTTATTTTTGATGCACTCTATGTAGGATTTATAAAACTATTTACGGTACAAAATCAGTTGTGATTGTTGGAGGCTTTTGTCTAAATTGTAAGGCCTAAGCATAAAACCTTAACCCCAGGGGGTTGTTTGCCTCTCAAGCTCCACTGGGCTGTAAACCATATGGTGCTGCTATAGTGGTTGATAAAAGCCGTGCCAGCGTTAAAAGCCAATGCACTGCTCTCACTGCGTTTGGACATATTAAGATGATTTGAGGATTTGCAAGTGAGGAGGACATTTCGTGCGGAGCCGAGAAGATTATTATCAGCGTGTGAACTGGTGGTGGCCTGACGGTGCCAGTCACTCTGCATCATAATTATAGTAGCATTTCTGTCCAGTCTAGACACACACTCACACAAATGCATTGACATGATTGTTCATAGACAAATGCAATTTGATGTAAATACAATATCTGGCTTTGGTAGCAGTAAGTAATAAACCCAGTTTAGGGGAAATTACTTTGCAGAATAATAATGAAGGCATTGTTGTTTGCTGTATAGCATGACATAGACAAAGACCAATGATTGCTACCATTGGCAGAGGGTTGGCTACTACTTGAATCCCTGGTGCCCTATTATTATCATCAATTAACTACTTAATCATCTGGAAGAAGAAGTTAAGAGATCCAATACAATGACATGCATGCGCTAAATGACTACAAAGGAATGCAAAACAACTAAGAGACACAAAACCACTTCAAAGACATTCAAAATGATCCGAAAAAGATGCAAAAAAACGACCGCATAGAGGAATTACACCTAAAGGAAATGCAAAACCATTGCAAAGAGACAAATAAATTGTGAGGTTTCTGAACCCGCCTCAGACTCTGCTTCGTTCAGCTTGAGCTTCCCAGAGTCTATTTCTGCCCATGGTTACTGTTGGTAATAATGGAGACATCTGAGTGGGCAGCAGCCCGCCACTGAGATTAAGTTTAACCTTCACTCCCCTCCATTAAATATATTGAATTTTGAACCCATGGAAACAATCTGTGTCCCCGTGTAGGTGTCTGATATGCGATAGAGTTATCAGATCACTCGTTTGGACTGTATGAGCGCATTCATTTACCTGCATGCAAAGGTTGAGACTTTCCACACCCCCCTGCCCACTGGCAAAACACAGGTAGGCCTACATGAGATGATTTCAAACACGCTTCCACACACTCTCCTGCCCCACGTCAACCTTTGTGGGTGCCTTCAGGGTTACTGTAGGTTTTAATATGCAGTTCAAAAGTTGCATACAAGGGAATGTTTCCAGAGGCCTCCAGGATTATCTAATCCGTCACAACATTGTAGTGAGACAATTTAACTCGTTAAAGGACCATGTATTGTGTGTGTGTGTGTGCCATAAGCAAAACAGTATTTTTAAGTTGAGAAAGGTACACAGCATTATAACATTAAATAAAGCTGTAGGCAAATGTTGAAACACTCCATGAATAAATACTTAAAAATCCTCTGCATTTTTTCCTTCCCCAGGCTATTCTACTTGACACGCACAGTCTTTCTATTCAGTAATGTATGGTGCATTACCGCCACCTCCTGGCTGATCTCAACATGACCACGCTGAATACGTGGGCAAACCATAGACTATTGTCGGGAAAACACTACACAATAGTGTGGTGGTCACATTTTCTGGTTGAATTGAAGGCTCAACCTAAAATTAAGAGAGAGAAATGAATTAAGTTTTCAATAAAAATACAAGATAAAGATAGCCTATGTTTAAATTAATAAGGCGGCACTGCTTGCGACACAGACTATAAGAGATGATTTGACAGTACATAAAATACTGATATAATAGACATCAATTTATCACATATAGGCCTAGTCTAATACATCAATCTTAACATTACCTGTCTATAAAATAGTTAGGCATATTAAAGAAGTATACATTTGTTTTAAAGTCTGTAATTGTATTCTGTATTGTTGAATTAAAGCAGGCCCACTTTGTTTGCATTCCCTTTGTTTACATACCAGTTTACAGAGCCGTGGGTGTTTATTAACAGTTGATTTTTTAAGCGCACAGGTAGCAGATTGTGAGGAGATATTCACTAATTTTGACAAAAACTTATTTGTCAACAAACTTTCTCCAGAATCGCTTGCCCCACCTTTAAGTGGACTATAGTGTGTGACAGTGTATAGTTTATTTCCCATATAAAACAAAGTGTATTCTCCAATAATGGTTACTCACAGACATGTGAATTTTGAATCTGGACTATAATCTATTGAAATAAAATGTCCTTGTAATGGCGCAAAGCTAAGCAGTGGGGGGCGCTGTTGCATTACTTTACAACATTTACAGCGGTGATTTCAGCAGACATGGAACTGATCGTCAGCCCTTGAACTCAACATTTGGCATAGGCTATATAGTTGTCCGTAAGTGGGAATATGAAAATTCGCTACCCAGATGTGTGCAGTTGTGTGGTTCAAAGGCAACTACTAAATAGATTTTAAAAAAACCGATCGTTGTCGGCAGGATTCGAACCTGCGCGGGGAGACCCCAATGGATTTCTAGTCCATCGCCTTAACCACTCGGCCACGACAACAGACTGTAAGTCGACATATTGAAAACCAACCTCAAACTAACTTCATCACTATATTGGGAGTAGAAATATAAGTTTCATCTACAAATGTTACCTCAATGAATCGCCTATAGAACACCAAATTGAAACTTACTTCCACACTAAATTGTAAGTAGAATTATAAAATTCCTGTAACCTAACTGAATTGACGTTGCGGTGGTAAAACTCAAATAACCTCAGTTTACACCATAGATAGTAGCCTATATATTTACACATTATTGTATATACTATCTATGGTTTACATGACATGGGTATATTTGCTAAATACCGTTGGCAATTATATCTTTATTATTGTGTAAAATAAATGTTGTTGCTGATAAAGTTTGCTATTATAGTAATCATCTTGTAAACATTCTAAAAACACATGGCAGTTCAGTTGTGAGTGTTTGTATTTACTTGTTTGGTTTTATTCTGTACAGGGAAGTAAAAGTGCTTTTTTACTTCTCTGAATCTGACAGCAGTAGATTACTCACTGCAAGTTAATTTTTTTTTAACAGTGCACCAGACCGTGCCTAACACGACGCTAGAGATCTCAGAGGGCTGCAGCCGAGTAATTTCTTTACTAAAAATGTAGCGTGACTAAAAACGTGAAACTTATAGTGATAGTAATACATTTCGTTCATTGTTGCTACTGAGCTGGAAGCAGTGACACCACGTGACTCTTCCTGAGAGAGGCTGCTGTTTGTTCAGCCAGAGAGGCAGAGAAGAAGAAAAATGGCGGCTCTAGGCGAACCGAAACGGGACGCCGGGCTAGCATTTTGAGCTTCGCACCCTAAAAGACTCGAGGTCTTCTCGGGGAGGGGGTGACTGCACTGTCGGAACCACCGCCGGTCCAGCTTTGCAGGGGTACCTTTATCGCTCGTGCCCGCGGAGGCTAAACAAGCGCAAAGGGAAAAAACTGGGATAGTAGCATAATTGCTGTCGCTTATCATGAGAGGGAAGAGGGGCAGGCCGCCCAAACCGCTACAAGCCGAAGAGCCTTCCCCAGCCTCAACCCGCGGATTGCGACCCAGGAGGAACCTGAAGCCTCGGTTTAGGGACAGCGGGGACGAGGAATCGGAGAGCCCCACGAGGGAGACTACCAAGCCGAGCAGAAAGAGGAGAGGGGGCTCCGTCACGTCTACGCGGGGAAGGGGACGAGGTAGAGGCGGCGGTGGGAGAGGTGGCAGAGGGGGACGCGGAGGAAGACGGACGGCCGCATCCAAGGCAGTGGTGTACGACGACCACGAGAGCGACGAGGACGACGACGCTGTCAGCCTCAGGTCGGAGGAGGAAGAGGTTATCGAGGAAGAACCCCAGTCCGAGGAGGAAGAGGCCCTCAAGGAGGACTCGGACTGCCTGGATGATGATGTGCTGGACGAGGAGGAGGAGGAGGTGGCGGATGATGCCAGTTACTGCACGGAGAGCAGCTTTCGGAGTCAGAGCACACACGCCAGCACTCCGGGTAAATAAACACCGCGACCAGGCGAAGGCTGCTGCTGCATGGTCTCGGCACACACTCGCACTAGGGTTGGAGAATACAGCCCGAAATGCTGCCTTCGCTTGTTGTTTTTGTCAGTGCGGTGCAGGAAGGAAGCAGTAAAGGTTATTGTTCAAAATGGAGAATGCACACTGTATGAACACAGGCCGCAGTCATTAATGCTACTGCAGGTGGACTGAAGCACCATCTCATCTGGGTTGCCTTCACCACCTGTCAGCACATCCAAAAGCACGCATTTTCCGATGATACACTCGTTTTGAGAATAACAGCTAATGCATCTGACTCGAAATATGATTAAACTGCACTTAAGGCCAGTAACTTAGCAGCTAGCGTGCTAATGTTAGCAAGTCAAAGTAGCTCATGCTCCCTCCTGTCATCCTGAAGTCTAACATCGTTAGATTACGAAAATTGTATGTATGTCTAGCTACCCTAAGCATTTAAAGCTAATTTGGTGAATGCGAAATTGTAGTTTATGATCGAAGCTGATAAAAAAAGAAAGTAAATAATTTGCTAACTAACTTAGCTTGACTAGCATGCCTGTAATTTTTTTTATCACTTTGTACTCTTTCAAACTTACTTAACCCTACACATTCATCCTTTGAAAACACATAAAGATAAAAGTCAGCTGATGTCTTCCACGGTGCCAACAGTAAATACGAGCGGTTATAACTTATGATCTGATTAACATTTCCGTTGTTAACCAACTTGACAGCTAATGTTTTCCTCGATGGAGGAGGATGAGGCTAATGACACTAGTGGCCATGTGTTTAGCCGGCTCAGCCACTGAAGCTCTCTGACAATTTTCTACCAATGTGAAACCAGACAATTGAGCTGCTTCTTATTTAGTGGTATAGTTATGTTGAATTGTGTCTCTTTGAATTGACCTGTCACACTAAAACAATGTGACTTGGATACTTTTTTGGAAAAAATGCCCTATAAACTCAGCTGAATGATGGAGAGATTTCTATATTAAGGATGGTTATCAGTTTGAAAGTCTATAAACGAGCTGGTGGATCAATATTAAATAGCATTGTGTTATGACTCGGTAATATTATATACATCACGTGACCACTTTAAAAGTATATCAATCATTCTTTGTAAGTTCTTGCGGAAAAGCAATGCAATTATTGTTTACTAATATCTTATTGTATCCTAAAGGGAAGAGAAAGGGACGAGCCCCCCGACCTCGCACTCCCATTCTGGAGAAGGAGATTCCTGCTCTGGTGCTCCCCGACACCTCTGAGGACCTGCTGGTGACCAACGAGGAGCTTCTCAACGCCACCTCCGTCTACGAGGTGATACGCAACTTCAGCACGGTGCTGCGTCTCTCCCCCTACCGCTTTGAGGACTTCTGTGCAGCACTGGTGGGCCAGGAGCAGTGCACTTTAATAGCCGAGACACACGTTTCCCTCATGAAGGCTATCCTGCGCGAGGAGGACACCTCCAACACTACGTTTGGCCCCGCTGACCTAAAAGACAGCGTCAACTCCACCTTGTACTTTATCGACGGCATGACGTGGCCGGAGGTGTTGCGGGCGTACTGCGAGAGCGACCGGGAGTACCATCACGTCCTGCCCTATCAGGAGGTAGACGAGTATCCTTATAGTCCCCTAGAGAATAAGGTCAAGGTGCTGCAGTTTTTGGTGGACCAGTTTCTCACCACAAACATGGCCCGCGAGGAACTGCTTTCAGACGGCAGCATGCTGTATGACGACCATTGCCGCGTGTGTCACCGGCTGGGCGACCTGCTGTGCTGCGAGACCTGCTCGGCGGTCTATCACCTGGAGTGTGTCAAACCCCCGCTGACGGAGGTTCCGGAGGACGAGTGGCAGTGCGAGATTTGCGTTGCGCACAAGGTGCCCGGCGTCACGGACTGTGTGACAGAGGCACAGAAGAACAGGCCCTACATCCGCCAGGAGCCCATTGGATATGACCGCCACCAGAGGAAATACTGGTTCCTAAACAGAAGGATTATTGTGTAAGTTAGTTGCAGCCTACTCTGTCCCACTGGGATAGAATTACCTTTTAATTCAGTGCCAACTCAATCATAAATCAACTTTCAGTGGAGTTGTAGTTTGATAATCATTGTTTCGTTCTGATTCTGAAAAGGATTGTTTCCAACAAACTGTAGTCTAAAACTAACAGAATTACTTAATTATAGTAGTTATTTTACATGTGTGAAATAGGTTTGTCTGGTGTATTACATAACATTGGAATACACTTCAATGCAACAAACGTCAAGTTTACTACATAACATGTATTTTTGTGCCGTATTGCAATATATACTGTGTTATTATATTACTAGGATAGTGATTTTTATTTCAGCCACGTGGCCCAGCCTTGCAGCTAGTTTCTAACCAATTCACTTTGATCTCCTTGTGTAAAGATGCCTTACAGGGCAAAATATGATCATATATTTAGTATAATATACCTCAATGCTCTGAACATGTGGCTGTAGTCATGAAGCAGTGAAAAAGCAGCAGCGGTAGTTACCCTTATATTCAATTCTAGCCTCCTGAAACACATCAATCCAAAAGGAGTTTGTCGTTGTGAAGCCAAATGCACACACCTATGTGACAAAACGTAGGCCATAAAATCACGGTGAAAAAAAAACTTTCAAAAAGTTTTGTAAAGGGGTAATGTCAGGTATATATACCCATCCTGTCTATACAGGTGGGTGTGTGTATGTGTGCTGTGCAAAGCTAAAACTTGACACTGCTGCAAATCCCTTGACACTAGAATGCAAAAGGCTCCCATTAATCCAGTCCTTTGTTTGACTTGAAGAGACATGCAGCCCAAGCCCTTTCTCCTTAGTGGCTATGATGCTTTTCCTAATTGCTTCCTCTCCCCAAACGTATGTTCTATTTGAGGTAGACGCTGCAAATAAGAAGCTGAAATCATCTAACAGTCAGAATTTCAACTGACCGAACATTTAAATTTAACCAACAGCAGTGAGATGTGGAAATAAAAATGTTTTTATTGTTTCAGTCAAATGATATTGTAACAATCAAAACCCTTGCACAGTAACATGGTAGAGGAAGTCATTTTCTGATATTAAATGGCCTTATCTAAGAATTCTTTCTGTTTCCATCCACACAGCGAGGAGGATGGGGAGCACGAGAAGAAAAAGATCTGGTACTATAGCACCAAGGCGCAGCTGGAGGAGCTGATGGAGTGCTTGGATAAGGAATACTGGGAGATGGACCTGCATGCCACCCTGGAGGAAATGAAGGAGGAAGTGCAGGCTCACATGGACGTCACAGAGGACCTAACCAACAAAGCCAGAGGAAACAATAAAGCCTACCTCACTGCTGTCAACGGTACGGATTTGGTATTCTCTTCAGTCGCCTCATAAAGCCAGGCCATACATGTGAACCTAGAGGTAGTGCTATCGTGTCGGGCGTATTCTAGTTCACATGGGCAGCGTTTCTTTGAAGGTGTATAATGGGGAAATAATTGATCTAATGGATAATAGGAGCATGTGTGACTATGAATTAAGCTATGAAAGGAACGTACGTATGTATCTGCGTCTTTGTGTCCTGTGGGCTTACATTCACACACACACAGTATTTTCTCAGCTTTAGATAATGGTTCCCTCCCCTTAGGCAAAAATGCTCTAACATGATGACAGTTGACTTTGAAATGTTAGTTGCAGCCTTTTCTTCCCGCTTCACGCTCTCTCACACAGCAACTGTTTACCGCTACCTTCCTCCAAGGAGACGGAGCGGTTAAAAGACTTCTGAATGCTACGCCATCAGTTTCCGTTTAGATTTGACAGGCTGCCATAATTAACACTTTCCCCATTGTGTGTTGTCAAACTGCCTCATTTCTGTTCTCAGTGCACTGGGGGTACTATGTTTTAATGGGGACGTGAGCATCATTTATTCTGTCAAAAAACAAAGGTTTTAATAGGTATTCTGTAGACCACAATGCAAGAAAATATGAAAAGCCGTTGCCGTTCCTTTTTTTGTATAATAAGTGATTTATGGATGTTACTGCTGGTACATTTCATCAGTTAACAGCCCGCTTCTGCTGCAGCACGGTGCTGTGTGCACACTTCCTTTCAATCCTAGTGAAAACTGTAGTTATGAAACATGGCTCTCTGGAGGTTTTGGCCTCTTGAGGAAATACAAGTATATTATATTTGTTTTATATTATAAATATTTGTGTGGATTGGAATCATTTTCTTTCGTACTTAGATAGCAAAACTTGATTATAGAACATAAATATGTTAGCATCCGAGCTCCAACAATTTGTATGGGTCACCTGAAACTGAGAAAGCAGCATTTTATCATATTTGAGGCTCCAGATGCCTGGTGGTTAGGGTTCCTCTTTCCATCACATATCCAAAATCCAGTCTTCTCAAATGTGAGGAGTCGCTGCCTTTGTAACTAATCCTAATCCTGTTAGTAAAGTCTGTACATGTGTTTGGGACTGGGAATATAACAAGAAATTTGAAGACGCCGTTGAAGACATTTTTTTTTATTATGATCTTCGAAAATAAAGTGCAAATTTCGAGAAGAAAGACGAAATAGAGCGTAAGGGCCGGAATTCTATTTCGATGATAAAGACAAAGCTGAACTGCAGTTAAGGGAAACCTAATTTAGAGCATGGAGCGACTGATCCTCAATTTTTAACCTCTTAATTCTGTGTTTAAAAGATTGTTTACACTCTGATATAAACTACACCAATTAAAGCAGCTTTGTGAAGACATAAGAGGTTAATATCGGGGGATCAGGAAAAGTGGGAATCGATTTTTTTCTCTTTTTTTCTCGATATTGTATTTTGTCTTTTTTCTTGAAATTTTTTATTTATTTCCGAAGTACATAAAACAAAAAAATCTTCCCTCTTTAATTTTTAATTTTTTCACTTTTCCTGTGGCCCTAATACGCCGTTTTGGTCATTGCAGGCATTTGTTTAATAAAACGAATAGTTTTAGTTAAGTTTAGTTTATTTCACATACAAACAATATAAAAACACGTTGTGCTAAAACATAAGTACATGCATGGGTGCGGCGGAAACCTGTACAGGCTTATATGGAAACCACACCCAAAAAACTATTGCATATTAGAATACAAAACACACACACACAATAAACGAACAAACAAATACATTCTTAAAAAATAAAATAAACAATCAAGAAAATACAAAACGGTAATAAAAAAAACTGAAACTAACTGCAAACTACTTTAATAAACTGACTGCAGGAAGATTTATACAAAGGAAGATGAAGATGTTCAGCTTGGTAGTGCTGTGATTATGGAATATCTTTATGTTTGTTTGTAGATGTAGTCATGGAGCGTTTGAAGATCCAGCGGGAGGCACAGGAAGCAAAGAAGCGGGCAGCGGAGGCAAAGCAGGAAGCAGAAACGTCCTCCATTAAGACTGCTGAGAACGGGTCCACATCGCAGCCCGATAACAGCACAGGCACAGAGCCTAAGGAAGAAGCCGGTTCACAAGGTAAAAATGAACGTTACATACAGTATAAATCAGTCTAGCTTTGTCTTATGCTCTTTTACACACCGTTTCTCCCAGCAGAGCACAGGCATCGATGACAGCAGGTGTCGTTTTACCACACGTGCTGCTGTTCTTATATTATATGGTGACCTCTACCTGTACTTGACTTGCCGATTAACAATGTAACGACTCTGCTGGTGCTGTTCGCCCTGTGTGTATGTGTGTGTTTGATGGCACAGCAGCCACGGTTCCCCATGCCTCAGAAGAAAGCTGTGCGTCCGATCCTAACCCCGGCTCGGCCACCCAGGAAACGGTCACACCTAAAACGGAGTCTGGTGAATCCAGCCGTGAAACCCAGACTGCTCAGCCTAGGAGCCAGGATGGCGGGGGGTCGCCTGCATTGGCAAAGCAGGAAAGGGCAGGTACTAGGAGAACAAAGACTCTAGCCCCTTTTACACAGAGATTGCGGCATATTGACGGAACAACATCACTCCAATATGCCGGCTTTGCTTGCTTCTGTGTTATTTACACAGAACCAAGCAACGCCGGCCTGCTGGCACATCAGTAGTCCCTTTTACACAGCGCTCCGGAATGAAAGAGGTGCTTGTAAACAGCGTCAGGTGTGACGTAAACATTTAGCGCTGCGCCGGTCAGCTGCTTTACAACAACAACAATGGCCGGTGAATTGAGAGCAGAAGTGCTGGAGCTTGCAGTAAGAGGGCCGTATTTTACTGTCCCCACGATGTGCCAGTTGATCTCGCTACGCGCTGAGTCCAACATCACTGGGACAGTTAACCAAACTGACTAAATCAATCCGACCGCTTCACCTCTGTGTGTGTGTGTGACAGGTTGGTTGTGAGCGAGTCTCTTTGTGAGGGCAGCGATCTGCCAATCAGACATACACATACACATACACACAGTGTGTGAAGTCACGTTACTGTAGACAGAAATAAAGTGTGGATATACGCTCAGACTTAGGATAATAATAGCGGCGGCGGAATGTGTTAGCAAAACAGTAGCTCTGTGGCTAACAGCTGAGCCGGAGCCTTCAGTCAGCTGAAGCAGACAGTCTAGCGGGGCGAGCAGACTATTCCCCCGTTACTAGGTCGACCTTCAAGCTGAACAAGAGCCCTCCGCTGCGCGTCGGGCTCCTGCTTCAGCTTGTCGGTCTTTATTTCTAGCAAGTGACCCGTTCGCTATACTTTATCCCTTACTTAGCCTAGCCTAGCTTTCCATTGTACAACTTCTCCTGGGCAGAAATAGACTCATACACTCTGCAAAATGAAGCACGGGGGTTTGGATTGAGCAACGGACCTTATGATCAGCTAGATTATACACCGTTCCTTTTATTTGGTGATTTTTACGGGACATCAGGCCGCCGTGGTTAATGTTAAACACACGTCCTTCAACTGCTAACATGGTCGCATGTTAGAACGTAGGCTATGGAACGTCAAACGCCCCCCTGTTCCGCAACAACAAGCTGGAGCATTTAAACAGAGAGGCGGAACTGATCGTGTCGGGAATCTTACTACCCCCCGAGGTAGTAAAATTCCCGGAACGATCACTCGCACCTTTCTTCCCTCGTTCCGCAACTGTCGCATTTATACAGCAGGGCGGAGGGCCGAAAGGCCGGCATATTCCCGGCTTTCACTGGCTGTGTAAAAGGGGCTTATGACTGGTGTTTGCTTGGGTGGCTAGCTATCGTCAGCGTCTCTAGCCATGCAACACCATCCTCCACTTCATCCTCTGCTGCTGGGCTGCACACCCATCTTCATCTGTCTGCTTGTCTCAGCTGGTTGCTGCTAACCATAGCCTGCCCCCTTTTTCCCTCTCCATTTGCCATGTTGCTTGTAAGAAGAGTTTATGTCTCTTTATAATTGTAGTTTTACAGTTAAGGGTTCGATTTGTTTAAGAGACAGGAAGCTAAATCTGATTTAAGGTCATTTCTTGAAGTAGATATTTCTTATTATTGTTTTTGCTAATTGGACTTGGGGATGCATTTCAAGGTTTTTGTTGGGATACATTTTGAATGGAACCTGTATTTAATGCTGTGTCCGACTCATTTCCTGCCAAGCCCATCATGAAAAGGAGGTGATTGTAGTTGTTCCAGTGCTATCAATTTAGACTGTTTTTTTGCTCTTGTTATACCTTGCCTTATACCTATGCCATATATGCAAAGTTTAGATATCTCTCCAAAATCAGCCTGACAGACCAATGTGGCCCTTCCCATTGGGGTTTTATTTCAGCAGCATCATATGTTTCCATGCAAGTCACAAATACTTTCATCACTGCTCTCAGTTTGTTTTTGTTCAATTTGTTTGTTGCGTTGGCTGTCTGCTGGTGAATGGAACATTTGTGTTTTATGTTTTACATGGCTTTAAACAAGGCACTGTGTTTCTGCCATGTGATGTGACCACATTACATATTCCCCAGTGGAGAATTGTGTTTCCTAAGCTGAATTCCATGGATTGCACACACCGTACTTGTCCCTGGACATAAATAACATTTTAGACAAAACACTTGTAGTTCTTCACCAAAACATTGTAGCTGTCAGTCAGCCTGTCACCACTCATGCAACACTGGAGGGGCCATACTCAGCCTGATCCCTTTCACAGCATGTCTTCATTAAACACCTAATTAGACAGTGAGATAATATTCTCTCTTCATGTAGTTGTTCCTGAGAGTAGGGCTGGGTATCGAAGTTCAAAACATTTTTATACCGACCAAAATGCCTCCACACCATCGAATATCGAAGAATGTAGGGCATTGAATTGAGTATGTAAAAGTTCTGGTGATTGGTTATGTTGCATGCCATTTCCTGCTGTCTGTCTTGTCCTACTTTCTTTTTTGTTCTGAGGAATTTTTGAGGCAATTTTGTATGTTATCAACAGTAGGAAAGCTGAGAGAGGGATGGGAAACATAGAGGGTGGAACGACCTGCATGAAAGGTCACTCGCTGGAATTGAACCCGCAACTTTTTGATTATTTGGAAATTGCGGTGACCATTTAGCTACCAATGCTCTTTATCTTGTCCTACTTTTAATTGTGAAACTAAAGGACCCGCTTTTTAAGCTAAAAATTTTATTTTTGGTGCGTTCGTTTCCTGTCTTGTCGCTTTCTGTTGTCCCCCACTCTCATGGTCTTGAATAACACCATGTTGGCACTGCCGTAGACAGCGTCCCTGGCAGCAGCTAGCACGCCACGTCTGTCACAACCAGCTCCTTATTCTGGTTCCAATTTATGGGCATTTGGGTGGGCTCCTGTCGCTCAGACAAAAGGCTCTCTGCCTTGAAGCTCCACCTGCCTCCTCACAACAAAGAGCTGCATATATATGCAGGACTCTCTCCCATAACAACTCACACGCAGAGAGGCCGTCTTAATTTGGCTTTTCAGCAAGTGCACAGCTTGTTTTAGGTTTGAGAGGACTTTTCTGTCCAAGATTAGTTTTGGTGTTTTTGAACAGTTTCATTTCTATAGACCTAGTGTTTCATTATATTGAAAGAAGCTATATTGAGAATTTACTATATGCAGAGATTACATTTTTGTCAATATGTTTTTTTTGTTTGGTTTTGTCATTTGTTTTGTTTACAATGCTGCCATCTTTGCTTAAAACACCTTGCTTGTAATCAATGCCATTCGCTTTTACTTCTTGTATTCGTAATAGTCATGTTTACACCGGTGCTCACCTGTCTCTTTTTTCTTTTTCTCCTTTTCTTTTTTTAGATGAGGATGCTAAAGCAGAGTCCAGCAGTGAAGACAATCGGCCTGACGAGTCACAGACACAAACCCAAGATGAGCAGCAGCATCAGTCATCTCAAATGGAAGTGAGCAGCAGCCAGGTTTCTACTTGTGTGAGCCTCAGGAAACCAGAGCAGCCTGACCTGGTTGATCGCTCCTCTCGCTCCTCCTTCACCAGCCAGGACGGAACAGGTAAACACCGGCTTTGGAATCAGTCCAGCTGTTATAAACTGTCTCTCGGTGTCTGTGTTTTCATTATTGCTAGATTTGTGACTGTGCTGATGGCATCATCTGCTTTCTGTATGACAGACAACTATACGGAAAGGGTCAAGAGCGACAGAGGGAGAGCTACAGAATGGGAATCGAATAACCAAATGCCTAAAGGCAGCAAAGAGGTGAGGCGTGTGTGTTTTCTGAACTGGAGCAAGTGTTATTTGACAGAAACTTCATATTTAAAAATATTCGAGTACTGACTTAATTGTTTGATCCTGAATTTTATTTAAACACAGTTCCCTATGTCAGCAAAACATTGCATTGAATAGGCTTAACTATTGATTTAATGGAAAAAAAAGTTGAAGAAATTCTGTATGTATTAAAAGTATTGTGATGCGATAGGTATCGAAATGTAGTATTAAAGTAACAACTTCTGCATCCTTTTGTAAAAACAGCTTTAATATTTCTGTCCAGTATTTAACTTGACTGTTATGTTCCCTCTCGTGTTTCAGTCTTCTCCTGTTTTCTGTGAGGGTGAAACTCCGCGCCTAAGCTTCTTCAAAAGGGACCTGGCGGTGAATTTAAACAACCTGTTCAAACTGGGCCAGGAGGGTAAATACAGGGTCTACCACAACCAGTTCAGCACCAACGTCCTGGCCCTAAACAAACATCAGCACCGTGAGGACCACGACAAGAGACGCCACCTCTCCCACAAGTTCAGCCTGACCACCGCGGCCGAGTTCAAATGGAACGGCTCCATCTACGGTTCTCGGAGCCTGACCATCTCCACCCTGCGTCTCACCATCATCCAGCTGGAGACCAATGTCCCCGGGCCGTTTATGCATCCCAACTGGGCATCGCACAGGTACAAATCTGATCAGTTTCATGTGCATGCCTTAGGGAAATTCACTCTTGTCTCACAGGCTGCCATACAAAACAATATCCTTATTTCAATTGGTAAGCGGAGTATACAGAAGAGTGTTGGGGCCACGGGAGAGAATGCACTTCGATCATAAAGTTGGAATTTCATGAATGTGTTAAATAAAGACTAACCTAAATGGCAGTAAATTGAAAAGTTAAGGGAAACTTAACTTACAATGTGGAGCAACTGATACTCCGTTTTTTTAACCTCTTAAGTATGTTTCAAAGAATAGACTAAGTGAAAATACCAAACCAAATAAAGCAGCAACTTAAGAGGTTAAAAACTTAGAATGAGTCGGTCCACGCTGTTAGTTAAGTTTCCCTTAACTCTTACCTTAACTGCTGTTCAGCTTCCTTTTTTTATATATATGTATATATTAGGGGTGTGCACGTGTAACCGTTTAGTAAATCATAACCGTTTAGGAAAAATCAATAAACGAAAACCGTTTTTTTTTTTTTTTTTTTTTTTTTTTAAATTTCAAAGTTTTTAAATATGTTCTGGAGACACGCGTTTATTGATTTTACATCACTAATAAACTAATTGGGGAGGATAAAAGCTAGTCTGCCGAGAATCTGTCTGTCCCTCGGCGAGTGTGTGTGAGTGAGTGTGTGTATCGGCGCACACACACACACGGGGAGTCGCCGTGCTGGGGCTCGACTCACAGCCACGGAGTGATGAAAGATAACCTAAGTATTAAAGTTACTCGGTTGACGTGAACTACGCTCGTAAGTAGCCCGAACTTTATAACACCTGTTCAACATGCATTTAATGTGGACATGTAGAAAGCGATAGGCTATATTAATCAGGAAATGAATGAAGCGCAATTATGACGGCGAACGTGTGTGTGTGTGTGTGTGTGTGTGTGTGTGTGTGTGTGTGTGTGTGTGTGTGTGTGTGTGTGTGTGTGTGTGTGTGTGTGTGTGTGTGTGTGTGTGTG
Organism: Ammodytes marinus; assembly: GCF_949987685.1. Lineage (NCBI taxonomy): Eukaryota > Metazoa > Chordata > Actinopteri > Uranoscopiformes > Ammodytidae > Ammodytes > Ammodytes marinus. Next base: position 19,365,119 of record NC_137220.1, on the reverse strand, counting down.
TGTGTGTGTGTGTACCATGGACCTATTATAAGAGGTGTGTAAACGAGCGTAGTTCATGTCAATTGTGTGTTTACAGGCGAACGAACGTGTGTGTGCGCGCGCGCGCCTACAAGACGGCGGGGGCACGAGGACAATGACGTCACGGTTAACCGTGTACACGAAAAAAAAATTGTCGTGTACACGGTTAGGCATTTTTGTAAACGTTCACACCCCTAGTATATATATATTGTAGTCCGTGTTTATTCTCAAAATGTAATTTTAAAAAAAAAAAATTCTCGTTGCGCTTATACTCTTCAGTCGGCGTAAGTTACAGACTTCTTGGTAAAAATAATAACAATAATAACCAGGCAATTTATACATTTATTTTAAGTTTGTGAGGTCATGCTACCATGAAGTCCAGCCACATATCTGTAAAAATAACTGTCCAGGTGGGAGATTCATATTGATTAAGCTTTATATTTACTGCACAGTGATGAGAGTTGTCTCGATCTTCTCATCCAACCCTTGGCAAGAAAGCAAATAAGTCAGTTTCCCAAAATGTCCACCAAGTTATTTATATTTATGCTAAATATGATGATCAATATTTTCTTGATTTCAGAGTTTCAAGTATGAAGAAGCTTTAAGGAAGAAATATAATAATATGCAGTTGTGCTGTTTTACATGTTATTTAATAAAACGTTTTTCTCTTTTTTTCTAGGACCAACTGGAACAAAGCAGTGCAGATGTGCAGCAAGGCCAGGGAATTTGCTTTGGCCTTGGCCATACTGGAGTGTGCCATCAAACCCGTGGTCATGCTGCCTGTATGGAAAGATTCTCTTGGACACACAAGGTAAAGGAAGACGAAAAACCTGATGCTTGAACTGTGATACTTTGGCTTCATACACTCATGCCATATTAACGTGTAGGCTTTTTCTCTCAAACTCAAGCTAGTCCCTACAGAAGTGATTTGTTCGGCCCTGCACTATTGTTCACCTAACAAGCAGCAGCCTTTCAATATTTATACTGCCTATGCACCACACATCCTGATCCTGGGTTACATATACTTTACTTTGTTGCTTCAGGCTACATCGCATGACCTCCATGGAGCGGGATGACAAGGAGAAGATAAAAAAGCGTGAGAAAAAACTGGAGGATGAGGAGACACTTCAACAGGCCACATGGGTGAAGTACACCATCCCCATCAAGCACCAGGTAAAAAAGCAGTGTCTTTCATCTGTCATCCAGCTCCCCCTGTGGCCATAGGAAATGTATTTTAAACTGGATGTTATTTAACACTATTAACTGTATAAAAGTATATTGGTATTTTGTGAGAAAAAAATAATAATTTTTGGTTAGTTAGATCAGGTTTGCAATAGTTCACTATAACAAAGTATAGTGTGTTGCATCCATTATTTTTTGGATCACTTTTAGACATTTCTGTTTGAAAACTAGTGGTCACTCTCAACTGGAATCTTATGTGTTCCAATCCAAAAAAAAAAAATATTTTAGATGATTAGCGTCTACAAGTTTCTCTGAAATGATATAGTTCTTCATCTGAAAGCTTCATAATTGTGTGCCTCTCTTCTGTCAAGGTGTGGAAGCAGAAAGGCGAGGAGTACAGAGTGACAGGGTATGGTGGCTGGAACTGGGTCAGTAAGACTCACGTTCCACGCTTTGTTCCAAAGCTACCAGGGAACACAAACGTAAACTACCGCAAAGAGCTTGAGGGTAAGAGCTCAACTAGCACAATTTCCTTTATATATTCTCCTTGTGGAGGCACTCTTGGCTCATATTCTGTTTCCTTTATTGTTTTTGTTTTTTCACTGTCTTCATAGCAAAAGCTAAAGTGATCAAGGAAAACGCAATATCTTGCACAAATGAGCCGAAAATGGTGACGGAAACTAAGAAGGAGACTACAGTGGACAAGTGCAATAAACAAGCAACCATCCCTGCACCACTTCAGAGCACTTCATCAGAGGAGGAGCGCAAACCTCAGGCCTCCACAGAGGAAGTAATCCCAGCGGAAGAGAAGGAGCTGGAGAAAAATGTAGAAGAGAGGAAAGAAGAGGAAAAAATGGAGGTCAACCCCTGCCCAGAAACCGCTGCTTCCAGTGACGAGAAAGGTAAATGATAGAAAATTACGTCAGCGATTCTGGAGAATGCTTGTTGTCAAAATCAGTTCGTACGTAAACTGGTATGTAAACATTGGCTATGTAAACAAAGAGGGCCAACCACAGCTAGCAAAATGCCCGTTTTTCAGAGCCTAGGCTGTGTATTAATACTGGATATTTTTTCAGTGCACACACAGTACGTACAGCAAGCGGATTGTAAGGAGATATTCGCTCATTTTGACAGAAAGGGAATCTGACAACAACCGTTCTCCAGTTTTGCCTTTAAATAATTTCTCCATCTTTGTTTGTGAATAGATTTCTATACCTCCATAATCCACTGACCATGTAGGACTCTTTGTTATAGATAAAGCAGAAAACAAACCTATTGTGCAGCCTGCGAAGGAAGAAACAACTCAGAAAATGGAAGAACCCAAGAAGGAGGAGGAGAGCACTGCATCGAAGACCTACTATGACGTTGTGAACGTTAGCGAGGGCTTCCAGCTGCGCACAGCCTATAAAAAGAAGGTGAAGCCCTCCAAATTGGATGGGCTTTTGGAGCGCCGGGTCAAACAGTTCACCTTGGAGGAGAAGCAAAGGCTAGAGCGGATAAGACAGGCGACTCTGCTGTCCAAAATGGGTGGCGCGAAGCCAACTTCTGCAGTTAAGACCGAAGGATCCACGTTAGCAAAACAGCCCCCTGCCGTAACCTCCTGTGTAAAAGAAGAGGCGCAGGAAAGCCCTGAAATGAAAGACCACGTAGTTAAAAAGCTTAACTTCGAGGACACGGATATAAAGGCAGACAGCTCGGACGTCAAATCAGACAACGCGTCACCTAACAGCAGGCAGACGGAGGTAAGCACTGTGCAGGGTGGGGAGGCCGTGGCTCATAAAGAAGTGAACGGAGGACTGCAGGCAAGCACCGAGCTCAACAGTAAAAACAACTGTATATCCGATTCAATAGAAAGCAAAGAGAAATCACAGAAGACGGACTTAACTCGAGTGGGAGAGAATACTAAGAAACGTGGGTTTGAGGAAATGGAGCAAGGCCTTGGACAAGGCGATACACAGAGCATGGAGACCAGTCCAGTGCAGGTGAATGGGAAAACTGAGGTTGTCGCCACTGCAGACTCAAATGTCAAGTCAGACCCGGCCAGTCCAGTCCAAGTTGATGTCAAAGAGCCTCAGAAAGAGCCAGTCAAGTCTCTGATGAACGGAAACCTCTCGCAAAACGATGTGTCCGACATATGTGATCCACCTCCCCTCAAAGTCCCAAAGTTAGAGAACCACGTGGCAGAGAAAGGAGACTCGCTTCTGAATAGTAATACTGCTGCCAATAACAGCAGTAGTAGTGAAGGTTTGAAGACTTCCGTCATTACTAATACAACCTCTGCGGAGTCTCTAAATGCACGGCAGGCTGATGCCACATCTCAGGCAGCAAAAAGCACAGTATCCTCTGTTACCACAACCACCACTACCCAGCCCAGCTCCAGGGCAGTTGTCCCCCAGAAGCCCAAACTCCCAGTTACTGACACCAAGATGGCCGTTTCTGGTTCAACGGCAACCAGCTCTATGACGATAAGTAAAGAGTATTCCACCCGCGACCGCATCAGCCTTCTCAGGTACTCCAAATCCAAGAAGGCACGTTCGGGGACAGCGCTGCCGTCCTACCGCAAGTTTGTCACCAAGAGCAGCAAGAAGAGCATCTTCATCCTGCCCAACGATGACCTGAAGAGGATGGCGAGGAGGGCTGGCATCAGGGAGGTGCCCATCTTCAACTACAACGCCAAGCCAGCCCTGGATATATGGCCCTACCCTTCACCGCGCCCCACTTTTGGGATCACATGGAGGTTGGTGGATACTTGAAAATTACACTCAAAACTGGCACTTGTATACATTCTAAATAGCCAAGGGGAAATTATGAATGATTTGCTAACTCTGGCATGGACACTAACACATGTCAAAATAATTTCACATTACTGATGGATTTGTTGTCGTCCACATTTTGTTTACATGGAGATATGCAAACACAATGTTCCTAGGATTGAAAAACACCACTAGAGTAAAGTACAGTGTGTAAACCTACATACTCTTGTTGGGTAAAGAAGCTCACGTTTCTTTTGGCTGTGTCCCATTTCAGGTACCGTCTCCAGACTGTGAGGTCGCTGGCAGGAGTCAGCCTGATGCTGAGGCTACTGTGGGCCTGCCTGAGGTGGGACGACATGGCTGTGAAGCCCTCTGCTGCTGTGGGGACAACCCGGAAAGGTGAGAATCTGCTGTACACTTCATCTTCACCTGTACTGATCCGTCACTTCCCTTGGGCATCTCTTCTGTGAACCTTTTTAGAAACTGTGCATTGGTTTTCATATTAACTTGCGATTGCTCGGTTAATCTGTTTTTTTGTTTCTGAAAACAAAACATTGGTGTTGTGTCATTTTCAATAATTGCGCTAATATATTTGATTTTCACCAAAGAAACCACGGACACAGATGTCACCACAACAGAAATCATAAAACGAAGAGACGCAGGGCCTTTCGGCATCCGCTCCGAATACTGCATACGGAAGATCATCTGTCCCCTCGGAAACAGAGACACTCCTAAAGGTAAAGTTGTGAATTTAAATAATAACCCAGACCCAAATACAGATTGTGAAGTTTCAAGTAATTGCTGGTAATTTGCACTGAAGCTTCAAAGCCCAACATTTTTCATAATACTTTTTTTTTTCTCTTTTCCTATGAGTAGAAACCCCTACTCCACAAAGGAAAGGCTTGCGCTCAAGTGCTTTGAGGCCCAAGAAGCAGGAGCCGGCCAAGCCGACTGGACCTATTGCTGTGGAGTCATGGGTGGCTGAAGAGGAGCTGGAGCTGTGGGAGATCAGAGCCTTTTCAGAAAGGTGGGACACTAACACTCATCTCTCCTGTGGCCCGAACATTGTTTTGGAGAACACTACATTCCTCGGATAGAGAATTGATTAATCAGATTGCCACCTTTTTTTCTTGGTATCACAGATTAGAGAGGGAGAAGTCACAGGGTGTTGAGCCCTCAAAGACGAACAGCGGTCTGAAGACAGTGGAAGAAGTCAAAGCCCATTACGAGAATCAGCTAAAGGTGGCCAGACTGGCTGCCCAACAGGTGGGAAAACTACATCGCACTTGCACGCAACACTTTTAATTTATTGAGTAATGCCTGGTTTCCACTGAGCAGTACAGTTCAGTATGGTATGGTACGGTATGGTTTGGTTTGGTTTGGCACAGAATATTAATCCTAGATCTTGCTTTCTACCGCTGACAGTATCCTATGTGTTAGGCTGGGTATATGCTGGACGGCAATAGCTGAAACACATTAAACAAAGAGCTGCTCACCAACATGTTTCTCAAAACACATTATTCACTCTTGCAGAGGAGATTACAAATGACAGGTACTATGTGTGTAGTTCCACCTCTTGGGACCGCTTGAAGAACCGAACTGTACCGCTCAATGGAAACAAGGCTTAAGGTCTTGTTTTTATGTTGCCACTATGCCAGGATGTCAATAAAAGTCTGTAGTCCATATACCTAAAATGTTATAACATATTTGTTTTAGAAACGTCTGGAACAGCAGAGGCCGAGCACAAATGCAACCCCTTCCTCAACAATAACCACCACCTTGGCCAGCAGCCCCAGCACCCCAACAGCCACAGGCCAGAGGACTGGTCAGGCCACATCTGGACCCAAGATGGTGCTGGCCTCTAAAATGGGTTCTCCAGTTTCCTTCCAGCAAGACAAAAACTTCCATCAGTCTTTTGCCTCCTGGGTCAAGCAGGGTCAGACCAACACCAGCCCAGGTAAGCCTGTTTAAACTTCCCACCTCTTCCTCCTCATCTTCAGCCCATGTGAACACATACAGGTACAGTATGACCCCATACAAGGGTCTAGAATTGTGTGCCTTTTCATTCATCATATTCGCTTGGAGACGCAGAGGAATTTGTCTCAAGATACTTTTGGTTTTCCCATCTTATTTTAAATGTTTTTCCTCTTTTGAATCATCATTTGACCACAATAGCATTTTGACAGCATGACATCCCAGAATAGTTATTTTTTATATGTCAATTTTCGACATGATGTGATTGACCAAAATGGTTCGTGGTGTCCACATTCGTCTTTGCGAAAACTAGATTTTTGACCTTTTGGAGTCCTATTATATCTTAAAGAGCTGCAGGAAAGCCTATGTCTCCTCAAAATTTGAGCACATGGCAAACCGTTAATCCCAAAATGTTCCAAATACAAGCCTCTGTGTTAACACAAATATTCCAGTGGACACCACAGCCATAGAATGGCTGTCGTGGTTGCCCTTGTTGGGTGTGCATGACTGCAGGTGGCCTGGTGTGTCTTGCAGCCTGCACCGGCTCTGTGACCACCGTGGCTAGCACCATCACCACCTCAGAGCAAACCTTCCAGATCGCTGGCAGTTCAGTGACAGTGGCTGGCCAGGTCCTCACCGCTAAACTCCCGCTGCCTGCTAACAGCAAGATTGTCACGCTCAACATGCCCACCACTCAAGGAGGTAGGGAGCACGAGTCTCATCCATTTCTGCTGGTTGGGGCCAAAATGGATGGAGGAGTGTCATGCGGAAATCAGTCCATGTTGACACTAAGCATAGATGATGCCCACTGTTCTTTCTTTTCTTTTCTGGAAGAGCTTCTATGGCCAAAATTGAGATTGCAGTTTTTCCTCTGAGTTGTGTATTAAACACTGTTATGGCATAAACTGTAGCCTATTTAACTTCAGAGATTTTTCCAACAACACTCCGCCCACACCCTCACACAGTGTAAGCCTTGCTGCTTCTGTTCACTCTTGTCCTGAATAACTGTAGTGCATATATGCTCATTTTCTTACTTAATCAACAGGTGTAGTCCAGCAGAAGGTCCTGGGCATATTCCCCTCTGGGCCCCCTGCCAACCTTAGGACATACAGTACACTTCATCCTACCACTGGCAACATCAACCTCAGAGCCACCAGCTCTGCCTCAACTACCCAGCAACAGGTCTTTTATCTTTCACCCTGTCCTTTTTTATATTAGGGGAACAATGTTAAGCATGATGATTTTACCTTTTGGCTTTCTGTTCCAAACACAGCCTGGCACGACCATGAGCCAGTCACCTACCCCGGCTAACTCTGTGGGCACAGCAATGGTCAGAGGTCCAACACTGGCTCAACAAGGTATCCTGCCCCAACTGATCTTTTCCAGTTTGCAAATTAATGTTTTCAGCCGTTGTCAAATATTATATACAATATACAAATAAAGATTACAAAATTCATCTTTCCCCTCCAGGCCAGCCCCAGCAGGCTTTGACCCAGCCGGGCCGTTGCCAGCCTGGATCCCCAGCTGTGCCTGCCTCTACGCCCTTGCAGACTCAGAGAGCAGCGGGTCCTTCACCGTCACCTAACGCAGCCCCTACAGCACCCGGGCAGTCACCTGTAGCCGCCCCACAGGCCAACAGACCACAGCAGGGTCAAGTCAAACTCACTATGGCTCAGCTCTTGCAGCTAACACAGGGTGCTCAGGTGAAGGCACATTTTTTTCTGTTGTCTTTGTCAGAACTAATAAACAGTTTTTTACCCCCGATGTATTGAAAGTCCAAGTATCCATTTAACCCATTGATGACTATGGCAATCTAGGATGCATGTCCTTAATGCCTGAGGGTTTTCTGAAAAAATAGTATGAATTGTCAAGTCTACCAAAACCTTAATATCTAAGCCTGTGTAGCACATAGAAACATGAAATAAAATACATTTAAAAGTTAAGGTTCACAGGTTTTATTTAAACATGCTCCCTTAGCGCTTACAAACCAACAAATATTTCTAAAAATCGTCAAAATTAGATGAATTAGAAAAATATTAAATATTGTTAATAAATAGATGCAATGTGTTGTGTGATTTTCGTCAGTAGTCTATAGTAGACCTTGGTTCTGCGCACCAAACGCCACTAACTGTTCTGTCGCCGACATAGCTGGCGTATTTTTTTTATTATTTTGTTTTATTTTTTATTTTTTTGATTGACATGATTTTCGGCAAACCACACAACTTTTGGGTGGTCACGTGGTCTTAAAAAAATCAACAAAACCCACCTCATGTGTATTTGAACCAATGACAGTGCATTATATGCTGGGAATGCCATGAAAATTAGATAAAGTAATAATGCTGCGCGACGCAGCATCAGGCAGGAGAGCCAATGTGGCATCGCGCAGCAGCCGTCATCAATGGGTTAAGGAGGTGAAAAGGGTAGTTTATAACTTAGATAGATATCATCATGTATTAATATTTAATAATTAATAAATGTATACATTTGGCAATATCTAACGAATTTTGTGTATCTGCAACTCAAAACCCAAATATTGTATGTTTTATTCACTTTTCTTTTTAAGTACCTCATGACTTTGTATTGAATTTTGCAAAGTTTACAATTGTTTCACTGTTAGCTGGAAAATAAATTCCTTCTATCTACCATCTTCTGCAGGCTGGAAACCCAGGTCTGACGGTTGTGATCCAGGGTCAGGGCCAGACGCAGGGACAGCTGCAAATCCTCCCACAGGGTGTAACGGTCATCCCCGGTCCTGGTCAGCAGCTGATGCAGGCAGCCATGCCCAACGGCCAGGTCCAGCGCTTCCTCTTCACCCCCTTGCCCCCAAACTCATCAACTTCATCACCCACCACCACTGTTAGTGCTACCCCTGCACAACCTGCAGTAGCTCAGACCCCACAAAGTCAAATGTCAACTCCTTATCAAGCTGCGCAAGTCCAGACAACCCCCTCCGCCCTAGCCCAAACCCAAATGGCAACCCCCGTTACTGCCCCGACACAAATGCCTAGCTTGGCCCCCACCCCGACCCCAGTACCTGTGCAAACCCAAGTTTCATCCGCTGCCCCATCATCAGTCCCGTCGCTATCCCAAATATCCACTCATGTGCCTGTTTTGCCACACGTTGCAGCCCAGACTATGGCACCGGTTTTATCCTCCACACCAGCCTTTCTCCCCGCACCAACCCAAGTGTTGAGACATGTGCCTGCCCCAGTACAGAATACTGTCCCAGCCATGGTGCAAAACCAAGTCTCCACGCTTCCCCCAGGCTCATTCCCTACACAAACCCAAACCGCAGTGTCGCTACCTGTCCCGGGACAAGTGGCAGTGGCACCTCAGCTCCAGACACGCGCCTTCTGCCCCGCCCCTGTCTCAGGCCTCTCTTACTTGTCCAAAATGCCCGTTTCCACCTCTCTTCCCTCACCTGTTCAGGTTCCGACCCCTGCCCTCGCCCCCGTCTCTGCTCCCGTCCTAGCCGTTGTGTCCACCCAAATAGCCGTCCCGTCTCCAGCCAGAGCTCTAACCCAAGTCCAAGCCACCGCTCCCGTTCCCCTTCACGCTGCTGTGGCCAACGCTATCGTTACATCAGTCACAGCCACCTCAACAACACCGTCAGTGCCAGGTAAAGCAACCCACAAAACACACTTTACTCCTCATTGTTTTAGTGCTTTGTCTTTACATATTAAAAGGTTGACTTTTGTTTTTTCTCTTAGGTTTGTTTATTGAATTTTCAGTGACATGTCAATACAGTGTCAAGTACAACATTAAATGAAAAAAAAAGAATAAACATCAAATAGAGAGGGAAAAAAACATAACAAAATAAAAACTGGTTACCTAATACTTTTCAAAATCAAACATAAGATTCAAATAATAGAAGATTAGATAAATAACATTCCAAAACCACCAAAGATTCAACAAAAACTATACATGGAGTTTAAGATATTACATTTGAATGTTTTATTCCGGAAAAGCAGCCAACCCCTAAGCGTGTGCAAAAAATGGACCCCAAATTTTATAAGCCAGCTGTTTATTGTACACCTAACTTTCTGCATCTTTAACAAAGTGAAGAATTTCCTTGATCCATTAGAATGAGAGGGAGGTGACACTTTTTTTAATCTATTGCTTCTCTTTACTTCCTCCTCCTGTTGTAGCGCTGACAGAGCTGAGGGCATCTCAGCCCCAGGTATGGACTCCGACCTCCTCTCAAGCGCTGACTCCAGTTCAACCTGCCTCTGCCTTTGTCCCTGCATCAGTCTCCACACATTCCCCCGTCACCCCTTTGCCTCATGCGTCTATTCCTCCTCAAGTCCAGCACCCCGCCGTCGTATCCATGCAGCAAGTGTCTCAGATTCCAGTCTCAGCAGTGCAGGTTCACATGACGGGATTACCGGTCTCTTCTGTTGTGACTACTGTGAGACCTCCTCAGCCTCAAACCCATACTCAGCTCCAAACCCAGCGTCAAGCCCAGATGTGTGCACAGATTCAGGTTCAGCCCTACAGCCAAGTACAGCAGATGCCCCACATTCAGACTCAAGGGCAAAGCCACCCCCAGGTCCGCGTTCAGTTTCAACCACAAACTCAGCAACAGCCCCAAACGCAACCCCTCGCTCCAAATCAACCTCAGATGCACTTTCAGCCCCAAAACCAAACCCTGCCCCTGCCCCATATCCAGAACTCAGCCCAGCTCCAGACAAGGGTCCAACCACAGTACCATCCCCAGGTTCAGGCTGCAGTTCATCCCCAGGCTCAGCCACAGCTTCAGGTCCAGTCTCAGGCCCAAACTCAGCTCCACCCCCAGGTTCAGGTCCATTTCCAGCAGCAGAGCCAGATCCACCCGCAGCCCCAGGCCCCACAGCAGCAGACCCAGGTCCACACTCACTCACCGGTGCAATCCCAGCCCAAGTTTCAAGTGCAGTCACCACAGCAGAGCCCGGTCCAGCAACAGCTTCAGGTCCAAGCCCAACCCCAAGTCCAAGCCAAGCTCCAGGTCCAGTTTCAGCCTCAGAACCAAACTCAGGTTCCAGGGCAGCCTCAGCAGCTCCAGGTGCAGTCTCCCATCAGGCATCAACTCATCACGGTTCCCGGCCTCCAGCAGCCGGTCCAGCTGCTCTCCGCTCTGCCGCCCCACGTCGCTGCACAGATCCAAGCCCAGATCCAGGCCCAGGCCCAGCAGCAGGGCGGAACGGTTCCCCAGCAGATCAAACTGCAGCTGCCTATCCAGATCCAGCAGACCGGGGGGCCCATTCAGGCCCACCAGATCCAGAACATGGTGACCATACAGGCACCAGCCAGCGTCCAGGAGCAGCTCCAGAGGATGCAGCAGCAACAGCAGCAGCAACAACAACAACATAATCAACAACAACATCAACAACAGCAACAGCAACAACAACAGCCACAACAACCACCAAAACCAAAGAAGAAGAAACACTCAGAAGCTAAAAGGGAACAGAAGGAGCAGAATCTGCAGGCTGTTAGCCCGGTTGATGGTGTCCCAAAACAGGTGTGATTCAAACATTCTGGATTAATATCTTACAGTCTGTAATAAACAGTGGTCAACAGATCTCAGGTTTTTTCAATGGCCCATGACAAGATTCAGATAACAGGTCCGCCCATGAGCGATATAATATGCAGATATGTCATTTATTATTGTTTTTTTGCATTTGATAAAATACAAAAATGTACTAACAAATTAGAAATAAAATCTATCTGAAAGAGCATTTATTAAATAAATCTATACAAAGAACTTTCTTTTTAAATAATAATTGCATTGTCTATTGCACTAGGCCTTCCCTGGTGTTGGCTCTGTAAAATATTGCAATAAGGGACTTCTGGATTTCTGTCCAGCTTTCTATTAAAATAGAAAGTACATTCTTGGTAAATTGAATAAGTGCTTACATTGCTCCACAGCAACCACTTTGCTGAGCCTGCCTGCAGTGTATGCAGACGATATTTTATTTTTTAATCAGTCTTGTGCAGGTATTGGCCGAATGCTGATTTTCTCCCACATGTAAATATTGATGGAAAGTTGTTCTCTTTGCCAGGTGGTCGTGAAGCAGAATGCTGCAGCAGAGCAGCTGAAACATAGGAAGAGCCTTGCTGCAGCTGAGCGAGAGGAGAACCAGAGGTTTGCTTCTTAATAAACACAGAATTCATGTGCTTTATCGAAAATATTTATTTTACCTATGGATGACATTAGTATTTTCACGTTTTTTTATTGTTGTCCATGAATCCTGTTATGAAAGTTAACTGCATTTTTTATTTCAACTGACCCATAAAACCACATGCTGATGTCCTTTGCTTTTCAGAATGATCGTGTGCAACCAGGTGATGAAGTTCCTCCTCGATAAGATTGAGAAAGACGAGAAGCAGGCGGCTAAGAAGAGAAAGAAGGAGGAGGTGGTGGAACAGAAACGCTCCAAACAGAACGCCACCAAGCTGACGGCGCTGCTGTACAAGCACAAGGAACAGCTGAAGGCAGAGATCCTTAAGAAGAGGGCCCTGCTGGATAAGGAGCTGCAGCTGCAAGTACAGGTGAGCACACAGTCTGCCCTCTTCATACGATGGCTAGGTCTAGCAAAAAAGAAAAGAAATGCATTTAATTAAAGCTGGAGACAGCAATTCTTGAGAAAGCATGTTTCGAAATCACTTTTTGTAGAAATCGGTGATAACGTTTACATGGACAGCAATACTCAGATTTTAACCAGGTTAAGGTCATATACAGCTTTGACAACAAGCCGCCTTCTCCAGAACCACTACAGCTTTTTGAATGTTATGTCTTCTCAGGAGGAGCTGAGGCGGGACCTAGCCAGACTGCAGAAGGAAAAGGAGAAAGCCAGAGCCGCCATCACCCAGGCTGCCGCGGCGACGGTCAAGGCGGCCGCGTCCCACTCCTCTCACTCATCACATTCCTCTCATAGCAGCCACACAGGGCCCTCGCCTTCGTCCTCATCCCACAAACGCAAAAGGGACGAGGAACGGGACAAGGACAGACACAGGGACAGGCATCACGACAAGGAAAAGAAGCGGGACAGGGATAAGGACAGGGACAAATGCAGAGACAAAGACAGAGACGGGGACCGAGAGAAGGAGAGAGACCAAGAGCGGGACAGACACAAGGACAAGGACAGAGACAGGGACCGAGACAGGGACAAAGATCCCGCCTCCATAAAACACAAGAAGAAGAAGAAGCCCTGCTCTACCTCAAAGGATCACAAGAAGGACAGCAAGTTGTACTGTGTCTGCAAAACGCCCTACGATGAGTCAAAGTAAGCTCAACCGTGAGGCACGCTAAATTGGAAATGTCGATTTCAGGACAAAAATTAAAACTATTTTTTTTCCTCTCTTTCTTAGGTTCTATATAGGGTGCGACCTTTGCTCCAACTGGTTCCACGGCGTGTGTGTTGGCATCACAGAGAAAGAGGCAAAGAAGTTGGAGGACTTTGTGTGCAACGACTGCAAACGTGGTCAGGAGCAAGGAGCAAGCAACGAGGAGCTGTACTGCATCTGCCGGACGCCATATGACGAATCACAGTATGGCGCCTTTAAATAAACTGCATAACTGTCATCAGTTTCAAGTGTAAACTTGAGCAATGTTGTCAGTTCCAGCCCAGTAATGTTGATATATCGAAAATGTCTTTTTCTCACACAGGTTTTATATAGGCTGTGACCGCTGCCAGAACTGGTACCACGGGCGCTGTGTGGGCATCCTGCAGAGTGAGGCTAATCACATCGACTTGTACGTCTGCCCGCAGTGTCAGTCAACGGAAGACGCCATGACAGTTCTCACGCCACTCACCGACAAAGACAACGAGGGGTTGAAAAGAATATTACGCTCGTTACAGGTATGGAACCTATGTATTTCAGACTATCTGTACTTTATATAATAGGCTACAGCATTATTGATAATGTTAAATATATATTTTTTTTTAAGTCTCACAAAATGGCATGGCCTTTCCTTGAACCTGTGGATCCCCATGACGCACCTGATTATTATCGCGTGATCAAGGAGCCAATGGGTAAGAAAATATTCCAGAAGTTTGTTTATGCTTTTCTTCATCCTTTAAAACATATCCAATGTCTCTGTGTTTCATATTGTTTGCTACAAGTTGTAAATGTCCCTAATATATAAGCTGATGAACTGATCCAGATAATTTTTTTTTTAAATCCCCATACTGTTTATGTTGTGCTATTTTGTAACATTAAGAAATGGTAGCTTCTTTTGCCTCATACATCTCTCTTTCCTCTTGTAGACTTCTCCACAATGGAAACTCGTTTGCAAAAGCGACATTACCACAAGCTCACAGAGTTTGTGGCCGACGTGACCAAAATCTTCGACAACTGCCGCTACTACAACCCCAATGACACGCCGTTCTTTCAGTGTGCCGAGGTGCTAGAAGCATTCTTTGTACAGAAGCTTAAGGGTTTCAAAGCGAGCAGGTAAGGCTGGGCGCTCCGACTCCTGCAGACTCTCAAGGCTCCCTTCTTTCTCTCTCCTTTTCCATGCTCACAGTTTAATTTGTTATTTTCCTGTCCATGTTTTTAACTTCTTTTCTTTTATCCCTGTGGCATGTGTAGTAAGTGTTATTCTGCAGCGGAATGTGCTTTACTTGTAGACTAGAGCTGTAAAAAGGGTTTGCTTGGCCATACTAAAACCAACAGAGCTGCCAAACGTTTAGGCATTACGTTTGATGTCTTAACAGCAATTAGTGCCCTGTTACATCTGTATCGTGTTTCATCTTGCATTTGTGTCTGTTCACCTTTTGCTGCATGCCTTTTTGATTTATGCCATCCCATTTTCTTCTGTCTTACAGATTGTCAGATTCTTAAAGGGGGCCAGTCTAGCTGGAGTCTGGACTGGATGCTGGGGTCTCTAGTAATAATGACATGGAAACTTTCTATTTCCAGAACAAAAAAATGAAAAAAACATCACTTAAGAAATAAATAACACACACAAACACCAAATGAGCTTTCACGTAATTTAACATTGTTGGAAACCATTATAATCACTAGTTTAATCACTAAAGCAGCCATGTTGTTCATCATGCAATTGAGAGAAATGCTTCTTTTCTCATTTCCCTCATTCTGGCCTGTTCTAATGATCCATCACAGTACATAGGAGGCTTTCAGCACAATTTTAAATGCATTTTACTTCCTAACTTGGATTTTTTTTTCTGAGTTGGAATGGATATTGTGTTTCCCCTATCAGATATGAGAAAAAATATAAATCTGCATATTTTATTATACAAATATTTATGATTAGTTTTGTATGTTACATCCCATTTGAGTTTGATTTAGCTGGTTGTCAAGGTGGTTGTCTTGAATGTACATACTTTTTTATCATGTACAGCGGTTGTAAGATATATCTGACTCTGTATTTGAATGTTTTATTGAATTATGAGACAAATAATTTTAGATAGTATTTTATGGGAAACATTTTCTACACAGAGGGACATGACGACTTCCTGTTCCTCGCTTCACAAAGTAGCCTCAGTTTGTAGTTGTGGAAGATTTCCTCTGTAATAAAGGCATTCCCGGTAAACCACTGCAACATGGCTGCAGGATCCTCCTCGGACCCCCTTTGCATCCTATATGTCTGTGTGTCTGTCTGTTGAGATGTCGCAACAATAAAAGATGCGAAGGGCTCTCAACTCTATCCCTCTCTCCACATTCTGTAGGTCTCATAACAACAAGCTACAGTGTTCTTCAGCCTCTTAGAAAGCATCGCACATTGCTCAAAACAAAAATGCACTTGCCAAGAATATGGCTTTTTCTGAACTGTAACTCTGCGACAGTCTCTGCCTCATCCCGCGTTTTTGGGATCTACTCCTCTGACTGTCAGAACTGTTGAGGCAGAGCTGCCGCCTTCTGCCCATTTGAGCTCTAAGGGAGCCTCTATGGACCCGTCTTCATCAGTGGGACTGTACTGAGGAGCATCAACACCTGAGGCGTTTGAGAAGAAAGTTTACCTCGGAGAAAAGACTCTTTAAGGAGCTCTCATATTTCCACAATCCTTATTTTTTTATCTGTCTTTTTCTTCTTATTTTTTCTTGTTTAAAAAAAAAATCCCACAGGCCATCCCTGTGGTCATCATGTCCAACGAGAAATAGGAAATTTGAATACTGACAAACAATGGCTGTGTTTAACTGAGCAAAACGTATCAAGAGTCCGAACAACTTTTTTTTGTCCCATTTCCACTCATTGCTTAGTCTGAAGTGGCATGAAAAGACGGTTGTACTAAATATCTGGACACGAGTAGATTGCCTGGTTAAAAATGTTAACCTTTTATTGAAAGTAAGGTGATAAGCTATTGTAAATTATTTACTCTGCAGTAGTGACTGACTGAGAAGGATAAGATGATGTATTTGAAGGTTCCTGCCCTGTTTGTAAAAATGTGTCACATTTTGACTGGATTTTCTTTTCTTTTTTTGTATTACATCTGAAGAAATATTGATGTATATGGAACTTAATAAAATGAAAAATTATTTCTTCCTTGCATATTGTACTTGTGGCAGACATTGACATGTCGTAGTGTCGTTAACATCTTTATCAAACTTGCAAAATATTTTAGTGCTAAATACTTGTGTATACCTGCAGTCTATCACAGCGGGAGTGTATCGATGTTCCCAGGCATGGGTCAATGGGATATCAATATATGATTATAATATGCCTGGGGGGGGGGCTAGGTCTAGTAGCTAAATTTGATATATTCCTCCACATGTCTGAGTGAAATGTTGTTGCTAACCTCCTAGTAGGATGTGGAATGAAAAGGCATACTATTTAAAGATACTTGATATCCAGTGCAATTATTTATTTTGCGTAACATAACTCAACCGAGTGCTCAAGAGATTAATCAATCCGCTAAAGTTAACATCATGAATCAGTGTTGTTTTCAACTATATTTTATCCACAAAACCAAATATGAAAACGTCCCATTCGGTGCTATATAAATCTAGGAACATTGAACCCGGTAACATTGGGATGGAGTCCAATAATTGTGACATAAATAAACATAATAAAGACAACATTAAATATGCTTCACATTATCTTCCATCTCAGTGACAGTTTGTAGTGAATATAGAAACTGACACATGCTTTGGAAAATTTCCACAGTTCTATGTCGCTTTAAGATAAAGAAGTTCCATTTAAAACAATTCATTCAGATATGTATTTGCTAAAGCAACTACAAAGGCCTATTAACAAAAAAATAAACAGTTGTGGCAGCATTCAAAAAACAGATGTAATATTTAATCTCAGAGCTACACAATAGGCGTTAAATAGAAATATGTTTACATTACGTAGACATTTGTTCAATGGAGTTTTTTTTGGGACGTGGATATGGATGTGACTCATTCTCTAATTATTTCCCAGTAGCAAAAAATATATATAGTTTTCCTTCTAGAGATGCGCAACATTTATTTTTTACTGGGAACAGTTTGTTCCCATAATCGTCCATTAAAGAAAAACAATAAGGACTGCAGAACACAATAGAAAACAGCTTGGACCTATTATATGGAGCATTCTTTCTTTCATTCTATAGGTCCATGCATAGAGTATAATAAAGGTCCATAGGAGCCATGGACCTATAAAGAAAGGGGCATGTGTGGAGTCCATGGACCTATAAGGTGGAGTCAGTCAGATTTGACATGGTGATATTCCCGCGCATAATTCTCGCGATGTTACAACGTAGCGACGACATTTCCTGCGTGCTGTGGTTTTTTTCAAATAGCCCAATGAGCGAAGGCGGCCGGATGCTTTCGCTCGAACAGCCCAATCAGGAGGCTTTGTAGCAGGAATTTAAAGGTCTGTGCGGCGCTCTCCATGTACCACAATCTTTGAGCCACGACAAGGTAAGAACGTGTCAACTGCCCACTTGCTTTTAGTAAAAAATATTATAATTCTGTTTTGGGGAAATTACAGTTTCCATGTTTTCTGTGCGGTATCTATTGTTTTCCAGCTTGAGCAAGCTGTCAGTAGACTTATTTTTACGTCAAAGGGACGTTGTGCCTAGCTTGATATTATGTTTGTCACGAGGCAGTTAACATAAGTTACACTGGCTAACTCTTTAAACTGTATGTACAGGAAAAAATACAATTTTCGCTGCTGCAGCTGAGCTTTCCCTGCCGATTTGAAAATGTCTGAGAACGTCGACCGTCTGAACAAGTTCAAGAACAAAGGCAAAGATGCTAATGTGAGTTTTTCTCCTAACATGCTGTACACAGCATCACATATTTGTCGTTATCCACCAATTGCATCGATGGTTTATTTTTTTGAATAAACACAGGAACTTCGACGCAGGAGAGTGGAGACGAACGTCGAGCTGCGCAAGGCGAAGAAAGATGATCAGATTTTCAAAAGAAGGAATGTGTCGGCACTTCCTGACGAGGCCACTTCTCCTCTTCAGGAGAGAACCGGAAACTGTCAGGTAAGCATTTTTAAATCCATTACTGAAATTTGGAAATGTTTTCTTATTCTTGTGTAGACTAAAACGCAATTTAAATGCTATTCATATCTGGGGGGGTGGGGGGGTACACTAGTATAAGACCACTATCTTGCAAACAGTGCAAGAACCATGCTTTTAACAGAAAATGTAATGTTTGCAGAGATATTGCAATCTATAGCCTTGTTTTTTCCTAAATCATGTCTCATTGTGTGTCTATTGGCAGGCCGTCAAACCGTGGACAGTTGAGGAGATTCTCACAGGGCTGAACAGCGGTAATGTTGAGTCCCAGCTCCAGGCAACACAGGCTGCACGGTAAGAATCCATCAAATATAATTTGTACAGTTGAGCTTCTCTGCACACAATAATAATGACCAGTTACTGCCACGATGACTCACTGTATTACTGTCCTCGATCACAGGAAACTGTTGTCCCGGGACAAGCATCCTCCCATTGACCAGATGATCCATGCTGGTCTTATCCCCAAGTTTGTGGCCTTCCTGGGGCTGGTGGACTGTGCTCCCATCCAGTTCGAGGCCTCCTGGGCCCTGACCAACATTGCATCTGGGACCAGCGACCAGACAGCTGCTGTTGTTGAGGGTGGGGCCATTCCTGCCTTCATCAGCCTGGTCACTTCCCCTCACCAGCACATCAGTGAGCAGGCGGTCTGGGCCCTCGGAAACATTGCTGGTAAGGCACTGAATTTTTTTTCTTTTAAGGATGGTCATGACTCTTTGGTTATAAGCAACATGTCTGAATCTTTTTTTGTTCTTTAGGTGACGGTTCAGCGCTTAGAGACAGGGTCATCAAGCATGGAGCCGTGGCCCCTCTGCTCAGCCTGCTGTCAGTCCCTGATCTGTCTGTCTTTACTGTAAGTCTTTTTATTAACCCTTGTGGTTTTAAATCATTCAAAACTAGAAAGCAATTTCTTAATGGGAAAATTCAATAAATCATCAACCTTGTTGCCCAGTAGGGGGTGCCAAAATCTAAACCAAATGGTGCTACCTGTCAAACTAATGCCTGCCCTTCTCTCCACTTGATTCCTTTGCAGCCTGGCTACCTGAGAAATGTCACATGGACACTGTCAAACCTCTGCCGCAACAAGAACCCCTCCCCTCCTATGGCTGCCATAGTACAGATCCTTCCTGCTCTCATTCGACTTCTACACTGCGACGACCTGGAGGTGTTGGCTGACGCCTGTTGGGCCGTTTCATACCTAACAGACGGTGCCAATGACCGCATTGAGGTGGTGGTCCAAACCGGCCTAATTTCTCGCCTCGTGAAGATGCTTGGATTTGAAGAGCTGCCCGTAGTCGTACGTATAAGCTCTTACACGTGTGTTTTAAACTTGGGCGTTGAAGGTTGCAGACTGACCTCTTTCGCTCTTTATCCAGACCCCAGCTTTGCGTGCCCTTGGCAACATTGTGACCGGTACAGATGAGCAGACTCAGGCGGTGCTGAATTCGGGGGCCTTGGCCATGTTCCCCAATCTGCTGCGCCACAAGAAAGCCAACATCCAGAAGGAGGCGGCCTGGACCCTGTCTAACATCACAGCAGGCAAGGACACCCAAATCCAGGAGGTCATCGACGCAGGCCTCGTTCCTTACATGGTTGATGTGCTTGTGAGGGTATGCATTTTTATTTATTTAAGGGGGAAATATTATTTAGCCTTTTTACGGTTTAAAGGGACATGTCATCATGCCCCTCTCTTTTCTGTACAGGGTGACTACAAAACGCAGAAAGAGGCTGTGTGGGCTATCACTAACTTCACCAGTGGGGGCACTATTGAGCAGGTGGTTTACCTTGTTCAAGCTAATGTGATTGAGCCTCTCCTGAATCTACTCGCCTCCAAGGACAGCAAAACTGTCCTCGTCATCTTGGATGCAATTACCAATATCTTCATGGTGAGTGCTTTGTCATGGAAAACCAAGTGCAGAATCTTAAGTAGTTTTTACATAAGATTGCTGTGAAATTTGTGTGCTGCTGTGTTTTTCCCCTATCAGGCCGGGGATAAAATTGGGGAGGCAGACAAGCTGAGTCTAATGGTTGAAGAATGCGGTGGACTGGACAAGATCGAGGCTCTGCAGACCCATGAGAACGAGATGGTCTACAAAGCAGCCCTCAACCTGATAGAGAAATACTTCTCTGAGGAGGTATGTGTCTTTCAGATGTTGGAACTGATTTCAAATTAACTCTTTGTGTCAATGAGTAGTCTCACCAATTAATATTCTTTCTTTCTCAATTTTAAAGGATGAGGTGGTGGAGAGTGTAGCCCCAGAAGCGACCAGTGACGGTTATGCATTCCAAATCAGTGAAAACCAGAGCACTTTCAATTTCTAAAAAATCTTTCTAATACCTTATCTGTACTGTACCTTCACTTCTACTGTTTGTCCTTGTATTTGTTTAGTTTTGCTGTATATGTATGTTATGTACATACTATTTTTTTATGTGACAACATGATTGTAAATAAAGTTGTTGGATCATGTGTGGAAATTTTATTTTTCAAATTGAATTTGACTTTTATTTGTTTTAATCTCCAGTTAAACTTAATTAGCCAGAGCTGTTACAGGTATAACAGTGCGTACAGTCATAAAATAAAAACGCAAAGAAACTGAGTTGATGCCAGTTAAGGTAGCCAAATTATTTGCTTGACCTCTAATGATCCAGGATTGGCTCCTGCATCGTCTAGATCTGGGTATGGCTGACCCTTGCCACTATCTGGTTCAAAACCATTTATTCAAAATAAATCAAGTATCCTTAGATTTAGCCAAATGTGGATCCATCTCTCATTTCATCCTTTGTACCACCCCGCTTCAGGTAGCTACTGGGTAAGGTCATACCAACGATGGCGTGAAATGATGTCTGGCATAAAGCTTTGAAGGAATAGTTGGACATTAGCAACTGTGTATTCACTCATTCTTCATATTTACAGACATTTGACTTATACTGACCTTCTCATCTATTTCTTAACAATAAAATATGTATTTCTCAATGTCAAACTATTTCTCTAAGCCTGCTCATCTTCAAGGATGCCTTAAAGGTGCAGTGTGTAATATCTGAATATTTAGTGGCATCTAGTGATGAAGTTCTAGAATGCAATGCTCACTGGGTAACCCCTCCCTTTCAAATAATGAGCTACAGTGGCCTTCAAGGACAAAAAAAAAATTATTTCAGGACTGCACATTAATGAACATGTACAGCAGTACACATAAATATGCCAGATTGTAGCCCTGGGGCTAATTTCCATCTGTAGTCCATTAGGCAGGTGGATGTTATAATAAATATGACAAAGATATACAATAGAAACATTTGCTGTATGATAAAAACACAGAAACAGAAAGAATGAATATACAACTAATAAGGTATAGCATACATTTAGAGGTGGTTGCACCTTTGGTTAGTTCTTAGCCACACCTTTACTTGGCTCATAAAGGTGGACGGGGTAGTGTGTTCCATAATGCACTACCTTTAAAGATCTCCTATTATACTACTTTTCTGGTCTTAATTTCTTGTTAAAAACTGCTATAGAGCAACCTGACACAAATCACATCACAAAAAAACATGTAGATTTTCGGGACACTCTTCCTCTCACCCTAGCGCGCACAGCAGTAACTCTCCACACACTGCTTTGTGCTTCTCGCCCGCTCCTGCAAACCCCACTCCGTTGTGATTGGTTATCTTCCTTCCGGAACAATTTCAGCAGCGCGCGGGCAGATTTCTGAGAGCAGGAAGGTGAGGGAATGGCCGGAGCTTGCCTGAGCAGCACGTTACCATACATGGAAAAATCCGGAATCGTGACGACACGTGATTTCTCGACCGGCTGCCCTAGTGTTTAGCGCTCTGCACAGCAACCCCAGACGGTCAGCAGGGAATACGTCTAAATGCATGTACGTAATTATTTGATATGCTAGTATGGTTAAACATGACTATAAATCATAACAACGTTTATAGGTCATAAAAGTCGAAAAGTATAATAGGTCCACTTTAAAGGAGGAGTAAGTTATTTGGTCCTTTTAGCTAACTTCCTGTCAGTAACTGCAGTTAGCAGTCCCCTCCCTCGTCCCTACGTCACCACCACATAAGCGAGCAGCATGGACCCATAAAGAAATGGAAAGCGGATTGAAAACCGTTGAAACATGCCGCCCATTAATTTCTATGAAAGCTGCTCATGGCGCATCAAGGATAGAATTCTTCCGCATTTATGGGGGCCTAGCCACGCCCTAGCGCATGACGCGCAGTGTACGTTTCATGACGTAGCGGCATTATGAATCTATGAAGAAAGACAGCGGCATGCGTAGTGGACTGGTAGCGGATGTAGCATTATTCTCGTCCTGTAGCATTGTTAGCTAGAGGTCTGAACGGGCACAGTTGCATTGTTTACCGACCATGGGAGTATAAGTCACTAACCCCCCAATGATTCGCTATATGTGATCTTAAATAGGGTGTTACATCTTTATAGGTCCATGGTGCTTAACTTAACTATTGCAATCAACCAAACAAATCTTCAAATGCTTAAGTGAGCTTTTTAAAAGTTTACTTATGAGACCAATTTTGCAGCTGTGAATGCAATTGGCTTATCAGAATGAGTAAGAATTAGTGTTGTTTTCCTGCCGCGAGGAAACCGAAATATTAGTTTCAATATTCCCTCCTTCTCCCGCAAAAACAAACGGCTAAAACTGAAAATCAAACGGCTAATAAAACGCTTGAGGTGGCGTTTTGAAATGAGAAAACTTACATTTTATTAGTACATGATTTAAAGATAAGTATGAGCCTATGATTAATATCCAGAAAAAACACAGAGACACAATCCTGTTCGCCGCTTGTAGTGTACTGCACGGGATATCTGCTTCCGGGCCTCATGAAAATAAGCACCGCCCACAGCCCATCCACACCCCATTAATGACAGGCTTGGCCACTGAGCAATGATTGAGGAAGAAGGCACTGTTCCTGGGGGCCTGGCGAGCAGCCGTCTTTATCAGATAATAGCCTCGTTTGAGATGTCGCCGTCTTGCTAAGACCTGCGCAATTATGACGGTCTGAGCAAGACGGCTCCAAGTCGAACGAGGCTAGTGCCGCGATGGAGAGCAGCGAGTCATCGTTCAAGGGCACAGAGACCCGCCTCTTTATAATGCTCTGTCTTCCGATTGGATAAAACGAGCGGGATACTCAAAATTTTAACTGGAAATTACTGCAAAGCTGAATGACTGGGAGACCTGGTTTATGAACTGTGCATACTGTTTAAGTGATTGCTTTATGAATATAGAGAGATTTAACACATATATTAACAAACAAATATCACTTACTTCTCCTGTAATAGAGTGCATTATGGCTGAAGGCAGTTTTTCTAAAAAGAACCTCACAGTCCATGATGGGCCTCTACGAATAGTCAAATCTCCTAACCTTTAAGCCTCCTTTACTTAACCATAAAAGTCATCGGTTCAAGGAGCGATGAAAAGGTGCTTCCTTTCGAACATTGGAAAAGACAGCACTGTTTAAAAGGAATTTGACCCCACTTTTCTAACTGACGTCATTGCGCGACTGCGAGTATTGCTGACGTGATACTCTAGCGTGAAACTACACTATTGTCCAAAAATTGACTACAACAAGCGCTTGTTTGATCCATGCGTTCTTGTCATATTGATTTCATTCAGGTTGTCGCCAACAGAGTGAGAATCACTTAGATCGGACTTGGCCAAGGGGGAATATTTAAAGCCACTTGAATACTAATTCACATGTGAAAATAGCAACTCCATGATGACACACTGTGAGTTGGTGGGAAAAAAAACTTTTTCTAAGGATTATTTTAGATATTTAGACTTTGACAGATGACATTCATGAAATAGATGTGGTGGTGGAAAGGGGGCCTAAAGCTCTATCTATGGTGGCTGTCTACGCCCCTGTATAACCTGATGTCATGGTCATAATGCAATTGTGTTTATTAAAAAAAGGGGAAAAATATTCATTTATTCCAGCAAAGTAATAGAAAAAAAACCTAAAAAAAAAAAATCTACCACTGAAGTAGGCATACACACTACACACTGGGACTGTGTATGTGTATGAATCACAGCGAGGTGCCACATGTTGGAGAGAAATGTTTCACTCCCCCCAGAGCGTGCTGTCGTCACTGGTCAGCTCCTACTACCACCACCAGCAGCAGCCGCCTCCTCCTGAAGTGGGATCCGCGCACCGGAGGGGCTCGGCACTTCAACTACCGGCAAGCAGCGTAGAGCAGCAGGACTCAGTCCGAGGTGGAGAGTGGCTTCTTCCGAAGATGTGAAGATAAACACCGCGTTACAGCGCCGCGGCCCCGTATAGCTCCTCTGCGTCCTACACCACGTTTCACCAGGGAGAGGCCATTTGTAGTAAATGCACTTTGCAGCAGCGCTACACATGACATTTTTTCCTATTTTTTTAATTATTTTTTTTAATTTAATATATATATTTTTCGCAATTGTGAGCTAACGCTATGGCAGTTCAGTCCACATCCGGGCCACAATACCTTGACTCCATTATTGTCTAAAACTGGCGGAGAGGTTGATAAACCTTAATACATTTATATTTTTACACTTATCGACACATTTTTATTACGTGCGGTGAGGGCTGGGACCGAGAGAAGATGTCTAACCAAGGAGTCCGGCGGAATGGCCCCGTGAAGCTGCGACTAACAGGTAGATGGCAATGCTTTAAAACCCCCCAACTATATTCCCAACACATACTAGCTAGGAGGGCTCGGTGTATTTGCTGGATGGGGACAGTTCCCATGGGCCATGGAGTTGGCTTACCGACGGCTCTTTCCACCACAGTTTCCAATCATTTCTTAACAGCTAAAAATATTGTTTGCATTTACAGTGTTCGCTCACATTGGGTAAAAACTGTAGATAACACTCACTGACCGTGGGTATAGCCATAACACGGGTCCAGAAGTATCCTAGCTTCATATTGGGTCGCTGTGCCACTGAGTTGGTTTGTCGCTTGGTGGAAGAAACCACTACCAGACCTGCTAATTGACATGTCTGTCTAACCTTCAAACACACATATGTGTAAAGTGGGTAAGAACCTTACTATCGCGCTGTTCCTGCTGACAAGACGGACAGAAAAGTTGGCTAGCTGACGTTAGCCTAGCTCTAGCAGCGCAGACAGCCTGCCAGTTAGCTGTAATCAAGCCCCGATGCCAGGACAAGCCTCGGCGTGGATGACAGGCGGCTCCACAGGTCACGCGAGTCTGCAACTGCCGCTGAGCAGTGTCCCATAACTGCCTACTGACAGACAGCTGCCCATTTGATTGTAACTGTTGGTGGGAAACGGCCGGGTCACCATTAATTTGTTTTCCTGCATCCATATCAAGCAGGTCTGATCTGAGTCCAGCCTCCTCCTGAAGCTGTAGGAACCCCGCTTGAAGTAGCCTACTTTTATTTTAGAGAGAGAGTAATTTGCTGTTTGCACGTCTCCCCCTCAGCTGTTTGGTTAAGGCCTTTTCAACACAAACAGAAAAAAAAGGTTTACATGAGACAACACTGTTTTGACTGGGAGAAGTTGTGGACATCTGCCTGGCAGCCTGTATTTTTTTTATGTGTGTCCACTAGCATCTGACCTTAATCAAATTCCATGGCGGTCTTTTCTATCAGGAAGGGCCAAATTAAATATTTGAGCTGGTGCTGCTGTTTCTGATGGGAATGATTGGAGACAAACGAGGAGGGAGATCCAAATAAGAGGAATTTTATAAGCTGGAGGATGCTGCCAGATGGCCAATGAGAGCAAAATGTTTATGGTTGTCAGGAGTTCATCGAGTCATAATGAGAGGAGTTTTACACAAAAGTGTTCAAATGTTACTAATATAGGCTACAAAATTGAGAACTTTTAGGTCCTTTGCTCCCAAACAGTTATGTTCTTGCTAAATAATCTAATGTTGTAAAAACCTTTACAAGTGAATGTCATGTGGAAATATATCCTTGAAAACCTTTTTTTTTAATGCATTTTGAATCCAATATTTTCACTGATGTTTTGACAGCATCAGAAAGGTGGTTTTCCTGTGGCATGACATTTTCAACCTGCAGAATGATGGTCAATGATATCCCTCAGAAAGAACTAAAACGTTGATACTCAACTTTTATGTTTAAATCTGTGGTCCGTTTTTTTGTTTTGTCACCACAGTCTGAAACGGGACGCAGTGGTCTCCTTGTGGAATGCTATGAATGCGAGTGTACTGTTAGGGTAAGGGAAAGAACGAGAGTTAGAACCACGCAGACCACCTCTCCTCTTGATGCAGTGTGACACTGACTGTGTAACCCTTCAGACTAAAAATCATCCATCATCAAGTGTGAGCTCATCTAACAACTGCGCAATCTCCTGTCTGGATCTGTCCAGTGGACTTTTCAAGTGTCTAGCAATCACTCCTCCTCGGTGAAATTTGTATCCGAATTATGTAACATTGTGCCAGCCATGTCTTCCACATGCAGCAAGCAACTGAGACAAGGCTTCACTACACAGTACAATATCATTATTTGCTTCTTTGTTTAGCAACACACAGCTGTGTATACTAGGCTGATTAGATTGCTGCATAGGGAGTAATGGACCCGTGGAGCGTCATTGCGACGTTGTAGCTGCATGTTGTCATCTGTAGTCGATTCCTTGAAACTGAGCTGCCAATGAATTTGTTTCTTGGCTGCCTGTGGACGATGAGTTGCTGGATTCAAACAGGCCTGTAGCTGTTTGTGCTGCGGGCGTCTCTCCTCGCTAACAAACCCCCCCTGTCAATTTGAACCAGATGTTTCAGATGTTGCCAGCTATTAAACTGGAAAAATATGGCAAGCAAGCTGCTAAAACTAACAGTTGGGGTGAGAATTGCCCCTTGACTACACACGGGGCAGGTTTCCATTATGCTCCACACAGCTGATCACTCCTAAAATTATGTGACACAAACACGGCGAATGGAGGAAGAAGAAAAAACACGCCTGGTACCGGCAGTCATAAATTACATCATTAAGGCACGGCTCATTGCTCTTTCTGATCATTCTTAAAGCTCCCATATAGTGCAAATGCACTGTCACAATGTTTTTGAACATAATTATGGGTCTACGGTGTGCCTACAGACTGCCAAAGTTTAAAGAAAGCTCTCTCCTTTTCTGAAACCCTCCACCTCTCCACCCAATATACTCCAGTCAGAATTCTCTCCGTTTGTGACGTCAAAAACTGGAAAGCCAGAAGCTTACACTGTGCAGTCCACCCCCCTATTTCTTATTGGTCCACGGCCCCGAGATCCGCTCGAAAAATATTCCTTCACCCCCATGTTGTTTGCTTGTTGCTAAGCGACAAGATGCCTGTAGTACGGCAAAACATGATGAATGTTGCATAATCCACTCATTTATCTTAACCACAGCAGCCTTGTTTTTAATAACACAACGGATAGGAAGCTACTTGTGCTTTTTTTCAAACAGGGAAACTGAAATAAATGTTTTTATTGGTATTTTTGCCTGACTGGTGTATAGCTATTAGCTTTGGGACAAGCATTCAGCTTTTGCTCATAAAAACATATTTCTATTCCCCACACCAGTCTGGAAATGCCTCGTTTTTAACAGGACAAAGGATTGGAAAGTATACTGAAGAAGTGTGACTTTGAAGATAATTTTTTCACTGATTTTAGTGGTATTGTTAGCAGCTAGCTCCCGAGCTAGCTTCAGGACAAGCATTCAGCTTTTGCTCATAAAAACATATTTCTATTCCCCACACCAGTCTGGAAATGCCTCGTTTTTAATAGGACAAAGAATTGGAAGGTATACTGAAGAAGTCTGACTTTGAAGATATTTTTTTCACTGATTTTAGTGGTATTGTTAGCAGCTAGCTCCCGAGCTAGCTTCGCAGTAGCCACCATCTTTTGCAGCATTTTTATTGTGAACATGCCGTTTCCATTAGCGTGTGGCTGTCAGTGCATCTGTATGAACATAGTCTTTCATGTAGACAAGGATAGGTCATGTCAAACTGTTAAAAGTGCGTTACTAGCACTAGACTTGGTTCTTCTCATGGGTAGGCTAAATCTAACTGTGCTAACAGGCTATACGTCATCATTGTTTACAAACAGACAGAGGGCGAGGCGTATCTGGCTTTGCTTCCGGACAAGGGGCGGGGAGAGCTCAAAGATTGTATATTTACGAGGGGAGCTGCAGCTCTTTTTAAAAAATAGGCCATTGTGAGATTAGCTGAACATCAGCATAGTACAAAATTATCTGAAAGTTTTTTTCAGCAAACGATTGAAGAAAAACGTATTAGGGACCTCTAAGACCATATAATATGGTGTATAATAGAACCGAAAAGTGTATAATATGGGAGCTTTAAATTCTGTCATGTCAGACATGGCTCGTCGTGGTATAATTTTCTTCACTTTCCATGCTACCTCTTTGAATGTGACGACACAGTGGAATGCCAAGTCACAGAGTTCCCTCCCACGCCACTGCGACCTTGCAGAAAGAGAGAACACATCCTTCCTATCCGTCACAACCTTTGAGACATAATCTGTCTATCATGTAGAAGGGGAAATGGGACTCGCAAGAATAAGTAAGTAAAGAGTCAGTCAATGCTGTCTTTTCACTTTAAATAAATCTTGTGCCCGGAAAGATGTGCAACAAAATAATGAATGAACTGCAGTGCCTTTTGATTTTCGGGTATGATTCAGATCCTTGCCGTTTATTGCATTTTTTTCTTAGCTGTAGTTTACATGTGACTTTTTTAAGCACATGGTTTGCTCATCTGAATTATTTGGTGCGGGGCAGACTAGCGAAGAGAGCTATCTCAGTGGGATTCCCTAGAATTCTCCATTCGCATTCCCACCTCTTCCTCTCTGAGTCACTCCTGTTCTTTCCGACTGTAAGCTTCTTCCCCCTCAGACCCAAAGTCCAAAGCATATTTCACTCCCGCCCTCACTAACTGAGTGTCCTACACGCTTACTGATTCTCTCTCTGTCCAGTGCATTCGCTGTGTGTAGTCTTGTGTCTTTCTTTCCATTTAATCAGCTGCTCTTTCCAATTAACAGGATTTGAAGGTGCTGCAGCCGATTCCCAAAATAGAAGTGGATGGCGCTATTATTCTTTTTCAAATAGTTGCACATTTTCCTAGCTCCTGTCCCTCTGTAGGATGACTGACAGCTGAATGGACACAGATGCTGGTTCAGAATAAAACCGACTTATTTTAAAGATGTGAAAAAGGCCCTGAGGGTTTCACACTGGCCCACTGTGTGGCTCTGAGTGAAAGGCTTTGGGTCTCTCCTTTCTTGTGTGAGCCCTTGCTTTTTCAATGCAGCTCGGTCTGACTGTAGTCTTACAGACCCCCGTCTGGATGTGGGATAATTGAAGAAGAAACCCCCACAGCTGGGCGCAGATGGGGCTGCGGAGGCACAGGACCTGATGATCAAGACCATTTTGGTCTGCCGGCGCTTTGGTTCCATTCATGTGGTCTCAGTCAGAGCCATTTTTACAGAGTGGCAGTATGGAAGTGATTTGGGTGTTCAGACAGGATACATTGTAAATACACAGTGATTAGCTGCATGTGGTGAACTGTTGACTCTCCTGGCCCATCATGGACATGCATTTTTGTTCAAACATTTCCACATTTTGCTTTAACAAGACGTGAAAGAAAACAATAATAATAGTGGCTAAGACCAGAAAAAAAGATACTGCAGTCGGGGAAATAAAAAAGGCACCATAAAGGTCCAATTGTTGCCAGCATTTGTAAACATTTTCCTTCCCCCTGCTGAGAGCCTCCCATAATTCTAAGTTGTTCCATCAATTAATTGACTGGCTGGGGTTTGGCTTTCCTGTTGGTTCAGCTGCTCTTCAATGAGGACAAAGCCTTGTGCGGTTGCTCTACCCTCAACCGCTGCCAGCAACGGCCCGGAGGAGACCAGATGTAGCAGGGGGAGAGAAAGAGAGTGGGCAGCTTCTTAGAGAGGAAGTGCTCCCCAGACCCCAACACTTGTCTAAACGTCACCCCTGACAGGTGGGGACCAGAACAGTCCAGAAACTCCCTTTCGAAGTTCCCCTGTAATAATACAATCGAGAATTGCTGTTTGCAGGGCATTGGGTGTCCTGTGTAATGCTGGGTGGCATACAGCTTTGGTCCTGTCACTGTTTTACAGGATCGTGCACAGGGATTTATTAGTGCATGTCTGGTTTGGGGATGTTGACTCTTCCTGCTGAGTCGAGCATCAACACTTCAGACTGGCTGCTTTGTAACAATAATAACAGATCAGTATTTTCCTGTATTACACATCCCGTTTCATTTTGAGCTTGAAAAGAACAGAGTAAATGACTGACCATGTTCTCTGTTATACTCAGGGAGTCGGTGGAAAAATTGTCCCCGAACATTACTTGATATTGCCACTTTTCCCCTTCATATACTATTTACACTCACTGGCCACTTTATTAGGTACACCTTGCTAGTAACAGATTGGACCTCCTTTGGCCTTCCGAACTGCCTAATTCTTTGTGGCATACTTTCGACAATATGTCGGAAACATTCCTTGAGAGGTGTTTGTCCATATTGACATGATATCATCACGCAGTTGCTCTAGATCTGATGGCTGCACATCCATGATGCAAATCTCTTGGTCCACCACATCCCAAAGGGGCTCTATTGGGGTGAGATCTGGTGAATGTGCAGGCCATTGGAGTGCAGTGAACTCATTGTCATGTTCAAGAAACCAGTTTGAGATGATATGAGCTTTGTGACATGGTGCATTATGCTGCTGGAAGTATAGCCAGAAGAAGATCAGTCAGCAACAATACTCAGGTAGGCTGTGGCGTTTAAACAATGCTCAATTGGTACTAAGGGGCCTAAAGTATACCAAGAAAATATCCCCCACACCAATACATCACCACCACCAGCCTGAACTGTTGATACAAGGCCGGATGGATCCATGCTTTCACGTTGTTATCGCCAAATTCTGAACCTACCATCTGAATGTCGCAACTGAAATCAGACTCATCAGACCAGACAAGATCTTTCCGATCTTCTATTGTCCAATTTTGGTGAGCCTGATGTGCGAAGTGTAGCCTCAGTTTCCTGTTCTTAGCTGACAGGAGTGGCACACATTGAGAAATCACATTGAGATCAAGATCTCATTTGATGATTTTGATTCCGATACAAAGATAAACAGCTATGGGAAAACAGTTAGCCTGGTGCTACCAGACCATCGTACTTCATATCAATTGTACAGAAGGTCTGGAACTGCTGTAATTGTCAAACATTCACTCATTTGGAGGCGGGTGTCTGTTGAAGTTTAAAACTATTGGATCTGCTCAGTGCCACTCTGGATTAGCCAATCAATCGCATAACGTTTGGTCGGCTTTTGACGGTGCATTCCAGTTTTACAGGGAACTCGGAAATTGTAGTCTATGGATCTACCGGTACCTGGCAACGGTAACTTGCTACAGCATAACGTTTAGTTTTTTGGATGAGAAAGGTTGTAGGCATCCATACTTTCCCGAGCAGATGCACTGGAACACAGACAGGTCGGAACTCGGAACTACCAAGTCGGAAATTTCCGAGTTCTGAGCGCGACTCCGACGTCATCGTTCTCAGCCACTTCCTCTGTTCGCTGATTGGACACTCAGAAATTTGTTCGAGCAAAATCCCACTAATACGCCCCATCCCCAGACTGACTACTGAAGGGAAAATGAAATTTGGGCAGAAGTTGGTAGGTGGGCGGGCGGAGCCAGGCTAGGAAACAGTCACAGTTCAAAGAAATTAGGTCTCTAACCTCATTTTTTTAAATGACCTATTGGCATAAGTGTATCCAGTTTCAGATTTCTGTCAGGGCTGTGGTTGCGTTACATCTGGGAGAAAAAAGGTGGTGCACAAGGTGCTCAATTGAGAGAGTATCATTGTCCTTGCAAGGTCATGGGGTGAGGTTAAGCGCATATTGCATTTAACCATACTGTGAGGGATTCCATTTGGGGAACTGATGCTTACAGTTAATTGCAGACACCAGAACATCTGCAGCACTATTCACGAGCCTGCGTGGTATCCTACTCATATCAGCTGTGCTGACTGAGCCATAACTCATCCTGTGGCTTATTTTACACACACACACACACACACACACACACACACACACACACACACACACACACACACACACACACACACACACACACACACACACACACACACACACACACACACACACACACACACACACACACACACACACACACACACACACACACACACACACACACACACACACACACACACAGATGTACTTGTCTCATGGTATTTCATTCTTTGCCTTTTTCCACCCTCCTGTTGGGGAAAGAAGAGTTTCCATTTTTTGGATTTATGTAGTCGGTATGCTGGAGGCCATGGTTAATTACAGTTCATAAAGAATGTAAATTAGTGTGGGGTATTCAGCCAGGATGAGTCATGTGTCTTTACGTCTCCGTTTAGGATCCATACAGTGCAGCAATGCAAGCTTGCACTTGTCCTGTACCTCCTTACTGTCAGAGGGGTGTCATTGGCCTTGGAGAAGTGCTAATCCTCCTGGGTGGTTTGGGAAAGACCTTCTTCAAAGGCCTTCCCTGTTAACCTGGCTGTGTTGGTTAATGGGTCAAAAGTGGATTAGTGGTGAGTGAGGGAAGGGAGCTCCAATGACTCTTGTCCACAGGCCATTCTCCTAAAGAGCCTTGCCCCTTTATATTGTAGCGGTTACAGGTGGTTCAGATTAATTAGCTCGGATGGTGCTTGAAGAAAAGACTGAGCTGTGCCAGCTCACTTGCTATTATCAAAAACAGCATAAGACTTCTTGACCAATGGCAGAAGAGAAAGGAGTCATGTGGGGCCAGAGTCTTGATGCTAGAACAGAGGGACTGATAGGTGTGAAAACACAGATAAAAGCCATGGCTCAAGGCAGAGGAATGTTGGGGGTTTTGACAAACACTATCCATATTTTAAAGTCACAAGGCCAGTGAATGAAATACATGTACACATTCACTACAATATTTTTGCCTATTTCCCAAACCAGGGCTCTTTTTGATGTTGGAAACTCCACTTGGGGCTATTTTTTATTATCAGAGGCGGTTGCATGCATATCCAATGTCAGTCTACAACTCAGTTTGACTTTAGTTTCCCCCAGTTTTCTGAGGAAAGTCTATACTGAAGAGGAACATTTTTCAGTACGAGTTGTTGTAGTAATTAGCAGAGCCATATGACATTGTGGACTGCTACTGGAAAAAGTAACTTGTGTGGTTCCTTATGTATCACATTGATATTTTAGTCATGTCAAGCTTTATATGGTTGTATAAATGGATGAAAAAAAAACGTGCAATGTATGTCTTGGAGTACCTCTGATGCATATGTGAAAAAGTTGTATAAAGCCTGGAGGGAGCTGTGTGTAATATGATTTTACCTGAAATTACCTCAAATTATGTCACTTGAGTCAGTGTCTTTATATTGCAAAGAGGAAGTAGTCAGAAACTTGTGGGTGTGTGGTGTTAGAAAGAGAGCTAAGCCCACTCTTTCTATAGCACAAAGCCAGCTAGCCACTACAGGCATAACACACCTGAAATTCTGACAGAACTGCTGGCACTGGCAGTTGAGTTAAATTGTGGGTAATGTATCCCAAAGTTTTGACTAGGAAGAAAAGTGCTTGGAGTAAGAGACAATATCTCTGGTATCTGACTGTGGCTTATTATTTGAATGGACACATTACAGTGCATCGCTGCTTTTTAGTCATGTTGTCAGATTCCCATTGCTGTTTAATAATTTCTGTCACATAATGTACATGGATGACCTCAGTTACCCCCAGACTACACAGTTAATCTACACTTAGAGTTGTATATGTTTCGTCCCATTACAAATCATGGCAAATGGAGCCGCATTATGTCACATTAATCAAGTGTCACACAACATCTCTGGTTAGTCCACAATGGCGTGCTGGTACAGAGCCATTTCTTTAATCATCATATTGGTCCATGTTGCATGTTTCTCTGGAAGGTCAAGGTCTTGTGGTTATGGAATTGTCTGCAAAGAAGGGCAGCCTCATCTCCTGTCACATTCCACTTTTGATCTGTGATTGAAGCTGTGGCATTAAGCCCGTTTCCTCCTTCTTATGTTTGTCTGGATGTCTGTGATTATTATCCTCTGTCAGCGCTGTGCTCAGGTGAAATCACTCAGCAAGTTTGCGCAGAGTCTCATTAGCCCTGATAAATATCCACACATGCAACGGCCGTTTGATTTTCCCCTAGAAACGGGGCTGGAGGCAGGGTGGCCAGTGTGTTGCCCAGCTCTCTGATGGAGGCTGGTAACCTGAGAATAATTCTACAACGTGCCGACTCTGCTTTCAACCTGGATAGACACGGGTTGATACGATTAGCCCTGTAACTCTGACTAACCTCAAGCAGATGGGGGTCTCTGGCTGTGTTACTGGCTGGAGTGTGTGTGTGTGTGTGTGGGGGTGGGGGTGTGTTTGTAGGGGTTGGCGCAAAAGCCGCAAGACAGCTGACTGCAGGCGTCTGTCCGTGCCTCGGCCAAGCGTTTGAGCCGCTTCAGTCTTCTGAGGAGACAGGACCAGAAGAGATGTTTATATTCACACCAGATCACATTTCAAATGGCACCTCAGCCAGAGTTGAACAAATACACCACAGGATTCCTAGTAAAAGAAAAGTTCTGACTGCAATACAGTATGCAGACTGAAGCAAATGTGATATTTCTTAACAGGGTTTTGCACTCCCTATTGCTCTTGCCCTAGAAGAGTGTAGTCTCTATTGGTTGTCGGTTGTTGATGACTTGAGATTGGCTTTGAAGTGTAATTGTAACTGCTTGATAAGGGTTGCGGTTTGTGTTGCAGGAAATTCATTATTAAAATAACCTTCCAAACCAAAACTGGGAGTGCCGAATGCCTGATGATTCCGCTCCAAGGCAGATGCTACTGAAACTAGTCAGTCATGGGGGAATGTTCACAGATGTAGCCTCATATTTACTGTTACAAGCCTCATTTTTATAAGCAAAGCACCCGGTGTACTAATCTATTGTCCAGAGCTTAAGGCTAAAAGAATGTGCTAGACTAGTGATGAAGAATTTTTGTACTTTGGTATCCCATGACTGCATGAAATTATTGTTTGGAATTTGGTTTGGAAGTTTATACTTTTGACTTTCACATGTAGCATCCTCTGCACATCATTATTTTTTACTCCAACATAGCTGGTGTTTAAAGTCAATTCTTTTTACCTTTTTTAAAGATTTTACATGACAGATGCGCAAGTGCACTGTCAGAAATATCCCCAGCAGAGGTCTTAAAGAAATGTGGCCTTCATTTGACAAGCCAAGCTGCGAGAGATGATTTTATCCAAGCTTGGTTAAATTTAGGTCAGACACAATGACGCATGTCCCCCCTCAGACACGTGTCATCTAATTTAAACATGACTTGCAGCACACGGTAAAAGCTGTTTGTATGCACCTGCACGCAGCGGCATTTGGTCATGGCTTTTGATCAAGAGGCTGCCGTCTCCGTGGGACACCGGGGCTAATTGCTGACGTCACATCTTAGGAAAGTATCTGTGGATAAATTGGCGTTATCATGCGTGTACCTGGACAGCCAGCAGTAATTTTTCGCTCATTTCATTACTCCTTTTACTGAAGTTCTCTATAAATACAGATAACAAGATCAGACAATTACATTATTATGGCATTTCCCCCCCCCCCCCCCCCATTTTTTTTTTCTTTTTGTGCAACATATTTGACTAAAAATTTAATAAAGTTACATGAAAATGGGCATTCTGTACAAAATAACAGAAGACAACACAACACAAAAATGATAGACAGATGGCAAAGAAGATAAAAAGTCTATAGTGAAAGAAATATAAATTGCAGCCCTATTCCCAAGACAAAGTAGTCGGTTACGGCATGGTTACTGTGTCATGAATCCAGATTCTTAAAAGAGGGTCCTCTCAGTCCAACACACTCATTGGTAGGGCTGTGTCAAAAAATCGATATGGCGATATATCGCAATACTTAGTTTTGCGATGTCAGTATCGATTTTTATAACTAAAAAATATATATATATATATATATATATATATAGGGGAAGGTGGGGTGATTTGTGCATTTTGGAAGATGCAAAACCCCTTGTTTCTAGAAAACCGTGGAAGAAATTGGAAATGTGACCACATATTTAAGAAGAGCCATCCATTTGACTCATCCTGTAAAGAAGGGAGACACAAGGAATAAGATATAAGCACATTTAAGCTCAAAAAACTGTGTTTTGCCTTTCAAAGTAAAATTTCCATGATCAAGGTTTTTTGATTATTGTGTCTGAACAATTATAGACACGTTTGAAAACATTTGACACATGTTTAGTGCTTTGGTATGCTACACTTTGAGTCTATATAGTTAGCACAATGTCAACCCTAAATTGCTGCATCATGCCTATTATCCAAAATTCTGGGGATGGGGTGATTTGTGCGCAAGGGCCTGGGTGAGTTATAAGTAAGTAAGTAAGTAAAATGTATTTATAAAAGCACATTTATGACAGTTTGCACTGTCCAAAGTGCTGTACATAGTGCATTCAGTAGGTAAACAATGAAGGTACAATAACAATAACCAAAATAAAAGACGTAAAGCCCATACATCCACATAAACACAGATAGTAGTGCAGAGGTAAGATAGTTAATGGGGAGGAAACACCAGGGTGTACATATGGGTTTTGAGCCTTGATTTAAAGGCAGAAATGTAGGGGGAATCACATTTGTCAGGTGGCAGTTGGTTCCACAAGCACGGAGCAACTAGTGCAAAGTACATTTCTGAGAGTTGTGCCAGTGGCATGGCTGTATACGCTGGTCACCAAAAGAAAGTGATTGTCTACAGTAGCTCAGGAGAGAGTGACATCTCAATTCCACTTAACGACACCACTGATGAGAGTTCAGATGGCCAGAAAGATGATGATGGTGACTTTGTCATTGTGACACAATGACGCACAAATCACCCCACTACGTGGGGTGATTTGTGCGTCAAGACAACTTTTTTTCCGAAAGCTATATTTCTTAAACAGTTTATTCCAGATCCAAAGTTTTTATTGCCAGGGATGCACAACATCCTGAAATATATGTACATATTTGAGTTGGAGACATAACTGTCAAGGCCTCACTTTAAAATCACTTTGAGTAAAAAGTTGCACAAATCACCCCACCTTCCCCTATATATATTTTTTTTTTTAAGATTTTTTTTTTTTTTTTTTGCTTTTCAAGGCTTTATTGACAGTGCAGAGATACAGATATGAAATGGGGCAGAGAGGGAATGAAATGCACAGAACAACCACGGGTCAGATTCAAACCCATGTCTGCTGTCAGGCCTGAGCCTCTAGGATACTGACTATTGAAGTTAGATCAATTTTGTTTATAACAATACTTAAGATTCACTGTGTCAGAAAAGCACACTGATGTGTTTTTATTTTGAGTGTGTCCTGTACAGTTAGTACAAGAGTGAATTGGATTTGTTATTTTGATGTTATGGCAGCTGCAGCAGTGTTTGATCATTTGCCAAAACCAAAAAAATTAAGAAAAATAGTAAAGGAAGTTGTGAAAGAAATAGTTTTGACTTCATTTGTCTGTGCAATTATCAATATATTGTGCTGTTATGTTTGACAAGGCAACTTGTTTATGGAATATCGCAATATATCGTGATATATCAAGATACACAATATATCGTGATATATCGTATCGTGACCAGTGTATCGTGATACGTATCGCGAAGTCCTTGACAATACCCAGCCCTACTCATTGGCAGGGTAGACACTAGTATAAGAGAAAATATGTCAGGGTGGTAATGATGTAACACTGCTCCCAGATGAAGTTGTGAAATCATTCTTAGAAACTTAAACTCTCTCCAGCATTTGAGGAGGTGGGAGGGGCAAGCAAAGCAGCATTTCTGGCATTTGACACAGCAGTGTGGTGGTCCTCAACTTCTGTTAAACAGGTTGGTGCTATCCACCCTCTCTACGGCAACTTTCCTCCGCTCCCCTCCATTACATCAGACGCTGGAAAAGTAGCCAAGAAGCTAAGAGAGCCGGGCAGCCACCGTATTCAACCCGGGTCCCAGCCAACAGTAGTGCAAGCTTGCAGAAGCCCTAAGCGCACCGATTTGCTAACTGTTTGGACTTCTCACTTTGTGGCAGCAGTGGTGAAGGTGCTGTGGAAGACTTTACCCGCCTGACTCGACTTCAGTCACGCTGTGTCACATGGACTGGAAATACAGAGTGTTGTACCATTGCAGGGGTAACAGGAATACCACGATGAATTGCCAAGTGGCATGGTTTCCCACTATTTGAAGCCGAAAATAGTTTGGGGTGGACTCCTCTGTTATGCAATTACAGTGGACTGTATCACGGAGGGAAGGGTGACGTGAGATGGATGAAATGTTCTCACACTAAGGATGTTGCCAGCCTCTTTCCTCTCATCTGTTGATGTGTGAGGCGACTTCCCTGCTGTAGTCAAGCAGATTTTTTTCATAATGGAAGATACGCTTTTCCCTTGACTCGGTCTCTGGATCTGCTACAATTGTATATGTACCTATTTTGTGTTTGTTTAAACACTGGTTTGGTTAGAAAGCAACCTTGGTTCAGCAGCACTGCTTCCTACAGATTGGCAGTTCACTGTGGTAGTGACACCAGTAACTTAACACAGACATTCAAGCCTAAAAATAAGTTATTTCTTAGTGCTGCAAGTAAATATGTATTTTATTTTTGATTAAATCTTTCATAATGGATTTTTACGTTGTACGTAAAATAAAAGTAGGGAAAAATCAATTGTAGTTTCCCAGAGCCCAAAGGTGACAAAAGTCTTGTTTTGTTCGACCAACAGTCCAAATAATCCCCATTTTATAAATTTTTCATCCATTTTAGACTCATTGATCAAAGTAGTTGCTGATTAAACGTTTTTGTTCAACTTATCGATTGATCGTCTAATCATCGCAGCTCTTAACTACGTTTCCATTTGATTGGTCTTAATCATCATGACCCAGCCGTCTATCCATTCAATGTCTGTACCTATAGTTACAGTCTTTCGCCACACCGCCACAGTGTTAACTCTCGGTTCTTAGAAATCTCCATCGGTTACAGCTGCCAGCGATACGCATCATGGCACCGAAAATAATACCAAACAAAACCCTTACTTCCTTGACAATTATTCATACTGGCGGGTTGCCAAGATATTAACAATGTCTCATAATCCCCGGGCTTTGCTGCTACACGTCACATATACTATGGCAGAAATGATATGTTCTTACTCTTAATGCCTCAACATGTTTCATCAAATCTCTTGCCACTTTCCAGCAGGTGCCGAGCGTGATGTATAATGATATATGGATAATCTCAGTGATGGGCTTTTATCCTCTTGAAGAAGAGAAGCTACAGGGAATATATTGCCTTTTTCTATCCTTCAATTCCTCTGTTGTTTTAAGGCGTCTGGTCACAGTGATTTGGGGCAACAGATATCCGCCCAGACGTCCTTTTACTACTTGACTGTGTAACAGGAGTCCTGGGAATCAGAAATTTCGCTGTTTGCTTTGCGGTTAATGAACGCACGTCACAGGGACTATGAGTTTCTTAAGACATTTCGCTGCTGGTTTCCGCTGCACTCCTCAATGGTTGACAAGATTGTTCTGTCCCTTCATCAGTCACTGCATGTGTGAAAAGATGACGGTACATGTCTTTGAAAGTGGCTATATATTTTTCTTAAAATTAAGAGATCAAGGTATTTTCCCCCCTATTTTTTTCTTTTGAAGTGTTCTTTTCTTTTTTTCCTCTTGGTATAAAATGATGCTCAGGGAGATTTTGTTACTTTTTCCTCGACTAATTTTTCTAAATCTTGGAAATTGCCGGTCTGTTAAAAGGTATTAGGAGATTTTCCTGGCACTTAGTAGTTCCATGAACGCTCTGCCACCAATGACTCTAATATCTGTCTTATGTGAACACAAGGAGTCTTATCAGATAAGTGGATTTGCTAAGGTATAAAACACTGCCAAGGGCTGGGATATTTTCCCTGTGCCTACAAGTCACTTTAGCCTTAACCACATTTCCACAGTTAGCCTGCACCCCGTGAAGAGTTGGACTGAGTTCCTGAAATTCTACCCTGCTGCTTCCTCACTCTATTCTGCCTGACTGCAGTTAAGGGCTAAGTTAAGTGGTGTAGCCAGGTATTTAAAAAGTAACCCACTTTTGTTTTAAACAGGGCAGCACTGTATGTACTCACTGAATTGGTGGTATGGCACTGGACTGTACCCTAAAGCTGGGCCATTTTTAGAGGCTGATTGTCTGGTATCTGCTATTTCTCAAGAGTCACTAATCTCTATGATAACACCCTCAGGCCAAAACATAACCTGTGTGTCCTTAAATCCACTATGAGTAACTTTGCCCGTTGGCGGCCCCTTTGGACAAAAGCGGTAGTATTTTTACGACGCCCGCTGTCGTAAAGCTGTTTTTATAGCTTGTGCCGGGTGTGCGAGTGTCAAATGGTTAGGGCGCAATATAGTGCATGTCCGTGTGTTGAAAGTGTGAGGGCACGGACTCTTTTCGGCTCCGTGAGAGTGGTTTGTAGGGCTGGCCCGAATTATTCGAATATCCGAGTATTCGTTTGTTAAATTAGTATTCGGAGCTCAATTCAGTATTCGGGATATTCGTTTTTTTTTTTTTTTTCCAAAGGTATCTCAAACTGCAGTATATTTTGTCAGCAAATAATATTTGGATATACAAGTTATAAAACAATTGTAAAATACAAATTAGACGTTCATTTAAAATATATTATCGAATTATTTGAACTTTGACCTAGTTGGCAGTTGCCCTTTCAAAGCGCAACCTGTGATATCAGCTGTAGTAGGCTACGTGATGTTACCAGAGTGAGGCAAACTAAAAGCGGCACCAAGTGCAGGAGGGAGAAAGAGATGGAGGAAGAATAGATTGTGTTCCTATATTCCTAATAACTCTATAGGCACAACATTAGCGCGATTTTGGAAGGAAATGTAATGCTTGACGTAATGCTAACGTTAGCTTAGCTCAGCAGTTTGTTTACATTCAGCCATGCTATTCAGCCATCATTAACCGGTCCGTGACTTGCTTGCATCATGGGAATAGGCAGTCAATAATGGATATAATATGGACACAAAAGACTATCAATATTGGATCTTTGTATGGATTTATAAATCGCCGAAAAGATGCACGTTCCTGGATGAGAGAGACGGCAGTTAGTATGGATCACGATGAGGTAATGTGATTATGTTGTTGTAAATAATGACTATTTCAGATGAATAATGGTAATCTGATGAAGCAAAGTAAACTTTGTGTTAGTAGGGGAGAACGGGGTAATTTGTCACACGGGTAGGTTGTCACAATCGTTATATCTCAGAACCAGAAGGCGCTGTCTGTGAAATTTTGGTATGTAAATATCCAGAATTGGGATCAGAGGTCACCTACATAGTCTTCCTTGGAGTTAGACTGCTGAATTTGAGGAGAGACGACTGTTTGTGTTTTTCATGTCAAATTGAAAATATTTAGCTCCTCAGTATTTTTCTTCTAGGCTTTTACACAATGGGTTTATAACAAAACACTTGTTACCCATACAAAGTGTGAAGGGTAAACTATAGTTTAGATTGTGGTTAGCAAGTTAATTAGTTTTCAGATGGTTGTTGGCCTTGATGCTAGCAAGAAATTCAAGTTGGGGTTGGTCGTCACATTTTTTGGGGGGTTGGTTGTCACATGTTATCCAAAGGCTGCAGCCAGAAAAGGAACCCAATAACGAAAGAAATTGTCAAGCTGTATCCTCACTGACACCCCAGAGAAGGAAAGAATAGAGCAGGAAAAGGCAGCTAGCATGCAAAAGAAAAAAGGTCAACAAAATCAAAACAAACCCAGTGCATCCCAAACTAGACCAGCTGCCAAGGCTACATTAAGTTATGTAGGCCTATTTGTCAACTTGACAATGCAATTAAACTTTCAAATTTAGTTTTACTTTCTTGCCTTCTTTTTAATATTATTCCCATTAAGATAACATTGTGACAAACAACCCCATAGTGTTTGACAACCGACCCCTTGATGGGGTTGGTTGTCACAATGTGTAAGGGTGTCTTTGATGATTAATTTCTTCTTTATTACAATAAGATAGAAAAAGTGAGGGGTACACATTTCAAGCCAACACCTTAAGCTTCAATTTAATGTAGGAATGATTATTGAAAGATGTTTAGGGGATGAGCAATTCTCACTGGAGTAAAAAGTGTGCCTACTTACCCCGTTCTCCCCTACCGCTCATTCATTTAGGAGTAAACACTGCAGTCTAGTTCGCTCCCGTGAAATTGTGTACACGTTGCTTGGCAACGTCCTACTCCCGCCCGTATATCACTCTCCCTTTTAGCTATTCTTCATTGCATTCTCTTTTTTTTCTTTGATGGTTCAGCCCCGTTATCAGTCATTATGACGACAAATAACTGTCTCAAACAAGGCTCCCGCTCCCCTTCCCTCACCTGGAGGGATAGGCTTCTCAAATCGCATTGCTGCGCCACACTGAAATCTGCGACCAATAAGAATATGTGACCATAGCCTGCATGCGCGAACCGAAAATCGGACTGGGTGTGCAACCAGACCAAATGCAGTAATAAAAACTATATAAAAACGTATTTCTTTGCACTGATGGTCTTGTTTGCTGTTAAAGGTAATTTATGACTATCAGAGGAAACATGAGGCTGTTTTAAAGATATTTAAATGTTACTCGTAGCTGCTTTAAAATATATTTGGGATCAACTGTAAAAAGTGATGCTAATGCAACCATTTTCCCTAGTGTGAGATCACCAATCCACTAATTCGGAAAGAATACAGGCAGAGGAGGCGACCATCGTGTCTCCCTTTTTTTGTAACATTTACAAAAATATCAGCAAATATAAAGCAACAACTTAACATATTCATGTTGACTCTTAATCTTTCATTGGTGTAATCTTAATGGTTTTTCAGATTTAGTGGAAATGCAAACAGGAATGGACAAAAGGGACTTTTAGTTCCTGGTTTAGTTTGTCGGGGCTCTGCAGGTCCTGGTACTTAATGGTGGGAAAGGGCAATTGGGTCAGTCGGTGAGTTAGTTAAGACCAAAAATAAACTTGGACCTCTTCCCTATGAACTGCGCCTAATTTCCTTCCAGGCATTCCTTCCAGACTGAATGCCTGGAATATCAGCCTTCTCCTGTGAAGCGACAGAGGCATTCAAGAGGCAGTGTTCAAGACCAAACATTAACACACTGTCACAGGAGATTGATTAGGAGACGGATCAGAGATTAGCAGGAGACTGGGTGAAGAACAGGTTCACTAGCATGCCATCAGCACCTGTCAGTCACAACTGGGCCTTCTTCATCTTGGTTTTCCTCCCTCCCCTTTAGGTTTTAGGTCCCATTCGGGTTAGGGGAGGAGTGGATAGGGGAAAAGGAAGCCTTTTGTTTATAGAGGAACAATGCTGCGCATGAGAGCGCACAGTCCTGGGCCTGGAGTCAAAACACAGTAGACAGACAAACATGAAGAGGAAAGGTTTTTTTTTGGGGGGGGGGGTTATTGGGGTGCGGCGGACTGGGGCTAGGGCTGTTCCCTGAAGATGTGTCAGACTGTCTGGCGG
This sequence comes from Ammodytes marinus, assembly GCF_949987685.1. NCBI lineage: Eukaryota > Metazoa > Chordata > Actinopteri > Uranoscopiformes > Ammodytidae > Ammodytes > Ammodytes marinus. The sequence goes on along the minus strand of NC_137220.1, from coordinate 19,321,138 downwards.
GTTGGTCATGCACTAGAATGAAGGAGGAACCAGGTGGACTGGAAGGGAGGTTCATAATGGGGTCGACCCGAGCTAGTGGGCCTAAAGAGATTAGTTTAGGTTCACACACAGTGTCCACGCAAGGGAAAGGCATCGGTGGATATTTTGGAAATGCCTCCTCCTCCTTTATCCTCTCCTCCCTCTTATTAAGCTGTGTTTCCAGACAGTTTTAACTTGGTGGAATATTACCAGGCGCTTGTCTCTTGTTCTCACACCCCCCATTTCCTCCAACTCATAGGCTCCAGTGTAATGGTTAACCACAGAGCAACAGACAGGGGCTGTGTGAACCCGTCTTTTCCCCACGGTGCTCTTTTCTTTTCCCATGCTCCGTCGCGTCCGTGTGTGTGCGTGAAAGCGACCGTATATCAGACACAAGTGGACTCCCAGTTCCGTCTTGTCTCGGCCAGTGGTCGCTACCATGGCGACGCCCCCCCATCCCCCTAGACGTCACATGACCTCTCCCTCCACCAGGTGTTTGGCTTGCGTCTGGCGGAATTCATTGATTCGCCGGCACACAGTGGGGCTCATTGTGTGGCAGCCTGTGAGAAACCGGGCCCGTCCTCCTCTCTCCCCACAGGTGGAACCTTAGCTTCACCCCCTAGGTCTCTCTGTCTCTGCCCGCACAGAGCTGCTGTTGCCACTTGGAGGAATTGATTTTAATTAAGAGATGGGCCCGTCAAAAGGACGGGGGCTCAGCAAATCTGAGCTGATTATCAGTTGTATGTGGTGTTTGTTTAGCTTTCCCTGCCGTCCTCTGTGGTGTAATGTGGAAAGCCATTATGTGACTAATAGGCTGCAGTCAGCTAAGCAGCCACCGACAGCGCCCATACACACACACCAACGACACCCCTGCTCCTCGTGCCAGCCACCAGGTTATATTTCCACTTAGTCACCGACACAATTGCCCAGTATTTGTTTCTTCCAGTGGTTGAGATGGTCGTTGGATGATGCTGCATTTTTAAATGATGTAGTGATATGTTACATTTTTTTTTGTCAGTGTGTGTGGGTGAGCCTGTCTGCTTCCTCACATTCTTCACCCTCCTCCTGTGGTCTGTTTGAAATTAACAATGCTCAGTAAAAGGTTTTGGTCATTTGTCAGATAAAAGGAATAGCATGTGATCCCCGCTCCCGCTCTGACGTGTTTGTGTGGAGGAGCCAGTGATGGAAGACGGGCTTTCAGTGTAGCTGTGGCTAAACATATACACGTTCTGGTACCTGCCAGCTGTAAAAAAACTTGGCTGTCACCCAACATTATAAGTCCACTCTGGTCTAAATACTGGCCATAAGAGGAAAAGCCTCTGGTGCTGCTGTCTTTTTGTATATTGTCTTTCTTAAATGTCTGTCCCCATCTCTCGCTGCAGTCCCTGGCTGTGTGAGGTGGTGCGACCGGAATGAGAAACACTGCAGACACAGAGAAACCCTTCTCTCAGCTTCGCCTCGATGCTTGCCGTCGCTATGACGACACAGGATTTTAGATGGGCCAAGATGCACGGGGGTTATGGGATGCTTTTCCGTACTGCTTGACTGTGTGTGTTTATTCTGAAAAAGAAGGAGAAAGTTGGGGCGCCCTTAGCTCAGTTGGTAGGGCGTCCCCCCCCCCCCCGGGCCGGGCCCAGCAGCAGACCCGGGTTCGATTCCCGCCAGCGGTCGTTCTCTGCATGTCACTCCCCTCTCTGCCCCATTTCACCTCTGTCTCTCTGCACTGTCAATAAAGCATAAAAATGCCCAAAAAATATTAAAAAAAAAAAGATGAAGAAGAAGAAGGAGGAGAAAGTATTGATATTTTACAGACATTTACTTCCTCAATGCCTAAAATATAAATGACTGTTCTTTTTAAAAATATTATTAGTATTATTATTTTTTTAATATATTTTGATAAATTCAAATAACTAATTTCTCAAATCAAAGTATGAATTGAGCAAAATTTGATTAGTTGATCGGTATTTATCCTGCAATCCTTTTGATCAATCACTTCTGTCACTTTTCTAGCAAAGTAGCCAGACATCTCATTACTTTTAACTTTGAAAATTTGATACATTTTGATATATTTTAGACATATTTCCGGATAAACGATGATTTTGGAGACCTCACTTTTTAATTTAAGTTCATTTTTCAATATTTGTTTCTCATTTAAAATGAATAAAATTGCTCAAAATGTTGTCCTATCTAACTCCTCACATTGAGTTACCTCTGGCAACCGGCTACATTATTTAGTTGAGCTAAAAATGGCCACTCCCTGAAGAAAACAGTGTTCTGTGCAGCATAGCCAAGGAACAGAAATGATGTGATTCTGACGGGTCTGGCGTCTGAAATTAGCTTTTCTTGTTGTTTCTTGTTTCATTTCTTGGCTCCCTGTGTATGTTTCCAACACATTGTGGGGTTGAGCGTGAATATTACGCTGTTGCATTGGGGAAAGAAAATGTAATGGTCTTTTATCCCTTCATGGGGTTTCATACAACTGAGGCTCTAGTCTACACAATAATCTGTAGGCCATGCTGAACCCATTCCAAGCACTTTGGTGCCACTGAAATTTTTCCTTCATTGTTTCCCTCCTTACAGTCTCCACTCTCCTGCCTGCGTGCCCTACATTCAGATCCCCCTTGATACTCTTTATTCTGTTTTATTTATTTATTTTCTCCTCGGAAGCGGCATTATAAATTCGGAGCATCGCAGTTAAAATTAAAAACAACATTGTTAGAGAGACTATTACATGCCGGTGTTGTGTTAGAAATTCAGATTTTATGCACACAAAGGGCATCAAAGAGGAGTGTAAGATGGAAGGAAGCAGAGACCCCAGAGAAGCTCCATCAAATATAAATGAGGCCAATCTTTTCACAGGTTGGGACATGAAGTCTCCAATTAAGGGTCTCAGAAACCAAGCCCACCCTTCACCTCCGACATCTGAGGATCCTTTAAGAGTCCTTGACAACCGCCGCAACAATCGCAGAATGACTGTGTCGGTGAAGCCTTTAGGTTAACTTAGGGGAGTAACCCCCACATTTCAGTAAAGACAGACGACTCCATACTTATACTATATGGCATCTCCCCACTCTCTGACGGCCGACCTTTTCACTGCACTTTTGAATGTTAGGAATAGTTATAAACACTTTTGCCTTCCGAAGTAGTTGCACAACACGTATTATAAACTGACCCTCTGTCCATGTCCACACGTACATAGGTATTTTGTAACGTATCTGTTTCTGTGTGGTTTGGCCTTTTGTCTACACGCAAACATCACAACCGCACACTAAAACTGGAGTGCTTTGAAAAAAAAAATGGTAATTTCTCTGCAAACTGATAATTATTTTTTAAATATCTGTGTACGTGTGGAGTGGACGTTGCTTGAGTCACTCTTATCTCTGTAACTGTTCTGCTGCGTTTGTTTTCATGGCAACCATTGCATTACCTTCAATCTACGCACACAACAGCCTCATATAGAGCTGTAAGGCAACAATAAACTCATATCATTCATACATGCGTCTTCCATTCCTTGCTACATAATGCCACAGACTATCGTGAAGAAGATGAGACCGTGTACTTTGTGTGTGCATATAATGACACATTTGCGTCTACATGTGTCCTTCAGAACGGAGTTGTGCGTTGAGCCACACTAGCCAGATTTCTCTTTTTGTTTGCCCACAAATGACATAAAATCATACTTTTTGCAAAGCCGACGTATCTGTAAAATAAAGCCCAGTTTCAGTGTATGTATAGATTCACCGTGGCCTTTTTATAATGACTGTTTTGCCATAGTGTAATGAGAACTGTATTGTAATGCTTGGACTCCTCTGCACCCTGATTGCTGTCCTTCCGCGCTCCTCTAATTGGCTTCCGTGCTGCAATTGTCTCCCAGCGTGAACCATTCCAGCGGTCTTACCTCCGTTTTTGTCTGCTTTCAGCTGAAATTCGTCCGTTTGTATGTTTTCATAGGGATCCTGTATGGGTATAATTGCAGTGTTGTCATCCCGCTGTGTGGCGAGCTGAGGACTGCATGTGTGCTGCCAGGAGGGTCTGCACGTTTTGTCCATCTTAGTTTGGTCTATGCTGAGCTGGCTACTGTGTGGGCTATTCATGTCTTTGCAATCTAATTTAGTCTCTACTGTCGTTGCTTTGTTCCTGTCTAGACCTTGATTGTAGTTTTTTTTTTTTGCTATTGCCTTACCTTTAGCTATAGCTTTAGAGCCATATTTTCCAGTGGTTCCCTTTTCTTTCTATTAACCTCATATTGATTCAATGCATTGTGACTTCTAGACTAGGGGAACACAGTGCTTGATGTCCCCCCCCACCCCTCTAGAAACACACCACCTCAATGGCCTGCTCTTTTACACACATTATTTACACGTCATGTAGGCAGTAGCATTGTGGAGACTGTCACTTGTTACATTACCCCGCCCTTTAAACCTCTCTTTATTGCACAAATGCATACGTATTCCCCTGTGCCTGTTAATAATTAATTAGATCACTGGAGCCTGTGTGGAGAGAGCCAGTTGTCGTGTGTGTGTGCGTGTGCGTGTGCATGTGCATTGTCGTCTGTGTGTTCAGGAAGAGCAGCAAAAGCGATGCATACCAGATGTTTTAGAAATGAGGTGGGTTTCACTGGAACGTAACACATTCCCAGGGATGTTTGCGGAAAGAAATTCTTCCTCATCTGTCGAGCATGTTCTGCACCCCGCACACTCCCCCCTCCCTCCCCACACACACTCCCTGCAGGAGCTTTATTCGTCTGTGTTTCGATCTTTTAATAAAAAAAAAACTTGTCTGTACCCCTTTTGATCTCAAAACGCCATGCATATGTAGATGTTGTGTGCTTGACACTTGTGATTTGTGTGTGTGTGCGAAAATCATAGTTTACATCTTCCATATGCTTAAGTTTGAGATTCTGTTTCCTAACATGAAACGATTAAAGCAGTACTCACACGGGAGAAGCTGGAAACAGAATAATTATTGTAACTTTAGCTTTTCGTTAATGATTACTTTATAATCAAAATATTCTTCCTAGTCTATTATTGACTGATTAATTAATTATATATTTTACCCATGGAACCAGCCCTCGAGCTGGACTTGGTTGTGGGGCAGATATCGCCCATGAAAAGTGTGAAATTGCCTCATATGGCATTATGATGCCTGTCGCATTGCAGCTGTCATGAGACCCGTCCGCTACTATATGAGAAACGCTATTACTGTCTGACATCGGCAATATTGTCAAATGACAAATTTATGAAAGACGAATGTCTTCTCATTAAACAGTGGCACATTTAACTCCTTCTTTGTCATTGAAAAATGAAAAAAATTGCCATTTCAGAAGTTAAACCTATAGGCTTGAGTTCCTAAGTAAAATCTTAAATATCATTAGAAACTGGATCAGTGTACATATACTTTTAATATATTTTTCAAGATACCAGTACAGTCATTATTTACATTCTCGTCTCTTTAAAGCCAAAACATCTGGCATCAATATCCAGACAAGTTGGTGTCTGCACCTCAGAAAACAATACCACAGAAATAAGCAAAGCAGGAGCTGTATTTCCAAGTGACTGACTCACAGACGCTGTAACTGTAACTCCTCCAGACTCGTCCATCCAGCTCTGCCTTGTCACCGCAGCAACCGTCTCCGTGGCTGTCGGAGCACATCAGCAGGGTTGGCCTCTCCGCGACTGGCTGGCTGTATGGACCTATTATAAGAAGGACGGTGGATTAAAAAATGGCGCCCATTAATTTCTATGAAGCTGCTCATTGGCGCAGGGTTGCATCATGGATAAAAATCTGATTTTTCTACTTCCTCGTCAAGGGGCCCCATTGGACATTTTGTTTGTTTTTCATAGAACGCAGTGAACGCGAGTGGACTCACATGCACATTTGCGTTCTCGAGCCGTGTCTGAGCACAATCGCAATGTTTACTGAGTGACCATGAAATATTAGTTACTTAACCCCTGATGATTCTCTTTATGTGATCTTTAAATTACCGTACATTCCGTTGCTGCAAAGTAATATACTGGTTATCAATTTCAAAACAAATATTCCTCCTGTTTCACATTGTCTCTTTTCAGCTGCCCATCCTCCTCCTGCTAATATTCATTATTTTAGGACATGGTCTACAGATAATTATGAGCCTTTGATTGATATTATTTTTCGGAGAAAGGTTCCCCGCTTGTATTGGAGTGAGCGGTGATATCTACTTCTGGGCCCGGACCTGCCAAGACTTCAATACCAGGCCTGGCCACTAGGCACTCCTTGATCGCGGAAGCAGGCGCTATTAATAGGGGCCTGCTGGCAGTCACAGTGTTTTTATTCTAATGATACACAATATGTTCATAGCTGTTATCTTTAAACCTGTAGCCAAGGAGTGGTCTTTACCAAAATTTGGTCTGTGTTTAACTCACTTTAACGACGGCTGTAATGCAGTTGTTCTCTGTTCAGGGTTTTCCTGCTTGAACCCTGAACGAGACCAATCATTTCCTGTGTCCTAACAAGCACATTCCTCACACTTTTTGAACGAAATAAACCCCTGCTTGTGGTTTTTTAATTTTGGTGTTACATCAAAACTCTTAACGCTCCCTTTCTTTTTTTTCTTTCAGTCCTCTGCGCCAAAAATCTGGTGAAGAAAGACTTCTTCCGTAAGTATCTGCCAATCACAGCTGTCCATGATAAACCTATATTTGCTTTCCGCACCATGTTTGGTTGGTTTACATTTTGGTAAATGTGGGTCACTTTGGGCTGGTAAAAGTGCCTCAACATCATACCAGGAGCTACTTATTGAGCCGTGTCAACTGACGTGGATGGATTACTACACATGTCCTGGGAAGTAGAATAGACTCCAGTTTAAAGCCCCTGTAAACCCAAATCCACAAAATCCTACCAACTATACAATTTGGGGAGTTGGTTGCAGAAAGAATCTGAAAAGAGTTAGGCATATTTATGAAAACAATTTCAAAGTCATCTAAGTTTAACAAACTTTACAGGCATTCAGTCTAGATAAGGCGGACTATGCTCTAGTTCTTATGACACAATGGGTATTTTGAACCTATCACGGCAGTTCTCTGCCCGAACATTCTAATGACTGTTGCCATGGAGACTGATTGATAATGGCCACGTGCTCACGGTCCTGTCAAACTGTTATTTCAAATCAGATTTTTGTAAAAATGTATTATGACACTCAACTTTGATATCATATATTAATTTGATCTATTACAGACCAGGTTTCCAGAGGCTTAAGTTCCTGCAAAACCTCGATCTATATTAGCTTCAATAGGATACACTTAACACATTTCCATTTTGGGCAAGCTTTCTGCAACCACTTTGCATTTAAACACCCAGTTTATTTCCTCGGCCTCACGTGTAGGTGTCTATCGCGTCGCAAGTATTTTGCTGTGTTTGGGCCGGGCTGTCATGGTGAGTAAGCATGTAAAGGTCTTCTGCTCACTCAGGTGGTTTCTGTGGTGCCCATTCTTGCCATTCCAACGCCCAGGAGCTGAGCAAACATTCAGTTAGGGAGTTGGTGGAGAACAGCAACTGTCAATAACCTAAGAAGTGACAGATGGATATCTAGGACTTTGCTTGGAAACCTTTATACCTTTGGGATTTTTATTTAATGTGATAAATCCTTTTTACATCTGTAGCCATTCCGTCTCTAGTTATATAAAACATAGAAAAGCAATCACCTTTACACAACACTCATATTCAATGTTGCCACCAAAAATCATTAGTTTTTTGTTCCTGATAAATAACGTAATCATTCTAAAAACTTCAAACTGATAATCATGTGGCTTTTTTTCACACCAGACGAGAATAATCTATTGAGAGCAACAACAAATTCAATGTGCTGTAAGTAGTGAACAAAGACCTTATTTTGGCAGCTAAATAAAAAACAGTTTGTGTTTAAGTACACAAGGATTTAATCGAATGACTCGCGTGCACTGGTCCTGTAGCGGGTAGAAGTGTTGTAGACAACACACGGCAACTGTGACCTTTATATTTCTCTCACCATCTGCCGTGTAGTGAGCCAACATTTCATTCGTGTCTCGTTAAATTGTTTGTCCGTTATTTACTCTTTGTGAGGGCGACTGAGGCCGAGTGTTCCTTCTCTCCCCCGCAGGCCTCCCTGACCCCTTCGCCAAGGTCGTTGTGGACGGTTCGGGGCAATGCCACTCGACAGACACTGTGAAGAACACACTCGACCCCAAGTGGAATCAACACTATGACCTGTGAGTCCCACAAGAGACTTTGACACTTCTCACGCAGCCATTCCTAACATCTGTTTTAAAAAAACAAAGAATCCTTTCCTTGTTTATTTGAAGACCTCCCACCTGCCTAAAGACTTAATCTGATTACAAACAGCAGTTTAAAGACCTTGCCCAGTGCTATTACAATTCCTCACCATTTTTTTTTTATGTCTTTCTTTCTTTAACCTCAGTAAGTGAGCACACTGAGAGGTGTCAGGCTGTGCCATTAACAGGATCTAAACAGAAACAGATGCAAACAGCTCTTGCATCTGCTCTCTCACTTATCTTGATACTCTGTAATGACTTAACACTTCAGGGGCCAGCAAAGCGTCTGAAGTTGTCCCTTGGAGCACTATTTAAAAAAAAAAAAAATCAAAGTAATTTTCTTCCATTGGCTGAATCACGTGCATGTCCTGTTGCACTCTGGTTGCCTTTCCCAAGGATAGTTTGTCCTGGGAAAGTAACCTGGTGAAAAAATGGAGATGGAGCTTGTGAGTAAAAATGTGAGAGTGAGAGTTTTCCAGTATTGGACCCGGTGTTTATCCAACAGTCATGCAAAGCCAACATGCCAGGGGAAGCACATGTCTGCGTTTGTTTGGTTGCTGGGTAAACGGGAGCCCTCTCTCTACATGGCTGTAAATGTAGCTACTTGTGTCACATTTGTGTACTTACATTTTTTCAGAAATGTTTGCGCGTAGTAAACCTAACTTGTTATGTGTAAATTTGCATCGCTTGAAAAAACTTTAATCTAGATGCTGGATAAAGCCAGAGTTCAAAAAAATTCAAGCCTTTTTAAAAATAAATAAATACTTTAAAATGTATTTTCACCATGTTTTAAGAACGAAATGTCTCAGAAATTAGACAATCAACAACATGGGAACTAATCATTCTGTAATAACCTTCAGAATAGTGCTAAGAATGATTTATGGAAAGTCTAGTTTATGTAATTGCTTTAGAAGTTGAGATTTTGTTGAGAGGTGAGAACACAGACTCGTGGCTGTGTGCGGAGCTTCTAATCTCTATGTTCATATGACCCAGGATCCTGCAGTCGTGGCTGACTGGAGTGCATGTGAAAATGCCTGGTGTTTCTGTCCCAGTGATAAGTTTACCATCACCCTCTGCTCTCTGTCTGTCAGTGTTTATCCTCGTTGCCAGCAGGAGGATGCTCAGGTGGTGTGTTGGAGGAGAGAGCTTTTAATTGACAGAGAGCAGCCTAGAAAAGCCGTCTGGCTGGCTCACACTTATTAAAATAGGGCCCACAACACCTGGTGTTCCAGAATACGGCCCAGTATATTAAAGCTGTTGGCAGTGACTCCTGTTTTCCATTTGTTGTATGCGCTCGTGCAAAGGTGTAGAAATCCTGTGAAAGCGTGCCTGTGAGTATAAATCCAGGGCCTTGGCTTCGTTGGTCAGCCGCAGCAGGCAAACCGGTCCGTGAACTGTGACCCCCTTTCTGCATTTTTGCAGGATGTGGCCGGCATGCCAAGGATAGCAGACATGGTCCGTCTGTCTGGCCGCCTGCCTCTCACTCTGTTGGCACCCACAGTTATGTTAAAATAGACCATCACTCAGAACTACAGGATGTAGTTAAAAAATGAAAGCAACATTAGCATATCAACCACTCCTGTTGGACGCAGTGATTAACAGTAATCTAACGATGAGCTCCTTCATTATCACAACAAGTGTCATGAAGTCTTTTGAGGCCTATTTCTTTTGTTTTGTTTTTGGAGTCTCCCTCCAGTGAGCACTCAAAACACTCTTTGTTTTAATTAGGAGTTATTTGAATGTGGCGTTAAATAATACATGTGCAATGTTAAGTGCTCAGTCTAGACTCAAATTATTTACGCCCACTCATCCATCCATTTTCCTCACATCATCCACGCTGAATTTCTATGGAAGCAGCCTGTGAAACGGTACCACCTCTGATTGCTTCATTAGATCCGTAGTATTACTATGAAGCATAGTTAGCGCTGACCAGAAGAGAAAGATTATTATTATTATCTGCCAAATCTTCTGTTAACCTTGATTACGAACTACTACATTACTTTGAAACTGTTAAAACTATTTAACTTTTAACTTTAAAATCTTTCTGTGTACCTCCTGGCTCCTGCAGGGGTTCCCCTTGGTTGAGATTGACTCCGAAGTTTTTAACAGTATCAGTTTAAGCTGTTCACAAGTGTATTGTCCACGGATTAAAAGATGTGTCAGTGAATTTGTCACTGCTACACTAATGTAATTTTCTTTCTTTTTTTCCACGTTGACCATATGTTCTTGGCAGGAACCTGCAGGAATAAGCCACTAAAACAGTGCCAGAGATGCCTCTTGTATGAATACTGTCTGTCACATAAAAGGTCTTTTTAGAAAGCACATCTGACTCTTTAAATCTGCTGCTTTTTCCCTTTTTATTGCAAGTTTCCCATTGTCTCTAGTGCAGTGTGCACGTGTATGTGTGTGTGTGTGTGTATGTGTTATTGCCTATGACTGGTATTAAAAATCTTAGCCAGACTAATGAATTTTATTACATAGAGGGTGATCCAGATGACTGGGGTTTGGTCATAATACTTCCCTCCCGTCACGTCTGTCTGACATAGCAGCTCTCACATAGCACCCCAGACAGGCATTTGGCATCGACTCAAAATGTCCAGACGTCTTACTCACAGGCCCATTGTTTCATATCCCTTTTGGTAAGCGGCATGATAATTACGGTGGGATGCAGTCCTGCGAATCGTACAGATGATTAGTTTTAGGCCGAAGGAGGGAGCCCACCCGAGCAGATGTGCCACAACAGGTTCACATGGTGAGATTTTATCACACCCTTGGCCTCATCTTGCAAACCAAAAGAGAGAGAAAAATAGAGCAGCACGAATGCACTGGTCTGGAGGGGAAACATCTCTCTGTTTCTGTCTCTCACTCCCGACACATCTTTGGCTGTGTCTTAACAACATAATGACCAAAACCGTGTTCTTTACTTTTATAGCAGGCAAAAATGTTTGGCCTTTTTAACATGGTTGTTTTTAGCTATTCTAGTGGCTCAAGTGGTAGCAATGTTGGCCTGTCTATCCGTCAGTCCACCACTTTGGTCCAGCATGAAATACCTCAGCAGCTATTGGATGGATTGTCATGATTTTAGAGCATTTCCATACTTTCATACAGTTCACACGACATATTTCTCTACTGTTTGTCCCTTCCCTCAGTCCCCCTTCCCACTCCCCCTGAAAAACGTGAATATCATAAATGATTCACAGAATCAGTCTGCTTGTATTGATCTGTCTCATACTCGGACGCTTGGGGTCAGATTTACACCTTTACAAACACTGGCTGGACAATCCCTCTCAGCTCCCCTGCTACCTTCCCCTTCCTTTTCCCGTACTGCCTCCATGTCCCCCCTTTTTGTTTCTTTTAATGTGTCCTTGATGAGGCGCTTAAGCGATGGAGAATGTGTGTTTGCCGGTGATATCCTGAGCTAGACTTTACACGTTGACATAAGCAGTACGTCCCTTATGAGGTTGTATGTACAATTCTGCAGCACAGAGCAAGTATGTTTCACACTGTCAACCAACACAAAGTGTTTGTTATTACATCTATGAGAGAGATGATCTGAATTGAATATTAATCATTTCTTACTTCTCTCTTTTTACCCTCAGATACATCGGAAAGTCAGATTCCATAACCATTAGTGTGTGGAACCACAAGAAGATTCACAAGAAGCAAGGGGCTGGGTTCCTGGGCTGTGTCCGCCTTCTGTCCAACGCAATCAATCGCCTTAAAGACACAGGCTGTACGTGTCAGTGTTACTCCAATTTCCTACTTTATTTTCAAATATTTAAGCTGTTTGGTACTTTGTAATCCTGTCTGGTCACTAGTGAAAAGTACTCCTGTTGCATATTTAAGGTCACCTATTATGCAAAATGCCCTTTTTTCAACATTGATATGGTTCCTCGGTAGCCTGGAAATCCAGACCCATATCTAGAACGTTTGAGGGTCTGGCCACGATCAATAGACCTTTCCAACTCAAGGGGCGGCACCTACGCGTGCATTTCAAAATGCCACTGCAAGCAATTGGATAGCACTACGACCAATCAGAGCAATGAACAAAATGACATAAGCCCCGCTCGTTTAGCGAACAGCGGGTTAACTGTTAAATTAAACTTTTGGCGTGGTCGGTCGGCAAAGCCGAACATTCCTCTTACTTGCTAATGAAACATGTGAGTGCCGTCTTTCAAATCACAAAGTGTCGACGCGAAAACCGTCTCAAACTCGAACAACATATCCACAGCCATCTCTGTTTACAATCACGGCTTCGGCGGCACATGATGCACAGCACTGTCGTCATTCGGTTACGTCCGCCCCAGAGCACCTTACATAGGGCTCTGGCCCACCCATATCAGAAAGAACGATTTTATTGGTAGCTCAGGATTTCTTGACATATTAAATGAGCTTCAATGGAGAGTGTCCAGACCAACAGGTGCAGCAAATTTAATTTGCCAGCGCCTAGCGGCAGATCTGGATTTCCAGGCTAGTTCCCCAGTGTATCTAGAGAAAAAAATATATATTTTTCTCCACCAGCACCTTTCTGAAAACCTGTGTTCAAAACCCCAGTCAGATTTTTCTCCCCCAATATGACATCATAAGGGGTGAAGCCATGCCCCCTCATTACCAAACTCTCCCAGCACTACTTCCATCTGTGATTAGCACACCCCCAGAGATTTAGCACTGTGAGGTTTCAAGAGGTTTTTTTGGACACTACACCATGAAAACAGTTTCTAGTAGAAACCCAAACTAACAATATTAACCTGAAAGTGAGCATAATATGTGACCTTCAAAAATACCTCATGGAGTTTTTTGACCTATTTGTTTGACGTGTTGTTTAATCGATTCCTTGCTCTCTACCAGGTGATTTTAATTATTAATTGAGTTTTTTTTCATGAGATATCAGTCCGCATGCCTCAGGCCTTGCCTTGTGCCCGCATATCACAGTGGTGCTGTCAGGGTTAAGTGACAGAACATAGAGTAGCTCTTTTAAGTGTTGTGTCTCCCTCACTAGGTCTGACAGAGTTGAAACCTGTTTGTGTGTGTGTGTGTGTGAGAGGGGTCAACACACTGAACAGGAAAAGCAAATCAGCAACACCCCTTCAATACTGTAAAACCCTCTCATGTCGGAGCTAACTGGATGAATGAGATGGTGGCTTTAGTAAGCGGCTCCTAGTAAAAGCAGTGCCAGAGAGTCGTAGCTTCAACTAAGCCCTCTGGAGTGTTTGTTTCCCTGTATGCTGAGCAGGTACCTGTTCCTTGGGCCCCACAGCCTCAAACTGTAGGTAGAGGTTGAAAAGGATCCCACTGCGGTTCCTAGAAGCCCCTGACACTGTTGTTTTCCTGGTGCAACACAGGAAACCTGAACCCTGTGCCACAGCTGTGAGCGGTTTGCCTGTGCATTTCCTCTCTCCGCTGGCCTCCTCCTCACCACTCAGTTTCCCCTTCAGTCTCCTCCGTAGGCTGGCAGCATGTGTACACACACACACACACACACACACACACACACACACACATACACACACACACACACACACACACACACACACACACACACACACACAAATGCCATTGTGACTAACCTCCCTCTATCTCCGTTTGCCGATCTAGGCAACCGGTCATTTCACACAGGCATGCATAATTGTACAGCTATTTAAGTGTAAGCGTAGATTTCTTATGTTCTCTCTGTTGTGGTCTCGCCCCCCCTCATGTGTGTATTTGTCATTCTTTTGTTTTTTTTTCGTGAGGAATTTACTAGCCCTTCCAGTTGTGTCCCCTCCATAGGCCTTGGAGAGGGCAACGGTTTGACTCAAATATTTGTGTGTAATTGTAGTGTCTCTGGTCGACCTTAACATTCATGTATAATTGCAGCCTGTCTGTGTTTCTTGTCGTTTGTGTATATGACTGGCTGCATACATATTCAAATGCATGAACTATTTTGTGTTTGTGTGTGTGTCTGTGTGTGTCTGTGTGTGTCTGTGTGTGTGTGTGTGTGTTTTCTGCTGTTTTCTCTGTGGCTGCTGACCTCTTGCCCAGCCTTGTAACGGTTTGACCATCGCCTGTTTTGGTCCCTGTTTAGTCTAGACAGACATCCTGAGTTGATCTGCATGACACCCAGACAACAGAGAGCAGATAGGGGCATTTCTCATGTCTGCAGGCAACTTGGACAATTTTTTTCTTCTTCTTTCCTTTTCCTCCTGATCTCTCTCATTCTCCCTCGCTTCTAAATTCCGCAGACTTTAAGAAGTTCAGACAAAGAGTTTCCAGACTTTGGCAGAGGTTCATGTCCATGCTAAGACCGAGCAGAATAGTGCAGGCTTTGTACTGAAATTTGTCAAATGTTTGACCTCTGCATTTGAACTGAAGCCTGCTCTGTACCGATGCTCAGTGAGGTTTTTACTGCCCGTGGCTGTTCCACAGAGCGGACCATCTGTTTCCAGGGCACAGCCAAGCCGTGGTCTACAGGCAGAAGAATGGGAGACGGATAATGAGGGAGAGAGGGATTGACTCTTGAGTGATGTAAACGATACATAGCAATGTGAATTGTTGTCTCAAGAGGGGAAAAATGCACAAATGCTACTGTACATGCATCACTGACACTCTTTTAATCAATTTGTCCTGTTTGTCTCATGGTGTTGAATCTTTCTGTTTCTTGTCACCTATATTTACTTCTGTACTCAATCTATTTCTTCTTTTTCTCCTCTTTCCACAGACCAGAGACTAGACTTGAACAAGCTGAGTCCCAATGACAGTGACACAGTCAGAGGCCAGATAGTAGGTGAGTACCGATGGGACAAGCAAACAAGAAAACATTTGGTAGCACGTAAAGATTTGTATAAAAAACTAAAGAGTGTGTAAAGGGAATGAGGGCGCGCTCCGTGGCGTAGTGGGTAGAGCCTGCACCATATAGGCTGATTACCCTGTTGCAGTGGTCGCGGGTACGAATTTAACCTGGGACCTTTACTGTATGTCATCCCCCCTCTCTCCCCGATTCAACTCTGTACTCTCTCCTCTCAACTCTCAATAAAAGGTTAACTTTCTAAAGAATATCATTTTAAAAAGTATGTATTTTTTGTTATTACCTTAGAATGAGCCTTTTATATCGCCGCCATGTTGCACCACCATGTATATATAGTAGCACAGAAAGTACAAACTTAACAGCATTACACGTTTTTATATATAGTGGGGGTCCGCCGGAAGATGAAGAAGTAGTACTACAGAATAAATAACTAAATACTTCTTCACCTCGTCACTTGATATTGTGGAAAGTCTTGATGCAGTAGTGGAGGATTATATCTTTAGTACCCAGTTTCTCGTCCTTGAAGGCCACCGGCTTCTTTAAATTATTCGAATTGGAGGGATTAGCAAGGGAGCGTTGCATTACAGATTTCTCACCACCAGATGATGCCAAAATCCACCTTTATTACACACTGCATTTTTAAATGAGTCTTTCTGGGGGTACTTAACTGACTGTTTTCTTCACCATGACGTCACATATATAGCAGACTGTTATTCATTTACTGGGTATTGGATACTCTCAGAGGATGGTGTATTAGCAAAAAAAGGCAACAAGATTAAAGGCAAATCATTTCAGTGTTTTCCTGGTAATGACAGCCGATGTCCCTTTTTGTTTCTTGCATGTTAATGTGTAGTTTGTGTAAGTAAAAAAAATACCTTCCAGGCAGTGGCGGAGCCAGGGGGGGGCCGGGGGTGGCCACGGCCACCCCCCGCAGAATCTCGGCCACCCCATTGGCCACCCCAAGCGCCATAGTTTTGACGGCTGTGGAAAAATGCGGAACCTTTCTTACACCGCTAGTACACTGTCGGACCTTTTAGCTGCACGCACACATCATGTAACAGCTCAAGCCTGAATGCTTGTTACTACCATGGTTACTACCATGGGGTTACTACAGACCTGACGCTTCGACTGGCAAGTAAGCGAACCCTTCCATCTCTACTAGTGCGCTCCGCTCTGCCCCGCCCCCTCCTGAACTATTTTGCTTTCAGCGATTGCAGTGCAATGGTTATTCAGCATAAAGTTAAAAAACTTGCTCGCCCAAGACTGATGTTAAACCGAAACACAAAAGCCTTGCGCGAGCAAAGCAGTGATTCACCCGGTGAAACATGGGGTGAGACTGTGACTGTGGGTAACGGTGTCATCACCTTGCCGGTGAGAAAAGCTCTGTGGCTTAACAGCTAAAATGATAACCGGCCGCCGGGGATCTCATGTCCGCTAACGTTGTTCAGGGGAGGCTCCCGCGATCGGATTGCATTTCTTGAGCATGAAAACACAGCCATGTAGGCATTGCGAACTTACAGCGCAACAAGAGGAAATGCCTGAGTGAGCCGCCTGACTCCCTCCGTTAGTTTCAGTACAGCCGAAAAAAATACAATCACCACCTAAACATGGACATAGTTTAAATAAAGCATCTTGTTTTTATGATCATTAGGGCTTTGATGCAAATTCTGAATTGAAATTGAACTTTTCGGTGGCAGCTGTGGTGCAGTTTTTTTCATGCTTGCCCATAGGCGTAGATTTGGGGAGGTGGGGCGGGGGGAGGGGGCACAGGGGATGTCCCCCCCCCACCCCAATAATCAGAAGAGATACATTTTTCCCCCTCAAAAAGTAAGAAAGACAACCCTATTCCCCCAAAAGAGGTAAAAATAACAGTTGAAACATTGATATATCTCCTAATTGTTAATACATATTCCCCTATGATTTCAAAATGTAAAGTGTCATAATAGTTCACACTGCTGCTGTGTCATGAGTAGTGAGTCCTACATTTTTTTTTTTAACAATACAGTAGAGTAAATATTTGAAAGCAATACAGATGCCTGAGAGCCTTACTGCTTTTTATAACATTATATTTACGTCACTGGGAGCATGTTGTCTTTTCCTTAACAGAAATGTAGACATGTCCACCATAATAATTAAATAGGCTACAGAAGGCATAAATAAGTACATTAAAATTCACCAGAATGCACAAAATGGTATGTTTGAAGTAAAAAAAAATCTGGGGGAGTACCCCCAGACCCCCACTTATGTTGAAGCAAAACCGAAGCCCTTGTGCTTGCCACCCAAAAATTATCACTGGTCCCATCCTGGCCACCCCAATGAAAATTTCCTGGCTCCGCCACTGCTTCCAGGATATTCTTTCATGCCTATATAAATGTAAAATATGTCCAGCTGTAGTCCGTCAGCCTTGCCCGTTCTCAAAAAGCTGTCCCATATATCACAATCCTCGTGTAAAATGTAGGATTGGATTTCATAATACTGCACAAGGAAAAAATAAAGAAAATACGACTTCCTTTTAACCAGACCCTGCGGGGTACCACTGATAAAAATGTCACCATATTCCTGTTACCCATAAAGATATATCGCAATTTTGTGCTTGGATACAATATCTGAGCCTGCACCCTTAGTCTGCTGTCTAGTAATCCTAGTGCGTTGCATCTGTCTGCCATGTGTTTGTTGCTGCAGTGAGCCTGCAGTCCAGGGACAGGATAGGCACAGGAGGCCCCGTGGTGGACTGCAGTCGGCTGTTTGACAATGATCTTCCAGATGGGTATGTTATTTTTTTTTTTTCAAGGGAAATCTCTTATCGTTTGGGGAACAGCTTTTGAAGAGGTCGTTGCAAATCCTTTAACAATGAAAGCTGCCTTCAAGTTCTTGCCTAAAGATACACTGAGTATGATATTCACATGTGGTGAGACAGAACACTACTAGATGATCTTGTGGCTGCTTAACCATGTCCGCTCACTGCTGCGTCTGTGTATGTTTCTGCCGCCAGCTGGGAGGAGAGGAGGACGGCGTCTGGACGAATCCAGTACTTGAACCACATCACACGCACCACACAGTGGGAGAGGCCTACCAGGTGAGTACACTCGGCAGCCCACAGAAACTCAAACCCAGACCTCTTAAATCAAACTGCATTGGGCCATTGAAAGACCTCATCTCTGCCCTCAGTGCTCCCAAACTGTGTGTGTGTGTGTGGGGGGGGGATCTGTCCAAAAACTGTAGGTGGGTCAGTCAGACAAGGTGTCAGACAGCGTTCTTAGTCAGCTGTGTTTTAATGATGAGCAAGAGCCAGGGAGGGCCTCTCTCTGTCCTGGTCTTTTGTGTTTGGTTCTTTTATCTGTTTCTATCACTCAGTTCTAACCAAAGTGGAACTCAGTCTCAGTACTCTTGTGCCTTGTATAGGTTTTCAGAAGTGCCTGAAGACTTCTTGAAAGCTGCTGTTTGTGTTCATAGAGATGCTTTTTCGCACTCCTTCCTTCTTCCTGACACTAGGCCATTTATGTTCCAATTGACTGTATACATGCCAGAGTAGCTCAACTCCCAATCGCATTATCCATACCCATCTTATATCCTGTTTATCCCCCCTCTTTGCCCCCCTCAGACCTGCATCAGAATACTCCAGTCCTGGCCGGCCTCTCAGCTGCATTGTGGATGAGAACACGCCAGTCAACACGAACGGAGCCACGCCCACCACAGCGCTGCCTCCCAGTGGCGGCGACCAGCGGGCCCAGGAGAGACGGGTCCGCTCCCAGAGGCACCGCAACTACATGAGCAGAACCCACCTGCACACACCACCAGACCTCCCTGAGGGATATGGTTAGTGGGAAGCCGGCACCACACAGTGTTTATAGGAAATTGCATTGTTCGAGGGTTTGTGTAGTGAATGTACTTTTTAGTATGTATTTAGTGACATGAATTCTGTGAAATATGGGCAGATCTTGAATCCACACTTACTAGAACTGGTACTGGAAATGGATTGCGAAGGAACCATCAACTGAGACTAACCCGGTCCCCCCACATCCACAAAACATACATAGAAAGAAATACTATTCGAGTGAATCCCAAACCTCTATTTGTCGAGTAGCTCAACTAATGTTAGAAAAGTAGAAGTTGTTATTTGAAAAATATATATCTACATATTGAGTAAGATGTAGCAGTTGAAAATATATATAAATAGTACGCTTAATGTATTAATATATAGTTTAAATAGGTTAGCTAAAAGGAATGGATAAATGCTTAGAATATAATATAACTTATTTTGCTATTATTTGTAGGCTCTGCTGGTGGTAAATAATGATATGTAATGCCTTTTTTCATAAAATATATTTAAAAAAAGTTAAAGTGTCCAAAAAAGACATATTTAGCCAAAAAGTATTGGTTACTACATATACTGTAGCTCCTACCAGTTGTTAGAAACACACTGGGCTCAGTAACTTGCCTAATCTGTAGCCACATTCAGTCTGATGATGCTTCAGCTTCACACAAGGAGCCTGAAATACTGGCTCCTTTTTAGACATCTAATTGAATTGATCTAGCTGTTGCAGCCTGGCGGCCGCCATTCGCCTCTGTTCTCCTTTCTGCAGAAAGTCAAACAATCAGAGGCATTCATGTAAAAGCAAACACTGATACACACACAAGCTGTGGTCACCTACACACAGCCCCAGGGAGTTTTGTTTATCTTCAGAGTAAAATGTTCTGTTGGATGGGAGCCGGAGCTAAATCAGAATATCACACATTTTCCCTTTAGATTAGGAGGCCCCAAGCCACACCATACTTCTGTCTCTCTGTCTCTCCATTTCTCTCTCTCTCTCTATCTCTCTCTCTCTCTCTTTCTCTCTGTCTTTCTTTCTTGCTCTCGCTCTCTTGACTTTTTAATTCTTGGACATTTCCTATTAAACCTGTCAGAACCTTTGATTGTCTTCACGCCCTGTGTGTCATACATACATATATATCATGCAGTGGTCAGGGCTGGGTGTGGGTTTGAAAGGTCTTGTGTACATATATGTTAAAGCAGGGCGGTAGGTCCCAAGACATGCCAGAAGAGCACTCTCTGGCAGGCCGCTCCGTGGACATATCGCTGTCGGGCTGTGATGAATGAGCTCACCAACTCAAAAGTCTGACTGCCTTATCTCTCTCCTCTCCTTTCCTCGCCAATGTTCTTCCCCTCCCCTCCTCTGCCTCTTCCTGGCTGCCTTTTGGGATCTCCACTGACTCTGGCAGTACTTTTATATCCATCTGTGTGATCTCTCGCTTAAGCAGACAGGTTATAAGCACAGTTTTTCTTCATGTGGCACATGAATTAAACTTTTTTTAAATTTTCCACAGTTTTTCCAACATTTGACAAACTCTTGGTGTCCAAAGTTGGAGGCAAAATTCTTCTTGTCCTTTTTTTTATTATTATTATTTTTTTCTTCTGTATTTTAACAATTATTTGACAGTTTGAAATAGATAGTGACAGAGTGAAAATGGGGAGAGAGAGGGGGATGACATGCACCAGCACCATATGTCTTCGGGTTGGATTTGAACCTGCGACCACTGTGACAAGGACTGAGCCTATGTAGTATGCGCTCTACCCACCTCGACACCAGAGCGCCCCCATATTTTTCTTTTTTAAAGTTGATATACATCATTGTATAACAAAGGATCTCCGAATCTTGCATCAAATAATCCCATTCATGTGTCTCCCTACAGAGCAGAGGACCACGCAGCAAGGCCAAGTGTACTTCCTCCACACTCAGACGGGTGTCAGCACATGGCATGACCCCAGAGTACCAAGGTACGTCTACTGCAGGATCAGACACTTCTGGGAGAACATTGCCCGTGAAAGCTGGGAATATTCCGACTTTCTTCCGCCTAGCCTGCAATGTAAATGGGGCCGACACAGAAGGGGCATAATAGACAATCCGCCAATTTTACTACCTTAGGAGATAGTAAGATTCCTGCAACATTCCCGGATTGCATGTGTAAAAGGGACAACCTGCAGTAGAGCTAGAGCGGAACACTGTGTAAATGCACACACTTCTCCACCAATATGATGGCTTTGCTTGATCCAGTGTAAATAAACACCGTCAGTATTTTTACAGACTGTCGCTCCTTCAATATGCCCAAATCGTTTTGTAAAAGGGGGTACTATTTATTGTTTTGTTCTTTTTACTATCCACCATAATATATCAAACATCAGATTAACAACAGGCATTGGTGAGGAATTGAGCTGTTCACAGCTGCTTAAATCAGTCATCATTCTTTGTCACATCATTCTTTGTCTGATTTACCAACTGTCAGTGAAGTAACTGACATTACCCAAAGCTTGTGTCATGGCAGTCTCTTAGTCCTCGTCTCCCTTGTAGTTTGCAGTAAAACCTGCAGCTGATTATGAGACTGACATGCAGTGAGAAGACCCATGTCACGGGGCTCTAAGAGCGATTTGGCACAATCGCTGAAAGGCCTCACTCCGGGACACATGGCCAACAGCACACACAGGTCTCAATCAGCCCTGGCAGTGGCTGCTGGACAATACTCGGGTTAGGCCTGTGTGTCCTATCCATTACAGTCATGCCAAAAGAAATGCACTCGCAACACCAACCTACATGTGCGTGTGCAAAGGCGGGCTCCGGTGCACTCCAGACGCTATCAATAAAACATGACTGATGTTCTAATACCTGGCCGCGGCTCCACTTGCATTCTATCACAATGTGAGTGATAGATGATGTTTTTATTGCTCTTGATAGGAGGCTATTGGTTACGCCACACCTCGCTGGGCGCTCCTCAGACAGCTCCAACGTTAGCAGATGGCTTAGCTGCCAAGCTATCATCGCTCACGGGGCTCCGGTCCCTTTTGGCTTTGGTCCCGCAAAACAGGAAAGTCAGCGCCAGCATAGCGAGCCTGCTGTAATTTTTGAACCTTTTTGTCTCCATGGAGTCCAGCTGAAAGGAGGTTGCAGGGCAGCAGTAAATAATTTAGATGGGAGGAAGAAAAATAGCATAAAAGTGATTTTTCAGACATCTTGGAATCTTGCTGTCCGCCTGAATCCAGTTAGTCAATGCTTTGGTATGTTTTATACCTAAAAATTTGATGTGCGTGTATGCTTTGTCTCTCTTTTCCCCCATCCCACCCTACGTTGCCTGTATTTTTCTAAATATCTCTAATGCGTCATGGTGTGTGTTGTGTGCTCTTGTGTTGCATTGCAGAGATCTGAGTAATGTGAACTGTGAGGAACTGGGTCCTCTGCCTCCTGGATGGGAGATACGGAACACTGCCACCGGGAGGGTTTACTTTGTCGACCACAACAATCGCACCACGCAGTTCACAGACCCACGCCTCTCCGCCAACCTGCATCGAGTCCTAAAGTGAGTACTACACTACCCCTGAGCCAGGGAAATGTAATAGTGAACGAGTTAGGCAGTACATAAAAAAACAAGGTATAAAAGAAGAAAGATTTATTTTCTGTCTTCATTTTGTCTTTGTTTTGTGTCTGTAGTCCAAGTCCCAACGGTTCTCGTGGATGCATCGAAAGTCAGAATGTCAGGTAAGGCTTAGGCTTTGTGCCAATAGTCCTCGCTGCACACAGACAGGAACACACACAAGCATACACTCCCCCAGACATTCACAGACTTAGTCACTCTGCCTCCCCCTCACTCAATGTTTTACTGTGGGATCCTGTGCCAAGGTGTGTTCACCACCTGTAGAGGTTCAGCACTCGGAGTGGCCCTTCTGCTGTGCAGACGTTTGTGCGCGTTCATGTACACACAGAAATACATACCCGTGCACTCCCCACAGTCTTTCTTTCCACACAAAAATTCAAATTCCACAGGCCCGCAGAGGTTTTGATCATAAAGCCGTTTTAGCACACAATCCGTCACAAAGCGGGCTTTGGCCAGACATCAGATAGCTGAGTGGAAACCAAGGCTGCTGTGTCTGTGGCTGAGGAGCGTCTCACGTCCAGGAAACGTAGAATAAATTTGATGCCCAAGTCAATGAATGAACTGTGTGTGTGTCCATCTGTGTAGGTTCACGTGTGTTGGTTCATGCTTCTGTGCTTTGTACATTTCTGCGTGCATGGTTGCACGTGTTCAGAATTCCTTCCCCT